>NW_028225227.1:600000-1182547 GCF_052327205.1 Somniosus microcephalus | reverse complement strand
GATTCTCCCTCCTGACTTCACCTTCTCCTTCTCCTTCATCTACTTCTTCTGCTTCACCCTCCAGACTTCACCTTCTCCTTCTCCTTCTTCTACTTCTTCTGATTCACCCTCCAGACTTCACCTTCTCCTTCTCCTTCTTCTACTTCTTCTGATTCACCCTCCAGACTTCACCTTCTCCTTCTCCTTCTTCTGCTTCTTCTGATTCACCCTCCAGACTTCACCTTCTCCTTCTCCTTATTCTGCTTCTTCTGATTCACCCTCCAGACTTCACCTTCTCCTTCTCCTTCTTCTGCTTCTTCTGATTCACCCTCCAGACTTCACCTTCTCCTTCTCCTCTTCTGCTTCTTCTGATTCACCCTCCAGACTTCACCTTCTCCTTCTCCTTCTTCTACTTCTTCTGATTCACCCTCCAGACTTCACCTTCTCCTTCTCCTTCTTCTGCTTCTTCTGATTCACCCTCCAGGACTTCACCTTCTCCTTCTCCTTCGTCTACTTCTTCTGATTCACCCTCCAGACTACACCTTCTCCTTCTCCTTCTTCTACTTCTTCTGATTCACCCTCCAGGCTTCACCTTCTCCTTCTCCTTCTTCTGCTTCTTCTGATTCACCCTCCAGACTTCACCTTCTCCTTCTCCTTCTTCTACTTCTTCTGATTCACCCTACAGGACTTCACCTTCTCCTTCTCCTTCTTCTGCTTCTTCTGATTCACCCTCCAGACTTCACCTTCTCCTTCTCCTTATTCGCTTCTTCTGTTTCACCCTCCAGACTTCACCTTCTCCTTCTCCTTCTTCTGCTTCTTCTGATTCACCTCCAGACATCCCTTCTCCTTCTCCTTCTTCTGCTATCTTCGTGATTCCCCTCCAGACTTCACCTTCTCCTTCTCCTTCTTCTACTTCTTCTGATTCACCCCTCCAGACTTCACCTTCTCCTTCTCCTTCTTCTGCTTCTTCTGATTCACCCTCCAGACTTCACCTTCTCCTTCTCCTTCGTCTACTTCTTCTGATTCACCCTCCAGACTTCACCTTCTCCTTCTCCTTCTTCTACTTCTTCTGATTCACCCTCAGACTTCACCTTCTCCTTCTCCTTCTTCTACTTCTTCTGATTCACCCTCCAGTCTTCACCTTCTCCTTCTCCTTCTTCTTGTTTCTTCTGCTTCACCCTCCTGACTTCATCTTCTCCTTCTCCTTCTTCTCCTTCTTCTGATTCACCTCCAGACTTCACCTTCTCATTCTCCTTCTTCTACTTCTTCTGATTCACCCTCCAGACTTCATCTTCTCCTTCTCCTTCTGCTCCTTCTTCTGATTCACCCTCCAGACTTCACCTCTCCTTCTCCTTCTTCTGCTTCTTCTGATTCACCCTCCAGACTTCACCTTCTCCTTCTCCTTCTTCTACTTCTTCTGATTCACCCTCCAGACTTCAACTTCTCTCCTTCTCCTTCTTCTACTTCTTCTGATTCACCCTCCAGTCTTCACCTTCTCCTTCTCCTTCTTCTGTTTCTTCTGCTTCACCTCCAGACTTCACCTTCTCCTTCTCTTTCTTCTGCTTCTTCTGATTCACCCTCCAGACTTCACCTTCTCCTTCTCCTTCTTCTGATTTCTTCTGATTCACCCTCCAGGACTTCACCTTCTCCTTCTCTCTTCTTCTGCTTCTTCTGATTCACCCTCCAGACCTCACCTTCTCCTTCTCCTTCTTCTATTTCTTCTGATTCACCCCTCCTGACTTCACCTTCTCCTTCTCCTTCATCTACTTCTTCTGCTTCACCCTCCAGACTTCACCTTCTCCTTCTCCTTCTTCTGATTCACCCTCCAGACTTCACCTTCTCCTTCTCCTTCTTCTACTTCTTCTGATTCACCCTCCAGACTTCACCTTCTCCTCTCTCCTTCTTCTGCTTCTTCTGATTTCACCCTCCAGACTTCACCTTCTCCTTCTCCTTATCTGCCTTCTTCTGATTCACCCTCCAGACTTCACCTTCCTCCTTCTCCTTCTTCTGCTTCTTCTGATTCACCCTCCAGACTTCACCTTCTCCTTCTCCTTCTTCTGCTTCTTCTGATTCACCCTCCAGACTTCACCTTCTCCTTCTCCTTCTTCTACTTCTTCTGATTCACCCTCCAGACTTCACCTTCTCCTTCTCCTTCTTCTGTTTCTTCTGCTTCAGCCTCCAGACTTCACCTTCTCCTTCTCATTCTGATGATTCTTCTGATTCACCCTCCAGACTTCACCTTCTCCTTCTCCTTCTTCTGATTCTTCTGATTCACCCTCCAGACTTCACCTTCTCCTTCTCCTTCTTCTTCTTCTTCTGATTCACCCCTCCTGGCTTCACCTTCTCCTTCTCCTTCTTCTACTTCTTCTGATTCACCCTCCTGACTTCACCTTCTCCTTCTCCTTCTTCTCCTTCTTCTGCTTCACCCTCCAGACTTCACCTTCTCCTTCTCCTTCTTCTACCTCTTCTGATTCACCCTCAGACTTCACCTTCCTCCTTCTCCTTCTTCTGCTTCTTCTGATTCACCCTCAGACTTCACCTTCTCCTTCTCCTTATTCTGCTTCTTTCTGATTCACCCTCCAGACTTCACCTTCTCCTTCTCCTTATTCTGCTTCTTCTGATTCAACCTCCAGACTTCACCTTCTCCTTCTCCTTCTTTCTGCTTCTTCTGATTCACCCTCCAGATTTCACCTTCTCCTTCTCCTTCTTCTGTTTCTTCTGATTCGCCCCTCCAGACTTCACCTTCTCCTTCTCCTTCTTCTGCTTCTTCTGATTCACCCTCCTGACTTCACCTTCTCCTTCTCCTTCTTCTACTTCTTCTGATTCACCCTCCTGACTTCACCTTCTCCTTCTCCTTCTTCTACTTCTTCTGCTTCACCCCCCAGACTTCACCTTCTCCTTCTCCTTCTTCTACTTCTTCTGATTCACCCTCCAGACTTCACCTTCTCCTTCTCCTTCTTCTGCTTCTTCTGATTCACCCTCCAGACTTCACCTTCTCCTTCTCCTTATTCTGCTTCTTCTGATTCACCCTCCAGACTTCACCTTCTCCTTCTCCTTCTTCTGCTTCTTCTGATTCACCCTCCAGACTTCACCTTCTCCTTCTCCTTCTTCTGCATCTTCTGATTCACCCTCCAGACATCACCTTCTCCTTCTCCTTCTTCTGCTTCTTCTGATTCACCCTCCAGACTTCACCTTCTCCTTCTCCTTCTTCTACTTCTTCTGATTCACCCTCCAGACTTCACCTTCTCCTTCTCTTTCTTCTGCTTCTTCTGATTCACCCTGCAGACTTCACCTTCTCCTTCTCCTTCTTCTGATTCTTCTGATTCACCCTCCAGACTTCACCTTCTCCTTCTCCTTCTTCTGCTTCTTCTGATTCACCCTCCTGACTTCACCTTCTACTTCTTCTGATTCACCCTCCTGACTTCACCTTCTCCTTCTCCTTCTTCTACTTCTTCTGCTTCACCCTCCAGACTTCACCTTCTCCTTCTCCTTTTTCTACTTCTTCTGATTCACCCTCCAGACTTCACCTTCTCCTTCTCCTTCTTCTACTTCTTCTGATTCACCCTACAGACTTCACCTTCTCCTTCTCCTTCTTCTGCTTCTTCTGATTCACCCTCCAGACTTCACCTTCTCCTTCTCCTTATTCTGCTTCTTCTGTTTCACCCTCCAGACTTCACCTTCTCCTTCTCCTTCTTCTGCTTCTTCTGATTCACCCTCCAGACTTCACCTTCTCCTTCTCCTTCTTCTGCTTCTTCTGATTCACCCTCCAGACTTCACCTTCTCCTTCTCCTTCTTCTACTTCTTCTGATTCACCCTCCAGACTTCACCTTCTCCTTCTCCTTCTTCTGCTTCTTCTGATTCACCCTCCAGACTTCACCTTCTCCTTCTCCTTCGTCTAGTTCTTCTGATTCACCCTCCAGACTTCACCTTCTCCTTCTCCTTCTTCTACTTCTTCTGATTCACCCTCCAGACTTCACCTTCTCCTTCTCCTTCTTCTACTTCTTCTGATTCACCCTCCAGTCTTCACCTTCTCCTTCTCCTTCTTCTGTTTCTTCTGCTTCACCCTCCAGACTTCATCTTCTCCTTCTCCTTCTTCTCCTTCTTCTGATTCACCCTCCAGACTTCACCTTCTCCTTCTCCTTCTTCTACTTCTTCTGATTCACCCTCCAGACTTCATCTTCTCCTTCTCCTTCTGCTCCTTCTTCTGATTCACCCTCCAGACTTCACCTTCTCCTTCTCCTTCTTCTGCTTCTTCTGATTCACCCTCCAGACTTCACCTTCTCCTTCTCCTTCTTCTACTTCTTCTGATTCACCCTCCAGACTTCACCTTCTCCTTCTCCTTCTTCTACTTCTTCTGATTCACCCTCCAGTCTTCACCTTCTCCTTCTCCTTCTTCTGTTTCTTCAGCTTCACCCTCCAGACTTCACCTTCTCCTTCTCTTTCTTCTGCTTCTTCTGATTCACCCTCCAGACTTCACCTTCTCCTTCTCCTTCTTCTGATTCTTCTGATTCACCCTCCAGACTTCACCTTCTCCTTCTCCTGCTTCTGCTTCTTCTGATTCACCCTCCAGACCTCACCTTCTCCTTCTCCTTCTTCTACTTCTTCTGATTCACCCTCCTGACTTCACCTTCTCCTTCTCCTTCATCTACTTCTTCTGCTTCACCCTCCAGACTTCACCTTCTCCTTCTCCTTCTTCTACTTCATCTGATTCACATTCCAGACTTCACCTTCTCCTTCTCCTTCTTCTACTTCTTCTGATTCACCCTCCAGACTTCACCTTCTCCTTCTCCTTCTTCTGCTTCTTCTGATTCACCCTCCAGACTTCACCTTCTCCTTCTCCTTATTCTGCTTCTTCTGATTCACCCTCCAGACTTCACCTTCTCCTTCTCCTTCTTCTGCTTCTTCTGATTCACCCTCCAGACTTCACCTTCTCCTTCTCCTTCTCCTGCTTCTTCTGATTCACCCTCCAGACTTCACCTTCTCCTTCTCCTTCTTCTACTTCTTCTGATTCACCCTCCAGACATCACCTTCTCCTTCTCCTTCTTCTGCTTCTTTCTGATTCACCCTCCAGACTTCACTTCTCCTTCTCCTTCGTCTACTTCTTCTGATTCACTCTCCAGACTACACCTTCTGCTTCTCCTTCTTCTACTTCTTCTGATTCACCCTCCAGACTTCACCTTCTCCTTCTCCTTCTTCTGCTTCTTCTGATTCACCCTCCAGACTTCACCTTCTCCTTCTCCTTCTTCTACTTCTTCTGATTCACCCTACAGACTTCACCTTCTCCTTCTCCTTCTTCTGCTTCTTCTGATTCACCCTCCAGACTTCACCTTCTCCTTCTCCTTATTCCTGCTTCTTCTGTTTCTACCCCTCCAGACTTCACCTTCTCCTTCTCCTTCTTCTGCTTCTTCTGATTCACCCTCCAGACTTCACCTTCTCCTTCTCCTTCTTCTGCTTCTTCTGATTCACCCTCCAGACTTCACCTTCTCCTTCTCCTTCTTCTACTTCTTCTGATTCACCCTCCAGACTTCACCTTCTCCTTCTCCTTCTTCTACTTCTTCTGATTCACCATCCAGACTTCACCTTCTCCTTCTCCTTCGTCTACTTCTTCTGATTCACCCTCCAGACTTCACCTTCTCCTTCTCCTTCTTCTACTTCTTCTGATTCACCCTCCAGACTTCACCTTCTCCTTCTCCTTCTTCTACTTCTTCTGATTCACCCTCCAGTCTTCACCTTCTCCTTCTCCTTCTTCTGTTTCTTCTGCTTCACCCTCCAGACTTCATCTTCTCCTTCTCCTTCTTCTCCTTCTTCTGATTCACCCTCCAGACTTCACCTTCTCCTTCTCCTTCTTCTACTTCTTCTGATTCACCCTCCAGACTTCATCTTCTCCTTCTCCTTCTGCTCCTTCTTCTGATTCACCCTCCAGACTTCACCTTCTCCTTCTCCTTCTTCTGCTTCTTCTGATTCACCCTCCAGACTTCACCTTCTCCTTCTCCTTCTTCTACTTCTTCTGATTCACCCTCCAGACTTCACCTTCTCCTTCTCCTTCTTCTACTTCTTCTGATTCACCCTCCAGTCTTCACCTTCTCCTTCTCCTTCTTCTGTTTCTTCTGCTTCACCCTCCAGACTTCACCTTCTCCTTCTCTTTCTTCTGCTTCTTCTGATTCACCCTCCAGACTTCACCTTCTCCTTCTCCTTCTTCTGCTTCTTCTGATTCACCCTCCAGACATCACCTTCTCCTTCTCCTTCTTCTACTTCTTCTGATTCACCCTCCTGACTTCACCTTCTCCTTCTCCTTCATCTACTTCTTCTGCTTCACCCTCCAGACTTCACCTTCTCCTTCTTCTACTTCTTCTGATTCACCCTCCAGACTTCACCTTCTCCTTCTCCTTCTTCTACTTCTTCTGATTCACCCTCCAGACTTCACCTTCTCCTTCTTCTGCTTCTTCTGATTCACCCTCCAGACTTCACCTTCTCCTTCTCCTTATTCTGCTTCTTATGATTCACCCTCCAGACTTCAACTTCTCCTTCTCCTTCGTCTAGTTCTTCTGATTCACCCTCCAGACTTCACCTTCTCCTTCTCCTTCTTCTACTTCTTCTGATTCACCCTCCAGACTTCACCTTCTCCTTCTCCTTCTTCTACTTCTTCTGATTCACCCTCCAGTCTTCACCTTCTCCTTCTCCTTCTTCTGTTTCTTCTGCTTCACCCTCCAGACTTCATCTTCTCCTTCTCCTTCTTCTCCTTCTTCTGATTCACCCTCCAGACTTCACCTTCTCCTTCTCCTTCTTCTACTTCTTCTGATTCACCCTCCAGACTTCATCTTCTCCTTCTCCTTCTGCTCCTTCTTCTGATTCACCCTCCAGACTTCACCTTCTCCTTCTCCTTCTTCTGCTTCTTCTGATTCACCCTCCAGACTTCACCTTCTCCTTCTCCTTCTTCTACTTCTTCTGATTCACCCTCCAGACTTCAACTTCTCCTTCTCCTTCTTCTACTTCTTCTGATTCACCCTCCAGTCTTCACCTTCTCCTTCTCCTTCTTCTGTTTCTTCAGCTTCACCCTCCAGACTTCACCTTCTCCTTCTCTTTCTTCTGCTTCTTCTGATTCACCCTCCAGACTTCACCTTCTCCTTCTCCTTCTTCTGATTCTTCTGATTCACCCTCCAGACTTCACCTTCTCCTTCTCCTGCTTCTGCTTCTTCTGATTCACCCTCCAGACCTCACCTTCTCCTTCTCCTTCTTCTACTTCTTCTGATTCACCCTCCTGACTTCACCTTCTCCTTCTCCTTCATCTACTTCTTCTGCTTCACCCTCCAGACTTCACCTTCTCCTTCTCCTTCTTCTACTTCTTCTGATTCACATTCCAGACTTCACCTTCTCCTTCTCCTTCTTCTACTTCTTCTGATTCACCCTCCAGACTTCACCTTCTCCTTCTCCTTCTTCTGCTTCTTCTGATTCACCCTCCAGACTTCACCTTCTCCTTCTCCTTCTTCTGCTTCTTCTGATTCACCCTCCAGACTTCACCTTCTCCTTCTCCTTCTCCTGCTTCTTCTGATTCACCCTCCAGACTTCACCTTCTCCTTCTCCTTCTTCTACTTCTTCTGATTCACCCTCCAGACATCACCTTCTCCTTCTCCTTCTTCTGCTTCTTCTGATTCACCCTCCAGACTTCACCTTCTCCTTCTCCTTCGTCTACTTCTTCTGATTCACCCTCCAGACTACACCTTCTCCTTCTCCTTCTTCTACTTCTTCTGATTCACCCTCCAGACTTCACCTTCTCCTTCTCCTTCTTCTGCTTCTTCTGATTCACCCTCCAGACTTCACCTTCTCCTTCTCCTTCTTCTACTTCTTCTGATTCACCCTACAGACTTCACCTTCTCCTTCTCCTTCTTCTGCTTCTTCTGATTCACCCTCCAGACTTCACCTTCTCCTTCTCCTTATTCTGCTTCTTCTGTTTCACCCTCCAGACTTCACCTTCTCCTTCTCCTTCTTCTGCTTCTTCTGATTCACCCTCCAGACTTCACCTTCTCCTTCTCCTTCTTCTGCTTCTTCTGATTCACCCTCCAGACTTCACCTTCTCCTTCTCCTTCTTCTACTTCTTCTGATTCACCCTCCAGACTTCACCTTCTCCTTCTCCTTCTTCTGCTTCTTCTGATTCACCATCCAGACTTCACCTTCTCCTTCTCCTTCGTCTACTTCTTCTGATTCACCCTCCAGACTTCACCTTCTCCTTCTCCTTCTTCTACTTCTTCTGATTCACCCTCCAGACTTCACCTTCTCCTTCTCCTTCTTCTACTTCTTCTGATTCACCCTCCAGTCTTCACCTTCTCCTTCTCCTTCTTCTGTTTCTTCTGCTTCACCCTCCAGACTTCATCTTCTCCTTCTCCTTCTTCTCCTTCTTCTGATTCACCCTCCAGACTTCACCTTCTCCTTCTCCTTCTTCTACTTCTTCTGATTCACCCTCCAGACTTCATCTTCTCCTTCTCCTTCTGCTCCTTCTTCTGATTCACCCTCCAGACTTCACCTTCTCCTTCTCCTTCTTCTGCTTCTTCTGATTCACCCTCCAGACTTCACCTTCTCCTTCTCCTTCTTCTACTTCTTCTGATTCACCCTCCAGACTTCACCTTCTCCTTCTCCTTCTTCTACTTCTTCTGATTCACCCTCCAGTCTTCACCTTCTCCTTCTCCTTCTTCTGTTTCTTCTGCTTCACCCTCCAGACTTCACCTTCTCCTTCTCTTTCTTCTGCTTCTTCTGATTCACCCTCCAGACTTCACCTTCTCCTTCTCCTTCTTCTGATTCTTCTGATTCACCCTCCAGACTTCACCTTCTCCTTCTCCTTCTTCTGCTTCTTCTGATTCACCCTCCAGACATCACCTTCTCCTTCTCCTTCTTCTACTTCTTCTGATTCACCCTCCTGACTTCACCTTCTCCTTCTCCTTCATCTACTTCTTCTGCTTCACCCTCCAGACTTCACCTTCTCCTTCTCCTTCTTCTACTTCTTCTGATTCACCCTCCAGACTTCACCTTCTCCTTCTCCTTCTTCTACTTCTTCTGATTCACCCTCCAGACTTCACCTTCTCCTTCTCCTTCTTCTGCTTCTTCTGATTCACCCTCCAGACTTCACCTTCTCCTTCTCCTTATTCTGCTTCTTATGATTCACCCTCCAGACTTCACCTTCTCCTTCTCCTTGTTCTGCTTCTTCTGATTCAACCTCCAGACTTCACCTTCTCCTTCTCCTTCTTCTGCTTCTTCTGATTCACCCTCCAGACTTCACCTTCTCCTTCTCCTTCTTCTACTTCTTCTGATTCACCCTCCAGACTTCACCTTCTCCTTCTCCTTCTTCTGCTTCTTCTGATTCACCCTCCAGACTTCACCTTCTCCTTCTCCTTCGTCTACTTCTTCTGATTCACCCTCCAGACTACACCTTCTCCTTCTCCTTCTTCTACTTCTTCTGATTCACCCTCCAGACTTCACCTTCTCCTTCTCCTTCTTCTGTTTCTTCTGATTCACCCTCCAGACTTCATCTTCTCATTCTCCTTCTTCTACTTCTTCTGATTCACCCTCCAGACTTCACCTTCTCCTTCTCCTTCTTCTACTTCTTCTGATTCACCCTCCAGACTTCATCTTCTCCTTCTCCTTCTTCTGCTTCTTCTGATTCACCCTCCAGACTTCACCTTCTCCTTCTCCTTCTTCTGCTTCTTCTGATTCACCCTCCAGACTTCAACTTCTCCTTCTCCTTCTTCTACTTCTTCTGATTCACCCTCCAGACTTCACCTTCTCCTTCTCCTTCTTCTACTTCTTCTGATTCACCCTCCAGTCTTCACCTTCTCCTTCTCCTTCTTCTGTTTCTTCTGCTTCACCCTCCAGACTTCACCTTCTCCTTCTCTTTCTTCTGCTTCTTCTGATTCACCCTCCAGACTTCACCTTCTCCTTCTCCTTCTTCTGATTCTTCTGATTCACCCTCCAGACTTCACCTTCTCCTTCTCCTTCTTCTGCTTCTTCTGATTCACCCTCCTGACTTCACCTTCTCCTTCTCCTTCTTCTACTTCTTCTGATTCACCCTCCTGACTTCACCTTCTCCTTCTCCTTCTTCTACTTCTTCTGCTTCACCCTCCAGACTTCACCTTCTCCTTCTCCTTCTTCTACTTCTTCTGATTCACCCTCCAGACTTCACCTTCTCCTTCTCCTTCTTCTGCTTCTTCTGATTCACCCTCCAGACTTCACCTTCTCCTTCTCCTTATTCTGCTTCTTCTGTTTCACCCTCCAGACTTCACCTTCTCATTCTCCTTCTTCAGCTTCTTCTGATTCACTTTCCAGATTTCACCTTCTCCTTCTCCTTCTTCTGCTTCTTCTGATTCACCCTCCAGACTTCACCTTCTCCTTCTCCTTCTTCTACTTCTTCTGATTCACCCTCCAGACTTCACCTTCTCCTTCTCCTTCTTCTGCTTCTTCTGATTCACCCTCCAGACTTCACCTTCTCCTTCTCCTTCGTCTACTTCTTCTGATTCACCCTCCAGACTACACCTTCTCCTTCTCCTTCTTCTACTTCTTCTGATTCACCCTCCAGACTTCACCTTCTCCTTCTCCTTCTTCTACTTCTTCTGTTTCACCCTCCAGACTTCATCTTCTCCTTCTCCTTCTTCTCCTTCTTCTGATTCACCCTCCAGACTTCACCTTCTCCTTCTCCTTCTTCTGCTTCTTCTGATTCACCCTCCAGACTTCACCTTCTCCTTCTCCTTCTTCTACTTCTTCTGATTCACCCTCCAGACTTCACCTTCTCCTTCTCCTTCTTCTACTTCTTCTGATTCACCCTCCAGTCTTCACCTTCTCCTTCTCCTTCTTCTGTTTCTTCTGCTTCACCCTCCAGACTTCACCTTCTCCTTCTCTTTCTTCTGCTTCTTCTGATTCACCCTCCAGACTTCACCTTCTCCTTCTCCTTCTTCTGATTCTTCTGATTCACCCTCCAGACTTCACCTTCTCCTTCTCCTTCTTCTGCTTCTTCTGATTCACCCTCCAGACCTCACCTTCTCCTTCTCCTTCTTCTACTTCTTCTGATTCACCCTCCTGACTTCACCTTCTCCTTCTCCTTCATCTACTTCTTCTGCTTCACCCTCCAGACTTCACCTCCTCCTTCTCCTTCTTCTACTTCTTCTGATTCACCCTCCAGACTTCACCTTCTCCTTCTCCTTCTTCTACTTCTTCTGATTCACCCTCCAGACTTCACCTTCTCCTTCTCCTTCTTCTACTTCTTCTGATTCACCCTCCAGACTTCACCTTCTCCTTCTCCTTCTTCTGCTTCTTCTGATTCACCCTCCAGACTTCACCTTCTCCTTCTCCTTATTCTGCTTCTTCTGATTCACCCTCCAGACTTCACCTTCTCCTTCTCCTTCTTCTGCTTCTTCTGATTCACCCTCCAGACTTCACCTTCTCCTTCTCCTTCTTCTGCTTCTTCTGATTCACCCTCCAGACTTCACCTTCTCCTTCTCCTTCTTCTACTTCTTCTGATTCACCCTCCAGACTTCACCTTCTCCTTCTCCTTCTTCTGCTTCTTCTGATTCACCCTCCAGACTTCACCTTCTCCTTCTCCTTCGTCTACTTCTTCTGATTCACCCTCCAGACTACACCTTCTCCTTCTCCTTCTTCTACTTCTTCTGATTCACCCTCCAGACTTCACCTTCTCCTTCTCCTTCTTCTCTTTCTTCTGATTCACCCTCCAGACTTCATCTTCTCCTTCTCCTTCTTCTACTTCATCTGATTCACCCTCCAGACTTCACCTTCTCCTTCTCCTTCTTCTACTTCTTCTGATTCACCCTCCAGACTTCATCTTCTCCTTCTCCTTCTTCTGCTTCTTCTGATTCACCCTCCAGACTTCACCTTCTCCTTCTCCTTCTTCTGCTTCTTCTGATTCACCCTCCAGACTTCAACTTCTCCTTCTCCTTCTTCTACTTCTTCTGATTCACCCTCCAGACTTCACCTTCTCCTTCTCCTTCTTCTACTTCTTCTGATTCACCCTCCAGTCTTCACCTTCTCCTTCTCCTTCTTCTGTTTCTTCTGCTTCACCCTGCAGACTTCACCTTCTCCTTCTCCTTCTTCTGCTTCTTCTGCTTCACACTCCAGACTTCACCTTCTCCTTCTCCTTCTTCTGCTTCTTCTGCTGCGCCCTCCAGGCTTCACCTTCTCCTTCTCCTTCTTCTGCTTCTTCTGCTTCACCGTCCTGACTTCACCTTCTCCTTCTCCTTCTTCTACTTCTTCTGCTACACCCCCCTGACTTCACCTGCTCCTTCTCCTTCTTCTGCTTCTTCTGATTCACCCTCCTAAATTCACCTTGTCCTTCTCCTTCTTCTGCTTCTTCTGATTCACCCTCCTGACTTCACCTTCTCCTTCTCCTTCTTCTGCTTCTTCTGATTCACCCTCCAGACTTCACCTTCTCCTTCTCCTTCTTCTGCTTCTTCTGATTCACCCTCCAGACTTCACCTTCTCCTTCTCCTTCTTCTGCTTCTTCTGCTTCACCCTCCAGACTTCACCTTCTCCTTCTCCTTCTTCTGCTTCTTCTGCTTCACCCTCCTGACTTCACCTTCTCCTTCTCCTTCTTCTACTTCTTCTGATTCACCCTCCAGACTTCACCTACTCCTTCTCCTTCTTCTGCTTCTTCTGCTTCACCCTCCAGACTTCACCTTCTCCTTCTCCTTCTTCTGCTTCTTCTGCTTCGCCCTCCAGACTTCACCTTCTCCTTCTCCTTCTTCTGCTTCTTCTGCTTCACTCTCCTGACTTCACCTTCTCCTTCTCCTTCTTCTACTTCTTCTGATTCACCCTCCAGACTTCACCCTCTCCTTCTCCTTCTTCTGCTTCTTCTGCTTCACCCTCCAGACTTCACCTTCTCTTTCTCCTTCTTCTGCTTCTTCTGCTGCGCCCTCCAGACTTCACCTTCTCCTTCTCCTTCTTCTGCTTCTTCTGATTCACCCTCCAGACTTCACCTTCTCCTTCTCCTTCTTCTACTTCTTCTGATCCACCCTCCTGACTTCACCTTCTCCTTCTCCTTCTTCTGCTTCTTCTGCTTCACCCTCCAGACTTCACCTTCTCCTTCTCCTTCTTCTGCTTCTTCTGCTTCACCCACCAGACTTCACCTTCTCCTTCTCCTTCTTCTGCTTCTTCTGCTTCACCCTCCTGACTTCACCTTATCCTTCTCCTTCTTCTACTTCTTCTGATTCACCCTCCAGACTTCACCTACTCCTTCTCCTTCTTCTGCTTCTTCTGCTTCACCCTCCAGACTTCACCTTCTCCTTCTCCTTCTTCTGCTTCTTCTGCTTCGCCCTCCAGACTTCACCTTCTCCTTCTCCTTCTTCTGCTTCTTCTGCTTCACTCTCCTGACTTCACCTTCTCCTTCTCCTTCTTCTACTTCTTCTGATTCACCCTCCAGACTTCACCCTCTCCTTCTCCTTCTTCTGCTTCTTCTGCTTCACCCTCCAGACTTCACCTTCTCCTTCTCCTTCTTCTGCTTCTTCTGCTTCACCGTCCTGACTTCACCTTCTCCTTCTCCTTCTTCTACTTCTTCTGCTTCACCCCCCTGACTTCACCTGCTCCTTCTCCTTCTTCTGCTTCTTCTGATTCACCCTCCAGACTTCACCTTCTCCTTCTCCTTCTTCTGCTTCTTCTGATTCACCCTCCAGACTTCAACTTCTCCTTCTCCTTCTTCTACTTCTTCTGATTCACCCTCCAGACTTCACCTTCTCCTTCTCCTTCTTCTACTTCTTCTGATTCACCCTCCAGTCTTCACCTTCTCCTTCTCCTTCTTCTGTTTCTTCTGCTTCACCCTGCAGACTTCACCTTCTCCTTCTCCTTCTTCTGCTTCTTCTGCTTCACACTCCAGACTTCACCTTCTCCTTCTCCTTCTTCTGCTTCTTCTGCTGCGCCCTCCAGGCTTCACCTTCTCCTTCTCCTTCTTCTGCTTCTTCTGCTTCACCGTCCTGACTTCACCTTCTCCTTCTCCTTCTTCTACTTCTTCTGCTACACCCCCCTGACTTCACCTGCTCCTTCTCCTTCTTCTGCTTCTTCTGATTCACCCTCCTAAATTCACCTTGTCCTTCTCCTTCTTCTGCTTCTTCTGATTCACCCTCCTGACTTCACCTTCTCCTTCTCCTTCTTCTGCTTCTTCTGATTCACCCTCCAGACTTCACCTTCTCCTTCTCCTTCTTCTGCTTCTTCTGATTCACCCTCCAGACTTCACCTTCTCCTTCTCCTTCTTCTGCTTCTTCTGCTTCACCCTCCAGACTTCACCTTCTCCTTCTCCTTCTTCTGCTTCTTCTGCTTCACCCTCCTGACTTCACCTTCTCCTTCTCCTTCTTCTACTTCTTCTGATTCACCCTCCAGACTTCACCTACTCCTTCTCCTTCTTCTGCTTCTTCTGCTTCACCCTCCAGACTTCACCTTCTCCTTCTCCTTCTTCTGCTTCTTCTGCTTCGCCCTCCAGACTTCACCTTCTCCTTCTCCTTCTTCTGCTTCTTCTGCTTCACTCTCCTGACTTCACCTTCTCCTTCTCCTTCTTCTACTTCTTCTGATTCACCCTCCAGACTTCACCCTCTCCTTCTCCTTCTTCTGCTTCTTCTGCTTCACCCTCCAGACTTCACCTTCTCTTTCTCCTTCTTCTGCTTCTTCTGCTGCGCCCTCCAGACTTCACCTTCTCCTTCTCCTTCTTCTGCTTCTTCTGATTCACCCTCCAGACTTCACCTTCTCCTTCTCCTTCTTCTACTTCTTCTGATCCACCCTCCTGACTTCACCTTCTCCTTCTCCTTCTTCTGCTTCTTCTGCTTCACCCTCCAGACTTCACCTTCTCCTTCTCCTTCTTCTGCTTCTTCTGCTTCACCCACCAGACTTCACCTTCTCCTTCTCCTTCTTCTGCTTCTTCTGCTTCACCCTCCTGACTTCACCTTATCCTTCTCCTTCTTCTACTTCTTCTGATTCACCCTCCAGACTTCACCTACTCCTTCTCCTTCTTCTGCTTCTTCTGCTTCACCCTCCAGACTTCACCTTCTCCTTCTCCTTCTTCTGCTTCTTCTGCTTCGCCCTCCAGACTTCACCTTCTCCTTCTCCTTCTTCTGCTTCTTCTGCTTCACTCTCCTGACTTTACCTTCTCCTTCTCCTTCTTCTACTTCTTCTGATTCACCCTCCAGACTTCACCCTCTCCTTCTCCTTCTTCTGCTTCTTCTGCTTCACCCTCCAGACTTCACCTTCTCCTTCTCCTTCTTCTGCTTCTTCTGCTTCACCGTCCTGACTTCACCTTCTCCTTCTCCTTCTTCTACTTCTTCTGCTTCACCCCCCTGACTTCACCTGCTCCTTCTCCTTCTTCTGCTTCTTCTGATTCACCCTCCTAACTTCACCTTCTCCTTCTCCTTCTTCTGCTTCTTCTGATTCACCCTCCAGACTTCACCTTCTCCTTCTCCTTCTTCTATTTCGTCTGATTCACCCTCCAGACTTCACCTTCTCCTTCTCCTTCTTCTACTTCTTCTGATTCATCCTCCAGTCTTCACCTACTCCTTCTCCTTCTTCTGTTTCTTCTGCTTCACCCTCCAGACTTCACCTTCTCCTTCTCTTTCTTCTGCTTCTTCTGATTCACCCTCCAGACTTCATCTTCTCCTTCTCCTTCTTCTGATTCTTCTGATTCACCCTCCAGACTTCACCTTCTCCTTCTCCTTCTTCTGCTTCTTCTGATTCACCCTCCTGACTTCACCTTCTCCTTCTCCTTCTTCTACTTCTTCTGCTTCACCCTCCAGTCTTCACCTTCTCCTTCTCCTTCTTCTGTTTCTTCTGCTTCACCCTCCAGACTTCACCTTCTCCTTCTCTTTCTTCTGCTTCTTCTGATTCACCCTCCAGACTTCACCTTCTCCTTCTCCTTCTTCTGATTCTTCTGATTCACCCTCCAGACTTCACCTTCTCCTTCTCCTTCTTCTGCTTCTTCTGATTCACCCTCCAGACCTCACCTTCTCCTTCTCCTTCTTCTACTTCTTCTGATTCACCCTCCTGACTTCACCTACTCCTTCTCCTTCATCTACTTCTTCTGCTTCACCCTCCAGACTTCACCTCCTCCTTCTCCTTCTTCTACTTCTTCTGATTCACCCTCCAGACTTCACCTTCTCCTTCTCCTTCTTCTACTTCTTCTGATTCACCCTCCAGACTTCACCTTCTCCTTCTCCTTCTTCTACTTCTTCTGATTCACCCTCCAGACTTCACCTTCTCCTTCTCCTTCTTCTGCTTCTTCTGATTCACCCTCCAGACTTCACCTTCTCCTTCTCCTTATTCTGCTTCTTCTGATTCACCCTCCAGACTTCACCTTCTCCTTCTCCTTCTTCTGCTTCTTCTGATTCACCCTCCAGACTTCACCTTCTCCTTCTCCTTCTTCTGCTTCTTCTGATTCACCCTCCAGACTTCACCTTCTCCTTCTCCTTCTTCTACTTCTTCTGATTCACCCTCCAGACTTCACCTTCTCCTTCTCCTTCTTCTGCTTCTTCTGATTCACCCTCCAGACTTCACCTTCTCCTTCTCCTTCGTCTACTTCTTCTGATTCACCCTCCAGACTACACCTTCTCCTTCTCCTTCTTCTACTTCTTCTGATTCACCCTCCAGACTTCACCTTCTCCTTCTCCTTCTTCTCTTTCTTCTGATTCACCCTCCAGACTTCA
The DNA here is from genome assembly GCF_052327205.1 of Somniosus microcephalus. Lineage (NCBI taxonomy): Eukaryota > Metazoa > Chordata > Chondrichthyes > Squaliformes > Somniosidae > Somniosus > Somniosus microcephalus. The sequence continues at coordinate 1,165,901 of NW_028225227.1, read as the reverse complement.
TCTTCTCCTTCTCCTTCTTCTACTTCTTCTGATTCACCCTCCAGACTTCACCTTCTCCTTCTCCTTCTTCTACTTCTTCTGATTCACCCTCCAGACTTCATCTTCTCCTTCTCCTTCTTCTGCTTCTTCTGATTCACCCTCCAGACTTCACCTTCTCCTTCTCCTTCTTCTGCTTCTTCTGATTCACCCTCCAGACTTCAACTTCTCCTTCTCCTTCTTCTACTTCTTCTGATTCACCCTCCAGACTTCACCTTCTCCTTCTCCTTCTTCTACTTCTTCTGATTCACCCTCCAGTCTTCACCTTCTCCTTCTCCTTCTTCTGTTTCTTCTGCTTCACCCTGCAGACTTCACCTTCTCCTTCTCCTTCTTCTGCTTCTTCTGCTTCACACTCCAGACTTCACCTTCTCCTTCTCCTTCTTCTGCTTCTTCTGCTGCGCCCTCCAGGCTTCACCTTCTCCTTCTCCTTCTTCTGCTTCTTCTGCTTCACCGTCCTGACTTCACCTTCTCCTTCTCCTTCTTCTACTTCTTCTGCTACACCCCCCTGACTTCACCTGCTCCTTCTCCTTCTTCTGCTTCTTCTGATTCACCCTCCTAAATTCACCTTGTCCTTCTCCTTCTTCTGCTTCTTCTGATTCACCCTCCTGACTTCACCTTCTCCTTCTCCTTCTTCTGCTTCTTCTGATTCACCCTCCAGACTTCACCTTCTCCTTCTCCTTCTTCTGCTTCTTCTGATTCACCCTCCAGACTTCACCTTCTCCTTCTCCTTCTTCTGCTTCTTCTGCTTCACCCTCCAGACTTCACCTTCTCCTTCTCCTTCTTCTGCTTCACCCTCCTGACTTCACCTTCTCCTTCTCCTTCTTCTACTTCTTCTGATTCACCCTCCAGCCTTCACCTACTCCTTCTCCTTCTTCTGCTTCTTCTGCTTCGCCCTCCAGACTTCACCTTCTCCTTCTCCTTCTTCTGCTTCTTCTGCTTCACTCTCCTGACTTCACCTTCTCCTTCTCCTTCTTCTACTTCTTCTGATTCACCCTCCAGACTTCACCCTCTCCTTCTCCTTCTTCTGCTTCTTCTGCTTCACCCTCCAGACTTCACCTTCTCTTTCTCCTTCTTCTGCTTCTTCTGCTGCGCCCTCCAGACTTCACCTTCTCCTTCTCCTTCTTCTGCTTCTTCTGATTCACCCTCCAGACTTCACCTTCTCCTTCTCCTTCTTCTACTTCTTCTGATCCACCCTCCTGACTTCACCTTCTCCTTCTCCTTCTTCTGCTTCTTCTGCTTCACCCTCCAGACTTCACCTTCTCCTTCTCCTTCTTCTGCTTCCTCTGCTTCACCCACCAGACTTCACCTTCTCCTTCTCCTTCTTCTGCTTCTTCTGCTTCACCCTCCTGACTTCACCTTATCCTTCTCCTTCTTCTACTTCTTCTGATTCACCCTCCAGACTTCACCTACTCCTTCTCCTTCTTCTGCTTCTTCTGCTTCACCCTCCAGACTTCACCTTCTCCTTCTCCTTCTTCTGCTTCTTCTGCTTCGCCCTCCAGACTTCACCTTCTCCTTCTCCTTCTTCTGCTTCTTCTGCTTCACTCTCCTGACTTCACCTTCTCCTTCTCCTTCTTCTACTTCTTCTGATTCACCCTCCAGACTTCACCCTCTCCTTCTCCTTCTTCTGCTTCTTCTGCTTCACCCTCCAGACTTCACCTTCTCCTTCTCCTTCTTCTGCTTCTTCTGCTTCACCGTCCTGACTTCACCTTCTCCTTCTCCTTCTTCTACTTCTTCTGCTTCACCCCCCTGACTTCACCTGCTCCTTCTCCTTCTTCTGCTTCTTCTGATTCACCCTCCTAACTTCACCTTCTCCTTCTCCTTCTTCTGCTTCTTCTGATTCACCCTCCAGACTTCACCTTCTCCTTCTCCTTCTTCTACTTCGTCTGATTCACCCTCCAGACTTCACCTTCTCCTTCTCCTTCTTCTACTTCTTCTGATTCACCCTCCAGTCTTCACCTACTCCTTCTCCTTCTTCTGTTTCTTCTGCTTCACCCTCCAGACTTCACCTTCTCCTTCTCTTTCTTCTGCTTCTTCTGATTCACCCTCCAGACTTCATCTTCTCCTTCTCCTTCTTCTGATTCTTCTGATTCACCCTCCAGACTTCACCTTCTCCTTCTCCTTCTTCTGCTTCTTCTGATTCACCCTCCTGACTTCACCTTCTCCTTCTCCTTCTTCTACTTCTTCTGCTTCACCCTCCAGACTTCACCTTCTCCTTCTCCTTCTTCTACTTCTTCTGATTCACCCTCCAGACTTCACCTTCTCCTTCTCCTTCTTCTGCTTCTTCTGATTCACCCTCCAGACTTCACCTTCTCCTTCTCCTTATTCTGCTTCTTCTGATTCACCCTCCAGACTTCACCTTCTCCTTCTCCTTCTTCTGCTTCTTCTGATTCACCCTCCAGACTTCACCTTTTCCTTCTCCTTCTTCTGCTTCTTCTGATTCACCCTCCAGACTTCACCTTCTCCTTCTCCTTCTTCTGCTTCTTCTGACTCACCCTCCAGACTTCACCTTCTCCTTCTCCTTCTTCTACTTCTTCTGATTCACCCTCCAGACTTCACCTTCTCCTTCTCTTTCTTCTGCTTCTTCTGATTCACCCTCCAGACTTCACCTTCTCCATCTCCTTCTTCTACTTCTTCTGATTCACCCTCCAGACTTCACCTTCTCCTTCTCCTTCTTCTGCTTCTTCTGATTCACCCTCCAGACTTCACCTTCTCCTTCTCCTTCGTCTACTTCTTCTGATTCACCCTCCAGACTACACCTTCTCCTTCTCCTTCTTCTACTTCTTCTGATTCACCCTCCAGACTTCACCTTCTACTTCTCCTTCTTCTCTTTCTTCTGATTCGCCCTCCAGACTTCACCTTCTCCTTCTCCTTATTCTGCTTCTTCTGATTCACCCTCCAGACTTCACCTTCTCCTTCTCCTTCTTCTGCTTCTTCTGATTCACCCTCCAGACTTCACCTTCTCCTTCTCCTTCTTCTGCTTCTTCTGATTCACCCTCCAGACTTCACCTTCTCCTTCTCCTTCTTCTACTTCTTCTGATTCACCCTCCAGACTTCACCTTCTCCTTCTCCTTCTTCTGCTTCTTCTGATTCACCCTCCAGACTTCACCTTCTCCTTCTCCTTCGTCTACTTCTTCTGATTCACCCTCCAGACTACACCTTCTCCTTCTCCTTCTTCTACTTCTTCTGATTCACCCTCCAGACTTCACCTTCTCCTTCTCCTTCTTCTGTTTCTTCTGATTCACCCTCCAGACTTCATCTTCTCATTCTGCTTCTTCTACTTCTTCTGATTCACCCTCCAGACTTCACCTTCTCCTTCTCCTTCTTCTACTTCTTCTGATTCACCCTCCAGACTTCATCTTCTCCTTCTCCTTCTTCTGCTTCTTCTGATTCACCCTCCAGACTTCACCTTCTCCTTCTCCTTCTTCTGCTTCTTCTGATTCACCCTCCAGACTTCAACTTCTCCTTCCCCTTCTTCTACTTCTTCTGATTCACCCTCCAGACTTCACCTTCTCCTTCTCCTTCTTCTACTTCTTCTGATTCACCCTCCAGTCTTCACCTTCTCCTTCTCCTTCTTCTGTTTCTTCTGCTTCACCCTCCAGACTTCACCTTCTCCTTCTCTTTCTTCTGCTTCTTCTGATTCACCCTTCAGACTTCACCTTCTCCTTCTCCTTCTTCTGATTCTTCTGATTCACCCTCCAGACTTCACCTTCTCCTTCTCCTTCTTCTGCTTCTTCTGATTCACCCTCCTGACTTCACCTTCTCCTTCTTCAACTTCTTCTGATTCACCCTCCTGACTTCACCTTCTCCTTCTCCTTCTTCTACTTCTTCTGCTTCTCCCTCCAGACTTCACCTTCTCCTTCTCCTTCTTCTACTTCTTCTGATTCACCCTCCAGACTTCACCTTCTCCTTCTCCTTCTTCTGCTTCTTCTGATTCACCCTCCAGACTTCACCTTCTCCTTCTCCTTATTCTGCTTCTTCTGTTTCACCCTCCAGACTTCACCTTCTCCTTCTCCTTCTTCTGCTTCTTCTGATTCACCCTCCAGACTTCACCTTCTCCTTCTCCTTCTTATACTTCTTCTGATTCACCCTCCAGACTTCACCTTCTCCTTCTCCTTCTTCTACTTCTTCTGATTCACCCTCCAGTCTTCACCTTCTCCTTCTCCTTCTTCTGTTTCTTCTGCTTCACCCTCCAGACTTCACCTTCTCCTTCTCTTTCTTCTGCTTCTTCTGATTCACCCTCCAGACTTCACCTTCTCCTTCTCCTTCTTCTGATTCTTCTGATTCACCCTCCAGACTTCACCTTCTCCTTCTCCTTCTTCTGCTTCTTCTGATTCACCCTCCAGACCTCACCTTCTCCTTCTCCTTCTTCTACTTCTTCTGATTCACCCTCCTGACTTCACCTTCTCCTTCTCCTTCATCTACTTCTTCTGCTTCACCCTCCAGACTTCACCTTCTCCTTCTCCTTCTTCTACTTCTTCTGATTCACCCTCCAGACTTCACCTTCTCCTTCTCCTTCTTCTACTTCTTCTGATTCACCCTCCAGACTTCACCTTCTCCTTCTCCTTCTTCTACTTCTTCTGATTCACCCTCCAGACTTCACCTTCTCCTTCTCCTTCTTCTGCTTCTTCTGATTCACCCTCCAGACTTCACCTTCTCCTTCTCCTTATTCTGCTTCTTCTGATTCACCCTCCAGACTTCACCGTCTCCTTCTCCTTCTTCTACTTCTTCTGATTCACCCTCCAGACTTCACCTTCTCCTTCTCCTTCTTCTGCTTCTTCTGATTCACCCTCCAGACCTCACCTTCTCCTTCTCCTTCTTCTACTTCTTCTGATTCACCCTCCTGACTTCACCTTCTCCTTCTCCTTCATCTACTTCTTCTGCTTCACCCTCCAGACTTCACCTTCTCCTTCTCCTTCTTCTACTTCTTCTGATTCACCCTCCAGACTTCACCTTCTCCTTCTCCTTCTTCTACTTCTTCTGATTCACCCTCCAGACTTCACCTTCTCCTTCTCCTTCTTCTGATTCTTCTGATTCACCCTCCAGACTTCACCTTCTCCTTCTCCTTCTTCTGCTTCTTCTGATTCACCCTCCAGACCTCACCTTCTCCTTCTCCTTCTTCTACTTCTTCTGATTCACCCTCCAGACTTCACCTTCTCCTTCTCCTTCTTCTGATTCTTCTGATTCACCCTCCAGACTTCACCTTCTCCTTCTCCTTCTTCTGCTTCTTCTGATTCACCCTCCAGACCTCACCTTCTCCTTCTCCTTCTTCTACTTCTTCTGATTCACCCTCCTGACTTCACCTTCTCCTTCTCCTTCATCTACTTCTTCTGCTTCACCCTCCAGACTTCACCTTCTCCTTCTCCTTCTTCTACTTCTTCTGATTCACCCTCCAGACTTCACCTTCTCCTTCTCCTTCTTCTACTTCTTCTGATTCACCCTCCAGACTTCACCTTCTCCTTCTCCTTCTTCTACTTCTTCTGATTCACCCTCCAGACTTCACCTTCTCCTTCTCCTTCTTCTGCTTCTTCTGATTCACCCTCCAGACTTCACCTTCTCCTTCTCCTTATTCTGCTTCTTCTGATTCACCTCCAGACTTCACCTTCTCCTTCTCCTTCTTCTGCTTCTTCTGATACACCCTCCAGACTTCACCTTCTCCTTCTCCTTCTTCTGCTTCTTCTGATTCACCCTCCAGACTTCACCTTCTCCTTCTCCTTCTTCTGCTTCTTCTGATTCACCCTCCAGACTTCACCTTCTCCTTCTCCTTCTTCTGCTTCTTCTGATTCACCCTCCTGACTTCACCTTCTCCTTCTTCAACTTCTTCTGATTCACCCTCCTGACTTCACCTTCTCCTTCTCCTTCTTCTACTTCTTCTGCTTCACCCTCCAGACTTCACCTTCTCCTTCTCCTTCTTCTGCTTCTTCTGCTTCGCCCTCCAGACTTCACCTTCTCCTTCTCCTTCTTCTGCTTCTTCTGCTTCACCCTCCAGACTTCACCTTCTCCTTCTCCTTCTTCTGCTTCTTCTGCTTCACTCTCCTGACTTCACCTTCTCCTTCTCCTTCTTCTACTTCTTCTGATTCACCCTCCAGACTTCAACTTCTCCTTCTCCTTCTTCTAATTCTTCTGATTCACCCTCCAGACTTCACCTTCTCCTTCTCCTTCTTCTGCTTCTTCTGATTCACCCTCCAGACTTCACCTTCTCCTTCTCCTTATTCTGCTTCTTCTGATTCACCCTCCAGACTCCACCTTCTCCTTCTCCTTCTTCTGCTTCTTCTGATTCATCCTCCAGACTTCACCTTCTCCTTCTTCTTCTGATTCACCCTCCAGACTTCACCTTCTCCTTCTCCTTCTTCTACTTCTTCTGATCCACCCTCCAGACTTCACCTTCTCCTTCTCCTTCTTCTGCTTCTTCTGATTCACCCTGCAGACTTCACCTTCTCCTTCTCCTTCGTCTACTTCTTCTGATTCACCGTCCAGACTACACCTTCTCCTTCTCCTTCTTCTACTTCTTCTGATTCACCCTCCAGACTTCATCTTCTCCTTCTCCTTCTTCTGCTTCTTCTGATTTACCCTCCAGACTTCACCTTCTCCTTCTCCTTCTTCTACTTCTTCTGATTGACCCTCCAGACTTCACCTTCTCCTTCTCCTTCTTCTACTTCTTCTGATTCACCCTCCAGACTTCAACTTCTCCTTCTCCTTCTTCTACTTCTTCTGCTTCTCCCTCCAGACTTCACCTTCTCCTTCTCCTTCTTCTGCTTCTTCTGATTCACCCTCCAGACTTCACATTCTCCTTCTCCTTCTTCTACTTCTTCTGATTCACCCTCCAGACTTCTCCTTCTCCTTCTCCTTCTTCTACGTCTTCTGATTCACCCTCCAGACTTAACCTTCTCCTTCTCCTTCTTCTACTTCTTCTGATTCACCCTCCTTACTTCACCTTCTCCTTCTCCTTCTTCTGCTTCTTCTGCTTCACCCTCCAGACTTCACCTTCTCCTTCTCCTTCTTCTGCTTCTTCTGCTTCACCCTCCAGACTTCACCTTCTCCTTCTCCTTCTTCTGCTTCTTCTGCTTCACCCTCCTGACTTCACCTTCTCCTTCTCCTTCTTCTACTTCTTCTGATTCACCCTCCAGACTTCACCTTCTCCTTCTCCTTCTTCTGCTTCTTCTGCTTCACCCTCCAGACTTCACCTTCTCCTTCTCCTTCTTCGGCTTCTTCTGCTTCGCCCTCCAGACTTCACCTTCTCCTTCTCCTTCTTCTGCTTCTTCTTCTTCACCCTCCAGACTTCACCTTCTCCTTCTCCTTCTTCTGCTTCTTCTGCTTCACTCTCCTGACTTCACCTTCTCCCTCTCCTTCTTTTACTTCTTCTGATTCACCCTCCAGACTTCACCTTCTCCTTCTCCTTCTTCTGCTTCTTCTGCTTCACCCTCCAGACTTCACCTTCTCCTTCTCCTTCTTCGGCTTCTTCTGCTGCGCCCTCCAGACTTCACCTTCTCCTTCTCCTTCTTCTGCTTCTTCTGCTTCACCGTCCTGACTTCACCTTCTCCTTCTCCTTCTTCTACTTCTTCTGCTTCATCCCCTCACTTCACCTGCTCCTTCTCCTTCTTCTGCTTCTTCTGATTCACCCTCCTAACTTCACCTTCTCCTTCTCCTTCTTCTGCTTCTTCTGATTCACCCTCCTGACTTCACCTTCTCCTTCGCCTTCTTCTACTTCTTCTGATTCACCCTCCAGACTTCACCTTCTCCTTCTCCTTCTTCTACTTCTTCTGATTCACCCTTCAGTCTTCACCTTCTCCTTCTCCTTCTTCTGTTTCTTCTGCTTCACCCTCCAGACTTCACCTTCTCCTTCTCTTTCTTCTGCTTCTTCTGATTCACCCTCCAGACTTCACCTTCTCCTTCTCCTTCTTCTGATTCTTCTGTTTCACCCTCCAGACTTCACCTTCTCCTTCTCCATCTTCTGCTTCTTCTGCTTCACCCTCCTGACTTCACCTTCTCCTTCTCCTTCTTCTACTTCTTCTGATTCACCCTCCAGACTTCACCTTCTCCTTCTCCTTCTTCAGCTTCTTCTGCTTCACCCTCCAGACTTCACCTTCTCCTTCTCCTTCTTCTGCTTCTTCTGCTTCGCCCTCCAGACTTCACCTTCTCCTTCTCCTTCTTCTGCTTCTTCTGCTTCACCCTCCAGACTTCACCTTCTCCTTCTCCTTCTTCTGCTTCTTCTGCTTCACTCTCCTGACTTCACCTTCTCCTTCTCCTTCTTCTACTTCTTCTGATTCACCCTCCAGACTTCACCTTCTCCTTCTCCTTCTTCTGCTTCACCCTCCAGACTTCACCTTCTCCTTCTCCTTCTTCTGCTTCTTCTGCTGCGCCCTCCAGACTTCACCTTCTCCTTCTCCTTCTTCTGCCTCTTCTGCTTCACCGTCCTGACTTCACCTTCTCCTTCTCCTTCTTCTACTTCTTCTGCTTCACCCCCCTGACTTCACCTTCTCCTTCTCCTTCTTCTGCTTCTTCTGATTCACCCTCCTAACTTCACCTTCTCCTTCTCCTTCTTCTGCTTCTTCTGCTTCACCCTCCTGACTTCACCTTCTCCTTCTCCTTCTTTTGCTTCTTCTGATTCACCCTCCAGACATCACCTTCTCCTTCTCCTTCTTCTGCTTCTTCTGATTCACCCTCCAGACTTCACCTTCTCCTTCTCCTTCTTCTGCTTCTTCTGATTCACCCTCCAGACCTCACCTTCTCCTTCTCCTTCTTCTACTTCTTCTGATTCACCCTCCAGACTTCATCTTCTCCTTCTCCTTCTTCTGCTTCTTCTGATTCACCCTCCAGACTTCACCTTCTCCTTCTCCTTTTTCTGCTTCTTCTGATTCACCCTCCAGACTTCACCTTCTCCTTCTCCTTCTTCTACTTCTTCTGATTCACCCTCCAGACCTCACCTTCTCCTTCTCCTTCTTCTACTTCTTCTGATTCACCCTTCAGTCTTCACCTTCTCCTTCTCCTTCTTCTGTTTCTTCTGCTTCACCCTCCAGACTTCACCTTCTCCTTCTCTTTCTTCTGCTTCTTCTGATTCACCCTCCAGACTTCACCTTCTCCTTCTCCTTCTTCTGATTCTTCTGATTCACCCTCCAGACTTCACCTTCTCCTTCTCCTTCTTCTGCTTCTTCTGAATCACCCTCCTGACTTCACCTTCTCCTTCTCCTTCTTCTACTTCTTCTGATTCACCCTCCTGACTTCACCTTCTCCTTCTCCTTCTTCTAATTCTTCTGCTTCACCCTCCAGACTTCACCTTCTCCTTCTCCTTCTTCTACTTCTTCTGATTCACCCTCCAGACTTCACCTTCTCCTTCTACTTCTTCTGCTTCTTCTGATTCACCCTCCAGACTTCACCTTCTCCTTCTCCTTCTTCTGCTTCTTCTGATTCACCCTCCAGACTTCACCTTCTCCTTCTCCTTCTTCTGCTTCTTCTGCTTCCCCCTCCAGACTTCACCTTCTCCTTCTCCTTCTTCTGCTTCTTCTGCTTCACTCTCCTGACTTCACCTTCTCCTTCTCCTTCTTCTACTTCTTCTGATTCACCCTCCAGACTTCACCTTCTCCTTCTCCTTCTTCTGCTTCACCCTCCAGACTTCACCTTCTCCTTCTCCTTCTTCTGCTTCTTCTGCTGCGCCCTCCAGACTTCACCTTCTCCTTCTCCTTCTTCTGCCTCTTCTGCTTCACCGTCCTGACTTCACCTTCTCCTTCTCCTTCTTCTACTTCTTCTGCTTCACCCCCCTGACTTCACCTTCTCCTTCTCCTTCTTCTGCTTCTTCTGATTCACCCTACTAACTTCACCTTCTCCTTCTCCTTCTTCTGCTTCTTCTGATTCACCCTCCTGACTTCACCTTCTCCTTCTCCTTCTTTTGCTTCTTCTGATTCACCCTCCAGACATCACCTTCTCCTTCTCCTTCTTCTGCTTCTTCTGATTCACCCTCCAGACTTCACCTTCTCCTTCTCCTTCTTCTGCTTCTTCTGATTCACCCTCCAGACCTCACCTTCTCCTTCTCCTTCTACTACTTCTTCTGATTCACCCTCCAGACTTCATCTTCTCCTTCTCCTTCTTCTGCTTCTTCTGATTCACCCTCCAGAATTCACCTTCTCCTTCTCCTTTTTCTGCTTCTTCTGATTCACCCTCCAGACTTCACCTTCTCCTTCTCCTTCTTCTACTTCTTCTGATTCACCCTCCAGACCTCACCTTCTCCTTCTCCTTCTTCTACTTCTTCTTATTCACCCTTCAGTCTTCACCTTCTCCTTCTCCTTCTTCTGTTTCTTCTGCTTCACCCTCCAGACTTCACCTTCTCCTTCTCTTTCTTCTGCTTCTTCTGATTCACCCTCCAGACTTCACCTTCTCCTTCTCCTTCTTCTGATTCTTCTGATTCACCCTCCAGACTTCACCTTCTCCTTCTCCTTCTTCTGCTTCTTCTGAATCACCCTCCTGACTTCACCTTCTGCTTCTCCTTCTTCTACTTCTTCTGATTCACCCTCCTGACTTCACCTTCTCCTTCTCCTTCTTCTAATTCTTCTGCTTCACCCTCCAGACTTCACCTTCTCCTTCTCCTTCTTCTACTTCTTCTGATTCACCCTCCAGACTTCACCTTCTCCTTCTACTTCTTCTGCTTCTTCTGATTCACCCTCCAGACTTCACCTTCTCCTTCTCCTTATTCTGCTTCTTCTGATTCACCCTCCAGACTTCACCTTCTCCTTCTCCTTCTTCTGCTTCTTCTGATTCACCCTCCAGACTTCACCTTCTCCTTCTCCTTCTTCTGCTTCTTCTGATTCACCCTCCAGACTTCACCTTCTCCTTCTCCTTCTTCTACTTCTTGTGATTCACCCTCCAGACTTCATCGTCTCCTTCTCCTTCTTCTGCTTCTTCTGATTCACCCTCCAGACTTCACCTTCTCCTTCTCCTTCTTCTGCTTCTTCTGATTCACCCTCCAGTCTACACCTTCTCCTTCTCCTTCTTCTACTTCTTCTGATTCACCCTCCAGACTTCACCTTCTCCTTCTCCTTCTTCTACTTCTTCTGATTCACCCTCCAGACTTCACCCTCTCCTTCTCCTTCTTCTGCTTCTTCTGATTCACCCTCCAGACTTCACCTTCTCCTTCTCCTTATTCTGCTTCTTCTGATTCACCCTCCAGACTTCACCTTCTCCTTCTCCTTCTTCTGCTTCTTGTGACTCACCCTCCAGACTTCACCTTCTCCTTCTCCTTCTTCTGCTTCTTCTGATTCACCCTCCAGACTTCACCTTCTCCTTCGCCTTCTTCTACTTCTTCTGAATCACCCTCCAGACTTCACCTTCTCCTTCTCCTTCTTCTACTTCTTCTGATTCACCCTTCAGTCTTCACCTTCTCCTTCTCCTTCTTCTGTTTCTTCTGCTTCACCCTCCAGACTTCACCTTCTCCTTCTCTTTCTTCTGCTTCTTCTGATTCACCCTCCAGACTTCACCTTCACCTTCTCCTTCTTCTGATTCTTCTGTTTCACCCTCCAGACTTCACCTTCTCCTTCTCCATCTTCTGCTTCTTCTGCTTCACCCTCCTGACTTCACCTTCTCCTTCTCCTTCTTCTACTTCTTCTGATTCACCCTCCAGACTTCACCTTCTCCTTCTCCTTCTTCAGCTTCTTCTGCTTCACCCTCCAGACTTCACCTTCTCCTTCTCCTTCTTCTGCTTCTTCTGCTTCGCCCTCCAGACTTCACCTTCTCCTTCTCCTTCTTCTGCTTCTTCTGCTTCACCCTCCAGACTTCACCTTCTCCTTCTCCTTCTTCTGCTTCTTCTGCTTCACTCTCCTGACTTCACCTTCTCCTTCTCCTTCTTCTACTTCTTCTGGTTCACCCTCCAGACTTCACCTTCTCCTTCTCCTTCTTCTGCTTCTTCTGCTTCATCCTCCAGACTTCACCTTCTCCTTCTCCTTCTTCTGCTTCTTCTGCTGCGCCCTCCAGACTTCACCTTCTCCTTCTCCTTCTTCTGCCTCTTCTGCTTCACCGTCCTGACTTCACCTTCTCCTTCTCCTTCTTCTACTTCTTCTGCTTCACCCCCCTGACTTCACCTGCTCCTTCTCCTTCTTCTGCTTCTTCTGATTCACCCTCCTAACTTCACCTTCTCCTTCTCCTTCTTCTGCTTCTTCTGATTCACCCTCCTGACTTCACCTTCTCCTTCTCCTTCTTTTGCTTCTTCTGATTCACCCTCCAGACATCACCTTCTCCTTCTCCTTCTTCTGCTTCTTCTGATTCACCCTCCAGACTTCACCTTCTCCTTCTCCTTCTTCTGCTTCTTCTGATTCACCCTCCAGACCTCACCTTCTCCTTCTCCTTCTTCTACTTCTTCTGATTCACCCTCCAGACTTCATCTTCTCCTTCTCCTTCTTCTGCTTCTTCTGATTCACCCTCCAGACTTCACCTTCTCCTTCTCCTTCTTCTGCTTCTTCTGATTCACCCTCCAGACTTCACCTTCTCCTTCTCCTTCTTCTACTTCTTCTGATTCACCCTCCAGACCTCATCTTCTCCTTCTCCTTCTTCTACTTCTTCTGATTCACCCTTCAGTCTTCACCTTCTCCTTCTCCTTCTTCTGTTTCTTCTGCTTCACCCTCCAGACTTCACCTTCTCCTTCTCTTTCTTCTGCTTCTTCTGATTCACCCTCCAGACTTCACCTTCTCCTTCTCCTTCTTCTGATTCTTCTGATTCACCCTCCAGACTTCACCTTCTCCTTCTCCTTCTTCTGATTCTTCTGATTCACCCTCCAGACTTCACCTTCTCCTTCTCCTTCTTCTGCTTCTTCTGAATCACCCTCCTGACTTCACCTTCTCCTTCTCCTTCTTCTACTTCTTCTGATTCACCCTCCTGACTTCACCTTCTCCTTCTCCTTCTTCTACTTCTTCTGCTTCACCCTCCAGACTTCACCTTCTCCTTCTCCTTCTTCTACTTCTTCTGATTCACCCTCCAGACTTCACCTTCTCCTTCTACTTCTTCTGCTTCTTCTGATTCACCCTCCAGACTTCACCTTCTCCTTCTCCTTATTCTGCTTCTTCTGATTCACCCTCCAGACTTCACCTTCTCCTTCTCCTTCTTCTGCTTCTTCTGATTCACCCTCCAGACTTCACCTTCTCCTTCTCCTTCTTCTGCTTCTTCTGATTCACCCTCCAGACTTCACCTTCTCCTTCTCCTTCTTCTACTTCTTCTGATTCACCCTCCAGACTTCATCGTCTCCTTCTCCTTCTTCTGCTTCTTCTGATTCACCCTCCAGACTTCACCTTCTCCTTCTCCTTCTTCTGCTTCTTCTGATTCACCCTCCAGTCTTCACCTTCTCCTTCTCCTTCTTCTACTTCTTCTGATTCACCCTCCAGACTTCACCTTCTCCTTCTCCTTCTTCTACTTCTTCGGATTCACCCTCCAGACTTCACCTTCTCCTTCTTCTGCTTCTTCTGATTCACCCTCCAGAATTCACCTTCTCCTTCTCCTTATTCTGCTTCTTCTGATTCACCCTCCAGACTTCACCTTCTCCTTCTCCTTCTTCTGCTTCTTCTGATTCACCCTCCAGACTTCACCTTCTCCTTCTCCTTCTTCTGCTTCTTCTGATTCACCCTCCAGACTTCACCTTCTCCTTCTGCTTCTTCTACTTCTTCTGATTCACCCTCCAGACTTCACCTTCCCCTTCTCCTTCTTCTGCTTCTTCTGCTTCGCCCTCCATACTTCACCTTCTCCTTCTCCTTCTTCTGCTTCTTCTGCTTCACCCTCCAGACTTCACCTTCTACTTCTCCTTCTTCTGCTTCTTCTGCTTCACTCTCCTGACTTCACCTTCTCCTTCTCCTTCTTCTACTTCTTCTGATTCACCCTCCAGACTTCACCTTCTCCTTCTCCTTCTTCTGCTTCTTCTGCTTCACCCTCCAGACTTCACCTTCTCCTTCTCCTTCTTCTGCTACTTCTGCTGCGCCCTCCAGACTTCACCTTCTCCTTCTCCTTCTTCTGCTTCTTCTGCTTCACCCTCCTGACTTCACCTTCTCCTTCTCCTTCTTCTACTTCTTCTGCTTCACCCCCCTGACTTCACCTGCTCCTTCTCCTTCTTCTGCTTCTTCTGGTTCACCCTCCTAACTTTACCTTCTGCTTCTCCTTCTTCTGCTTCTTCTGATTCACCCCCCTGACTTCACCTTCTCCTTCTCCTTCTTCTGCTTCTTCTAATTCACCCTCCAGACTTCACCTTCTCCTTCTCCTTCTTCTGCTTCTTCTGATTCACCCTCCAGACTTCACCTTCTCCTTCTCCTTCTTCTGCTTCTTCTGATTCACCCTCCAGACTTCACCTTCTCCTTCTCCTTCTTCTGCTTCTTCTGATTCACCCTCCAGACTTCACCTTCTCCTTCTCCTTCTTCTACTTCTTCTGATTCACCCTCCAGACCTCACCTTCTCCTTCTCCTTCTTCTACTTCTTCTGATACATCCTCCAGTCTTCACCTTTTCCTTCTCCTTCTTCTGTTTCTTATGCTTCACCCTCCAGAATTCACCTTCTCCTTCTCTTTCTTCTGCTTCTTCTGATTCACCCTCCAGACTTCACCTTCTCCTTCTCCTTCTTCTGATTCTTCTGATTCACCCTCCAGACTTCACCTTCTCCTTCTCCTTCTTCTGATTCTTCTGATTCACGCTCCTGACTTCACCTTCTCCTTCTCCTTCTTCTACTTCTTCTGATTCACCCTCCTGACTTCACCTTCTCCTTCTCCTTCTTCTACTTCTTCTGCTTCACCCTCCAGACTTCACCTTCTCCTTCTCCTTCTTCTACTGCTTCTGATTCACCCTCCAGACTTCACCTTCTCCTTCTCCTTCTTCTACTTCTTCTGATTCACCCTCCAGACTTCACCTTCTCCTTCTCCTTCTTCTACTTCTTCTGATTCACCCTCCAGACTTCACCTTCTCCTTCTCCTTCTTCTGCTTCTTCTGATTCACCCTCCAGACTTCACCTTCTCCTTCTCCATATTCTGCTTCTTCTGATTCTCCCTCCAGACTTCACCTTCTCCTTCTCCTTCTTCTGCTTCTTCTGATTCACCCTCCAGACTTCACCTTCTCCTTCTCCTTCTTCTGCTTCTTCTGATTCATCCTCCAGACTTCACCTTCTCATTCTCCTTCTTCTACTTCTTCTGATTCACCCTCCAGACTTCACCTTCTCCTTCTCGTTCTTCTGCTTCTTCTTATTCACCCTCCAGACTTCACCTTCTCCTTCTCCTTCGTCAACTTCTTCTGATTCACCCTCCAGACTATACCTTCTCCTTCTCCTTCTTCTACTTCTGCTGATTCACCCTCCAGACTTCACCTTCTCCTTCTCGTTCTTCTGCTTCTTCTGATTCACCCTCCAGACTTCACCTTCTCCTTCTCCGTCTTCTACTTCTTCTGATTCACCCTCCAGACTTCACCTTCTCCTTCTCCTTCTTCTACTTCTTCTGATTCACCCTCCAGACTTCACCTTCTCCTTCTCCTTCTTCTACTTCTTCTGCTTCTCCCTCCAGACGTCACCTTCTCCTTCTCCTTCTTCTGCTTCTTCTGATTCACCCTCCAGACTTCACCTTCTCCTTCTCCTTCTTCTACTTCTTCTGATTCACCCTCCAGACTTCACCTTCTCCTTCTCCTTCTTCTACTTCTTCTGATTCACCCTCCAGACTTCACCTTCTCCTTCTCCTTCTTCTACTTCTTCCGATTCACCCTCCTGACTTCACCTTCTCCTTCTCCTTCTTCTGCTTCTTCTGCTTCACCCTCCTGACTTCACCTTCTCCTTCTCCTTCTTCTACTTCTTCTGATTCACCCTCCTGACTTCACCTTCTCCTTCTCCTTCTTCTACTTCTTCTGATTCACCCTCCAGACTTCACCTTCTCCTTCTCCTTCTTCTGCTTCTTCTGCTTCACCCTCCAGACTTCACCTTCTCCTTCTCCTTCTTCTGCTTCTTCTGCTTCGCCCTCCAGACTTCACCTTCTCCTTCTCCTTCTTCTGCTTCTTCTGCTTCACCCTCCAGACTTCACCTTCTCCTTCTCCTTCTTCTGCTTCTTCTGCTTCACTCTCCTGACTTCACCTTCTCCTTCTCCTTCTTCTACTTCTTCTGATTCACCCTGCAGACTTCACCTTCTCCTTCTCCTTCTTCTGCTTCTTCTGCTGCGCCCTCCAGACTTCACCTTCTCCTTCTCCTTCTTCTGCTTCTTCTGCTTCACCCTCCTGACTTCACCTTCTCCTTCTCCTTCTTCTACTTCTTCTGCTTCACCCCCCTGACTTCCCCTGCTCCTTCTCCTTCTTCTGCTTCTTCTGATTCACCCTCCTGACTTCACCTTCTCCTTCTCCTTCTTCTGCTTCTTCTAATTCACCCTCCAGACTTCACCTTCTCCTTCTCCTTCTTCTGCTTCTTCTGATTCACCCTCCAGACTTCACCTTCTCCTTCTCCTTCTTCTGCTTCTTCTGATTCACCCTCCAGACCTCATCTTCTCCTTCTCCTTCTTCTGCTTCTTCTGATTCACCCTCCAGACTTCACCTTCTCCTTCTTCTGCTTCTTCTGCTTCACCCTCCAGACTTCACCTTCTCCTTCTCCTTCTTCTGCTTCTTCTGCTTCACCCTCCTGACTTCACCTTCTCCTTCTCCTTCTTCCACTTCTTCTGATTCACCCTCCAGACTTCACCTACTCCTTCTCCTTCTTCTGCTTCTTCTGCTTCACCCTCCAGACTTCACCTTCTCCTTCTCCTTCTTCTGCTTCTTCTGCTTCGCCCTCCAGACTTCACCTTCTCCTTCTCCTTCTTCTGCTTCTTCTGCTTCACTCTCCTGACTTCACCTTCTCCTTCTCCTTCTTCTACTTCTTCTGATTCACCCTCCAGACTTCACCCTCTCCTTCTCCTTCTTCTGCTTCTTCTGCTTCACCCTCCAGACTTCACCTTCTCTTTCTCCTTCTTCTGCTTCTTCTGCTGCGCCCTCCAGACTTCACCTTCTCCTTCTCCTTCTTCTGCTTCTTCTGATTCACCCTCCAGACTTCACCTTCTCCTTCTCCTTCTTCTACTTCTTCTGCTTCACCCTCCAGACTTCACCTTCTCCTTCTCCTTCTTCTACTGCTTCTGATTCACCCTCCAGACTTCACCTTCTCCTTCTCCTTCTTCTACTTCTTCTGATTCACCCTCCAGACTTCACCTTCTCCTTCTCCTTCTTCTACTTCTTCTGATTCACCCTCCAGACTTCACCTTCTCCTTCTCCTTCTTCTGCTTCTTCTGATTCACCCTCCAGACTTCACCTTCTCCTTCTCCATATTCTGCTTCTTCTGATTCTCCCTCCAGACTTCACCTTCTCCTTCTCCTTCTTCTGCTTCTTCTGATTCACCCTCCAGACTTCACCTTCTCCTTCTCCTTCTTCTGCTTCTTCTGATTCATCCTCCAGACTTCAGCTTCTCATTCTCCTTCTTCTACTTCTTCTGATTCACCCTCCAGACTTCACCTTCTCCTTCTCCTTCGTCAACTTCTTCTGATTCACCCTCCAGACTACACCTTCTCCTTCTCCTTCTTCTACTTCTGCTGATTCACCCTCCAGACTTCACCTTCTCCTTCTCGTTCTTCTGCTTCTTCTGATTCACCCTCCAGACTTCACCTTCTCCTTCTCCGTCTTCTACTTCTTCTGATTCACCCTCCAGACTTCACCTTCTCCTTCTCCTTCTTCTACTTCTTCTGATTCACCCTCCAGACTTCACCTTCTCCTTCTCCTTCTTCTACTTCTTCTGCTTCTCCCTCCAGACGTCACCTTCTCCTTCTCCTTCTTCTGCTTCTTCTGATTCACCCTCCAGACTTCACCTTCTCCTTCTCCTTCTTCTACTTCTTCTGATTCACCCTCCAGACTTCACCTTCTCCTTCTCCTTCTTCTACTTCTTCTGATTCACCCTCCAGACTTCACCTTCTCCTTCTCCTTCTTCTACTTCTTCCGATTCACCCTCCTGACTTCACCTTCTCCTTCTCCTTTTTCTGCTTCTTCTGCTTCACCCTCCTGACTTCACCTTCTCCTTCTCCTTCTTCTACTTCTTCTGATTCACCCTCCTGACTTCACCTTCTCCTTCTCCTTCTTCTACTTCTTCTGATTCACCCTCCAGACTTCACCTTCTCCTTCTCCTTCTTCTGCTTCTTCTGCTTCACCCTCCAGACTTCACCTTCTCCTTCTCCTTCTTCTGCTTCTTCTGCTTCGCCCTCCAGACTTCACCTTCTCCTTCTCCTTCTTCTGCTTCTTCTGCTTCACCCTCCAGACTTCACCTTCTCCTTCTCCTTCTTCTGCTTCTTCTGCTTCACTCTCCTGACTTCACCTTCTCCTTCTCCTTCTTCTACTTCTTCTGATTCACCCTGCAGACTTCACCTTCTCCTTCTCCTTCTTCTGCTTCTTCTGCTGCGCCCTCCAGACTTCACCTTCTCCTTCTCCTTCTTCTGCTTCTTCTGCTTCACCCTCCTGACTTCACCTTCTCCTTCTCCTTCTTCTACTTCTTCTGCTTCACCCCCCTGACTTCACCTGCTCCTTCTCCTTCTTCTGCTTCTTCTGATTCACCCTCATATCTTCACCTTCTCCTTCTCCTTCTTCTGCTTCTTCTAATTCACCCTCCAGACTTCACCTTCTCCTTCTCCTTCTTCTGCTTCTTCTGATTCACCCTCCAGACTTCACCTTCTCCTTCTCCTTCTTCTGCTTCTTCTGATTCACCCTCCAGACCTCATCTTCTCCTTCTCCTTCTTCTGCTTCTTCTGATTCACCCTCCAGACTTCACCTTCTCCTTCTTCTGCTTCTTCTGCTTCACCCTCCAGACTTCACCTTCTCCTTCTCCTTCTTCTGCTTCTTCTGCTTCACCCTCCTGACTTCACCTTCTCCTTCTCCTTCTTCCACTTCTTCTGATTCACCCTCCAGACTTCACCTACTCCTTCTCCTTCTTCTGCTTCTTCTGCTTCACCCTCCAGACTTCACCTTCTCCTTCTCCTTCTTCTGCTTCTTCTGCTTCGCCCTCCAGACTTCACCTTCTCCTTCTCCTTCTTCTGCTTCTTCTGCTTCACTCTCCTGACTTCACCTTCTCCTTCTCCTTCTTCTACTTCTTCTGATTCAACCTCCAGACTTCACCCTCTCCTTCTCCTTCTTCTGCTTCTTCTGCTTCACCCTCCAGACTTCACCTTCTCTTTCTCCTTCTTCTGCTTCTTCTGCTGCGCCCTCCAGACTTCACCTTCTCCTTCTCCTTCTTCTGCTTCTTCTGATTCACCCTCCAGACTTCACCTTCTCCTTCTCCTTCTTCTACTTCTTCTGATCCACCCTCCTGACTTCACCTTCTCCTTCTCCTTCTTCTGCTTCTTCTGCTTCACCCTCCAGACTTCACCTTCTCCTTCTCCTTCTTCTACTTCTTCTGCTTCACCCTGCAGACTTCACCTTCTCCTTCTCCTTCTTCTGCTTCTTCTGCTTCACCATCCTGACTTCACCTTATCCTTCTCCTTCTTCTACTTCTTCTGATTCACCCTCCAGACTTCACCTACTCCTTCTCCTTCTTCTGCTTCTTCTGCTTCACCCTCCAGACTTCACCTTCTCCTTCTCCTTCTTCTGCTTCTTCTGCTTCGCCCTCCAGACTTCACCTTCTCCTTCTCCTTCTTCTACTTCTTCTGCTTCACCCCCCTGACTTCACCTGCTCCTTCTCCTTCTTCTGCTTCTTCTGAGTCACCCTCCTAACTTCACCTTCTCCTTCTCCTTCTTCTGCTTCTTCTGATTCATCCTCCAGACTTCAGCTTCTCATTCTCCTTCTTCTACTTCTTCTGATTCACCCTCCAGACTTCACCTTCTCCTTCTCCTTCGTCAACTTCTTCTGATTCACCCTCCAGACTACACCTTCTCCTTCTCCTTCTTCTACTTCTGCTGATTCACCCTCCAGACTTCACCTTCTACTTCTCGTTCTTCTGCTTCTTCTGATTCACCCTCCAGACTTCACCTTCTCCTTCTCCGTCTTCTACTTCTTCTGATTCACCCTCCAGACTTCACCTTCTCCTTCTCCTTCTTCTACTTCTTCTGATTCACCCTCCAGACTTCACCTTCTCCTTCTCCTTCTTCTACTTCTTCTGCTTCTCCCTCCAGACGTCACCTTCTCCTTCTCCTTCTTCTGCTTCTTCTGATTCACCCTCCAGACTTCACCTTCTCCTTCTCCTTCTTCTACTTCTTCTGATTCACCCTCCAGACTTCACCTTCTCCTTCTCCTTCTTCTACTTCTTCTGATTCACCCTCCAGACTTCACCTTCTCCTTCTCCTTCTTCTACTTCTTCCGATTCACCCTCCTGACTTCACCTTCTCCTTCTCCTTTTTCTGCTTCTTCTGCTTCACCCTCCTGACTTCACCTTCTCCTTCTCCTTCTTCTACTTCTTCTGATTCACCCTCCTGACTTCACCTTCTCCTTCTCCTTCTTCTACTTCTTCTGATTCACCCTCCAGACTTCACCTTCTCCTTCTCCTTCTTCTGCTTCTTCTGCTTCACCCTCCAGACTTCACCTTCTCCTTCTCCTTCTTCTGCTTCTTCTGCTTCGCCCTCCAGACTTCACCTTCTCCTTCTCCTTCTTCTGCTTCTTCTGCTTCACCCTCCAGACTTCACCTTCTCCTTCTCCTTCTTCTGCTTCTTCTGCTTCACTCTCCTGACTTCACCTTCTCCTTCTCCTTCTTCTACTTCTTCTGATTCACCCTGCAGACTTCACCTTCTCCTTCTCCTTCTTCTGCTTCTTCTGCTGCGCCCTCCAGACTTCACCTTCTCCTTCTCCTTCTTCTGCTTCTTCTGCTTCACCCTCCTGACTTCACCTTCTCCTTCTCCTTCTTCTACTTCTTCTGCTTCACCCCCCTGACTTCACCTGCTCCTTCTCCTTCTTCTGCTTCTTCTGATTCACCCTCCTGACTTCACCTTCTCCTTCTCCTTCTTCTGCTTCTTCTAATTCACCCTCCAGACTTCACCTTCTCCTTCTCCTTCTTCTGCTTCTTCTGATTCACCCTCCAGACTTCACCTTCTCCTTCTCCTTCTTCTGCTTCTTCTGATTCACCCTCCAGACCTCATCTTCTCCTTCTCCTTCTTCTGCTTCTTCTGATTCACCCTCCAGACTTCACCTTCTCCTTCTTCTGCTTCTTCTGCTTCACCCTCCAGACTTCACCTTCTCCTTCTCCTTCTTCTGCTTCTTCTGCTTCACCCTCCTGACTTCACCTTCTCCTTCTCCTTCTTCCACTTCTTCTGATTCACCCTCCAGACTTCACCTACTCCTTCTCCTTCTTCTGCTTCTTCTGCTTCACCCTCCAGACTTCACCTTCTCCTTCTCCTTCTTCTGCTTCTTCTGCTTCGCCCTCCAGACTTCACCTTCTCCTTCTCCTTCTTCTGCTTCTTCTGCTTCACTCTCCTGACTTCACCTTCTCCTTCTCCTTCTTCTACTTCTTCTGATTCAACCTCCAGACTTCACCCTCTCCTTCTCCTTCTTCTGCTTCTTCTGCTTCACCCTCCAGACTTCACCTTCTCTTTCTCCTTCTTCTGCTTCTTCTGCTGCGCCCTCCAGACTTCACCTTCTCCTTCTCCTTCTTCTGCTTCTTCTGATTCACCCTCCAGACTTCACCTTCTCCTTCTCCTTCTTCTACTTCTTCTGATCCACCCTCCTGACTTCACCTTCTCCTTCTCCTTCTTCTGCTTCTTCTGCTTCACCCTCCAGACTTCACCTTCTCCTTCTCCTTCTTCTACTTCTTCTGCTTCACCCTGCAGACTTCACCTTCTCCTTCTCCTTCTTCTGCTTCTTCTGCTTCACCATCCTGACTTCACCTTATCCTTCTCCTTCTTCTACTTCTTCTGATTCACCCTCCAGACTTCACCTACTCCTTCTCCTTCTTCTGCTTCTTCTGCTTCACCCTCCAGACTTCACCTTCTCCTTCTCCTTCTTCTGCTTCTTCTGCTTCGCCCTCCAGACTTCACCTTCTCCTTCTCCTTCTTCTACTTCTTCTGCTTCACCCCCCTGACTTCACCTGCTCCTTCTCCTTCTTCTGCTTCTTCTGAGTCACCCTCCTAACTTCACCTTCTCCTTCTCCTTCTTCTGCTTCTTCTGATTCACGCTCCTGACTTCACCTTTTCCTTCTCCTTCTTCTGCTTCTTCTGATTCACCCTCCAGACTTCACCTTCTCCTTCTCCTTCCTCTGCTTCTTCTGATTCACCCTCCAGACTTCACCTTCTCCTTCTCCTTCTTCTGCTTCTTCTGATTCACCCTCCAGACTTCATCTTCTCCTTCTCCTTCTTCTGCTTCTTCTGATTCACCATCCAGACTTCACCTTCTCCTTCTCCTTCTTCTACTTCTTCTGATTCACCCTCCAGACTTCACCTTCTCCTTCTCCTTCTTCTACTTCGTCTGATTCACCCTCCAGACTTCACCTTCTCCTTCTCCTTCTTCTACTTCTTCTGATTCACCCTCCAGTCTTCACCTACTCCTTCTCCTTCTTCTGTTTCTTCTGCTTCACCCTCCAGACTTCCCCTTCTCCTTCTCTTTCTTCTGCTTCTTCTGATTCACCCTCCAGACTTCATCTTCTCCTTCTCCTTCTTCTGATTCTTCTGATTCACCCTCCAGACTTCACCTTCTCCTTCTCCTTCTTCTGCTTCTTCTGATTCACCCTCCTGACTTCACCTTCTCCTTCTCCTTCTTCTACTTCTTCTGCTTCACCCTCCAGACTTCACCTCCTCCTTCTCCTTCTTCTACTTCTTCTGATTCACCCTCCAGACTTCACCTTCTCCTTCTCCTTCTTCTGCTTCTTCTGATTCACCCTCCAGACTTCACCTTCTCCTTCTCCTTATTCTGCTTCTTCTGATTCACCCTCCAGACTTCACCTTCTCCTTCTCCTTCTTCTGCTTCTTCTGATTCACCCTCCAGACTTCACCTTTTCCTTCTCCTTCTTCTGTTTCTTCTGATTCACCCTCCAGACTTCACCTTCTCCTTCTCCTTCTTCTGCTTCTTCTGATTCACCCTCCAGACTTCACCTTCTCCTTCTCCTTCTTCTACTTCTTCTGATTCACCCTCCAGACTTCACCTTCCCCTTCTCTTTCTTCTGCTTCTTCTGATTCTCCCTCCAGACTTCACCTTCTCCTTCTCCTTCTTCTGATTCTTCTGATTCACCCTCCAGACATCACCTTCTCCTTCTCCTTCTTCTGCTTCTTCTGATTCACCCTCCTGACTTCACCTTCTCCTTCTCCTTCTTCTACTTCTTCTGATTCACCCTCCTGACTTCACCTTCTCCTTCTCCTTCTTCTACTTCTTCTGCTTCACCCTCCAGACTTCACCTTCTCCTTCTCCTTCTTCTACTTCTTCTGATTCACCCTCCAGACTTCACCTTCTCCTTCTCCTTCTTCTACTTCTTCTGATTCACCCTCCAGACTTCACCTTCTCCTTCTCCTTCTTCTACTTCTTCTGATTCACCCTCCAGACTTCACCTTCTCCTTCTCCTTATTCTGCTTCTTCTGGTTCACCCTCCAGACTTCACCTTCTCCTTCTCCTTCTTCTGCTTCTTCTGATTCACCCTCCAGACTTCAGCTTCTCCTTCTCCTTCTTCTGCTTTTTTGATTCACCCTCCAGACTTCACCTTCTCCTTCTCCTTCTTCTACTTCTTCTGATTCACCCTCCAGACTTCATCTTCTCCTTCTCCTTCTTCTGCTTCTTCTGATTCACCCTCCAGACTTCACCTTCTCCTTCTCCTTCTTCTACTTCTTCTGATTCACCCTCCAGACTTCACCTTCTCCTTCTCCTTCTTCTGTTTCTTCTGATTCACCCTCCAGACTTCACCTTCTCCTTCTCCTTCTTCTACTTCTTCTGATTCACCCTCCAGACTTCACCATCTCCTTCTCCTTCTTCTACTTCTTCTGATTCACCCTCCAGATTTCATCTTCTCCTTCTCCTTCTTCTGCATCTTCTGATTCACCCTCCAGACTTCACCTTCTCCTTCTCCTTCTTCTGCTTCTTCTGATTCACCCTCCAGACTTCACCTTCTCCTTCTCCTTCTTCTACTTCTTCTGATTCACCCTCCAGACTTCACCTTCTCCTTCTCCTTCTTCTACTTCTTCTGATTCACCCTCCAGTCTTCACATTCTCCTTCTCCTTCTTCTGTTTCTTCTGCTTCAGCCTCCAGACTTCACCTTCTCCTTCTCTTTCTTCTGATTCTTCTGATTCACCCTCCAGACTTCACCTTCTCCTTCTCCTTCTTCTGATTCTTCTGATTCACCCTCCAGACTTCACCTTCTCCTTCTCCTTCTTCTGCTTCTTCTGATTCACCCTCCTGGCTTCACCTTCTCCTTCTCCTTCTTCTACTTCTTCTGATTCACCCTCCTGACTTCACCTTCTCCTTCTCCTTCTTCTCCTTCTTCTGCTTCACCCTCCAGACTTCACCTCCTCCTTCTCCTTCTTCTACCTCTTCTGATTCACCCTCCAGACTTCACCTTCTCCTTCTCCTTCTTCTGCTTCTTCTGATTCACCCTCCAGACTTCACCTTCTCCTTCTCCTTATTCTGCTTCTTCTGATTCACCCTCCAGACTTCACCATCTCCTTCTCCTTATTCTGCTTCTTCTGATTCAACCTCCAGACTTCACCTTCTCCTTCTCCTTCTTCTGCTTCTTCTGATTCACCCTCCAGATTTCACCTTCTCCTTCTCCTTCTTCTGTTTCTTCTGATTCGCCCTCCAGACTTCACCTTCTCCTTCTCCTTCTTCTGCTTCTTCTGATTCACCCTCCTGACTTCACCTTCTCCTTCTCCTTCTTCTACTTCTTCTGATTCACCCTCCTGACTTCAGCTTCTCCTTCTCCTTCTTCTACTTCTTCTGCTTCACCCCCCAGACTTCACCTTCTCCTTCTCCTTCTTCTACTTCTTCTGATTCACCCTCCAGACTTCACCTTCTCCTTCTCCTTCTTCTGCTTCTTCTGATTCACCCTCCAGACTTCACCTTCGCCTTCTCCTTATTCTGCTTCTTCTGATTCACCCTCCAGACTTCACCTTCTCCTTCTCCTTCTTCTGCTTCTTCTGATTCAACCTCCAGACTTCACCTTCTCCTTCTCCTTCTTCTGCTTCTTCTGATTCACCCTCCAGACATTAGCTTCTCCTTCTCCTTCTTCTGCTTCTTCTGATTCACCCTCCAGACTTCTCCTTCTCCTTCTCCTTCTTCTACTTCTTCTGATTCACCCTCCAGACTTCACCTTCTCCTTCTCTTTCTTCTGCTTCTTCTGATTCACCCTCCAGACTTCACTTTCTCCTTCTCCTTCTTCTGATTCCCCCCCCAGACTTCACCTTCTCCTTCTCCTTCTTCTGCTTCTTCTGATTCACCCTCCTGACTTCACCTTCTACTTCTTCTGATTCACCCTCCTGACTTCACCTTCTCCTTCTCCTTCTTCTACTTCTTCTGCTTCACCCTCCAGACTTCACCTTCTCCTTCTCCTTTTTCTACTTCTTCTGATTCACCCTCCAGACTTCACCTTCTCCTTCTCCTTCTTCTACTTCTTCTGATTCACCCTACAGACTTCACCTTCTCCTTCTCCTTCTTCTGCTTCTTCTGATTCACCCTCCAGACTTCACCTTCTCCTTCTCCTTATTCTGCTTCTTCTGTTTCACCCTCCAGACTTCACCTTCTCCTTCTCCTTCTTCTGCTTCTTCTGATTCACCCTCCAGACTTCACCTTCTCCTTCTCCTTCTTCTGCTTCTTCTGATTCACCCTCCAGACTTCACCTTCTCCTTCTCCTTATTCTGCTTCTTCTGGTTCACCCTCCAGACTTCACCTTCTCCTTCTCCTTCTTCTGCTTCTTCTGATTCACCCTCCAGACTTCAGCTTCTCCTTCTCCTTCTTCTGCTTTTTTGATTCACCCTCCAGACTTCACCTTCTCCTTCTCCTTCTTCTACTTCTTCTGATTCACCCTCCAGACTTCATCTTCTCCTTCTCCTTCTTCTGCTTCTTCTGATTCACCCTCCAGACTTCACCTTCTCCTTCTCCTTCTTCTACTTCTTCTGATTCACCCTCCAGACTTCACCTTCTCCTTCTCCTTCTTCTGTTTCTTCTGATTCACCCTCCAGACTTCACCTTCTCCTTCTCCTTCTTCTACTTCTTCTGATTCACCCTCCAGACTTCACCATCTCCTTCTCCTTCTTCTACTTCTTCTGATTCACCCTCCAGATTTCATCTTCTCCTTCTCCTTCTTCTGCATCTTCTGATTCACCCTCCAGACTTCACCTTCTCCTTCTCCTTCTTCTGCTTCTTCTGATTCACCCTCCAGACTTCACCTTCTCCTTCTCCTTCTTCTACTTCTTCTGATTCACCCTCCAGACTTCACCTTCTCCTTCTCCTTCTTCTACTTCTTCTGATTCACCCTCCAGTCTTCACATTCTCCTTCTCCTTCTTCTGTTTCTTCTGCTTCAGCCTCCAGACTTCACCTTCTCCTTCTCTTTCTTCTGATTCTTCTGATTCACCCTCCAGACTTCACCTTCTCCTTCTCCTTCTTCTGATTCTTCTGATTCACCCTCCAGACTTCACCTTCTCCTTCTCCTTCTTCTGCTTCTTCTGATTCACCCTCCTGGCTTCACCTTCTCCTTCTCCTTCTTCTACTTCTTCTGATTCACCCTCCTGACTTCACCTTCTCCTTCTCCTTCTTCTCCTTCTTCTGCTTCACCCTCCAGACTTCACCTCCTCCTTCTCCTTCTTCTACCTCTTCTGATTCACCCTCCAGACTTCACCTTCTCCTTCTCCTTCTTCTGCTTCTTCTGATTCACCCTCCAGACTTCACCTTCTCCTTCTCCTTATTCTGCTTCTTCTGATTCACCCTCCAGACTTCACCTTCTCCTTCTCCTTATTCTGCTTCTTCTGATTCAACCTCCAGACTTCACCTTCTCCTTCTCCTTCTTCTGCTTCTTCTGATTCACCCTCCAGATTTCACCTTCTCCTTCTCCTTCTTCTGTTTCTTCTGATTCGCCCTCCAGACTTCACCTTCTCCTTCTCCTTCTTCTGCTTCTTCTGATTCACCCTCCTGACTTCACCTTCTCCTTCTCCTTCTTCTACTTCTTCTGATTCACCCTCCTGACTTCAGCTTCTCCTTCTCCTTCTTCTACTTCTTCTGCTTCACCCCCCAGACTTCACCTTCTCCTTCTCCTTCTTCTACTTCTTCTGATTCACCCTCCAGACTTCACCTTCTCCTTCTCCTTCTTCTGCTTCTTCTGATTCACCCTCCAGACTTCACCTTCTCCTTCTCCTTATTCTGCTTCTTCTGATTCACCCTCCAGACTTCACCTTCTCCTTCTCCTTCTTCTGCTTCTTCTGATTCAACCTCCAGACTTCACCTTCTCCTTCTCCTTCTTCTGCTTCTTCTGATTCACCCTCCAGACATCAACTTCTCCTTCTCCTTCTTCTGCTTCTTCTGATTCACCCTCCAGACTTCTCCTTCTCCTTCTCCTTCTTCTACTTCTTCTGATTCACCCTCCAGACTTCACCTTCTCCTTCTCTTTCTTCTGCTTCTTCTGATTCACCCTCCAGACTTCACCTTCTCCTTCTCCTTCTTCTGATTCCCCCCCCAGACTTCACCTTCTCCTTCTCCTTCTTCTGCTTCTTCTGATTCACCCTCCTGACTTCACCTTCTACTTCTTCTGATTCACCCTCCTGACTTCACCTTCTCCTTCTCCTTCTTCTACTTCTTCTGCTTCACCCTCCAGACTTCACCTTCTCCTTCTCCTTTTTCTACTTCTTCTGATTCACCCTCCAGACTTCACCTTCTCCTTCTCCTTCTTCTACTTCTTCTGATTCACCCTACAGACTTCACCTTCTCCTTCTCCTTCTTCTGCTTCTTCTGATTCACCCTCCAGACTTCACCTTCTCCTTCTCCTTCTTCTACTGCTTCTGATTCACCCTCCAGACTTCACCTTCTCCTTCTCCTTCTTCTACTTCTTCTGATTCACCCTCCAGACTTCACCTTCTCCTTCTCCTTCTTCTACTTCTTCTGATTCACCCTCCAGACTTCACCTTCTCCTTCTCCTTCTTCTGCTTCTTCTGATTCACCCTCCAGACTTCACCTTCTCCTTCTCCATATTCTGCTTCTTCTGATTCTCCCTCCAGACTTCACCTTCTCCTTCTCCTTCTTCTGCTTCTTCTGATTCACCCTCCAGACTTCACCTTCTCCTTCTCCTTCTTCTGCTTCTTCTGATTCATCCTCCAGACTTCAGCTTCTCATTCTCCTTCTTCTACTTCTTCTGATTCACCCTCCAGACTTCACCTTCTCCTTCTCCTTCGTCAACTTCTTCTGATTCACCCTCCAGACTACACCTTCTCCTTCTCCTTCTTCTACTTCTGCTGATTCACCCTCCAGACTTCACCTTCTCCTTCTCGTTCTTCTGCTTCTTCTGATTCACCCTCCAGACTTCACCTTCTCCTTCTCCGTCTTCTACTTCTTCTGATTCACCCTCCAGACTTCACCTTCTCCTTCTCCTTCTTCTACTTCTTCTGATTCACCCTCCAGACTTCACCTTCTCCTTCTCCTTCTTCTACTTCTTCTGCTTCTCCCTCCAGACGTCACCTTCTCCTTCTCCTTCTTCTGCTTCTTCTGATTCACCCTCCAGACTTCACCTTCTCCTTCTCCTTCTTCTACTTCTTCTGATTCACCCTCCAGACTTCACCTTCTCCTTCTCCTTCTTCTACTTCTTCTGATTCACCCTCCAGACTTCACCTTCTCCTTCTCCTTCTTCTACTTCTTCCGATTCACCCTCCTGACTTCACCTTCTCCTTCTCCTTTTTCTGCTTCTTCTGCTTCACCCTCCTGACTTCATCTTCTCCTTCTCCTTCTTCTACTTCTTCTGATTCACCCTCCTGACTTCACCTTCTCCTTCTCCTTCTTCTACTTCTTCTGATTCACCCTCCAGACTTCACCTTCTCCTTCTCCTTCTTCTGCTTCTTCTGCTTCACCCTCCAGACTTCACCTTCTCCTTCTCCTTCTTCTGCTTCTTCTGCTTCGCCCTCCAGACTTCACCTTCTCCTTCTCCTTCTTCTGCTTCTTCTGCTTCACCCTCCAGACTTCACCTTCTCCTTCTCCTTCTTCTGCTTCTTCTGCTTCACTCTCCTGACTTCACCTTCTCCTTCTCCTTCTTCTACTTCTTCTGATTCACCCTGCAGACTTCACCTTCTCCTTCTCCTTCTTCTGCTTCTTCTGCTGCGCCCTCCAGACTTCACCTTCTCCTTCTCCTTCTTCTGCTTCTTCTGCTTCACCCTCCTGACTTCACCTTCTCCTTCTCCTTCTTCTACTTCTTCTGCTTCACCCCCCTGACTTCACCTGCTCCTTCTCCTTCTTCTGCTTCTTCTGATTCACCCTCCTGACTTCACCTTCTCCTTCTCCTTCTTCTGCTTCTTCTAATTCACCCTCCAGACTTCACCTTCTCCTTCTCCTTCTTCTGCTTCTTCTGATTCACCCTCCAGACTTCACCTTCTCCTTCTCCTTCTTCTGCTTCTTCTGATTCACCCTCCAGACCTCATCTTCTCCTTCTCCTTCTTCTGCTTCTTCTGATTCACCCTCCAGACTTCACCTTCTCCTTCTTCTGCTTCTTCTGCTTCACCCTCCAGACTTCACCTTCTCCTTCTCCTTCTTCTGCTTCTTCTGCTTCACCCTCCTGACTTCACCTTCTCCTTCTCCTTCTTCCACTTCTTCTGATTCACCCTCCAGACTTCACCTACTCCTTCTCCTTCTTCTGCTTCTTCTGCTTCACCCTCCAGACTTCACCTTCTCCTTCTCCTTCTTCTGCTTCTTCTGCTTCGCCCTCCAGACTTCACCTTCTCCTTCTCCTTCTTCTGCTTCTTCTGCTTCACTCTCCTGACTTCACCTTCTCCTTCTCCTTCTTCTACTTCTTCTGATTCAACCTCCAGACTTCACCCTCTCCTTCTCCTTCTTCTGCTTCTTCTGCTTCACCCTCCAGACTTCACCTTCTCTTTCTCCTTCTTCTGCTTCTTCTGCTGCGCCCTCCAGACTTCACCTTCTCCTTCTCCTTCTTCTGCTTCTTCTGATTCACCCTCCAGACTTCACCTTCTCCTTCTCCTTCTTCTACTTCTTCTGATCCACCCTCCTGACTTCACCTTCTCCTTCTCCTTCTTCTGCTTCTTCTGCTTCACCCTCCAGACTTCACCTTCTCCTTCTCCTTCTTCTACTTCTTCTGCTTCACCCTGCAGACTTCACCTTCTCCTTCTCCTTCTTCTGCTTCTTCTGCTTCACCATCCTGACTTCACCTTATCCTTCTCCTTCTTCTACTTCTTCTGATTCACCCTCCAGACTTCACCTACTCCTTCTCCTTCTTCTGCTTCTTCTGCTTCACCCTCCAGACTTCACCTTCTCCTTCTCCTTCTTCTGCTTCTTCTGCTTCGCCCTCCAGACTTCACCTTCTCCTTCTCCTTCTTCTACTTCTTCTGCTTCACCCCCCTGACTTCACCTGCTCCTTCTCCTTCTTCTGCTTCTTCTGAGTCACCCTCCTAACTTCACCTTCTCCTTCTCCTTCTTCTGCTTCTTCTGATTCACGCTCCTGACTTCACCTTTTCCTTCTCCTTCTTCTGCTTCTTCTGATTCACCCTCCAGACTTCACCTTCTCCTTCTCCTTCCTCTGCTTCTTCTGATTCACCCTCCAGACTTCACCTTCTCCTTCTCCTTCTTCTGCTTCTTCTGATTCACCCTCCAGACCTCACCTTCTCCTTCTCCTTCTTCTACTTCTTCTGATTCACCCTCCAGACTTCATCTTCTCCTTCTCCTTCTTCTGCTTCTTCTGATTCACCATCCAGACTTCACCTTCTCCTTCTCCTTCTTCTACTTCTTCTGATTCACCCTCCAGACTTCACCTTCTCCTTCTCCTTCTTCTACTTCGTCTGATTCACCCTCCAGACTTCACCTTCTCCTTCTCCTTCTTCTACTTCTTCTGATTCACCCTCCAGTCTTCACCTACTCCTTCTCCTTCTTCTGTTTCTTCTGCTTCACCCTCCAGACTTCCCCTTCTCCTTCTCTTTCTTCTGCTTCTTCTGATTCACCCTCCAGACTTCATCTTCTCCTTCTCCTTCTTCTGATTCTTCTGATTCACCCTCCAGACTTCACCTTCTCCTTCTCCTTCTTCTGCTTCTTCTGATTCACCCTCCTGACTTCACCTTCTCCTTCTCCTTCTTCTACTTCTTCTGCTTCACCCTCCAGACTTCACCTTCTCCTTCTCCTTCTTCTACTTCTTCTGATTCACCCTCCAGACTTCACCTTCTCCTTCTCCTTCTTCTGCTTCTTCTGATTCACCCTCCAGACTTCACCTTCTCCTTCTCCTTATTCTGCTTCTTCTGATTCACCCTCCAGACTTCACCTTCTCCTTCTCCTTCTTCTGCTTCTTCTGATTCACCCTCCAGACTTCACCTTTTCCTTCTCCTTCTTCTGTTTCTTCTGATTCACCCTCCAGACTTCACCTTCTCCTTCTCCTTCTTCTGCTTCTTCTGATTCACCCTCCAGACTTCACCTTCTCCTTCTCCTTCTTCTACTTCTTCTGATTCACCCTCCAGACTTCACCTTCCCCTTCTCTTTCTTCTGCTTCTTCTGATTCTCCCTCCAGACTTCACCTTCTCCTTCTCCTTCTTCTGATTCTTCTGATTCACCCTCCAGACATCACCTTCTCCTTCTCCTTCTTCTGCTTCTTCTGATTCACCCTCCTGACTTCACCTTCTCCTTCTCCTTCTTCTACTTCTTCTGATTCACCCTCCTGACTTCACCTTCTCCTTCTCCTTCTTCTACTTCTTCTGCTTCACCCTCCAGACTTCACCTTCTCCTTCTCCTTCTTCTACTTCTTCTGATTCACCCTCCAGACTTCACCTTCTCCTTCTCCTTCTTCTACTTCTTCTGATTCACCCTCCAGACTTCACCTTCTCCTTCTCCTTCTTCTACTTCTTCTGATTCACCCTCCAGACTTCACCTTCTCCTTCTCCTTATTCTGCTTCTTCTGGTTCACCCTCCAGACTTCACCTTCTCCTTCTCCTTCTTCTGCTTCTTCTGATTCACCCTCCAGACTTCAGCTTCTCCTTCTCCTTCTTCTGCTTTTTTGATTCACCCTCCAGACTTCACCTTCTCCTTCTCCTTCTTCTACTTCTTCTGATTCACCCTCCAGACTTCATCTTCTCCTTCTCCTTCTTCTGCTTCTTCTGATTCACCCTCCAGACTTCACCTTCTCCTTCTCCTTCTTCTACTTCTTCTGATTCACCCTCCAGACTTCACCTTCTCCTTCTCCTTCTTCTGTTTCTTCTGATTCACCCTCCAGACTTCACCTTCTCCTTCTCCTTCTTCTACTTCTTCTGATTCACCCTCCAGACTTCACCATCTCCTTCTCCTTCTTCTACTTCTTCTGATTCACCCTCCAGATTTCATCTTCTCCTTCTCCTTCTTCTGCATCTTCTGATTCACCCTCCAGACTTCACCTTCTCCTTCTCCTTCTTCTGCTTCTTCTGATTCACCCTCCAGACTTCACCTTCTCCTTCTCCTTCTTCTACTTCTTCTGATTCACCCTCCAGACTTCACCTTCTCCTTCTCCTTTTTCTACTTCTTCTGATTCACCCTCCAGTCTTCACATTCTCCTTCTCCTTCTTCTGTTTCTTCTGCTTCAGCCTCCAGACTTCACCTTCTCCTTCTCTTTCTTCTGATTCTTCTGATTCACCCTCCAGACTTCACCTTCTCCTTCTCCTTCTTCTGATTCTTCTGATTCACCCTCCAGACTTCACCTTCTCCTTCTCCTTCTTCTGCTTCTTCTGATTCACCTTCCTGGCTTCACCTTCTCCTTCTCCTTCTTCTACTTCTTCTGATTCACCCTCCTGACTTCACCTTCTCCTTCTCCTTCTTCTCCTTCTTCTGCTTCACCCTCCAGACTTCACCTCCTCCTTCTCCTTCTTCTACCTCTTCTGATTCACCCTCCAGACTTCACCTTCTCCTTCTCCTTCTTCTGCTTCTTCTGATTCACCCTCCAGACTTCACCTTCTCCTTCTCCTTATTCTGCTTCTTCTGATTCACCCTCCAGACTTCACCTTCTCCTTCTCCTTATTCTGCTTCTTCTGATTCAACCTCCAGACTTCACCTTCTCCTTCTCCTTCTTCTGCTTCTTCTGATTCACCCTCCAGATTTCACCTTCTCCTTCTCCTTCTTCTGTTTCTTCTGATTCGCCCTCCAGACTTCACCTTCTCCTTCTCCTTCTTCTGCTTCTTCTGATTCACCCTCCTGACTTCACCTTCTCCTTCTCCTTCTTCTACTTCTTCTGATTCACCCTCCTGACTTCAGCTTCTCCTTCTCCTTCTTCTACTTCTTCTGCTTCACCCCCCAGACTTCACCTTCTCCTTCTCCTTCTTCTACTTCTTCTGATTCACCCTCCAGACTTCACCTTCTCCTTCTCCTTCTTCTGCTTCTTCTGATTCACCCTCCAGACTTCACCTTCTCCTTCTCCTTATTCTGCTTCTTCTGATTCACCCTCCAGACTTCACCTTCTCCTTCTCCTTCTTCTGCTTCTTCTGATTCAACCTCCAGACTTCACCTTCTCCTTCTCCTTCTTCTGCTTCTTCTGATTCACCCTCCAGACATCAACTTCTCCTTCTCCTTCTTCTGCTTCTTCTGATTCACCCTCCAGACTTCTCCTTCTCCTTCTCCTTCTTCTACTTCTTCTGATTCACCCTCCAGACTTCACCTTCTCCTTCTCTTTCTTCTGCTTCTTCTGATTCACCCTCCAGACTTCACCTTCTCCTTCTCCTTCTTCTGATTCCCCCCCCAGACTTCACCTTCTCCTTCTCCTTCTTCTGCTTCTTCTGATTCACCCTCCTGACTTCACCTTCTACTTCTTCTGATTCACCCTCCTGACTTCACCTTCTCCTTCTCCTTCTTCTACTTCTTCTGCTTCACCCTCCAGACTTCACCTTCTCCTTCTCCTTTTTCTACTTCTTCTGATTCACCCTCCAGACTTCACCTTCTCCTTCTCCTTCTTCTACTTCTTCTGATTCACCCTACAGACTTCACCTTCTCCTTCTCCTTCTTCTGCTTCTTCTGATTCACCCTCCAGACTTCACCTTCTCCTTCTCCTTATTCTGCTTCTTCTGTTTCACCCTCCAGACTTCACCTTCTCCTTCTCCTTCTTCTGCTTCTTCTGATTCACCCTCCAGACTTCACCTTCTCCTTCTCCTTCTTCTGCTTCTTCTGATTCACCCTCCAGACTTCACCTTCTCCTTCTCCTTATTCTGCTTCTTCTGGTTCACCCTCCAGACTTCACCTTCTCCTTCTCCTTCTTCTGCTTCTTCTGATTCACCCTCCAGACTTCAGCTTCTCCTTCTCCTTCTTCTGCTTTTTTGATTCACCCTCCAGACTTCACCTTCTCCTTCTCCTTCTTCTACTTCTTCTGATTCACCCTCCAGACTTCATCTTCTCCTTCTCCTTCTTCTGCTTCTTCTGATTCACCCTCCAGACTTCACCTTCTCCTTCTCCTTCTTCTACTTCTTCTGATTCACCCTCCAGACTTCACCTTCTCCTTCTCCTTCTTCTGTTTCTTCTGATTCACCCTCCAGACTTCACCTTCTCCTTCTCCTTCTTCTACTTCTTCTGATTCACCCTCCAGACTTCACCATCTCCTTCTCCTTCTTCTACTTCTTCTGATTCACCCTCCAGATTTCATCTTCTCCTTCTCCTTCTTCTGCATCTTCTGATTCACCCTCCAGACTTCACCTTCTCCTTCTCCTTCTTCTGCGTCTTCTGATTCACCCTCCAGACTTCACCTTCTCCTTCTCCTTCTTCTACTTCTTCTGATTCACCCTCCAGACTTCACCTTCTCCTTCTCCTTCTTCTACTTCTTCTGATTCACCCTCCAGTCTTCACATTCTCCTTCTCCTTCTTCTGTTTCTTCTGCTTCAGCCTCCAGACTTCACCTTCTCCTTCTCTTTCTTCTGATTCTTCTGATTCACCCTCCAGACTTCACCTTCTCCTTCTCCTTCTTCTGATTCTTCTGATTCACCCTCCAGACTTCACCTTCTCCTTCTCCTTCTTCTGCTTCTTCTGATTCACCCTCCTGGCTTCACCTTCTCCTTCTCCTTCTTCTACTTCTTCTGATTCACCCTCCTGACTTCACCTTCTCCTTCTCCTTCTTCTCCTTCTTCTGCTTCACCCTCCAGACTTCACCTCCTCCTTCTCCTTCTTCTACCTCTTCTGATTCACCCTCCAGACTTCACCTTCTCCTTCTCCTTCTTCTGCTTCTTCTGATTCACCCTCCAGACTTCACCTTCTCCTTCTCCTTATTCTGCTTCTTCTGATTCACCCTCCAGACTTCACCTTCTCCTTCTCCTTATTCTGCTTCTTCTGATTCAACCTCCAGACTTCACCTTCTCCTTCTCCTTCTTCTGCTTCTTCTGATTCACCCTCCAGATTTCACCTTCTCCTTCTCCTTCTTCTGTTTCTTCTGATTCGCCCTCCAGACTTCACCTTCTCCTTCTCCTTCTTCTGCTTCTTCTGATTCACCCTCCTGACTTCACCTTCTCCTTCTCCTTCTTCTACTTCTTCTGATTCACCCTCCTGACTTCAGCTTCTCCTTCTCCTTCTTCTACTTCTTCTGCTTCACCCCCCAGACTTCACCTTCTCCTTCTCCTTCTTCTACTTCTTCTGATTCACCCTCCAGACTTCACCTTCTCCTTCTCCTTCTTCTGCTTCTTCTGATTCACCCTCCAGACTTCACCTTCTCCTTCTCCTTATTCTGCTTCTTCTGATTCACCCTCCAGACTTCACCTTCTCCTTCTCCTTCTTCTGCTTCTTCTGATTCAACCTCCAGACTTCACCTTCTCCTTCTCCTTCTTCTGCTTCTTCTGATTCACCCTCCAGACATCAACTTCTCCTTCTCCTTCTTCTGCTTCTTCTGATTCACCCTCCAGACTTCTCCTTCTCCTTCTCCTTCTTCTACTTCTTCTGATTCACCCTCCAGACTTCACCTTCTCCTTCTCTTTCTTCTGCTTCTTCTGATTCACCCTCCAGACTTCACCTTCTCCTTCTCCTTCTTCTGATTCCCCCCCCAGACTTCACCTTCTCCTTCTCCTTCTTCTGCTTCTTCTGATTCACCCTCCTGACTTCACCTTCTACTTCTTCTGATTCACCCTCCTGACTTCACCTTCTCCTTCTCCTTCTTCTACTTCTTCTGCTTCACCCTCCAGACTTCACCTTCTCCTTCTCCTTTTTCTACTTCTTCTGATTCACCCTCCAGACTTCACCTTCTCCTTCTCCTTCTTCTACTTCTTCTGATTCACCCTACAGACTTCACCTTCTCCTTCTCCTTCTTCTGCTTCTTCTGATTCACCCTCCAGACTTCACCTTCTCCTTCTCCTTATTCTGCTTCTTCTGTTTCACCCTCCAGACTTCACCTTCTCCTTCTCCTTCTTCTGCTTCTTCTGATTCACCCTCCAGACTTCACCTTCTCCTTCTCCTTCTTCTGCTTCTTCTGATTCACCCTCCAGACTTCACCTTCTCCTTCTCCTTCTTCTACTTCTTCTGATTCACCCTCCAGACTTCACCTTCTCCTTCTCCTTCTTCTGCTTCTTCTGATTCACCCTCCAGACTTCACCTTCTCCTTCTCCTTCGTCTACTTCTTCTGATTCACCCTCCAGACTTCACCTTCTCCTTCTCCTTCTTCTACTTCTTCTGATTCACCCTCCAGACTTCACCTTCTCCTTCTCCTTCTTCTACTTCTTCTGATTCACCCTCCAGTCTTCACCTTCTCCTTCTCCTTCTTCTGTTTCTTCTGCTTCACCCTCCAGACTTCATCTTCTCCTTCTCCTTATTCTCCTTCTTCTGATTCACCCTCCAGACTTCACCTTCTCCTTCTCCTTCTTCTACTTCTTCTGATTCACCCTCCAGACTTCATCTTCTCCTTCTCCTTCTGCTCCTTCTTCTGATTCACCCTCCAGACTTCACCTTCTCCTTCTCCTTCTTCTGCTTCTTCTGATTCACCCTCCAGACTTCACCTTCTCCTTCTCCTTCTTCTACTTCTTCTGATTCACCCTCCAGACTTCACCTTCTCCTTCTCCTTCTTCTACTTCTTCTGATTCACCCTCCAGTCTTCACCTTCTCCTTCTCCTTCTTCTGTTTCTTCTGCTTCACACTCCAGACTTCACCTTCTCCTTCTCTTTCTTCTGCTTCTTCTGATTCACCCTCCAGACTTCACCTTCTCCTTCTCCTTCTTCTGATTCTTCTGATTCACCCTCCAGACTTCACCTTCTCCTTCTCCTTCTTCTGCTTCTTCTGATTCACCCTCCAGACCTCACCTTCTCCTTCTCCTTCTTCTACTTCTTCTGATTCTCCCTCCTGACTTCACCTTCTCCTTCTCCTTCATCTACTTCTTCTGCTTCACCCTCCAGACTTCACCTTCCCCTTCTCCTTCTTCTACTTCTTCTGATTCACCCTCCAGACTTCACCTTCTCCTTCTCCTTCTTCTGATTCACCCTCCAGACTTCACCTTCTCCTTCTCCTTCTTCTGCTTCTTCTGATTCACCCTCCAGACTTCACCTTCTCCTTCTCCTTATTCTGCTTCTTCTGATTCACTCTCCAGACTTCACCTTCTCCTTCTCCTTCTTCTGCTTCTTCTGATTCACCCTCCAGACTTCACCTTCTCCTTCTCCTTCTTCTGCTTCTTCTGATTCACCCTCCAGACTTCACCTTCTCCTTCTCCTTCTTCTACTTCTTCTGATTCACCCTCCAGACTTCACCTTCTCCTTCTCCTTCTTCTGCTTCTTCTGATTCACCCTCCAGACTTCACCTTCTCCTTCTCCTTCGTCTACTTCTTCTGATTCACCCTCCAGACTACACCTTCTCCTTCTCCTTCTTCTACTTCTTCTGATTCACCCTCCAGACTTCACCTTCTCCTTCTCCTTCTTCTGCTTCTTCTGATTCACCCTCCAGACTTCACCTGCTCCTTCTCCTTCTTCTACTTCTTCTGATTCACCCTACAGACTTCACCTTCTCCTTCTCCTTCTTCTGCTTCTTCTGATTCACCCTCCAGACTTCACCTTCTCCTTCTCCTTATTCTGCTTCTTCTGTTTCACCCTCCAGACTTCACCTTCTCCTTCTCCTTCTTCTGCTTCTTCTGATTCACCCTCCAGACTTCCCCTTCTCCTTCTCCTTCTTCTGCTTCTTCTGATTCACCCTCCAGACTTCACCTTCTCCTTCTCCTTCTTCTACTTCTTCTGATTCACCCTCCAGACTTCACCTTCTCCTTCTCCTTCTTCTGCTTCTTCTGATTCACCCTCCAGACTTCACCTTCTCCTTCTCCTTCGTCTACTTCTTCTGATTCACCCTCCAGACTTCACCTTCTCCTTCTCCTTCTTCTACTTCTTCTGTTTCACCCTCCAGACTTCACCTTCTCCTTCTCCTTCTTCTACTTCTTCTGATTCACCCTCCAGTCTTCACCTTCTCCTTCTCCTTCTTCTGTTTCTTCTGCTTCACCCTCCAGACTTCATCTTCTCCTTCTCCTTCTTCTCCTTCTTCTGATTCACCCTCCAGACTTCACCTTCTCATTCTCCTTCTTCTACTTCTTCTGATTCACCCTCCAGACTTCATCTTCTCCTTCTCCTTCTGCTCCTTCTTCTGATTCACCCTCCAGACTTCACCTTCTCCTTCTCCTTCTTCTGCTTCTTCTGATTCACCCTCCAGACTTCACCTTCTCCTTCTCCTTCTTCTACTTCTTCTGATTCACCCTCCAGACTTCACCTTCTCCTTCTCCTTCTTCTACTTCTTCTGATTCACCCTCCAGTCTTCACCTTCTCCTTCTCCTTCTTCTGTTTCTTCTGCTTCACCCTCCAGACTTCACCTTCTCCTTCTCTTTCTTCTGCTTCTTCTGATTCACCCTCCAGACTTCACCTTCTCCTTCTCCTTCTTCTGCTTCTTCTGATTCACCCTCCAGACCTCACCTTCTCCTTCTCCTTCTTCTATTTCTTCTGATTCACCCTCCTGACTTCACCTTCTCCTTCTCCTTCATCTACTTCTTCTGCTTCACCCTCCAGACTTCACCTTCTCCTTCTCCTTCTTCTACTTCTTCTGATTCACCCTCCAGACTTCACCTTCTCCTTCTCCTTCTTCTACTTCTTCTGATTCACCCTCCAGACTTCACCTTCTCCTTCTCCTTCTTCTGCTTCTTCTGATTCACCCTCCAGACTTCACCTTCTCCTTCTCCTTATTCTGCTTCTTCTGATTCACCCTCCAGACTTCACCTTCTCCTTCTTCTGCTTCTTCTGATTCACCCTCCAGACTTCACCTTCTCCTTCTCCTTCTTCTGCTTCTTCTGATTCACCCTCCAGACTTCACCTTCTCCTTCTCCTTCTTCTACTTCTTCTGATTCACCCTCCAGACTTCACCTTCTCCTTCTCCTTCTTCTGTTTCTTCTGCTTCAGCCTCCAGACTTCACCTTCTCCTTCTCTTTCTTCTGATTCTTCTGATTCACCCTCCAGACTTCACCTTCTCCTTCTCCTTCTTCTGATTCTTCTGATTCACCCTCCAGACTTCACCTTCTCCTTCTCCTTCTTCTTCTTCTTCTGATTCACCCTCCTGGCTTCACCTTCTCCTTCTCCTTCTTCTACTTCTTCTGATTCACCCTCCTGACTTCACCTTCTCCTTCTCCTTCTTCTCCTTCTTCTGCTTCACCCTCCAGACTTCACCTTCTCCTTCTCCTTCTTCTACCTCTTCTGATTCACCCTCCAGACTTCACCTTCTCCTTCTCCTTCTTCTGCTTCTTCTGATTCACCCTCCAGACTTCACCTTCTCCTTCTCCTTATTCTGCTTCTTCTGATTCACCCTCCAGACTTCACCTTCTCCTTCTCCTTATTCTGCTTCTTCTGATTCAACCTCCAGACTTCACCTTCTCCTTCTCCTTCTTCTGCTTCTTCTGATTCACCCTCCAGATTTCACCTTCTCCTTCTCCTTCTTCTGTTTCTTCTGATTCGCCCTCCAGACTTCACCTTCTCCTTCTCCTTCTTCTGCTTCTTCTGATTCACCCTCCTGACTTCACCTTCTCCTTCTCCTTCTTCTACTTCTTCTGCTTCACCCTCCAGACTTCACCTTCTCCTTCTCCTTCTTCTACTTCTTCTGATTCACCCTCCAGACTTCACCTTCTCCTTCTCCTTCTTCTACTTCTTCTGCTTCACCCCCCAGACTTCACCTTCTCCTTCTCCTTCTTCTACTTCTTCTGATTCACCCTCCAGACTTCACCTTCTCCTTCTCCTTCTTCTGCTTCTTCTGATTCACCCTCCAGACTTCACCTTCTCCTTCTCCTTATTCTGCTTCTTCTGATTCACCCTCCAGACTTCACCTTCTCCTTCTCCTTCTTCTGCTTCTTCTGATTCACCCTCCAGACTTCACCTTCTCCTTCTCCTTCTTCTGCTTCTTCTGATTCACCCTCCAGACATCACCTTCTCCTTCTCCTTCTTCTGCTTCTTCTGATTCACCCTCCAGACTTCACCTTCTCCTTCTCCTTCTTCTACTTCTTCTGATTCACCCTCCAGACTTCACCTTCTCCTTCTCTTTCTTCTGCTTCTTCTGATT
This sequence comes from Somniosus microcephalus, assembly GCF_052327205.1. Classification (NCBI taxonomy): domain Eukaryota; kingdom Metazoa; phylum Chordata; class Chondrichthyes; order Squaliformes; family Somniosidae; genus Somniosus; species Somniosus microcephalus. Next base: position 1,125,315 of record NW_028225227.1, on the reverse strand, counting down.
CACCCTCCAGACTTCACCTTCTCCTTCTCCTTCTTCTGATTCTTCTGATTCACCCTCCAGACTTCACCTTCTCCTTCTCCTTCTTCTGCTTCTTCTGATTCACCCTCCTGACTTCACCTTCTACTTCTTCTGATTCACCCTCCTGACTTCACCTTCTCCTTCTCCTTCTTCTACTTCTTCTGCTTCACCCTCCAGACTTCACCTTCTCCTTCTCCTTTTTCTACTTCTTCTGATTCACCCTCCAGACTTCACCTTCTCCTTCTCCTTCTTCTACTTCTTCTGATTCACCCTCCAGACTTCACCTTCTCCTTCTCCTTCTTCTGCTTCTTCTGATTCACCCTCCAGACTTCACCTTCTCCTTCTCCTTATTCTGCTTCTTCTGTTTCACCCTCCAGACTTCACCTTCTCCTTCTCCTTCTTCTGCTTCTTCTGATTCACCCTCCAGACTTCACCTTCTCCTTCTCCTTCTTCTGCTTCTTCTGATTCACCCTCCAGACTTCACCTTCTCCTTCTCCTTCTTCTACTTCTTCTGATTCACCCTCCAGACTTCACCTTCTCCTTCTCCTTCTTCTGCTTCTTCTGATTCACCCTCCAGACTTCACCTTCTCCTTCTCCTTCGTCTAGTTCTTCTGATTCACCCTCCAGACTTCACCTTCTCCTTCTCCTTCTTCTACTTCTTCTGATTCACCCTCCAGACTTCACCTTCTCCTTCTCCTTCTTCTACTTCTTCTGATTCACCCTCCAGTCTTCACCTTCTCCTTCTCCTTCTTCTGTTTCTTCTGCTTCACCCTCCAGACTTCATCTTCTCCTTCTCCTTCTTCTCCTTCTTCTGATTCACCCTCCAGACTTCACCTTCTCCTTCTCCTTCTTCTACTTCTTCTGATTCACCCTCCAGACTTCATCTTCTCCTTCTCCTTCTGCTCCTTCTTCTGATTCACCCTCCAGACTTCACCTTCTCCTTCTCCTTCTTCTGCTTCTTCTGATTCACCCTCCAGACTTCACCTTCTCCTTCTCCTTCTTCTACTTCTTCTGATTCACCCTCCAGACTTCACCTTCTCCTTCTCCTTCTTCTACTTCTTCTGATTCACCCTCCAGTCTTCACCTTCTCCTTCTCCTTCTTCTGTTTCTTCAGCTTCACCCTCCAGACTTCACCTTCTCCTTCTCTTTCTTCTGCTTCTTCTGATTCACCCTCCAGACTTCACCTTTTCCTTCTCCTTCTTCTGATTCTTCTGATTCACCCTCCAGACTTCACCTTCTCCTTCTCCTGCTTCTGCTTCTTCTGATTCACCCTCCAGACCTCACCTTCTCCTTCTCCTTCTTCTACTTCTTCTGATTCACCCTCCTGACTTCACCTTCTCCTTCTCCTTCATCTACTTCTTCTGCTTCACCCTCCAGACTTCACCTTCTCCTTCTCCTTCATCTACTTCTTCTGCTTCACCCTCCAGACTTCACCTTCTCCTTCTCCTTCTTCTACTTCTTCTGATTCACATTCCAGACTTCACCTTCTCCTTCTCCTTCTTCTACTTCTTCTGATTCACCCTCCAGACTTCACCTTCTCCTTCTCCTTCTTCTGCTTCTTCTGATTCACCCTCCAGACTTCACCTTCTCCTTCTCCTTATTCTGCTTCTTCTGATTCACCCTCCAGACTTCACCTTCTCCTTCTCCTTCTTCTGCTTCTTCTGATTCACCCTCCAGACTTCACCTTCTCCTTCTCCTTCTCCTGCTTCTTCTGATTCACCCTCCAGACTTCACCTTCTCCTTCTCCTTCTTCTACTTCTTCTGATTCACCCTCCAGACATCACCTTCTCCTTCTCCTTCTTCTGCTTCTTCTGATTCACCCTCCAGACTTCACCTTCTCCTTCTCCTTCGTCTACTTCTTCTGATTCACCCTCCAGACTACACCTTCTCCTTCTCCTTCTTCTACTTCTTCTGATTCACCCTCCAGACTTCACCTTCTCCTTCTCCTTCTTCTGCTTCTTCTGATTCACCCTCCAGACTTCACCTTCTCCTTCTCCTTCTTCTACTTCTTCTGATTCACCCTACAGACTTCACCTTCTCCTTCTCCTTCTTCTGCTTCTTCTGATTCACCCTCCAGACTTCACCTTCTCCTTCTCCTTATTCTGCTTCTTCTGTTTCACCCTCCAGACTTCACCTTCTCCTTCTCCTTCTTCTGCTTCTTCTGATTCACCCTCCAGACTTCACCTTCTCCTTCTCCTTCTTCTGCTTCTTCTGATTCACCCTCCAGACTTCACCTTCTCCTTCTCCTTCTTCTACTTCTTCTGATTCACCCTCCAGACTTCACCTTCTCCTTCTCCTTCTTCTGCTTCTTCTGATTCACCATCCAGACTTCACCTTCTCCTTCTCCTTCGTCTACTTCTTCTGATTCACCCTCCAGACTTCACCTTCTCCTTCTCCTTCTTCTACTTCTTCTGATTCACCCTCCAGACTTCACCTTCTCCTTCTCCTTCTTCTACTTCTTCTGATTCACCCTCCAGTCTTCACCTTCTCCTTCTCCTTCTTCTGTTTCTTCTGCTTCACCCTCCAGACTTCATCTTCTCCTTCTCCTTCTTCTCCTTCTTCTGATTCACCCTCCAGACTTCACCTTCTCCTTCTCCTTCTTCTACTTCTTCTGATTCACCCTCCAGACTTCATCTTCTCCTTCTCCTTCTGCTCCTTCTTCTGATTCACCCTCCAGACTTCACCTTCTCCTTCTCCTTCTTCTGCTTCTTCTGATTCACCCTCCAGACTTCACCTTCTCCTTCTCCTTCTTCTACTTCTTCTGATTCACCCTCCAGACTTCGCCTTCTCCTTCTCCTTCTTCTACTTCTTCTGATTCACCCTCCAGTCTTCACCTTCTCCTTCTCCTTCTTCTGTTTCTTCTGCTTCACCCTCCAGACTTCACCTTCTCCTTCTCTTTCTTCTGCTTCTTCTGATTCACCCTCCAGACTTCACCTTCTCCTTCTCCTTCTTCTGATTCTTCTGATTCACCCTCCAGACTTCACCTTCTCCTTCTCCTTCTTCTGCTTCTTCTGATTCACCCTCCAGACATCACCTTCTCCTTCTCCTTCTTCTACTTCTTCTGATTCACCCTCCTGACTTCACCTTCTCCTTCTCCTTCATCTACTTCTTCTGCTTCACCCTCCAGACTTCACCTTCTCCTTCTCCTTCTTCTACTTCCTCTGATTCACCCTCCAGACTTCACCTTCTCCTTCTCCTTCTTCTACTTCTTCTGATTCACCCTCCAGACTTCACCTTCTCCTTCTCCTTCTTCTGCTTCTTCTGATTCACCCTCCAGACTTCACCTTCTCCTTCTCCTTATTCTGCTTCTTATGATTCACCCTCCAGACTTCACCTTCTCCTTCTCCTTCTTCTGCTTCTTCTGATTCAACCTCCAGACTTCACCTTCTCCTTCTCCTTCTTCTGCTTCTTCTGATTCACCCTCCAGACTTCACCTTCTCCTTCTCCTTCTTCTACTTCTTCTGATTCACCCTCCAGACTTCACCTTCTCCTTCTCCTTCTTCTGCTTCTTCTGATTCACCCTCCAGACTTCACCTTCTCCTTCTCCTTCGTCTACTTCTTCTGATTCACCCTCCAGACTACACCTTCTCCTTCTCCTTCTTCTACTTCTTCTGATTCACCCTCCAGACTTCACCTTCTCCTTCTCCTTCTTCTGTTTCTTCTGATTCACCCTCCAGACTTCATCTTCTCATTCTCCTTCTTCTACTTCTTCTGATTCACCCTCCAGACTTCACCTTCTCCTTCTCCTTCTTCTACTTCTTCTGATTCACCCTCCAGACTTCATCTTCTCCTTCTCCTTCTTCTGCTTCTTCTGATTCACCCTCCAGACTTCACCTTCTCCTTCTCCTTCTTCTGCTTCTTCTGATTCACCCTCCAGACTTCAACTTCTCCTTCTCCTTCTTCTACTTCTTCTGATTCACCCTCCAGACTTCACCTTCTCCTTCTCCTTCTTCTACTTCTTCTGATTCACCCTCCAGTCTTCACCTTCTCCTTCTCCTTCTTCTGTTTCTTCTGCTTCACCCTCCAAACTTCAACTTCTCCTTCTCTTTCTTCTGCTTCTTCTGATTCACCCTCCAGACTTCACCTTCTCCTTCTCCTTCTTCTGATTCTTCTGATTCACCCTCCAGACTTCACCTTCTCCTTCTCCTTCTTCTGCTTCTTCTGATTCACCCTCCTGACTTCACCTTCTCCTTCTCCTTCTTCTACTTCTTCTGATTCACCCTCCTGACTTCACCTTCTCCTTCTCCTTCTTCTACTTCTTCTGCTTCACCCTCCAGACTTCACCTTCTCCTTCTCCTTCTTCTACTTCTTCTGATTCACCCTCCAGACTTCACCTTCTCCTTCTCCTTCTTCTGCTTCTTCTGATTCACCCTCCAGACTTCACCTTCTCCTTCTCCTTATTCTGCTTCTTCTGTTTCACCCTCCAGACTTCACCTTCTCCTTCTCCTTCTTCAGCTTCTTCTGATTCACTTTCCAGATTTCACCTTCTCCTTCTCCTTCTTCTGCTTCTTCTGATTCACCCTCCAGACTTCACCTTCTCCTTCTCCTTCTTCTACTTCTTCTGATTCACCCTCCAGACTTCACCTTCTCCTTCTCCTTCTTCTGCTTCTTCTGATTCACCCTCCAGACTTCACCTTCTCCTTCTCCTTCGTCTACTTCTTCTGATTCACCCTCCAGACTACACCTTCTCCTTCTCCTTCTTCTACTTCTTCTGATTCACCCTCCAGACTTCACCTTCTCCTTCTCCTTCTTCTACTTCTTCTGATTCACCCTCCAGACTTCATCTTCTCCTTCTCCTTCTTCTCCTTCTTCTGATTCACCCTCCAGACTTCACCTTCTCCTTCTCCTTCTTCTGCTTCTTCTGATTCACCCTCCAGACTTCACCTTCTCCTTCTCCTTCTTCTACTTCTTCTGATTCACCCTCCAGACTTCACCTTCTCCTTCTCCTTCTTCTACTTCTTCTGATTCACCCTCCAGTCTTCACCTTCTCCTTCTCCTTCTTCTGTTTCTTCTGCTTCACCCTCCAGACTTCACCTTCTCCTTCTCTTTCTTCTGCTTCTTCTGATTCACCCTCCAGACTTCACCTTCTCCTTCTCCTTCTTCTGATTCTTCTGATTCACCCTCCAGACTTCACCTTCTCCTTCTCCTTCTTCTGCTTCTTCTGATTCACCCTCCAGACCTCACCTTCTCCTTCTCCTTCTTCTACTTCTTCTGATTCACCCTCCTGACTTCACCTTCTCCTTCTCCTTCTTCTACTTCTTCTGATTCACCCTCCAGACTTCACCTTCTCCTTCTCCTTCTTCTACTTCTTCTGATTCACCCTCCAGACTTCACCTTCTCCTTCTCCTTCTTCTGCTTCTTCTGATTCACCCTCCAGACTTCACCTTCTCCTTCTCCTTATTCTGCTTCTTCTGATTCACCCTCCAGACTTCACCTTCTCCTTCTCCTTCTTCTGCTTCTTCTGATTCACCCTCCAGACTTCACCTTCTCCTTCTCCTTCTTCTGCTTCTTCTGATTCACCCTCCAGACTTCACCTTCTCCTTCTCCTTCTTCTACTTCTTCTGATTCACCCTCCAGACTTCACCTTCTCCTTCTCCTTCTTCTGCTTCTTCTGATTCACCCTCCAGACTTCACCTTCTCCTTCTCCTTCTTCTGCTTCTTCTGATTCACCCTCCAGACTTCACCTTCTCCTTCTCCTTCTTCTACTTCTTCTGATTCACCCTCCAGACTTCACCTTCTCCTTCTCCTTCTTCTGCTTCTTCTGATTCACCCTCCAGACTTCACCTTCTCCTTCTCCTTCGTCTACTTCTTCTGATTCACCCTCCAGACTACACCTTCTCCTTCTCCTTCTTCTACTTCTTCTGATTCACCCTCCAGACTTCACCTTCTCCTTCTCCTTCTTCTCTTTCTTCTGATTCACCCTCCAGACTTCATCTTCTCCTTCTCCTTCTTCTACTTCTTCTGATTCACCCTCCAGACTTCACCTTCTCCTTCTCCTTCTTCTACTTCTTCTGATTCACCCTCCAGACTTCATCTTCTCCTTCTCCTTCTTCTGCTTCTTCTGATTCACCCTCCAGACATCACCTTCTCCTTCTCCTTCTTCTGCTTCTTCTGATTCACCCTCCAGACTTCAACTTCTCCTTCTCCTTCTTCTACTTCTTCTGATTCACCCTCCAGACTTCACCTTCTCCTTCTCCTTCTTCTACTTCTTCTGATTCACCCTCCAGTCTTCACCTTCTCCTTCTCCTTCTTCTGTTTCTTCTGCTTCACCCTGCAGACTTCACCTTCTCCTTCTCCTTCTTCTGCTTCTTCTGCTTCACACTCCAGACTTCACCTTCTCCTTCTCCTTCTTCTGCTTCTTCTGCTGCGCCCTCCAGGCTTCACCTTCTCCTTCTCCTTCTTCTACTTCTTCTGCTACACCCCCCTGACTTCACCTGCTCCTTCTCCTTCTTCTGCTTCTTCTGATTCACCCTCCTAAATTCACCTTGTCCTTCTCCTTCTTCTGCTTCTTCTGATTCACCCTCCTGACTTCACCTTCTCCTTCTCCTTCTTCTGCTTCTTCTGATTCACCCTCCAGACTTCACCTTCTCCTTCTCCTTCTTCTGCTTCTTCTGATTCACCCTCCAGACTTCACCTTCTCCTTCTCCTTCTTCTGCTTCTTCTGCTTCACCCTCCAGACTTCACCTTCTCCTTCTCCTTCTTCTGCTTCTTCTGCTTCACCCTCCTGACTTCACCTTCTCCTTCTCCTTCTTCTACTTCTTCTGATTCACCCTCCAGACTTCACCTACTCCTTCTCCTTCTTCTGCTTCTTCTGCTTCACCCTCCAGACTTCACCTTCTCCTTCTCCTTCTTCTGCTTCTTCTGCTTCGCCCTCCAGACTTCACCTTCTCCTTCTCCTTCTTCTGCTTCTTCTGCTTCACTCTCCTGACTTCACCTTCTCCTTCTCCTTCTTCTACTTCTTCTGATTCACCCTCCAGACTTCACCCTCTCCTTCTCCTTCTTCTGCTTCTTCTGCTTCACCCTCCAGACTTCACCTTCTCTTTCTCCTTCTTCTGCTTCTTCTGCTGCGCCCTCCAGACTTCACCTTCTCCTTCTCCTTCTTCTGCTTCTTCTGATTCACCCTCCAGACTTCACCTTCTCCTTCTCCTTCTTCTACTTCTTCTGATCCACCCTCCTGACTTCACCTTCTCCTTCTCCTTCTTCTGCTTCTTCTGCTTCACCCTCCAGACTTCACCTTCTCCTTCTCCTTCTTCTGCTTCTTCTGCTTCACCCACCAGACTTCACCTTCTCCTTCTCCTTCTTCTGCTTCTTCTGCTTCACCCTCCTGACTTCACCTTATCCTTCTCCTTCTTCTACTTCTTCTGATTCACCCTCCAGACTTCACCTACTCCTTCTCCTTCTTCTGCTTCTTCTGCTTCACCCTCCAGACTTCACCTTCTCCTTCTCCTTCTTCTGCTTCTTCTGCTTCGCCCTCCAGACTTCACCTTCTCCTTCTCCTTCTTCTGCTTCTTCTGCTTCACTCTCCTGACTTCACCTTCTCCTTCTCCTTCTTCTACTTCTTCTGATTCACCCTCCAGACTTCACCCTCTCCTTCTCCTTCTTCTGCTTCTTCTGCTTCACCCTCCAGACTTCACCTTCTCCTTCTCCTTCTTCTGCTTCTTCTGCTTCACCGTCCTGACTTCACCTTCTCCTTCTCCTTCTTCTACTTCTTCTGCTTCACCCCCCTGACTTCACCTGCTCCTTCTCCTTCTTCTGCTTCTTCTGATTCACCCTCCTAACTTCACCTTCTCCTTCTCCTTCTTCTGCTTCTTCTGATTCACCCTCCAGACTTCACCTTCTCCTTCTCCTTCTTCTACTTCGTCTGATTCACCCTCCAGACTTCACCTTCTCCTTCTCCTTCTTCTACTTCTTCTGATTCACCCTCCAGTCTTCACCTACTCCTTCTCCTTCTTCTGTTTCTTCTGCTTCACCCTCCAGACTTCACCTTCTCCTTCTCTTTCTTCTGCTTCTTCTGATTCACCCTCCAGACTTCATCTTCTCCTTCTCCTTCTTCTGATTCTTCTGATTCACCCTCCAGACTTCACCTTCTCCTTCTCCTTCTTCTGCTTCTTCTGATTCACCCTCCTGACTTCACCTTCTCCTTCTCCTTCTTCTACTTCTTCTGCTTCACCCTCCAGTCTTCACCTTCTCCTTCTCCTTCTTCTGTTTCTTCTGCTTCACCCTCCAGACTTCACCTTCTCCTTCTCTTTCTTCTGCTTCTTCTGATTCACCCTCCAGACTTCACCTTCTCCTTCTCCTTCTTCTGATTCTTCTGATTCACCCTCCAGACTTCACCTTCTCCTTCTCCTTCTTCTGCTTCTTCTGATTCACCCTCCAGACCTCACCTTCTCCTTCTCCTTCTTCTACTTCTTCTGATTCACCCTCCTGACTTCACCTTCTCCTTCTCCTTCATCTACTTCTTCTGCTTCACCCTCCAGACTTCACCTCCTCCTTCTCCTTCTTCTACTTCTTCTGATTCACCCTCCAGACTTCACCTTCTCCTTCTCCTTATTCTGCTTCTTCTGATTCACCCTCCAGACTTCACCTTCTCCTTCTCCTTCTTCTGCTTCTTCTGATTCACCCTCCAGACTTCACCTTCTCCTTCTCCTTCTTCTGCTTCTTCTGATTCACCCTCCAGACTTCACCTTCTCCTTCTCCTTCTTCTACTTCTTCTGATTCACCCTCCAGACTTCACCTTCTCCTTCTCCTTCTTCTGCTTCTTCTGATTCACCCTCCAGACTTCACCTTCTCCTTCTCCTTCGTCTACTTCTTCTGATTCACCCTCCAGACTACACCTTCTCCTTCTCCTTCTTCTACTTCTTCTGATTCACCCTCCAGACTTCACCTTCTCCTTCTCCTTCTTCTCTTTCTTCTGATTCACCCTCCAGACTTCATCTTCTCCTTCTCCTTCTTCTACTTCTTCTGATTCACCCTCCAGACTTCACCTTCTCCTTCTCCTTCTTCTACTTCTTCTGATTCACCCTCCAGACTTCATCTTCTCCTTCTCCTTCTTCTGCTTCTTCTGATTCACCCTCCAGACTTCACCTTCTCCTTCTCCTTCTTCTGCTTCTTCTGATTCACCCTCCAGACCTCACCTTCTCCTTCTCCTTCTTCTACTTCTTCTGATTCACCCTCCTGACTTCACCTTCTCCTTCTCCTTCATCTACTTCTTCTGCTTCACCCTCCAGACTTCACCTCCTCCTTCTCCTTCTTCTACTTCTTCTGATTCACCCTCCAGACTTCACCTTCTCCTTCTCCTTATTCTGCTTCTTCTGATTCACCCTCCAGACTTCACCTTCTCCTTCTCCTTCTTCTGCTTCTTCTGATTCACCCTCCAGACTTCAGCTTCTCCTTCTCCTTCTTCTGCTTCTTCTGATTCACCCTCCAGACTTCACCTTCTCCTTCTCCTTCTTCTACTTCTTCTGATTCACCCTCCAGACTTCACCTTCTCCTTCTCCTTCTTCTGCTTCTTCTGATTCACCCTCCAGACTTCACCTTCTCCTTCTCCTTCGTCTACTTCTTCTGATTCACCCTCCAGACTACACCTTCTCCTTCTCCTTCTTCTACTTCTTCTGATTCACCCTCCAGACTTCACCTTCTCCTTCTCCTTCTTCTCTTTCTTCTGATTCACCCTCCAGACTTCATCTTCTCCTTCTCCTTCTTCTACTTCTTCTGATTCACCCTCCAGACTTCACCTTCTCCTTCTCCTTCTTCTACTTCTTCTGATTCACCCTCCAGACTTCATCTTCTCCTTCTCCTTCTTCTGCTTCTTCTGATTCACCCTCCAGACTTCACCTTCTCCTTCTCCTTCTTCTGCTTCTTCTGATTCACCCTCCAGACTTCAACTTCTCCTTCTCCTTCTTCTACTTCTTCTGATTCACCCTCCAGACTTCACCTTCTCCTTCTCCTTCTTCTACTTCTTCTGATTCACCCTCCAGTCTTCACCTTCTCCTTCTCCTTCTTCTGTTTCTTCTGCTTCACCCTGCAGACTTCACCTTCTCCTTCTCCTTCTTCTGCTTCTTCTGCTTCACACTCCAGACTTCACCTTCTCCTTCTCCTTCTTCTGCTTCTTCTGCTGCGCCCTCCAGGCTTCACCTTCTCCTTCTCCTTCTTCTGCTTCTTCTGCTTCACCGTCCTGACTTCACCTTCTCCTTCTCCTTCTTCTACTTCTTCTGCTACACCCCCCTGACTTCACCTGCTCCTTCTCCTTCTTCTGCTTCTTCTGATTCACCCTCCTAAATTCACCTTGTCCTTCTCCTTCTTCTGCTTCTTCTGATTCACCCTCCTGACTTCACCTTCTCCTTCTCCTTCTTCTGCTTCTTCTGATTCACCCTCCAGACTTCACCTTCTCCTTCTCCTTCTTCTGCTTCTTCTGATTCACCCTCCAGACTTCACCTTCTCCTTCTCCTTCTTCTGCTTCTTCTGCTTCACCCTCCAGACTTCACCTTCTCCTTCTCCTTCTTCTGCTTCTTCTGCTTCACCCTCCTGACTTCACCTTCTCCTTCTCCTTCTTCTACTTCTTCTGATTCACCCTCCAGACTTCACCTACTCCTTCTCCTTCTTCTGCTTCTTCTGCTTCGCCCTCCAGACTTCACCTTCTCCTTCTCCTTCTTCTGCTTCTTCTGCTTCACTCTCCTGACTTCACCTTCTCCTTCTCCTTCTTCTACTTCTTCTGATTCACCCTCCAGACTTCACCCTCTCCTTCTCCTTTTTCTGCTTCTTCTGCTTCACCCTCCAGACTTCACCTTCTCTTTCTCCTTCTTCTGCTTCTTCTGCTGCGCCCTCCAGACTTCACCTTCTCCTTCTCCTTCTTCTGCTTCTTCTGATTCACCCTCCAGACTTCACCTTCTCCTTCTCCTTCTTCTACTTCTTCTGATCCACCCTCCTGACTTCACCTTCTCCTTCTCCTTCTTCTGCTTCTTCTGCTTCACCCTCCAGACTTCACCTTCTCCTTCTCCTTCTTCTGCTTCTTCTGCTTCACCCACCAGACTTCACCTTCTCCTTCTCCTTCTTCTGCTTCTTCTGCTTCACCCTCCTGACTTCACCTTATCCTTCTCCTTCTTCTACTTCTTCTGATTCACCCTCCAGACTTCACCTACTCCTTCTCCTTCTTCTGCTTTTTCTGCTTCACCCTCCAGACTTCACCTTCTCCTTCTCCTTCTTCTGCTTCTTCTGCTTCGCCCTCCAGACTTCACCTTCTCCTTCTCCTTCTTCTGCTTCTTCTGCTTCACTCTCCTGACTTCACCTTCTCCTTCTCCTTCTTCTACTTCTTCTGATTCACCCTCCAGACTTCACCCTCTCCTTCTCCTTCTTCTGCTTCTTCTGCTTCACCCTCCAGACTTCACCTTCTCCTTCTCCTTCTTCTGCTTCTTCTGCTTCACCGTCCTGACTTCACCTTCTCCTTCTCCTTCTTCTACTTCTTCTGCTTCACCCCCCTGACTTCACCTGCTCCTTCTCCTTCTTCTGCTTCTTCTGATTCACCCTCCTAACTTCACCTTCTCCTTCTCCTTCTTCTGCTTCTTCTGATTCACCCTCCAGACTTCACCTTCTCCTTCTCCTTCTTCTACTTCGTCTGATTCACCCTCCAGACTTCACCTTCTCCTTCTCCTTCTTCTACTTCTTCTGATTCACCCTCCAGTCTTCACCTACTCCTTCTCCTTCTTCTGTTTCTTCTGCTTCACCCTCCAGACTTCACCTTCTCCTTCTCTTTCTTCTGCTTCTTCTGATTCACCCTCCAGACTTCATCTTCTCCTTCTCCTTCTTCTGATTCTTCTGATTCACCCTCCAGACTTCACCTTCTCCTTCTCCTTCTTCTGCTTCTTCTGATTCACCCTCCTGACTTCACCTTCTCCTTCTCCTTCTTCTACTTCTTCTGCTTCACCCTCCAGACTTCACCTTCTCCTTCTCCTTCTTCTACTTCTTCTGATTCACCCTCCAGACTTCACCTTCTCCTTCTCCTTCTTCTGCTTCTTCTGATTCACCCTCCAGACTTCACCTTCTCCTTCTCCTTATTCTGCTTCTTCTGATTCACCCTCCAGACTTCACCTTCTCCTTCTCCTTCTTCTGCTTCTTCTGATTCACCCTCCAGACTTCACCTTTTCCTTCTCCTTCTTCTGCTTCTTCTGATTCACCCTCCAGACTTCACCTTCTCCTTCTCCTTCTTCTGCTTCTTCTGACTCACCCTCCAGACTTCACCTTCTCCTTCTCCTTCTTCTACTTCTTCTGATTCACCCTCCAGACTTCACCTTCTCCTTCTCTTTCTTCTGCTTCTTCTGATTCACCCTCCAGACTTCACCTTCTCCATCTCCTTCTTCTACTTCTTCTGATTCACCCTCCAGACTTCACCTTCTCCTTCTCCTTCTTCTGCTTCTTCTGATTCACCCTCCAGACTTCACCTTCTCCTTCTCCTTCGTCTACTTCTTCTGATTCACCCTCCAGACTACACCTTCTCCTTCTCCTTCTTCTACTTCTTCTGATTCACCCTCCAGACTTCACCTTCTACTTCTCCTTCTTCTCTTTCTTCTGATTCGCCCTCCAGACTTCACCTTCTCCTTCTCCTTATTCTGCTTCTTCTGATTCACCCTCCAGACTTCACCTTCTCCTTCTCCTTCTTCTGCTTCTTCTGATTCACCCTCCAGACTTCACCTTCTCCTTCTCCTTCTTCTGCTTCTTCTGATTCACCCTCCAGACTTCACCTTCTCCTTCTCCTTCTTCTACTTCTTCTGATTCACCCTCCAGACTTCACCTTCTCCTTCTCCTTCTTCTGCTTCTTCTGATTCACCCTCCAGACTTCACCTTCTCCTTCTCCTTCGTCTACTTCTTCTGATTCACCCTCCAGACTACACCTTCTCCTTCTCCTTCTTCTACTTCTTCTGATTCACCCTCCAGACTTCACCTTCTCCTTCTCCTTCTTCTGTTTCTTCTGATTCACCCTCCAGACTTCATCTTCTCATTCTGCTTCTTCTACTTCTTCTGATTCACCCTCCAGACTTCTCCTTCTCCTTCTCCTTCTTCTACTTCTTCTGATTCACCCTCCAGACTTCATCTTCTCCTTCTCCTTCTTCTGCTTCTTCTGATTCACCCTCCAGACTTCACCTTCTCCTTCTCCTTCTTCTGCTTCTTCTGATTCACCCTCCAGACTTCAACTTCTCCTTCCCCTTCTTCTACTTCTTCTGATTCACCCTCCAGACTTCACCTTCTCCTTCTCCTTCTTCTACTTCTTCTGATTCACCCTCCAGTCTTCACCTTCTCCTTCTCCTTCTTCTGTTTCTTCTGCTTCACCCTCCAGACTTCACCTTCTCCTTCTCTTTCTTCTGCTTCTTCTGATTCACCCTTCAGACTTCACCTTCTCCTTCTCCTTCTTCTGATTCTTCTGATTCACCCTCCAGACTTCACCTTCTCCTTCTCCTTCTTCTGCTTCTTCTGATTCACCCTCCTGACTTCACCTTCTCCTTCTTCAACTTCTTCTGATTCACCCTCCTGACTTCACCTTCTCCTTCTCCTTCTTCTACTTCTTCTGCTTCACCCTCCAGACTTCACCTTCTCCTTCTCCTTCTTCTACTTCTTCTGATTCGCCCTCCAGACTTCACCTTCTCCTTCTCCTTCTTCTGCTTCTTCTGATTCACCCTCCAGACTTCACCTTCTCCTTCTCCTTATTCTGCTTCTTCTGTTTCACCCTCCAGACTTCACCTTCTCCTTCTCCTTCTTCTGCTTCTTCTGATTCACCCTCCAGACTTCACCTTCTCCTTCTCCTTCTTATACTTCTTCTGATTCACCCTCCAGACTTCACCTTCTCCTTCTCCTTCTTCTACTTCTTCTGATTCACCCTCCAGTCTTCACCTTCTCCTTCTCCTTCTTCTGTTTCTTCTGCTTCACCCTCCAGACTTCACCTTCTCCTTCTCTTTCTTCTGCTTCTTCTGATTCACCCTCCAGACTTCACCTTCTCCTTCTCCTTCTTCTGATTCTTCTGATTCACCCTCCAGACTTCACCTTCTCCTTCTCCTTCTTCTGCTTCTTCTGATTCACCCTCCAGACCTCACCTTCTCCTTCTCCTTCTTCTACTTCTTCTGATTCACCCTCCTGACTTCACCTTCTCCTTCTCCTTCATCTACTTCTTCTGCTTCACCCTCCAGACTTCACCTTCTCCTTCTCCTTCTTCTACTTCTTCTGATTCACCCTCCAGACTTCACCTTCTCCTTCTCCTTCTTCTACTTCTTCTGATTCACCCTCCAGACTTCACCTTCTCCTTCTCCTTCTTCTACTTCTTCTGATTCACCCTCCAGACTTCACCTTCTCCTTCTCCTTCTTCTGCTTCTTCTGATTCACCCTCCAGACTTCACCTTCTCCTTCTCCTTATTCTGCTTCTTCTGATTCACCCTCCAGACTTCACCTTCTCCTTCTCCTTCTTCTGCTTCTTCTGATACACCCTCCAGACTTCACCTTCTCCTTCTCCTTCTTCTGCTTCTTCTGATTCACCCTCCAGACTTCACCTTCTCCTTCTCCTTCTTCTACTTCTTCTGATTCACCCTCCAGACTTCACCTTCTCCTTCTCCTTCTTCTGCTTCTTCTGATTCACCCTCCAGACTTCACCTTCTCCTTCTCCTTCGTCTACTTCTTCTGATTCACCCTCCAGACTACACCTTCTCCTTCTCCTTCTTCTACTTCTTCTGATTCACCCTCCAGACTTCGCCTTCTCCTTCTCCTTCTTCTCTTTCTTCTGATTCACCCTCCAGACTTCATCTTCTCCTTCTCCTTCTTCTACTTCTTCTGATTCACGCTCCAGACTTCACCTTCTCCTTCTCCTTCTTCTACTTCTTCTGATTCACCCTCCAGACTTCATCTTCTCCTTCTCCTTCTTCTGCTTCTTCTGATTCACCCTCCAGACTTCACCTTCTCCTTCTCCTTCTTCTGCTTCTTCTGATTCACCCTCCAGACTTCAACTTCTCCTTCTCCTTCTTCTACTTCTTCTGATTCACCCTCCAGACTTCACCTTCTCCTTCTCCTTCTTCTACTTCTTCTGATTCACCCTCCAGTCTTCACCTTCTCCTTCTCCTTCTTCTGTTTCTTCTGCTTCACCCTGCAGACTTCACCTTCTCCTTCTCCTTCTTCTGCTTCTTCTGCTTCACACTCCAGACTTCACCTTCTCCTTCTCCTTCTTCTGCTTCTTCTGCTGCGCCCTCCAGGCTTCACCTTCTCCTTCTCCTTCTTCTGCTTCTTCTGCTTCACCGTCCTGACTTCACCTTCTCCTTCTCCTTCTTCTACTTCTTCTGCTACACCCCCCTGACTTCACCTGCTCCTTCTCCTTCTTCTGCTTCTTCTGATTCACCCTCCTAAATTCACCTTCTCCTTCTCCTTCTTCTGCTTCTTCTGATTCACCCTCCTGACTTCACCTTCTCCTTCTCCTTCTTCTGCTTCTTCTGATTCACCCTCCAGACTTCACCTTCTCCTTCTCCTTCTTCTGCTTCTTCTGATTCACCCTCCAGACTTCACCTTCTCCTTCTCCTTCTTCTGCTTCTTCTGCTTCACCCTCCAGACTTCACCTTCTCCTTCTCCTTCTTCTGCTTCTTATGCTTCACCCTCCTGACTTCACCTTCTCCTTCTCCTTCTTCTACTTCTTCTGATTCACCCTCCAGACTTCACCTACTCCTTCTCCTTCTTCTGCTTCTTCTGCTTCACCCTCCAGACTTCACCTTCTCCTTCTCCTTCTTCTGCTTCTTCTGCTTCGCCCTCCAGACTTCACCTTCTCCTTCTCCTTCTTCTGCTTCTTCTGCTTCACTCTCCTGACTTCACCTTCTCCTTCTCCTTCTTCTACTTCTTCTGATTCACCCTCCAGACTTCACCCTCTCCTTCTCCTTCTTCTGCTTCTTCTGCTTCACCCTCCAGACTTCACCTTCTCTTTCTCCTTCTTCTGCTTCTTCTGCTGCGCCCTCCAGACTTCACCTTCTCCTTCTCCTTCTTCTGCTTCTTCTGATTCACCCTCCAGACTTCACCTTCTCCTTCTCCTTCTTCTACTTCTTCTGATCCACCCTCCTGACTTCACCTTCTCCTTCTCCTTCTTCTGCTTCTTCTGCTTCACCCTCCAGACTTCACCCTCTCCTTCTCCTTCTTCTGCTTCTTCTGCTTCACCCTCCAGACTTCACCTTCTCCTTCTCCTTCTTCTGCTTCTTCTGCTTCACCGTCCTGACTTCACCTTCTCCTTCTCCTTCTTCTACTTCTTCTGCTTCACCCCCCTGACTTCACCTGCTCCTTCTCCTTCTTCTGCTTCTTCTGATTCACCCTCCTAACTTCACCTTCTCCTTCTCCTTCTTCTGCTTCTTCTGATTCACCCTCCAGACTTCACCTTCTCCTTCTCCTTCTTCTACTTCGTCTGATTCACCCTCCAGACTTCACCTTCTCCTTCTCCTTCTTCTACTTCTTCTGATTCACCCTCCAGTCTTCACCTACTCCTTCTCCTTCTTCTGTTTCTTCTGCTTCACCCTCCAGACTTCACCTTCTCCTTCTCTTTCTTCTGCTTCTTCTGATTCACCCTCCAGACTTCATCTTCTCCTTCTCCTTCTTCTGATTCTTCTGATTCACCCTCCAGACTTCACCTTCTCCTTCTCCTTCTTCTGCTTCTTCTGATTCACCCTCCTGACTTCACCTTCTCCTTCTCCTTCTTCTACTTCTTCTGCTTCACCCTCCAGACTTCACCTTCTCCTTCTCCTTCTTCTACTTCTTCTGATTCACCCTCCAGACTTCACCTTCTCCTTCTCCTTCTTCTGCTTCTTCTGATTCACCCTCCAGACTTCACCTTCTCCTTCTCCTTATTCTGCTTCTTCTGATTCACCCTCCAGACTTCACCTTCTCCTTCTCCTTCTTCTGCTTCTTCTGATTCACCCTCCAGACTTCACCTTTTCCTTCTCCTTCTTCTGCTTCTTCTGATTCACCCTCCAGACTTCACCTTCTCCTTCTCCTTCTTCTGCTTCTTCTGACTCACCCTCCAGACTTCACCTTCTCCTTCTCCTTCTTCTACTTCTTCTGATTCACCCTCCAGACTTCACCTTCTCCTTCTCTTTCTTCTGCTTCTTCTGATTCACCCTCCAGACTTCACCTTCTCCATCTCCTTCTTCTACTTCTTCTGATTCACCCTCCAGACTTCACCTTCTCCTTCTCCTTCTTCTGCTTCTTCTGATTCACCCTCCAGACTTCACCTTCTCCTTCTCCTTCGTCTACTTCTTCTGATTCACCCTCCAGACTACACCTTCTCCTTCTCCTTCTTCTACTTCTTCTGATTCACCCTCCAGACTTCACCTTCTGCTTCTCCTTCTTCTCTTTCTTCTGATTCGCCCTCCAGACTTCACCTTCTCCTTCTCCTTATTCTGCTTCTTCTGATTCACCCTCCAGACTTCACCTTCTCCTTCTCCTTCTTCTGCTTCTTCTGATTCACCCTCCAGACTTCACCTTCTCCTTCTCCTTCTTCTGCTTCTTCTGATTCACCCTCCAGACTTCACCTTCTCCTTCTCCTTCTTCTACTTCTTCTGATTCACCCTCCAGACTTCACCTTCTCCTTCTCCTTCTTCTGCTTCTTCTGATTCACCCTCCAGACTTCACCTTCTCCTTCTCCTTCGTCTACTTCTTCTGATTCACCCTCCAGACTACACCTTCTCCTTCTCCTTCTTCTACTTCTTCTGATTCACCCTCCAGACTTCACCTTCTCCTTCTCCTTCTTCTGTTTCTTCTGATTCACCCTCCAGACTTCATCTTCTCATTCTGCTTCTTCTACTTCTTCTGATTCACCCTCCAGACTTCTCCTTCTCCTTCTCCTTCTTCTACTTCTTCTGATTCACCCTCCAGACTTCATCTTCTCCTTCTCCTTCTTCTGCTTCTTCTGATTCACCCTCCAGACTTCACCTTCTCCTTCTCCTTCTTCTGCTTCTTCTGATTCACCCTCCAGACTTCAACTTCTCCTTCCCCTTCTTCTACTTCTTCTGATTCACCCTCCAGACTTCACCTTCTCCTTCTCCTTCTTCTACTTCTTCTGATTCACCCTCCAGTCTTCACCTTCTCCTTCTCCTTCTTCTGTTTCTTCTGCTTCACCCTCCAGACTTCACCTTCTCCTTCTCTTTCTTCTGCTTCTTCTGATTCACCCTTCAGACTTCACCTTCTCCTTCTCCTTCTTCTGATTCTTCTGATTCACCCTCCAGACTTCACCTTCTCCTTCTCCTTCTTCTGCTTCTTCTGATTCACCCTCCTGACTTCACCTTCTCCTTCTTCAACTTCTTCTGATTCACCCTCCTGACTTCACCTTCTCCTTCTCCTTCTTCTACTTCTTCTGCTTCACCCTCCAGACTTCACCTTCTCCTTCTCCTTCTTCTACTTCTTCTGATTCACCCTCCAGACTTCACCTTCTCCTTCTCCTTCTTCTGCTTCTTCTGATTCACCCTCCAGACTTCACCTTCTCCTTCTCCTTATTCTGCTTCTTCTGTTTCACCCTCCAGACTTCACCTTCTCCTTCTCCTTCTTCTGCTTCTTCTGATTCACCCTCCAGACTTCACCTTCTCCTTCTCCTTCTTATACTTCTTCTGATTCACCCTCCAGACTTCACCTTCTCCTTCTCCTTCTTCTACTTCTTCTGATTCACCCTCCAGTCTTCACCTTCTCCTTCTCCTTCTTCTGTTTCTTCTGCTTCACCCTCCAGACTTCACCTTCTCCTTCTCTTTCTTCTGCTTCTTCTGATTCACCCTCCAGACTTCACCTTCTCCTTCTCCTTCTTCTGATTCTTCTGATTCACCCTCCAGACTTCACCTTCTCCTTCTCCTTCTTCTGCTTCTTCTGATTCACCCTCCAGACCTCACCTTCTCCTTCTCCTTCTTCTACTTCTTCTGATTCACCCTCCTGACTTCACCTTCTCCTTCTCCTTCATCTACTTCTTCTGCTTCACCCTCCAGACTTCACCTTCTCCTTCTCCTTCTTCTACTTCTTCTGATTCACCCTCCAGACTTCACCTTCTCCTTCTCCTTCTTCTACTTCTTCTGATTCACCCTCCAGACTTCACCTTCTCCTTCTCCTTCTTCTACTTCTTCTGATTCACCCTCCAGACTTCACCTTCTCCTTCTCCTTCTTCTGCTTCTTCTGATTCACCCTCCAGACTTCACCTTCTCCTTCTCCTTATTCTGCTTCTTCTGATTCACCCTCCAGACTTCATCTTCTCCTTCTCCTTCTTCTGCTTCTTCTGATACACCCTCCAGACTTCACCTTCTCCTTCTCCTTCTTCTGCTTCTTCTGATTCACCCTCCAGACTTCACCTTCTCCTTCTCCTTCTTCTACTTCTTCTGATTCACCCTCCAGACTTCACCTTCTCCTTCTCCTTCTTCTGCTTCTTCTGATTCACCCTCCAGACTTCACCTTCTCCTTCTCCTTCGTCTACTTCTTCTGATTCACCCTCCAGACTACACCTTCTCCTTCTCCTTCTTCTACTTCTTCTGATTCACCCTCCAGACTTCGCCTTCTCCTTCTCCTTCTTCTCTTTCTTCTGATTCACCCTCCAGACTTCATCTTCTCCTTCTCCTTCTTCTACTTCTTCTGATTCACCCTCCAGACTTCACCTTCTCCTTCTCCTTCTTCTACTTCTTCTGATTCACCCTCCAGACTTCATCTTCTCCTTCTCCTTCTTCTGCTTCTTCTGATTCACCCTCCAGACTTCACCTTCTCCTTCTCCTTCTTCTGCTTCTTCTGATTCACCCTCCAGACTTCAACTTCTCCTTCTCCTTCTTCTACTTCTTCTGATTCACCCTCCAGACTTCACCTTCTCCTTCTCCTTCTTCTACTTCTTCTGATTCACCCTCCAGTCTTCACCTTCTCCTTCTCCTTCTTCTGTTTCTTCTGCTTCACCCTGCAGACTTCACCTTCTCCTTCTCCTTCTTCTGCTTCTTCTGCTTCACACTCCAGACTTCACCTTCTCCTTCTCCTTCTTCTGCTTCTTCTGCTGCGCCCTCCAGGCTTCACCTTCTCCTTCTCCTTCTTCTGCTTCTTCTGCTTCACCGTCCTGACTTCACCTTCTCCTTCTCCTTCTTCTACTTCTTCTGCTACACCCCCCTGACTTCACCTGCTCCTTCTCCTTCTTCTGCTTCTTCTGATTCACCCTCCTAAATTCACCTTCTCCTTCTCCTTCTTCTGCTTCTTCTGATTCACCCTCCTGACTTCACCTTCTCCTTCTCCTTCTTCTGCTTCTTCTGATTCACCCTCCAGACTTCACCTTCTCCTTCTCCTTCTTCTGCTTCTTCTGATTCACCCTCCAGACTTCACCTTCTCCTTCTCCTTCTTCTGCTTCTTCTGCTTCACCCTCCAGACTTCACCTTCTCCTTCTCCTTCTTCTGCTTCTTATGCTTCACCCTCCTGACTTCACCTTCTCCTTCTCCTTCTTCTACTTCTTCTGATTCACCCTCCAGACTTCACCTACTCCTTCTCCTTCTTCTGCTTCTTCTGCTTCACCCTCCAGACTTCACCTTCTCCTTCTCCTTCTTCTGCTTCTTCTGCTTCGCCCTCCAGACTTCACCTTCTCCTTCTCCTTCTTCTGCTTCTTCTGCTTCACTCTCCTGACTTCACCTTCTCCTTCTCCTTCTTCTACTTCTTCTGATTCACCCTCCAGACTTCACCTCTCCTTCTCCTTCTTCTGCTTCTTCTGCTTCACCCTCCAGACTTCACCTTCTCTTTCTCCTTCTTCTGCTTCTTCTGCTGCGCCCTCCAGACTTCACCTTCTCCTTCTCCTTCTTCTGCTTCTTCTGATTCACCCTCCAGACTTCACCTTCTCCTTCTCCTTCTTCTACTTCTTCTGATCCACCCTCCTGACTTCACCTTCTCCTTCTCCTTCTTCTGCTTCTTCTGCTTCACCCTCCAGACTTCACCCTCTCCTTCTCCTTCTTCTGCTTCTTCTGCTTCACCCTCCAGACTTCACCTTCTCCTTCTCCTTCTTCTGCTTCTTCTGCTTCACCGTCCTGACTTCACCTTCTCCTTCTCCTTCTTCTACTTCTTCTGCTTCACCCCCCTGACTTCACCTGCTCCTTCTCCTTCTTCTGCTTCTTCTGATTCACCCTCCTAACTTCACCTTCTCCTTCTCCTTCTTCTGCTTCTTCTGATTCACCCTCCAGACTTCACCTTCTCCTTCTCCTTCTTCTACTTCGTCTGATTCACCCTCCAGACTTCACCTTCTCCTTCTCCTTCTTCTACTTCTTCTGATTCACCCTCCAGTCTTCACCTACTCCTTCTCCTTCTTCTGTTTCTTCTGCTTCACCCTCCAGACTTCACCTTCTCCTTCTCTTTCTTCTGCTTCTTCTGATTCACCCTCCAGACTTCATCTTCTCCTTCTCCTTCTTCTGATTCTTCTGATTCACCCTCCAGACTTCACCTTCTCCTTCTCCTTCTTCTGCTTCTTCTGATTCACCCTCCTGACTTCACCTTCTCCTTCTCCTTCTTCTACTTCTTCTGCTTCACCCTCCAGACTTCACCTTCTCCTTCTCCTTCTTCTACTTCTTCTGATTCACCCTCCAGACTTCACCTTCTCCTTCTCCTTCTTCTGCTTCTTCTGATTCACCCTCCAGACTTCACCTTCTCCTTCTCCTTATTCTGCTTCTTCTGATTCACCCTCCAGACTTCACCTTCTCCTTCTCCTTCTTCTGCTTCTTCTGATTCACCCTCCAGACTTCACCTTTTCCTTCTCCTTCTTCTGCTTCTTCTGATTCACCCTCCAGACTTCACCTTCTCCTTCTCCTTCTTCTGCTTCTTCTGACTCACCCTCCAGACTTCACCTTCTCCTTCTCCTTCTTCTACTTCTTCTGATTCACCCTCCAGACTTCACCTTCTCCTTCTCTTTCTTCTGCTTCTTCTGATTCACCCTCCAGACTTCACCTTCTCCATCTCCTTCTTCTACTTCTTCTGATTCACCCTCCAGACTTCACCTTCTCCTTCTCCTTCTTCTGCTTCTTCTGATTCACCCTCCAGACTTCACCTTCTCCTTCTCCTTCGTCTACTTCTTCTGATTCACCCTCCAGACTACACCTTCTCCTTCTCCTTCTTCTACTTCTTCTGATTCACCCTCCAGACTTCACCTTCTACTTCTCCTTCTTCTCTTTCTTCTGATTCGCCCTCCAGACTTCACCTTCTCCTTCTCCTTATTCTGCTTCTTCTGATTCACCCTCCAGACTTCACCTTCTCCTTCTCCTTCTTCTGCTTCTTCTGATTCACCCTCCAGACTTCACCTTCTCCTTCTCCTTCTTCTGCTTCTTCTGATTCACCCTCCAGACTTCACCTTCTCCTTCTCCTTCTTCTACTTCTTCTGATTCACCCTCCAGACTTCACCTTCTCCTTCTCCTTCTTCTGCTTCTTCTGATTCACCCTCCAGACTTCACCTTCTCCTTCTCCTTCGTCTACTTCTTCTGATTCACCCTCCAGACTACACCTTCTCCTTCTCCTTCTTCTACTTCTTCTGATTCACCCTCCAGACTTCACCTTCTCCTTCTCCTTCTTCTGTTTCTTCTGATTCACCCTCCAGACTTCATCTTCTCATTCTGCTTCTTCTACTTCTTCTGATTCACCCTCCAGACTTCTCCTTCTCCTTCTCCTTCTTCTACTTCTTCTGATTCACCCTCCAGACTTCATCTTCTCCTTCTCCTTCTTCTGCTTCTTCTGATTCACCCTCCAGACTTCACCTTCTCCTTCTCCTTCTTCTGCTTCTTCTGATTCACCCTCCAGACTTCAACTTCTCCTTCCCCTTCTTCTACTTCTTCTGATTCACCCTCCAGACTTCACCTTCTCCTTCTCCTTCTTCTACTTCTTCTGATTCACCCTCCAGTCTTCACCTTCTCCTTCTCCTTCTTCTGTTTCTTCTGCTTCACCCTCCAGACTTCACCTTCTCCTTCTCTTTCTTCTGCTTCTTCTGATTCACCCTTCAGACTTCACCTTCTCCTTCTCCTTCTTCTGATTCTTCTGATTCACCCTCCAGACTTCACCTTCTCCCTCTCCTTCTTCTGCTTCTTCTGATTCACCCTCCTGACTTCACCTTCTCCTTCTTCAACTTCTTCTGATTCACCCTCCTGACTTCACCTTCTCCTTCTCCTTCTTCTACTTCTTCTGCTTCACCCTCCAGACTTCACCTTCTCCTTCTCCTTCTTCTACTTCTTCTGATTCACCCTCCAGACTTCACCTTCTCCTTCTCCTTCTTCTGCTTCTTCTGATTCACCCTCCAGACTTCACCTTCTCCTTCTCCTTATTCTGCTTCTTCTGTTTCACCCTCCAGACTTCACCTTCTCCTTCTCCTTCTTCTGCTTCTTCTGATTCACCCTCCAGACTTCACCTTCTCCTTCTCCTTCTTATACTTCTTCTGATTCACCCTCCAGACTTCACCTTCTCCTTCTCCTTCTTCTACTTCTTCTGATTCACCCTCCAGTCTTCACCTTCTCCTTCTCCTTCTTCTGTTTCTTCTGCTTCACCCTCCAGACTTCACCTTCTCCTTCTCTTTCTTCTGCTTCTTCTGATTCACCCTCCAGACTTCACCTTCTCCTTCTCCTTCTTCTGATTCTTCTGATTCACCCTCCAGACTTCACCTTCTCCTTCTCCTTCTTCTGCTTCTTCTGATTCACCCTCCAGACCTCACCTTCTCCTTCTCCTTCTTCTACTTCTTCTGATTCACCCTCCTGACTTCACCTTCTCCTTCTCCTTCATCTACTTCTTCTGCTTCACCCTCCAGACTTCACCTTCTCCTTCTCCTTCTTCTACTTCTTCTGATTCACCCTCCAGACTTCACCTTCTCCTTCTCCTTCTTCTACTTCTTCTGATTCACCCTCCAGACTTCACCTTCTCCTTCTCCTTCTTCTACTTCTTCTGATTCACCCTCCAGACTTCACCTTCTCCTTCTCCTTCTTCTGCTTCTTCTGATTCACCCTCCAGACTTCACCTTCTCCTTCTCCTTATTCTGCTTCTTCTGATTCACCCTCCAGACTTCACCTTCTCCTTCTCCTTCTTCTGCTTCTTCTGATACACCCTCCAGACTTCACCTTCTCCTTCTCCTTCTTCTGCTTCTTCTGATTCACCCTCCAGACTTCACCTTCTCCTTCTCCTTCTTCTACTTCTTCTGATTCACCCTCCAGACTTCACCTTCTCCTTCTCCTTCTTCTGCTTCTTCTGATTCACCCTCCAGACTTCACCTTCTCCTTCTCCTTCGTCTACTTCTTCTGATTCACCCTCCAGACTACACCTTCTCCTTCTCCTTCTTCTACTTCTTCTGATTCACCCTCCAGACTTCGCCTTCTCCTTCTCCTTCTTCTCTTTCTTCTGATTCACCCTCCAGACTTCATCTTCTCCTTCTCCTTCTTCTACTTCTTCTGATTCACCCTCCAGACTTCACCTTCTCCTTCTCCTTCTTCTACTTCTTCTGATTCACCCTCCAGACTTCATCTTCTCCTTCTCCTTCTTCTGCTTCTTCTGATTCACCCTCCAGACTTCACCTTCTCCTTCTCCTTCTTCTGCTTCTTCTGATTCACCCTCCAGACTTCAACTTCTCCTTCTCCTTCTTCTACTTCTTCTGATTCACCCTCCAGACTTCACCTTCTCCTTCTCCTTCTTCTACTTCTTCTGATTCACCCTCCAGTCTTCACCTTCTCCTTCTCCTTCTTCTGTTTCTTCTGCTTCACCCTGCAGACTTCACCTTCTCCTTCTCCTTCTTCTGCTTCTTCTGCTTCACACTCCAGACTTCACCTTCTCCTTCTCCTTCTTCTGCTTCTTCTGCTGCGCCCTCCAGGCTTCACCTTCTCCTTCTCCTTCTTCTGCTTCTTCTGCTTCACCGTCCTGACTTCACCTTCTCCTTCTCCTTCTTCTACTTCTTCTGCTACACCCCCCTGACTTCACCTGCTCCTTCTCCTTCTTCTGCTTCTTCTGATTCACCCTCCTAAATTCACCTTCTCCTTCTCCTTCTTCTGCTTCTTCTGATTCACCCTCCTGACTTCACCTTCTCCTTCTCCTTCTTCTGCTTCTTCTGATTCACCCTCCAGACTTCACCTTCTCCTTCTCCTTCTTCTGCTTCTTCTGATTCACCCTCCAGACTTCACCTTCTCCTTCTCCTTCTTCTGCTTCTTCTGCTTCACCCTCCAGACTTCACCTTCTCCTTCTCCTTCTTCTGCTTCTTATGCTTCACCCTCCTGACTTCACCTTCTCCTTCTCCTTCTTCTACTTCTTCTGATTCACCCTCCAGACTTCACCTACTCCTTCTCCTTCTTCTGCTTCTTCTGCTTCACCCTCCAGACTTCACCTTCTCCTTCTCCTTCTTCTGCTTCTTCTGCTTCGCCCTCCAGACTTCACCTTCTCCTTCTCCTTCTTCTGCTTCTTCTGCTTCACTCTCCTGACTTCACCTTCTCCTTCTCCTTCTTCTACTTCTTCTGATTCACCCTCCAGACTTCACCCTCTCCTTCTCCTTCTTCTGCTTCTTCTGCTTCACCCTCCAGACTTCACCTTCTCTTTCTCCTTCTTCTGCTTCTTCTGCTGCGCCCTCCAGACTTCACCTTCTCCTTCTCCTTCTTCTGCTTCTTCTGATTCACCCTCCAGACTTCACCTTCTCCTTCTCCTTCTTCTACTTCTTCTGATCCACCCTCCTGACTTCACCTTCTCCTTCTCCTTCTTCTGCTTCTTCTGCTTCACCCTCCAGACTTCACCTTCTCCTTCTCCTTCTTCTGCTTCTTCTGCTTCACCCACCAGACTTCACCTTCTCCTTCTCCTTCTTCTGCTTCTTCTGCTTCACCCTCCTGACTTCACCTTACCCTTCTCCTTCTTCTACTTCTTCTGATTCACCCTCCAGACTTCACCTACTCCTTCTCCTTCTTCTGCTTCTTCTGCTTCACCCTCCAGACTTCACCTTCTCCTTCTCCTTCTTCTGCTTCTTCTGCTTCGCCCTCCAGACTTCACCTTCTCCTTCTCCTTCTTCTGCTTCTTCTGCTTCACTCTCCTGACTTCACCTTCTCCTTCTCCTTCTTCTACTTCTTCTGATTCACCCTCCAGACTTCACCCTCTCCTTCTCCTTCTTCTGCTTCTTCTGCTTCACCCTCCAGACTTCACCTTCTCCTTCTCCTTCTTCTGCTTCTTCTGCTTCACCGTCCTGACTTCACCTTCTCCTTCTCCTTCTTCTACTTCTTCTGCTTCACCCCCCTGACTTCACCTGCTCCTTCTCCTTCTTCTGCTTCTTCTGATTCACCCTCCTAACTTCACCTTCTCCTTCTCCTTCTTCTGCTTCTTCTGATTCACCCTCCAGACTTCACCTTCTCCTTCTCCTTCTTCTACTTCGTCTGATTCACCCTCCAGACTTCACCTTCTCCTTCTCCTTCTTCTACTTCTTCTGATTCACCCTCCAGTCTTCACCTACTCCTTCTCCTTCTTCTGTTTCTTCTGCTTCACCCTCCAGACTTCACCTTCTCCTTCTCTTTCTTCTGCTTCTTCTGATTCACCCTCCAGACTTCATCTTCTCCTTCTCCTTCTTATGATTCTTCTGATTCACCCTCCAGACTTCACCTTCTCCTTCTCCTTCTTCTGCTTCTTCTGATTCACCCTCCTGACTTCACCTTCTCCTTCTCCTTCTTCTACTTCTTCTGCTTCACCCTCCAGACTTCACCTTCTCCTTCTCCTTCTTCTACTTCTTCTGATTCACCCTCCAGACTTCACCTTCTCCTTCTCCTTCTTCTGCTTCTTCTGATTCACCCTCCAGACTTCACCTTCTCCTTCTCCTTATTCTGCTTCTTCTGATTCACCCTCCAGACTTCACCTTCTCCTTCTCCTTCTTCTGCTTCTTCTGATTCACCCTCCAGACTTCACCTTTTCCTTCTCCTTCTTCTGCTTCTTCTGATTCACCCTCCAGACTTCACCTTCTCCTTCTCCTTCGTCTACTTCTTCTGATTCACCCTCCAGACTTCACCTTCTCCTTCTCCTTCTTCTACTTCTTCTGATTCACCCTCCAGACTTCACCTTCTCCTTCTCTTTCTTCTGCTTCTTCTGATTCACCCTCCAGACTTCACCTTCTCCTTCTCCTTCTTCTACTTCTTCTGATTCACCCTCCAGACTTCACCTTCTCCTTCTCCTTCTTCTGCTTCTTCTGCTTCACTCTCCTGACTTCACCTTCTCCTTCTCCTTCTTCTACTTCTTCTGATTCACCCTCCAGACTTCACGCTCTCCTTCTCCTTCTTCTGCTTCTTCTGCTTCACCCTCCAGACTTCACCTTCTCTTTCTCCTTCTTCTGCTTCTTCTGCTGCGCCCTCCAGACTTCACCTTCTCCTTCTCCTTCTTCTGCTTCTTCTGATTCACCCTCCAGACTTCACCTTCTCCTTCTCCTTCTTCTACTTCTTCTGATCCACCCTCCTGACTTCACCTTCTCCTTCTCCTTCTTCTGCTTCTTCTGCTTCACCCTCCAGACTTCACCTTCTCCTTCTCCTTCTTCTGCTTCTTCTGCTTCACCCACCAGACTTCACCTTCTCCTTCTCCTTCTTCTGCTTCTTCTGCTTCACCCTCCTGACTTCACCTTACCCTTCTCCTTCTTCTACTTCTTCTGATTCACCCTCCAGACTTCACCTACTCCTTCTCCTTCTTCTGCTTCTTCTGCTTCACCCTCCAGACTTCACCTTCTCCTTCTCCTTCTTCTGCTTCTTCTGCTTCGCCCTCCAGACTTCACCTTCTCCTTCTCCTTCTTCTGCTTCTTCTGCTTCACTCTCCTGACTTCACCTTCTCCTTCTCCTTCTTCTACTTCTTCTGATTCACCCTCCAGACTTCACCCTCTCCTTCTCCTTCTTCTGCTTCTTCTGCTTCACCCTACAGACTTCACCTTCTCCTTCTCCTTCTTCTGCTTCTTCTGCTTCACCGTCCTGACTTCACCTTCTCCTTCTCCTTCTCCTACTTCTTCTGCTTCACCCCCCTGACTTCACCTGCTCCTTCTCCTTCTTCTGCTTCTTCTGATTCACCCTCCTAACTTCACCTTCTCCTTCTCCTTCTTCTGCTTCTTCTGATTCACCCTCCAGACTTCACCTTCTCCTTCTCCTTCTTCTACTTCGTCTGATTCACCCTCCAGACTTCACCTTCTCCTTCTCCTTCTTCTACTTCTTCTGATTCACCCTCCAGTCTTCACCTACTCCTTCTCCTTCTTCTGTTTCTTCTGCTTCACCCTCCAGACTTCACCTTCTCCTTCTCTTTCTTCTGCTTCTTCTGATTCACCCTCCAGACTTCATCTTCTCCTTCTCCTTCTTCTGATTCTTCTGATTCACCCTCCAGACTTCACCTTCTCCTTCTCCTTCTTCTGCTTCTTCTGATTCACCCTCCTGACTTCACCTTCTCCTTCTCCTTCTTCTACTTCTTCTGCTTCACCCTCCAGACTTCACCTTCTCCTTCTCCTTCTTCTACTTCTTCTGATTCACCCTCCAGACTTCACCTTCTCCTTCTCCTTCTTCTGCTTCGTCTGATTCACCCTCCAGACTTCACCTTCTCCTTCTCCTTATTCTGCTTCTTCTGATTCACCCTCCAGACTTCACCTTCTCCTTCTCCTTCTTCTGCTTCTTCTGATTCACCCTCCAGACTTCACCTTTCCCTTCTCCTTCTTCTGCTTCTTCTGATTCACCCTCCAGACTTCACCTTCTCCTTCTCCTTCTTCTGCTTCTTCTGATTCACCCTCCAGACTTCACCTTCTCCTTCTCCTTCTTCTACTTCTTCTGATTCACCCTCCAGACTTCACCTTCTCCTTCTCTTTCTTCTGCTTCTTCTGATTCACCCTCCAGACTTCACCTTCTCCTTCTCCTTCTTCTACTTCTTCTGATTCACCCTCCAGACTTCACCTTCTCCTTCTCCTTCTTCTGCTTCTTCTGATTCACCCTCCAGACTTCACCTTCTCCTTCTCCTTCGTCTACTTCTTCTGATTCACCCTCCAGACTACACCTTCTCCTTCTCCTTCTTCTACTTCTTCTGATTCACCCTCCAGACTTCACCTTCTCCTTCTCCTTCTTCTCTTTCTTCTGATTCACCCTCCAGACTTCACCTTCTCCTTCTCCTTATTCTGCTTCTTCTGATTCACCCTCCAGACTTCACCTTCTCCTTCTCCTTCTTCTGCTTCTTCTGATTCACCCTCCAGACTTCACCTTCTCCTTCTCCTTCTTCTGCTTCTTCTGATTCACCCTCCAGACTTCACCTTCTCCTTCTCCTTCTTCTACTTCTTCTGATTCACCCTCCAGACTTCACCTTCTCCTTCTCCTTCTTCTGCTTCTTCTGATTCACCCTCCAGACTTCACCTTCTCCTTCTCCTTCGTCTACTTCTTCTGATTCACCCTCCAGACTACACCTTCTCCTTCTCCTTCTTCTGCTTCTTCTGCTTCACTCTCCTGACTTCACCTTCTCCTTCTCCTTCTTCTACTTCTTCTGATTCACCCTCCAGACTTCACCCTCTCCTTCTCCTTCTTCTGCTTCTTCTGCTTCACCCTCCAGACTTCACCTTCTCTTTCTCCTTCTTCTGCTTCTTCTGCTGCGCCCTCCAGACTTCACCTTCTCCTTCTCCTTCTTCTGCTTCTTCTGATTCACCCTCCAGACTTCACCTTCTCCTTCTCCTTCTTCTACTTCTTCTGATCCACCCTCCTGACTTCACCTTCTCCTTCTCCTTCTTCTGCTTCTTCTGCTTCACCCTCCAGACTTCACCTTCTCCTTCTCCTTCTTCTGCTTCTTCTGCTTCACCCACCAGACTTCACCTTCTCCTTCTCCTTCTTCTGCTTCTTCTGCTTCACCCTCCTGACTTCACCTTACCCTTCTCCTTCTTCTACTTCTTCTGATTCACCCTCCAGACTTCACCTACTCCTTCTCCTTCTTCTGCTTCTTCTGCTTCACCCTCCAGACTTCACCTTCTCCTTCTCCTTCTTCTGCTTCTTCTGCTTCGCCCTCCAGACTTCACCTTCTCCTTCTCCTTCTTCTGCTTCTTCTGCTTCACTCTCCTGACTTCACCTTCTCCTTCTCCTTCTTCTACTTCTTCTGATTCACCCTCCAGACTTCACCCTCTCCTTCTCCTTCTTCTGCTTCTTCTGCTTCACCCTCCAGACTTCACCTTCTCCTTCTCCTTCTTCTGCTTCTTCTGCTTCACCGTCCTGACTTCACCTTCTCCTTCTCCTTCTTCTACTTCTTCTGCTTCACCCCCCTGACTTCACCTGCTCCTTCTCCTTCTTCTGCTTCTTCTGATTCACCCTCCTAACTTCACCTTCTCCTTCTCCTTCTTCTGCTTCTTCTGATTCACCCTCCAGACTTCACCTTCTCCTTCTCCTTCTTCTACTTCGTCTGATTCACCCTCCAGACTTCACCTTCTCCTTCTCCTTCTTCTACTTCTTCTGATTCACCCTCCAGTCTTCACCTACTCCTTCTCCTTCTTCTGTTTCTTCTGCTTCACCCTCCAGACTTCACCTTCTCCTTCTCTTTCTTCTGCTTCTTCTGATTCACCCTCCAGACTTCATCTTCTCCTTCTCCTTCTTATGATTCTTCTGATTCACCCTCCAGACTTCACCTTCTCCTTCTCCTTCTTCTGCTTCTTCTGATTCACCCTCCTGACTTCACCTTCTCCTTCTCCTTCTTCTACTTCTTCTGCTTCACCCTCCAGACTTCACCTTCTCCTTCTCCTTCTTCTACTTCTTCTGATTCACCCTCCAGACTTCACCTTCTCCTTCTCCTTCTTCTGCTTCTTCTGATTCACCCTCCAGACTTCACCTTCTCCTTCTCCTTATTCTGCTTCTTCTGATTCACCCTCCAGACTTCACCTTCTCCTTCTCCTTCTTCTGCTTCTTCTGATTCACCCTCCAGACTTCACCTTTTCCTTCTCCTTCTTCTGCTTCTTCTGATTCACCCTCCAGACTTCACCTTCTCCTTCTCCTTCGTCTACTTCTTCTGATTCGCCCTCCAGACTTCACCTTCTCCTTCTCCTTCTTCTACTTCTTCTGATTCACCCTCCAGACTTCACCTTCTCCTTCTCTTTCTTCTGCTTCTTCTGATTCACCCTCCAGACTTCACCTTCTCCTTCTCCTTATTCTGCTTCTTCTGATTCACCCTCCAGACTTCACCTTCTCCTTCTCCTTCTTCTGCTTCTTCTGATACACCCTCCAGACTTCACCTTCTCCTTCTCCTTCTTCTGCTTCTTCTGATTCACCCTCCAGACTTCACCTTCTCCTTCTCCTTCTTCTACTTCTTCTGATTCACCCTCCAGACTTCACCTTCTCCTTCTCCTTCTTCTGCTTCTTCTGATTCACCCTCCAGACTTCACCTTCTCCTTCTCCTTCGTCTACTTCTTCTGATTCACCCTCCAGACTACACCTTCTCCTTCTCCTTCTTCTACTTCTTCTGATTCACCCTCCAGACTTCGCCTTCTCCTTCTCCTTCTTCTCTTTCTTCTGATTCACCCTCCAGACTTCATCTTCTCCTTCTCCTTCTTCTACTTCTTCTGATTCACCCTCCAGACTTCACCTTCTCCTTCTCCTTCTTCTACTTCTTCTGATTCACCCTCCAGACTTCATCTTCTCCTTCTCCTTCTTCTGCTTCTTCTGATTCACCCTCCAGACTTCACCTTCTCCTTCTCCTTCTTCTGCTTCTTCTGATTCACCCTCCAGACTTCAACTTCTCCTTCTCCTTCTTCTACTTCTTCTGATTCACCCTCCAGACTTCACCTTCTCCTTCTCCTTCTTCTACTTCTTCTGATTCACCCTCCAGTCTTCACCTTCTCCTTCTCCTTCTTCTGTTTCTTCTGCTTCACCCTGCAGACTTCACCTTCTCCTTCTCCTTCTTCTGCTTCTTCTGCTTCACACTCCAGACTTCACCTTCTCCTTCTCCTTCTTCTGCTTCTTCTGCTGCGCCCTCCAGGCTTCACCTTCTCCTTCTCCTTCTTCTGCTTCTTCTGCTTCACCGTCCTGACTTCACCTTCTCCTTCTCCTTCTTCTACTTCTTCTGCTACACCCCCCTGACTTCACCTGCTCCTTCTCCTTCTTCTGCTTCTTCTGATTCACCCTCCTAAATTCACCTTCTCCTTCTCCTTCTTCTGCTTCTTCTGATTCACCCTCCTGACTTCACCTTCTCCTTCTCCTTCTTCTGCTTCTTCTGATTCACCCTCCAGACTTCACCTTCTCCTTCTCCTTCTTCTGCTTCTTCTGATTCACCCTCCAGACTTCACCTTCTCCTTCTCCTTCTTCTGCTTCTTCTGCTTCACCCTCCAGACTTCACCTTCTCCTTCTCCTTCTTCTGCTTCTTATGCTTCACCCTCCTGACTTCACCTTCTCCTTCTCCTTCTTCTACTTCTTCTGATTCACCCTCCAGACTTCACCTACTCCTTCTCCTTCTTCTGCTTCTTCTGCTTCACCCTCCAGACTTCACCTTCTCCTTCTCCTTCTTCTGCTTCTTCTGCTTCGCCCTCCAGACTTCACCTTCTCCTTCTCCTTCTTCTGCTTCTTCTGCTTCACTCTCCTGACTTCACCTTCTCCTTCTCCTTCTTCTACTTCTTCTGATTCACCCTCCAGACTTCACCCTCTCCTTCTCCTTCTTCTGCTTCTTCTGCTTCACCCTCCAGACTTCACCTTCTCTTTCTCCTTCTTCTGCTTCTTCTGCTGCGCCCTCCAGACTTCACCTTCTCCTTCTCCTTCTTCTGCTTCTTCTGATTCACCCTCCAGACTTCACCTTCTCCTTCTCCTTCTTCTACTTCTTCTGATCCACCCTCCTGACTTCACCTTCTCCTTCTCCTTCTTCTGCTTCTTCTGCTTCACCCTCCAGACTTCACCTTCTCCTTCTCCTTCTTCTGCTTCTTCTGCTTCACCCACCAGACTTCACCTTCTCCTTCTCCTTCTTCTGCTTCTTCTGCTTCACCCTCCTGACTTCACCTTACCCTTCTCCTTCTTCTACTTCTTCTGATTCACCCTCCAGACTTCACCTACTCCTTCTCCTTCTTCTGCTTCTTCTGCTTCACCCTCCAGACTTCACCTTCTCCTTCTCCTTCTTCTGCTTCTTCTGCTTCGCCCTCCAGACTTCACCTTCTCCTTCTCCTTCTTCTGCTTCTTCTGCTTCACTCTCCTGACTTCACCTTCTCCTTCTCCTTCTTCTACTTCTTCTGATTCACCCTCCAGACTTCACCCTCTCCTTCTCCTTCTTCTGCTTCTTCTGCTTCACCCTCCAGACTTCACCTTCTCCTTCTCCTTCTTCTGCTTCTTCTGCTTCACCGTCCTGACTTCACCTTCTCCTTCTCCTTCTTCTACTTCTTCTGCTTCACCCCCCTGACTTCACCTGCTCCTTCTCCTTCTTCTGCTTCTTCTGATTCACCCTCCTAACTTCACCTTCTCCTTCTCCTTCTTCTGCTTCTTCTGATTCACCCTCCAGACTTCACCTTCTCCTTCTCCTTCTTCTACTTCGTCTGATTCACCCTCCAGACTTCACCTTCTCCTTCTCCTTCTTCTACTTCTTCTGATTCACCCTCCAGTCTTCACCTACTCCTTCTCCTTCTTCTGTTTCTTCTGCTTCACCCTCCAGACTTCACCTTCTCCTTCTCTTTCTTCTGCTTCTTCTGATTCACCCTCCAGACTTCATCTTCTCCTTCTCCTTCTTATGATTCTTCTGATTCACCCTCCAGACTTCACCTTCTCCTTCTCCTTCTTCTGCTTCTTCTGATTCACCCTCCTGACTTCACCTTCTCCTTCTCCTTCTTCTACTTCTTCTGCTTCACCCTCCAGACTTCACCTTCTCCTTCTCCTTCTTCTACTTCTTCTGATTCACCCTCCAGACTTCACCTTCTCCTTCTCCTTCTTCTGCTTCTTCTGATTCACCCTCCAGACTTCACCTTCTCCTTCTCCTTATTCTGCTTCTTCTGATTCACCCTCCAGACTTCACCTTCTCCTTCTCCTTCTTCTGCTTCTTCTGATTCACCCTCCAGACTTCACCTTTTCCTTCTCCTTCTTCTGCTTCTTCTGATTCACCCTCCAGACTTCACCTTCTCCTTCTCCTTCGTCTACTTCTTCTGATTCACCCTCCAGACTTCACCTTCTCCTTCTCCTTCTTCTACTTCTTCTGATTCACCCTCCAGACTTCACCTTCTCCTTCTCTTTCTTCTGCTTCTTCTGATTCACCCTCCAGACTTCACCTTCTCCTTCTCCTTCTTCTACTTCTTCTGATTCACCCTCCAGACTTCACCTTCTCCTTCTCCTTCTTCTGCTTCTTCTGCTTCACTCTCCTGACTTCACCTTCTCCTTCTCCTTCTTCTACTTCTTCTGATTCACCCTCCAGACTTCACGCTCTCCTTCTCCTTCTTCTGCTTCTTCTGCTTCACCCTCCAGACTTCACCTTCTCTTTCTCCTTCTTCTGCTTCTTCTGCTGCGCCCTCCAGACTTCACCTTCTCCTTCTCCTTCTTCTGCTTCTTCTGATTCACCCTCCAGACTTCACCTTCTCCTTCTCCTTCTTCTACTTCTTCTGATCCACCCTCCTGACTTCACCTTCTCCTTCTCCTTCTTCTGCTTCTTCTGCTTCACCCTCCAGACTTCACCTTCTCCTTCTCCTTCTTCTGCTTCTTCTGCTTCACCCACCAGACTTCACCTTCTCCTTCTCCTTCTTCTGCTTCTTCTGCTTCACCCTCCTGACTTCACCTTACCCTTCTCCTT
This sequence comes from Somniosus microcephalus, assembly GCF_052327205.1. NCBI lineage: Eukaryota > Metazoa > Chordata > Chondrichthyes > Squaliformes > Somniosidae > Somniosus > Somniosus microcephalus. Next base: position 1,090,617 of record NW_028225227.1, on the reverse strand, counting down.
CTTCTACTTCTTCTGATTCACCCTCCAGACTTCACCTACTCCTTCTCCTTCTTCTGCTTCTTCTGCTTCACCCTCCAGACTTCACCTTCTCCTTCTCCTTCTTCTGCTTCTTCTGCTTCGCCCTCCAGACTTCACCTTCTCCTTCTCCTTCTTCTGCTTCTTCTGCTTCACTCTCCTGACTTCACCTTCTCCTTCTCCTTCTTCTACTTCTTCTGATTCACCCTCCAGACTTCACCCTCTCCTTCTCCTTCTTCTGCTTCTTCTGCTTCACCCTACAGACTTCACCTTCTCCTTCTCCTTCTTCTGCTTCTTCTGCTTCACCGTCCTGACTTCACCTTCTCCTTCTCCTTCTCCTACTTCTTCTGCTTCACCCCCCTGACTTCACCTGCTCCTTCTCCTTCTTCTGCTTCTTCTGATTCACCCTCCTAACTTCACCTTCTCCTTCTCCTTCTTCTGCTTCTTCTGATTCACCCTCCAGACTTCACCTTCTCCTTCTCCTTCTTCTACTTCGTCTGATTCACCCTCCAGACTTCACCTTCTCCTTCTCCTTCTTCTACTTCTTCTGATTCACCCTCCAGTCTTCACCTACTCCTTCTCCTTCTTCTGTTTCTTCTGCTTCACCCTCCAGACTTCACCTTCTCCTTCTCTTTCTTCTGCTTCTTCTGATTCACCCTCCAGACTTCATCTTCTCCTTCTCCTTCTTCTGATTCTTCTGATTCACCCTCCAGACTTCACCTTCTCCTTCTCCTTCTTCTGCTTCTTCTGATTCACCCTCCTGACTTCACCTTCTCCTTCTCCTTCTTCTACTTCTTCTGCTTCACCCTCCAGACTTCACCTTCTCCTTCTCCTTCTTCTACTTCTTCTGATTCACCCTCCAGACTTCACCTTCTCCTTCTCCTTCTTCTGCTTCGTCTGATTCACCCTCCAGACTTCACCTTCTCCTTCTCCTTATTCTGCTTCTTCTGATTCACCCTCCAGACTTCACCTTCTCCTTCTCCTTCTTCTGCTTCTTCTGATTCACCCTCCAGACTTCACCTTTCCCTTCTCCTTCTTCTGCTTCTTCTGATTCACCCTCCAGACTTCACCTTCTCCTTCTCCTTCTTCTGCTTCTTCTGATTCACCCTCCAGACTTCACCTTCTCCTTCTCCTTCTTCTACTTCTTCTGATTCACCCTCCAGACTTCACCTTCTCCTTCTCTTTCTTCTGCTTCTTCTGATTCACCCTCCAGACTTCACCTTCTCCTTCTCCTTCTTCTACTTCTTCTGATTCACCCTCCAGACTTCACCTTCTCCTTCTCCTTCTTCTGCTTCTTCTGATTCACCCTCCAGACTTCACCTTCTCCTTCTCCTTCGTCTACTTCTTCTGATTCACCCTCCAGACTACACCTTCTCCTTCTCCTTCTTCTACTTCTTCTGATTCACCCTCCAGACTTCACCTTCTCCTTCTCCTTCTTCTCTTTCTTCTGATTCACCCTCCAGACTTCACCTTCTCCTTCTCCTTATTCTGCTTCTTCTGATTCACCCTCCAGACTTCACCTTCTCCTTCTCCTTCTTCTGCTTCTTCTGATTCACCCTCCAGACTTCACCTTCTCCTTCTCCTTCTTCTGCTTCTTCTGATTCACCCTCCAGACTTCACCTTCTCCTTCTCCTTCTTCTACTTCTTCTGATTCACCCTCCAGACTTCACCTTCTCCTTCTCCTTCTTCTGCTTCTTCTGATTCACCCTCCAGACTTCACCTTCTCCTTCTCCTTCGTCTACTTCTTCTGATTCACCCTCCAGACTACACCTTCTCCTTCTCCTTCTTCTGCTTCTTCTGCTTCACTCTCCTGACTTCACCTTCTCCTTCTCCTTCTTCTACTTCTTCTGATTCACCCTCCAGACTTCACCCTCTCCTTCTCCTTCTTCTGCTTCTTCTGCTTCACCCTCCAGACTTCACCTTCTCTTTCTCCTTCTTCTGCTTCTTCTGCTGCGCCCTCCAGACTTCACCTTCTCCTTCTCCTTCTTCTGCTTCTTCTGATTCACCCTCCAGACTTCACCTTCTCCTTCTCCTTCTTCTACTTCTTCTGATCCACCCTCCTGACTTCACCTTCTCCTTCTCCTTCTTCTGCTTCTTCTGCTTCACCCTCCAGACTTCACCTTCTCCTTCTCCTTCTTCTGCTTCTTCTGCTTCACCCACCAGACTTCACCTTCTCCTTCTCCTTCTTCTGCTTCTTCTGCTTCACCCTCCTGACTTCACCTTACCCTTCTCCTTCTTCTACTTCTTCTGATTCACCCTCCAGACTTCACCTACTCCTTCTCCTTCTTCTGCTTCTTCTGCTTCACCCTCCAGACTTCACCTTCTCCTTCTCCTTCTTCTGCTTCTTCTGCTTCGCCCTCCAGACTTCACCTTCTCCTTCTCCTTCTTCTGCTTCTTCTGCTTCACTCTCCTGACTTCACCTTCTCCTTCTCCTTCTTCTACTTCTTCTGATTCACCCTCCAGACTTCACCCTCTCCTTCTCCTTCTTCTGCTTCTTCTGCTTCACCCTCCAGACTTCACCTTCTCCTTCTCCTTCTTCTGCTTCTTCTGCTTCACCGTCCTGACTTCACCTTCTCCTTCTCCTTCTTCTACTTCTTCTGCTTCACCCCCCTGACTTCACCTGCTCCTTCTCCTTCTTCTGCTTCTTCTGATTCACCCTCCTAACTTCACCTTCTCCTTCTCCTTCTTCTGCTTCTTCTGATTCACCCTCCAGACTTCACCTTCTCCTTCTCCTTCTTCTACTTCGTCTGATTCACCCTCCAGACTTCACCTTCTCCTTCTCCTTCTTCTACTTCTTCTGATTCACCCTCCAGTCTTCACCTACTCCTTCTCCTTCTTCTGTTTCTTCTGCTTCACCCTCCAGACTTCACCTTCTCCTTCTCTTTCTTCTGCTTCTTCTGATTCACCCTCCAGACTTCATCTTCTCCTTCTCCTTCTTATGATTCTTCTGATTCACCCTCCAGACTTCACCTTCTCCTTCTCCTTCTTCTGCTTCTTCTGATTCACCCTCCTGACTTCACCTTCTCCTTCTCCTTCTTCTACTTCTTCTGCTTCACCCTCCAGACTTCACCTTCTCCTTCTCCTTCTTCTACTTCTTCTGATTCACCCTCCAGACTTCACCTTCTCCTTCTCCTTCTTCTGCTTCTTCTGATTCACCCTCCAGACTTCACCTTCTCCTTCTCCTTATTCTGCTTCTTCTGATTCACCCTCCAGACTTCACCTTCTCCTTCTCCTTCTTCTGCTTCTTCTGATTCACCCTCCAGACTTCACCTTTTCCTTCTCCTTCTTCTGCTTCTTCTGATTCACCCTCCAGACTTCACCTTCTCCTTCTCCTTCGTCTACTTCTTCTGATTCGCCCTCCAGACTTCACCTTCTCCTTCTCCTTCTTCTACTTCTTCTGATTCACCCTCCAGACTTCACCTTCTCCTTCTCTTTCTTCTGCTTCTTCTGATTCACCCTCCAGACTTCACCTTCTCCTTCTCCTTCTTCTACTTCTTCTGATTCACCCTCCAGACTTCACCTTCTCCTTCTCCTTCTTCTGCTTCTTCTGCTTCACTCTCCTGACTTCACCTTCTCCTTCTCCTTCTTCTACTTCTTCTGATTCACCCTCCAGACTTCACGCTCTCCTTCTCCTTCTTCTGCTTCTTCTGCTTCACCCTCCAGACTTCACCTTCTCTTTCTCCTTCTTCTGCTTCTTCTGCTGCGCCCTCCAGACTTCACCTTCTCCTTCTCCTTCTTCTGCTTCTTCTGATTCACCCTCCAGACTTCACCTTCTCCTTCTCCTTCTTCTACTTCTTCTGATCCACCCTCCTGACTTCACCTTCTCCTTCTCCTTCTTCTGCTTCTTCTGCTTCACCCTCCAGACTTCACCTTCTCCTTCTCCTTCTTCTGCTTCTTCTGCTTCACCCACCAGACTTCACCTTCTCCTTCTCCTTCTTCTGCTTCTTCTGCTTCACCCTCCTGACTTCACCTTACCCTTCTCCTTCTTCTACTTCTTCTGATTCACCCTCCAGACTTCACCTACTCCTTCTCCTTCTTCTGCTTCTTCTGCTTCACCCTCCAGACTTCACCTTCTCCTTCTCCTTCTTCTGCTTCTTCTGCTTCGCCCTCCAGACTTCACCTTCTCCTTCTCCTTCTTCTGCTTCTTCTGCTTCACTCTCCTGACTTCACCTTCTCCTTCTCCTTCTTCTACTTCTTCTGATTCACCCTCCAGACTTCACCCTCTCCTTCTCCTTCTTCTGCTTCTTCTGCTTCACCCTCCAGACTTCACCTTCTCCTTCTCCTTCTTCTGCTTCTTCTGCTTCACCGTCCTGACTTCACCTTCTCCTTCTCCTTCTTCTACTTCTTCTGCTTCACCCCCCTGACTTCACCTGCTCCTTCTCCTTCTTCTGCTTCTTCTGATTCACCCTCCTAACTTCACCTTCTCCTTCTCCTTCTTCTGCTTCTTCTGATTCACCCTCCAGACTTCACCTTCTCCTTCTCCTTCTTCTACTTCGTCTGATTCACCCTCCAGACTTCACCTTCTCCTTCTCCTTCTTCTACTTCTTCTGATTCACCCTCCAGTCTTCACCTACTCCTTCTCCTTCTTCTGTTTCTTCTGCTTCACCCTCCAGACTTCACCTTCTCCTTCTCTTTCTTCTGCTTCTTCTGATTCACCCTCCAGACTTCATCTTCTCCTTCTCCTTCTTCTGATTCTTCTGATTCACCCTCCAGACTTCACCTTCTCCTTCTCCTTCTTCTGCTTCTTCTGATTCACCCTCCTGACTTCACCTTCTCCTTCTCCTTCTTCTACTTCTTCTGCTTCACCCTCCAGACTTCACCTTCTCCTTCTCCTTCTTCTACTTCTTCTGATTCACCCTCCAGACTTCACCTTCTCCTTCTCCTTCTTCTGCTTCGTCTGATTCACCCTCCAGACTTCACCTTCTCCTTCTCCTTATTCTGCTTCTTCTGATTCACCCTCCAGACTTCACCTTCTCCTTCTCCTTCTTCTGCTTCTTCTGATTCACCCTCCAGACTTCACCTTTCCCTTCTCCTTCTTCTGCTTCTTCTGATTCACCCTCCAGACTTCACCTTCTCCTTCTCCTTCTTCTGCTTCTTCTGATTCACCCTCCAGACTTCACCTTCTCCTTCTCCTTCTTCTACTTCTTCTGATTCACCCTCCAGACTTCACCTTCTCCTTCTCTTTCTTCTGCTTCTTCTGATTCACCCTCCAGACTTCACCTTCTCCTTCTCCTTCTTCTACTTCTTCTGATTCACCCTCCAGACTTCACCTTCTCCTTCTCCTTCTTCTGCTTCTTCTGATTCACCCTCCAGACTTCACCTTCTCCTTCTCCTTCGTCTACTTCTTCTGATTCACCCTCCAGACTACACCTTCTCCTTCTCCTTCTTCTCTTTCTTCTGATTCACCCTCCAGACTTCACCTTCTCCTTCTCCTTCTTCTGCTTCTTCTGATTCACCCTCCAGACTTCACCTTCTCCTTCTCCTTCGTCTACTTCTTCTGATTCACCCTCCAGACTACACCTTCTCCTTCTCCTTCTTCTACTTCTTCTGATTCACCCTCCAGACTTCACCTTCTCCTTCTCCTTCTTCTGTTTCTTCTGATTCACCCTCCAGACTTCATCTTCTCATTCTCCTTCTTCTACTTCTTCTGATTCACCCTCCAGACTTCACCTTCTCCTTCTCCTTCTTCTACTTCTTCTGATTCACCCTCCAGACATCATCTTCTCCTTCTCCTTCTTCTGCTTCTTCTGATTCACCCTCCAGACTTCACCTTCTCCTTCTCCTTCTTCTGCTTCTTCTGATTCACCCTCCAGACTTCAACTTCTCCTTCTCCTTCTTCTACTTCTTCTGATTCACCCTCCAGACTTCACCTTCTCCTTCTCCTTCTTCTACTTCTTCTGATTCACCCTCCAGTCTTCACCTTCTCCTTCTCCTTCTTCTGTTTCTTCTGCTTCACCCTCCAGACTTCACCTTCTCCTTCTCTTTCTTCTGCTTCTTCTGATTCACCCTCCAGACTTCACCTTCTCCTTCTCCTTCTTCTGATTCTTCTGATTCACCCTCCAGACTTCACCTTCTCCTTCTCCTTCTTCTGCTTCTTCTGATTCACCCTCCTGACTTCACCTTCTCCTTCTCCTTCTTCAACTTCTTCTGATTCACCCTCCTGACTTCACCTTCTCCTTCTCCTTCTTCTACTTCTTCTGCTTCACCCTCCAGACTTCACCTTCTCCTTCTCCTTCTTCTACTTCTTCTGATTCACCCTACAGACTTCACCTTCTCCTTCTCCTTCTTCTGCTTCTTCTGATTCACCCTCCAGACTTCACCTTCTCCTTCTCCTTATTCTGCTTCTTCTGTTTCACCCTCCAGACTTCACCTTCTCCTTCTCCTTCTTCTGCTTCTTCTGATTCACCCTCCAGACTTCACCTTCTCCTTCTCCTTCTTCTGCTTCTTCTGATTCACCCTCCAGACTTCACCTTCTCCTTCTCCTTCTTCTACTTCTTCTGATTCACCCTCCAGACTTCACCTTCTCCTTCTCCTTCTTCTGCTTCTTCTGATTCACCCTCCAGACTTCACCTTCTCCTTCTCCTTCGTCTACTTCTTCTGATTCACCCTCCAGACTACACCTTCTCCTTCTCCTTCTTCTACTTCTTCTGATTCACCCTCCAGACTTCACCTTCTCCTTCTCCTTCTTCTACTTCTTCTGATTCACCCTCCAGACTTCATCTTCTCCTTCTCCTTCTTCTCCTTCTTCTGATTCACCCTCCAGACTTCACCTTCTCCTTCTCCTTCTTCTGCTTCTTCTGATTCACCCTCCAGACTTCACCTTCTCCTTCTCCTTCTTCTACTTCTTCTGATTCACCCTCCAGACTTCACCTTCTCCTTCTCCTTCTTCTACTTCTTCTGATTCACCCTCCAGTCTTCACCTTCTCCTTCTCCTTCTTCTGTTTCTTCTGCTTCACCCTCCAGACTTCACCTTCTCCTTCTCTTTCTTCTGCTTCTTCAGATTCACCCTCCAGACTTCACCTTCTCCTTCTCCTTCTTCTGATTCTTCTGATTCACCCTCCAGACTTCACCTTCTCCTTCTCCTTCTTCTGCTTCTTCTGATTCACCCTCCAGACCTCACCTTCTCCTTCTCCTTCTTCTACTTCTTCTGATTCACCCTCCTGACTTCACCTTCTCCTACTCCTTCATCTACTTCTTCTGCTTCACCCTCCAGACTTCACCTTCTCCTTCTCCTTCTTCTACTTCTTCTGATTCACCCTCCAGACTTCACCTTCTCCTTCTCCTTCTTCCACTTCTTCTGATTCACCCTCCAGACTTCACCTTCTCCTTCTCCTTCTTCTGCTTCTTCTGATTCACCCTCCAGACTTTACCTTCTCCTTCTCCTTATTCTGCTTCTTCTGATTCACCCTCCAGACTTCACCTTCTCCTTCTACTTCTTCTGCTTCTTCTGATTCACCCTCCAGACTTCACCTTCTCCTTCTCCTTCTTCTGCTTCTTCTGATTCACCCTCCAGACGTCACCTTCTCCTTCTCCTTCTTCTACTTCTTCTGATTCACCCTCCAGACTTCACCTTCTCCTTCTCCTTCTTCTGCTTCTTCTGATTCACCCTCCAGACTTCACCTTCTCCTTCTCCTTCGTCTACTTCTTCTGATTCACCCTCCTTACTACACCTTCTCCTTCTCCTTCTTCTACTTCTTCTGATTCACCCTCCAGACTTCACCTTCTCCTTCTCCTTCTTCTCTTTCTTCTGATTCACCCTCCAGACTTCATCTTCTCCTTCTCCTTCTTCTACTTCTTCTGATTCACCCTCCAGACTTCACCTTCTCCTTCTCCTTCTTCTACTTCTTCTGATTCACCCTCCAGACTTCATCTTCTCCTTCTCCTTCTTCTGCTTCTTCTGATTCACCCTCCAGACTTCACCTTCTCCTTCTTCTTCTTCTGCTTCTTCTGATTCACCCTCCAGACTTCAACTTCTCCTTTTCCTTCTTCTACTTCTTCTGATTCACCCTCCAGACTTCACCTTCTCCTTCTCCTTCTTCTACTTCTTCTGATTCACCCTCCAGTCTTCACCTTCTCCTTCTCCTTCTTCTGTTTCTTCTGCTTCACCCTCCAGACTTCACCTTCTCCTTCTCCTTCTTCTGCTTCTTCTGCTTCACACTCCAGACTTCACCTTCTCCTTCTCCTTCTTCTGCTTCTTCTGCTGCGCCCTCCAGGCTTCACCTTCTCCTTCTCCTTCTTCTGCTTCTTCTGCTTCACCGTCCTGACGTCACCTTCTCCTTCTCCTTCTTCTACTTCTTCTGCTACACCCCCCTGACTTCACCTGCTCCTTCTCCTTCTTCTGCTTCTTCTGCTTCACCCTCCAGACTTCACCTACTCCTTCTCCTTCTTCTGCTTCTTCTGCTTCACCCTCCAGACTTCACCTTCTCCTTCTCCTTCTTCTGCTTCTTCTGCTTCGCCCTCCAGACTTCACCTTCTCCTTCTCCTTCTTCTGCTTCTTCTGCTTCACTCTCCTGACTTCACCTTCTCCTTCTCCTTCTTCTACTTCTTCTGATTCACCCTCCAGACTTCACCCTCTCCTTCTCCTTCTTCTGCTTCTTCTGCTTCACCCTCCAGACTTCACCTTCTCCTTCTCCTTCTTCTGCTTCTTCTGCTTCACCGTCCTGACTTCACCTTCTCCTTCTCCTTCTTCTACTTCTTCTGCTTCACCCCCCTGACTTCACCTGCTCCTTCTCCTTCTTCTGCTTCTTCTGATTCACCCTCCTAACTTCACCTTCTCCTTCTCCTTCTTCTGCTTCTTCTGATTCACCCTCCAGACTTCACCTTCTCCTTCTCCTTCTTCTACTTCGTCTGATTCACCCTCCAGACTTCACCTTCTCCTTCTCCTTCTTCTACTTCTTCTGATTCACCCTCCAGTCTTCACCTACTCCTTCTCCTTCTTCTGTTTCTTCTGCTTCACCCTCCAGACTTCACCTTCTCCTTCTCTTTCTTCTGCTTCTTCTGATTCACCCTCCAGACTTCATCTTCTCCTTCTCCTTCTTCTGATTCTTCTGATTCACCCTCCAGACTTCACCTTCTCCTTCTCCTTCTTCTGCTTCTTCTGATTCACCCTCCTGACTTCACCTTCTCCTTCTCCTTCTTCTACTTCTTCTGCTTCACCCTCCAGACTTCACCTTCTCCTTCTCCTTCTTCTACTTCTTCTGATTCACCCTCCAGACTTCACCTTCTCCTTCTCCTTATTCTGCTTCTTCTGATTCACCCTCCAGACTTCACCTTCTCCTTCTCCTTCTTCTGCTTCTTCTGATTCACCCTCCAGACTTCACCTTTTCCTTCTCCTTCTTCTGCTTCTTCTGATTCACCCTCCAGACTTCATCTTCTCCTTCTCCTTCTTCTACTTGTTCTGATTCACCCTCCAGACTTCATCTTCTCCTTCTCCTTCTTCTGCTTCTTCTGATTCACCCTCCAGACTTCAACTTCTCCTTCTCCTTCTTCTGCTTCTTCTGATTCACCCTCCAGACTTCAACTTCTCCTTCTCCTTCTTCTACTTCTTCTGATTCACCCTCCAGACTTCACCTTCTCCTTCTCCTTCTTCTACTTCTTCTGATTCACCCTCCAGTCTTCACCTTCTCCTTCTCCTTCTTCTGTTTCTTCTGCTTCACCCTCCAGACTTAACCTTCTCCTTCTCCTTCTTCTGCTTCTTCTGATTCACCCTCCAGACTTCATCTTCTCCTTCTCCTTCTTCTACTTGTTCTGATTCACCCTCCAGACTTCATCTTCTCCTTCTCCTTCTTCTGTTTCTTCTGCTTCACCCTCCAGACTTAACCTTCTCCTTCTCCTTCTTCTGTTTCTTCTGCTTCACCCTCCAGACTTCACCTTTTCCTTCTCCTTCTTCTGCTTCTTCTGATTCACCCTCCAGACTTCATCTTCTCCTTCTCCTTCTTCTACTTGTTCTGATTCACCCTCCAGACTTCATCTTCTCCTTCTCCTTCTTCTGCTTCTTCTGATTCACCCTCCAGACTTCAACTTCTCCTTCTCCTTCTTCTGCTTCTTCTGATTCACCCTCCAGACTTCAACTTCTCCTTCTCCTTCTTCTACTTCTTCTGATTCACCCTCCAGACTTCACCTTCTCCTTCTCCTTCTTCTACTTCTTCTGATTCACCCTCCAGTCTTCACCTTCTCCTTCTCCTTCTTCTGTTTCTTCTGCTTCACCCTCCAGACTTAACCTTCTCCTTCTCCTTCTTCTGCTTCTTCTGCTTCACACTCCAGACTTCACCTTCTCCTTCTCCTTCTTCTGCTTCTTCTGCTGCGCCCTCCAGGCTTCACCTTCTTCTTCTCCTTCTTCTGCTTCTTCTGCTTCACCGTCCTGACTTCACCTTCTACTTCTCCTTCTTCTACTTCTTCTGCTACACCCCCCTGACTTCACCTGCTCCTTCTCCTTCTTCTGCTTCTTCTGATTCACCCTCCTAAATTCACCTTCTCCTTCTCCTTCTTCTGCTTCTTCTGATTCACCCTCCTGACTTCACCTTCTCCTTCTTCTTCTGCTTCTTCTGATTCACCCTCAAGACTTCACCTTCTCCTTCTCCTTCTTCTGCTTCTTCTGATTCACCCTCCAGACTTCACCTTCTCCTTCTCCTTCTTCTGCTTCTTCTGCTTCACCCTCCAGACTTCACCTTCTCCTTCTCCTTCTTCTGCTTCTTCTGCTGCGCCCTCCAGGCTTCACCTTCTCCTTCTCCTTCTTCTGCTTCTTCTGCTTCACCGTCCTGACGTCACCTTCTCCTTCTCCTTCTTCTACTTCTTCTGCTACACCCCCCTGACTTCACCTGCTCCTTCTCCTTCTTCTGCTTCTTCTGCTTCACCCTCCTGACTTCACCTTCTCCTTCTCCTTCTTCTACTTCTTCTGATTCACCCTCCAGACTTCACCTACTCCTTCTCCTTCTTCTGCTTCTTCTGCTTCACCCTCCAGACTTCACCTTCTCCTTCTCCTTCTTCTGCTTCTTCTGCTTCGCCCTCCAGACTTCACCTTCTCCTTCTCCTTCTTCTGCTTCTTCTGCTTCACTCTCCTGACTTCACCTTCTCCTTCTCCTTCTTCTACTTCTTCTGATTCACCCTCCAGACTTCACCTACTCCTTCTCCTTCTTCTGCTTCTTCTGCTTCACCCTCCAGACTTCACCTTCTCCTTCTCCTTCTTCTGCTTCTTCTGCTTCGCCCTCCAGACTTCACCTTCTCCTTCTCCTTCTTCTGCTTCTTCTGCTTCACTCTCCTGACTTCACCTTCTCCTTCTCCTTCTTCTACTTCTTCTGATTCACCCTCCAGACTTCACCCTCTCCTTCTCCTTCTTCTGCTTCTTCTGCTTCACCCTCCAGACTTCACCTTCTCCTTCTCCTTCTTCTGCTTCTTCTGCTTCACCGTCCTGACTTCACCTTCTCCTTCTCCTTCTTCTACTTCTTCTGCTTCACCCCCCTGACTTCACCTGCTCCTTCTCCTTCTTCTGCTTCTTCTGATTCACCCTCCTAACTTCACCTTCTCCTTCTCCTTCTTCTGCTTCTTCTGATTCACCCTCCAGACTTCACCTTCTCCTTCTCCTTCTTCTACTTCGTCTGATTCACCCTCCAGACTTCACCTTCTCCTTCTCCTTCTTCTACTTCTTCTGATTCACCCTCCAGTCTTCACCTACTCCTTCTCCTTCTTCTGTTTCTTCTGCTTCACCCTCCAGACTTCACCTTCTCCTTCTCTTTCTTCTGCTTCTTCTGATTCACCCTCCAGACTTCATCTTCTCCTTCTCCTTCTTCTGATTCTTCTGATTCACCCTCCAGACTTCACCTTCTCCTTCTCCTTCTTCTGCTTCTTCTGATTCACCCTCCTGACTTCACCTTCTCCTTCTCCTTCTTCTACTTCTTCTGCTTCACCCTCCAGACTTCACCTTCTCCTTCTCCTTCTTCTACATCTTCTGATTCACCCTCCAGACTTCACCTTCTCCTTCTCCTTCTTCTGCTTCTTCTGATTCACCCTCCAGACTTCACCTTCTCCTTCTCCTTATTCTGCTTCTTCTGATTCACCCTCCAGACTTCACCTTCTCCTTCTCCTTCTTCTGCTTCTTCTGATTCACCCTCCAGACTTCACCTTTTCCTTCTCCTTCTTCTGCTTCTTCTGATTCACCCTCCAGACTTCATCTTCTCCTTCTCCTTCTTCTACTTGTTCTGATTCACCCTCCAGACTTCATCTTCTCCTTCTCCTTCTTCTGCTTCTTCTGATTCACCCTCCAGACTTCAACTTCTCCTTCTCCTTCTTCTGCTTCTTCTGATTCACCCTCCAGACTTCAACTTCTCCTTCTCCTTCTTCTACTTCTTCTGATTCACCCTCCAGACTTCACCTTCTCCTTCTCCTTCTTCTACTTCTTCTGATTCACCCTCCAGTCTTCACCTTCTCCTTCTCCTTCTTCTGTTTCTTCTGCTTCACCCTCCAGACTTCACCTTCTCCTTCTCCTTCTTCTGCTTCTTCTGCTTCACACTCCAGACTTCACCTTCTCCTTCTCCTTCTTCTGCTTCTTCTGCTGCGCCCTCCAGGCTTCACCTTCTTCTTCTCCTTCTTCTGCTTCTTCTGCTTCACCGTCCTGACTTCACCTTCTACTTCTCCTTCTTCTACTTCTTCTGCTACACCCCCCTGACTTCACCTGCTCCTTCTCCTTCTTCTGCTTCTTCTGATTCACCCTCCTAAATTCACCTTCTCCTTCTCCTTCTTCTGCTTCTTCTGATTCACCCTCCTGACTTCACCTTCTCCTTCTTCTTCTGCTTCTTCTGATTCACCCTCAAGACTTCACCTTCTCCTTCTCCTTCTTCTGCTTCTTCTGATTCACCCTCCAGACTTCACCTTCTCCTTCTCCTTCTTCTGCTTCTTCTGCTTCACCCTCCAGACTTCACCTTCTCCTTCTCCTTCTTCTGCTTCTTCTGCTTCACCCTCCTGACTTCACCTTCTCCTTCTCCTTCTTCGACTTCTTCTGATTCACCCTCCAGACTTCACCTACTCCTTCTCCTTCTTCTGCTTCTTCTGCTTCGCCCTCCAGACTTCACCTTCTCCTTCTCCTTCTTCTGCTTCTTCTGCTTCACTCTCCTGACTTCACCTTCTCCTTCTCCTTCTTCTACTTCTTCTGATTCACCCTCCAGACTTCACCTACTCCTTCTCCTTCTTCTGCTTCTTCTGCTTCACCCTCCAGACTTCACCTTCTCCTTCTCCTTCTTCTGCTTCTTCTGCTTCGCCCTCCAGACTTCACCTTCTCCTTCTCCTTCTTCTGCTTCTTCTGCTTCACTCTCCTGACTTCACCTTCTCCTTCTCCTTCTTCTACTTCTTCTGATTCACCCTCCAGACTTCACCCTCTCCTTCTCCTTCTTCTGCTTCTTCTGCTTCACCCTCCAGACTTCACCTTCTCCTTCTCCTTCTTCTGCTTCTTCTGCTTCACCGTCCTGACTTCACCTTCTCCTTCTCCTTCTTCTACTTCTTCTGCCTCACCCCCCTGACTTCACCTGCTCCTTCTCCTTCTTCTGCTTCTTCTGATTCACCCTCCTAACTTCACCTTCTCCTTCTCCTTCTTCTGCTTCTTCTGATTCACCCTCCAGACTTCACCTTCTCCTTCTCCTTCTTCTACTTCGTCTGATTCACCCTCCAGACTTCACCTTCTCCTTCTCCTTCTTCTACTTCTTCTGATTCACCCTCCAGTCTTCACCTACTCCTTCTCCTTCTTCTGTTTCTTCTGCTTCACCCTCCAGACTTCACCTTCTCCTTCTCTTTCTTCTGCTTCTTCTGATTCACCCTCCAGACTTCATCTTCTCCTTCTCCTTCTTCTGATTCTTCTGATTCACCCTCCAGACTTCACCTTCTCCTTCTCCTTCTTCTGCTTCTTCTGATTCACCCTCCTGACTTCACCTTCTCCTTCTCCTTCTTCTACTTCTTCTGCTTCACCCTCCAGACTTCACCTTCTCCTTCTCCTTCTTCTACTTCTTCTGATTCACCCTCCAGACTTCACCTTCTCCTTCTCCATCTTCTGCTTCTTCTGATTCACCCTCCAGACTTCACCTTCTCCTTCTCCTTATTCTGCTTCTTCTGATTCACCCTCCAGACTTCACCTTCTCCTTCTCCTTCTTCTGCTTCTTCTGATTCACCCTCCAGACTTCACCTTTTCCTTCTCCTTCTTCTGCTTCTTCTGATTCACCCTCCAGACTTCATCTTCTCCTTCTCCTTCTTCTACTTGTTCTGATTCACCCTCCAGACTTCATCTTCTCCTTCTCCTTCTTCTGCTTCTTCTGATTCACCCTCCAGACTTCAACTTCTCCTTCTCCTTCTTCTGCTTCTTCTGATTCACCCTCCAGACTTCAACTTCTCCTTCTCCTTCTTCTACTTCTTCTGATTCACCCTCCAGTCTTCACCTTCTCCTTCTCCTTCTTCTACTTCTTCTGATTCACCCTCCAGTCTTCACCTTCTCCTTCTCCTTCTTCTGTTTCTTCTGCTTCACCCTCCAGACTTCACCTTCTCCTTCTCCTTCTTCTGCTTCTTCTGCTTCACACTCCAGACTTCACCTTCTCCTTCTCCTTCTTCTGCTTCTTCTGCTGCGCCCTCCAGGCTTCACCTTCTTCTTCTCCTTCTTCTGCTTCTTCTGCTTCACCGTCCTGACTTCACCTTCTACTTCTCCTTCTTCTACTTCTTCTGCTACACCCCCCTGACTTCACCTGCTCCTTCTCCTTCTTCTGCTTCTTCTGATTCACCCTCCTAAATTCACCTTCTCCTTCTCCTTCTTCTGCTTCTTCTGATTCACCCTCCTGACTTCAACTTCTCCTTCTTCTTCTGCTTCTTCTGATTCACCCTCAAGACTTCACCTTCTCCTTCTCCTTCTTCTGCTTCTTCTGATTCACCCTCCAGACTTCACCTTCTCCTTCTCCTTCTTCTGCTTCTTCTGCTTCACCCTCCAGACTTCACCTTCTCCTTCTCCTTCTTCTGCTTCTTCTGCTTCACCCTCCTGACTTCACCTTCTCCTTCTCCTTCTTCGACTTCTTCTGATTCACCCTCCAGACTTCACCTACTCCTTCTCCTTCTTCTGCTTCTTCTGCTTCACCCTCCAGACTTCACCTTCTCCTTCTCCTTCTTCTGCTTCTTCTGCTTCGCCCTCCAGACTTCACCTTCTCCTTCTCCTTCTTCTGCTTCTTCTGCTTCACTCTCCTGACTTCACCTTCTCCTTCTCCTTCTTCTACTTCTTCTGATTCACCCTCCAGACTTCACCCTCTCCTTCTCCTTCTTCTGCTTCTTCTGCTTCACCCTCCAGACTTCACCTTCTCTTTCTCCTTCTTCTGCTTCTTCTGCTGTGCCCTCCAGACTTCACCTTCTCCTTCTCCTTCTTCTGCTTCTTCTGATTCACCCTCCAGACTTCACCTTCTCCTTCTCCTTCTTCTACTTCTTCTGATCCACCCTCCTGACTTCACCTTCTCCTTCTCCTTCTTCTGCTTCTTCTGCTTCACCCTCCAGACTTCACCTTCTCCTTCTCCTTCTTCTGCTTCTTCTGCTTCACCCTCCTGACTTCACCTACTCCTTCTCCTTCTTCTGCTTCTTCTGCTTCACCCTCCAGACTTCACATACTCCTCCTACTTCTTCTGCTTCTTCTGCTTCGCCCTCCAGACTTCACCTTCTCCTTCTCCTTCTTCTGCTTCTTCTGCTTCACTCTCCTGACTTCACCTTCTCCTTCTCCTTCTTCTACTTCTTCTGATTCACCCTCCAGACTTCACCCTCTCCTTCTCCTTCTTCTGCTTCTTCTGCTTCACCCTCCAGACTTCACCTTCTCTTTCTCCTTCTTCTGCTTCTTCTGCTGCGCCCTCCAGACTTCACCTTCTCCTTCTCCTTCTTCTGCTTCTTCTGATTCACCCTCCAGACTTCACCTTCTCCTTCTCCTTCTTCTACTTCTTCTGATCCACCCTCCTGACTTCACCTTCTCCTTCTCCTTCTTCTGCTTCTTCTGCTTCACCCTCCAGACTTCACCTTCTCCTTCTCCTTCTTCTGCTACTTCTGCCTCACCCACCAGACTTCACCTTCTCCTTCTCCTTCTTCTGCTTCTTCTGCTTCACCCTCCTGACTTCACCTTATCCTTCTCCTTCTTCTACTTCTTCTGATTCACCCTCCAGACTTCACCTACTCCTTCTCCTTCTTCTGCTTCTTCTGCTTCACCCTCCAGACTTCACCTTCTCCTTCTCCTTCTTCTGCTTCTTCTGCTTCGCCCTCCAGACTTCACCTTCTCCTTCTCCTTCTTCTGCTTCTTCTGCTTCACTCTCCTGACTTCTCCTTCTCCTTCTCCTTCTTCTACTTCTTCTGATTCACCCTCCAGACTTCACCCTCTCCTTCTCCTTCTTCTGCTTCTTCTGCTTCACCCTCCAGACTTCACCTTCTCCTTCTCCTTCTTCTGCTTCTTCTGCTTCACCGTCCTGACTTCACCTTCTCCTTCTCCTTCTTCGACTTCTTCTGCTTCACCCCCCTGACTTCACCTGCTCCTTCTCCTTCTTCTGCTTCTTCTGATTCACCCTCCTAACTTCACCTTCTCCTTCTCCTTCTTCTGCTTCTTCTGATTCACCCTCCAGACTTCACCTTCTCCTTCTCCTTCTTCTACTTCGTCTGATTCACCCTCCAGACTTCACCTTCTCCTTCTCCTTCGTCTCCTTCTTCTGATTCACCCTCCAGACTACACCTTCTCCTTCTCCTTCTTCTACTTCTTCTGATTCACCCTCCAGACTTCACCTTCTCCTTCTCCTTCTTCTCTTTCTTCTGATTCACCCTCCAGACTTCATCTTCTCCTTCTCCTTCTTCTACTTCTTCTGATTCACCCTCCAGACTTCACCTTCTCCTTCTCCTTCTTCTACTTCTTCTGATTCACCCTCCAGTCTTCACCTTCTCCTTCTCCTTCTTCTGTTTCTTCTGCTTCACACTCCAGACTTCACCTTCTCCTTCTCCTTCTTCTGCTTCTTCTGCTTCACACTCCAGACTTCACCTTCTCCTTCTCCTTCTTCTGCTTCTTCTGCTGCGCCCTCCAGGCTTCACCTTCTCCTTCTCCTTCTTCTGCTTCTTCTGCTTCACCGTCCTGACTTCACCTTCTCCTTCTCCTTCTTCTACTTCTTCTGCTACACCCCCCTGACTTCACCTGCTCCTTCTCCTTCTTCTGCTTCTTCTGATTCACCCTCCTAAATTCACCTTCTCCTTCTCCTTCTTCTGCTTCTTCTGATTCACCCTCCTGACTTCACCTTCTCCTTCTCCTTCTTCTGCTTCTTCTGATTCACCCTCCAGACTTCACCTTCTCCTTCTCCTTCTTCTGCTTCTTCTGATTCACCCTCCAGACTTCACCTTCTCCTTCTCCTTCTGCTTCTTCTGCTTCACCCTCCAGACTTCACCTTCTCCTTCTCCTTCTTCTGCTTCTTCTGCTTCACCCTCCTGACTTCACCTTCTCCTTCTCCTTCTTCTACTTCTTCTGATTCACCCTCCAGACTTCACCTACTCCTTCTCCTTTTTCTGCTACTTCTGCTTCACCCTCCAGACTTCACCTTCTCCTTCTCCTTCTTCTGCTTCTTCTGCTTCGCCCTCCAGACTTCACCTTCTCCTTCTCCTTCTTCTGCTTCTTCTGCTTCACTCTCCTGACTTCACCTTCTCCTTCTCCTTCTTCTACTTCTTCTGATTCACCCTCCAGACTTCACCCTCTCCTTCTCCTTCTTCTGCTTCTTCTGCTTCACCCTCCAGACTTCACCTTCTCTTTCTCCTTCTTCTGCTTCTTCTCTGCGCCCTCCAGACTTCACCTTCTACTTCTCCTTCTTCTGCTTCTTCTGATTCACCCTCCAGACTTCACCTTCTCCTTCTCCTTCTTCTGCTTCTTCTGCTTCACTCTCGTGACTTCACCTTCTCCTTCTCCTTCTTCTGCTTCTTCTGCTTCACTCTCCTGACTTCACCTTCTCTTTCTCCTTCTTCTGCTTCTTCTGCTTCGCCCTCCAGACTTCACCTTCTCCTTCTCCTTCTTCTGCTTCTTCTGCTTCACTCTCCTGACTTCACCTTCTCCTTCTCCTTCTTCTACTTCTTCTGATCCACCCTCCTGACTTCACCTTCTCCTTCTCCTTCTTCTGCTTCTTCTGCTTCACCCTCCAGACTTCACCTTCTCCTTCTCCTTCTTCTGCTTCTTCTGCTTCACCCACCAGACTTCACCTTCTCCTTCTCCTTCTTCTGCTTCTTCTGCTTCACCCTCCTGACTTCACCTTATCCTTCTCCTTCTTCTACCTCTTCTGATTCACCCTCCAGACTTCACCTACTCCTTCTCCTTCTTCTGCTTCTTCTGCTTCACCCTCCAGACTTCACCTTCTCCTTCTCCTTCTTCTGCTTCTTCTGCTTCTCCCTCCAGACTTCACCTTCTCCTATTCCTGCATCTGCTTCTTCTGCTTCACTCTCCTGACTTCACCTTCTCCTTCTCCTTCTTCTACTTCTTCTGATTCACCCTCCAGACTTCACCCTCTCCTTCTCCTTCTTCTGCTTCTTCTGCTTCACCCTCCAGACTTCACCTTCTCCTTCTCCTTCTTCTGCTTCTTCTGCTTCACCGTCCTGACTTCACCTTCTCCTTCTCCTTCTTCTACTTCTTCTGCTTCACCACCCTGACTTCACCTGCTCCTTCTCCTTCTTCTGCTTCTTCTGATTCACCCTCCTAACTTCACCTTCTCCTTCTCCTTCTTCTGCTTCTTCTGATTCACCCTCCAGACTTCACCTTCTCCTTCTCCTTCTTCTACTTCGTCTGATTCACCCTCCAGACTTCACCTTCTCCTTCTCCTTCTTCTACTTCTTCTGATTCACCCTCCAGTCTTCACCTACTCCTTCTCCTTCTTCTGTTTCTTCTGCTTCACCCTCCAGACTTCACCTTCTCCTTCTCTTTCTTCTGCTTCTTCTGATTCACCCTCCAGACTTCATCTTCTCCTTCTCCTTCTTCTGATTCTTCTGATTCACCCTCCAGACTTCACCTTCTCCTTCTCCTTCTTCTGCTTCTTCTGATTCACCCTCCTGACTTCACCTTCTCCTTCTCCTTCTTCTGCTTCTTCTGATTCACCCTCCAGACTTCACCTTCTCCTTCTCCTTATTCTGCTTCTTCTGATTCACCCTCCAGACTTCACCTTTTCCTTCTCCTTCTTCTGCTTCTTCTGATTCACCCTCCAGACTTCACCTTCTCCTTCTCCTTCTTCTGCTTCTTCTGATTCACCCTCCAGACTTCATCTTCTCCTTCTCCTTCTTCTACTTCTTCTGATTCACCCTCCAGACTTCACCTTCTCCTTCTCTTTCTTCTGCTTCTTCTGATTCACCCTCCAGACTTCACCTTCTCCTTCTTCTACTTCTTCTGATTCACCCTCCAGACTTCACCTTCTCCTTCTCCTTCTTCTGCTTCTTCTGATTCACCCTCCAGACTTCACCTTCTCCTTCTCCTTCGTCTACTTCTTCTGATTCACCCTCCAGACTACACCTTCTCCTTCTCCTTCTTCTACTTCTTCTGATTCACCCTCCAGACTTCACCTTCTCCTTCTCCTTCTTCTCTTTCTTCTGATTCACCCTCCAGACTTCATCTTCTCCTTCTCCTTCTTCTACTTGTTCTGATTCACCCTCCAGACTTCACCTTCTCCTTCTCCTTCTTCTACTTCTTCTGATTCACCCTCCAGACTTCATCTTCTCCTTCTCCTTCTTCTGCTTCTTCTGATTCACCCTCCAGACTTCACCTTCTCCTTCTCCTTCTTCTGCTTCTTCTGATTCACCCTCCAGACTTCAACTTCTCCTTCTCCTTCTTCTACTTCTTCTGATTCACCTTCCAGACTTCACCTTCTCCTTCTCCTTCTTCTACTTCTTCTGATTCACCCTCCAGTCTTCACCTTCTCCTTCTCCTTCTTCTGTTTCTTCTGCTTCACCCTCCAGACTTCACCTTCTCCTTCTCCTTCTTCTGCTTCTTCTGCTTCACACTCGAGACTTCACCTTCTCCTTCTCCTTCTTCTGCTTCTTCTGCTGCGCCCTCCAGGCTTCACCTTCTCCTTCTCCTTCTTCTGCTTCTTCTGCTTCACCGTCCTGACTTCACCTTCTCCTTCTCCTTCTTCTACTTCTTCTGCTACACCCCCCTGACTTCACCTGCTCCTTCTCCTTCTTCTGCTTCTTCTGATTCACCCTCCTAAATTCACCTTCTCCTTCTCCTTCTTCTGCTTCTTCTGATTCACCCTCCTGACTTCACCTTCTCCTTCTCCTTCTTCTGCTTCTTCTGCTTCACCCTCCAGACTTCACCTTCTCCTTCTCCTTCTTCTGCTTCTTCTGCTTCACCCTCCTGACTTCACCTTCTCCTTCTCCTTCTTCGACTTCTTCTGATTCACCCTCCAGACTTCACCTACTCCTTCTCCTTCTTCTGCTTCTTCTGCTTCACCCTCCAGACTTCACCTTCTCCTTCTCCTTCCTCTGCTTCTTCTGCTTCACCCTCCAGACTTCACCTTCTCCTTCTCCTTCTTCTGCTTCTTCTGCTTCACTCTCCTGACTTCACCTTCTCCTTCTCCTTCTTCTACTTCTTCTGATTCACCCTCCAGACTTCACCCTCTCCTTCTCCTTCTTCTGCTTCTTCTGCTTCACCCTCCAGACTTCACCTTCTCTTTCTCCTTCTTCTGCTTCTTCTGCTGTGCCCTCCAGACTTCACCTTCTCCTTCTCCTTCTTCTGCTTCTTCTGATTCACCCTCCAGACTTCACCTTCTCCTTCTCCTTCTTCTACTTCTTCTGATCCACCCTCCTGACTTCACCTTCTCCTTCTCCTTCTTCTGCTTCTTCTGCTTCACCCTCCAGACTTCACCTTCTCCTTCTCCTTGTTCTGCTTCTTCTGCTTCACCCACCAGACTTCACCTTCTCCTTCTCCTTCTTCTGCTTCTTCTGCTTCACCCTCCTGACTTCACCTACTCCTTCTCCTTCTTCTGCTTCTTCTGCTTCAACCTCCAGACTTCACCTACTCCTTCTACTTCTTCTGCTTCTTCTGCTTCGCCCTCCAGACTTCACCTTCTCCTTCTCCTTCTTCTGCTTCTTCTGCTTCACTCTCCTGACTTCACCTTCTCCTTCTCCTTCTTCTACTTCTTCTGATTCACCCTCCAGACTTCACCCTCTCCTTCTCCTTCTTCTGCTTCTTCTGCTTCACCCTCCAGACTTCACCTTCTCTTTCTCCTTCTTCTGCTTCTTCTGCTGCGCCCTCCAGACTTCACCTTCTCCTTCTCCTTCTTCTGCTTCTTCTGATTCACCCTCCAGACTTCACCTTCTCCTTCTCCTTCTTCTACTCCTTCCGATCCACCCTCCTGACTTCACCTTCTCCTTCTCCTTCTTCTGCTTCTTCTGCTTCACCCTCCAGACTTCACCTTCTCCTTCTCCTTCTTCTGCTTCTTCTGCTTCACCCACCAGACTTCACCTTCTCCTTCTCCTTCTTCTGCTTCTTCTGCTTCACCCTCCTGACTTCACCTTATCCTTCTCCTTCTTCTACTTCTTCTGATTCACCCTCCAGACTTCACCTACTCCTTCTCCTTCTTCTGCTTCTTCTGCTTCACCCTCCAGACTTCACCTTCTCCTTCTCCTTCTTCTGCTTCTTCTGCTTCGCCCTCCAGACTTCACCTTCTCCTTCTCCTTCTTCTGCTTCTTCTGCTTCACTCTCCTGACTTCACCTTCTCCTTCTCCTTCTTCTACTTCTTCTGATTCACCCTCCAGACTTCACCCTCTCCTTCTCCTTCTTCTGCTTCTTCTGCTTCACCCTCCAGACTTCACCTTCTCCTTCTCCTTCTTCTGCTTCTTCTGCTTCACCGTCCTGACTTCACCTTCTCCTTCTCCTTCTTCTACTTCTTCTGCTTCACCCCCCTGACTTCAACTGCTCCTTCTCCTTCTTCTGCTTCTTCTGATTCACCCTCCTAACTTCACCTTCTCCTTCTCCTTCTTCTGCTTCTTCTGATTCACCCTCCAGACTTCACCTTCTCCTTCTCCTTCTTCTACTTCGTCTGATTCACCCTCCAGAATTCACCTTCTCCTTCTCCTTCTTCTACTTCTTCTGATTCACCCTCCAGTCTTCACCTACTCCTTCTTCTTCTTCTGTTTCTTCTGCTTCACCCTCCAGACTTCACCTTCTCCTTCTCTTTCTTCTGCTTCTTCTGATTCACCCTCCAGACTTCATCTTCTCCTTCTCCTTCTTCTGATTCTTCTGATTCACCCTCCAGACTTCACCTTCTCCTTCTCCTTCTTCTGCTTCTTCTGATTCACCCTCCTGACTTCACCTTCTCCTTCTCCTTCTTCTACTTCTTCTGCTTCACCCTCCAGACTTCACCTTCTCCTTCTCCTTCTTCTACTTCTTCTGATTCACCCTCCAGACTTCACCCTCTCCTTCTCCTTCTTCTGCTTCTTCTGCTTCACCCTCCAGACTTCACCTTCTCTTTCTCCTTCTTCTGCTTCTTCTGCTGCGCCCTCCAGACTTCACCTTCTCCTTCTCCTTCTTCTGCTTCTTCTGATTCACCCTCCAGACTTCACCTTCTCCTTCTCCTTCTTCTACTCCTTCTGATCCACCCTCCTGACTTCACCTTCTCCTTCTCCTTCTTCTGCTTCTTCTGCTTCACCCTCCAGACTTCATCTTCTCCTTCTCCTTCTTCTGCTTCTTCTGCTTCACCCACCAGACTTCACCTTCTCCTTCTCCTTCTTCTGCTTCTTCTGCTTCACCCTCCTGACTTCACCTTATCTTTCTCCTTCTTCTACTTCTTCTGATTCACCCTCCAGACTTCACCTACTCCTTCTCCTTCTTCTGCTTCTTCTGCTTCACCCTCCAGACTTCCCCCTCTCCTTCTCCTTCTTCTGCTTCTTCTGCTTCGCCCTCCAGACTTCACCTTCTCCTTCTCCTTCTTCTGCTTCTTCTGCTTCACTCTCCTGACTTCACCTTCTCCTTCTCCTTCTTCTACTTCTTCTGATTCACACTCCAGACTTCACCCTCTCCTTCTCCTTCTTCTGCTTCACCCTCCAGACTTCACCTTCTCCTTCTCCTTCTTCTGCTTCTTCTGCTTCACCGTCCTGACTTCACCTTCTCCTTCTCCTTCTTCTACTTCTTCTGCTTCACCCCCCTGACTTCACCTGCTCCTTCTCCTTCTTCTGCTTCTTCTGATTCACCCTCCTAACTTCACCATCTCCTTCTCCTTCTTCTGCTTCTTCTGATTCAACCTCCAGATTTCACCTTCTCCTTCTCCTTCTTCTACTTCGTCTGATTCACCCTCCAGACTTCACCTTCTCCTTCTCCTTCTTCTACTTCTTCTGATTCACCCTCCAGTCTTCACCTACTCCTTCTCCTTCTTCTGTTTCTTCTGCTTCACCCTCCAGACTTCACCTTCTCCTTCTCTTTCTTCTGCTTCTTCTGATTCACCCTCCAGACTTCACCTTCTCCTTCTCCTTCTTCTGATTCTTCTGATTCACCCTCCAGACTTCACCTTCTCCTTCTCCTTCTTCTGCTTCTTCTGATTCACCCTCCTGACTTCACCTTCTCCTTCTCCTTCTTCTACTTCTTCTGCTTCACCCTCCAGACTTCACCTTCTCCTTCTCCTTCTTCTACTTCTTCTGATTCACCCTCCAGACTTCACCTTCTCCTTCTCCTTCTTCTGCTTCTTCTGATTCACCCTCCAGACTTCACCTTCTCCTTCTCCTTATTCTGCTTCTTCTGATTCACCCTCCAGACTTCACCTTCTCCTTCTCCTTCTTCTGCTTCTTCTGATTCACCCTCCAGACTTCACCCTCTCCTTCTCCTTCTTCTGCTTCTTCTGCTTCACCCTCCAGACTTCACCTTCTCCTTCTCCTTCTTCTGCTTCTTCTGCTTCACCGTCCTGACTTCACCTTCTCCTTCTCCTTCTTCTACTTCTTCTGCTTCACCCCCCTGACTTCACCTGCTCCTTCTCCTTCTTCTGCTTCTTCTGATTCACCCTCCTAACTTCACCTTCTCCTTCTCCTTCTTCTGCTTCTTCTGATTCACCCTCCAGATTTCACCTTCTCCTTCTCCTTCTTCTACTTCGTCTGATTCACCCTCCAGACTTCACCTTCTCCTTTTCCTTCTTCTACTTCTTCTGATTCACCCTCCAGTCTTCACCTACTCCTTCTCCTTCTTCTGTTTCTTCTGCTTCACCCTCCAGACTTCACCTTCTCCTTCTCTTTCTTCTGCTTCTTCTGATTCACCCTCCAGACTTCATCTTCTCCTTCTCCTTCTTCTGATTCTTCTGATTCACCCTCCAGACTTCACCTTCTCCTTCTCCTTCTTCTGCTTCTTCTGATTCACCCTCCTGACTTCACCTTCTCCTTCTCCTTCTTCTACTTCTTCTGCTTCACCCTCCAGACTTCACCTTCTCCTTCTCCTTCTTCTGCTTCTTCTGATTCACCCTCCAGACATCACCTTCTCCTTCTCCTTATTCTGCTTCTTCTGATTCACCCTCCAGACTTCACCTTCTCCTTCTCCTTCTTCTGCTTCTTCTGATTCACCCTCCAGACTTCACCTTTTCCTTCTCCTTCTTCTGCTTCTTCTGATTCACCCTGCAGACTTCACCTTCTCCTTCTCCTTCTTCTGCTTCTTCTGATTCACCCTCCAGACTTCACCTTCTCCTTCTCCTTCTTCTACTTCTTCTGATTCACCCTCCAGACTTCACCTTCCCCTTCTCTTTCTTCTGCTTCTTCTGATTCACCCTCCAGACTTCACCTTCTCCTTCTCCATCTTCTGCTTCTTCTGCTTCACCCTCCAGACTTCACCTTCTCCTTCTTCTTCTTCTGCTTCTTCTGCTTCACTCTCCTGACTTCTCCTTCTCCTTCTCCTTCTTCTACTTCTTCTGATTCACCCTCCTGACTTCACCTTCTCCTTCTCCTTCTTCTACTTCTTCTGCTTCACCCTCCAGACTTCACCTTCTCCTTCTCCTTCTTCTACTTCTTCTGATTCACCCTCCAGACTTCACCTTCTCCTTCTCCTTCTTCTACTTCTTCTGATTCACCCTCCAGACTTCACCTTCTCCTTCTCCTTCTTCTACTTCTTCTGATTCATCCTCCAGACTTCACCTTCTCCTTCTCCTTCTTCTGCTTCTTCTGATTCACCCTCCAGACTTCACCTTCTCCTTCTCCTTATTCTGCTTCTTCTGATTCACCCTCCAGACTTCACCTTCTCCTTCTCCTTCTTCTGCTTCTTCTGATTCACCCTCCAGACTTCACCTTCTCCTTCTCCTTCTTCTGCTTCTTCTGATTCACCCTCCAGACTTCATCTTCTCCTTCTCCTTCTTCTACTTCTTCTGATTCACCCTCCAGACTTCATCTTCTCCTTCTCCTTCTTCTGCTTCTTCTGATTCACCCTCC
Source organism: Somniosus microcephalus (assembly GCF_052327205.1). Lineage (NCBI taxonomy): Eukaryota > Metazoa > Chordata > Chondrichthyes > Squaliformes > Somniosidae > Somniosus > Somniosus microcephalus. Next base: position 1,065,219 of record NW_028225227.1, on the reverse strand, counting down.
AGACTTCACCTTCTCCTTCTCCTTCGTCTACTTCTTCTGATTCACCCTCCAGACTACACCTTCTCCTTCTCCTTCTTCTACTTCTTCTGATTCACCCTCCAGACTTCACCTTCTCCTTCTCCTTCTTCTGTTTCTTCTGATTCACCCTCCAGACTTCACCTTCTCCTTCTCCTTCTTCTACTTCTTCTGATTCACCCTCCAGACTTCACCTTCTCCTTCTCCTTCTTCTACTTCTTCTGATTCACCCTCCAGACTTCATCTTCTCCTTCTCCTTCTTCTGCATCTTCTGATTCACCCTCCAGACTTCACCTTCTCCTTCTCCTTCTTCTGCTTCTTCTGATTCACCCTCCAGACTTCACCTTCTCCTTCTCCTTCTTCTACTTCTTCTGATTCACCCTCCAGACTTCACCTTCTCCTTCTCCTTCTTCTGCTTCTTCTGATTCACCCTCCAGACTTCACCTTCACCTTCTCCTTCTCCTTCTTCTGCTTCTTCTGATTCACCCTCCAGACTTCACCTTCTCCTTCTCCTTATTCTGCTTCTTCTGATTCACCCTCCAGACTTCACCTTCTCCTTCTCGTTATTCTGCTTCTTCTGATTCAACCTCCAGACTTCACCTTCTCCTTCTCCTTCTTCTGCTTCTTCTGATTCACCCTCCAGACTTCACCTTCTCCTTCTCCTTCTTCTGCTTCTTCTGATTCACCCTCCAGACTTCACCTTCTCCTTCTCCTTATTCTGCTTCTTCTGATTCACCCTCCAAACTTCACCTTCTCCTTCTCCTTCTTCTGCTTCTTCTGATTCACCCTCCAGACTTCACCTTTTCCTTCTCCTTCTTCTGCTTCTTCTGATTCACTCTCCAGACTTCACCTTCTCCTTCTCCTTCTTCTGCTTCTTCTGATTCACCCTCCAGACTTCACCTTCTCCTTCTCCTTCTTCTACTTCTTCTGATTCACCCTCCAGACTTCACCTTCTCCTTCTCTTTCTTCTGCTTCTTCTGATTCACCCTCCAGACTTCACCTTCTCCTTCTCCTTCTTCTGCTTCTTCTGCTTCACCCTCCAGACTTCACCCTCTCCTTCTCCTTCTTCTGCTTCTTCTGCTTCACCCTCCTGACTTCACCTTCTCCTTCTCCTTCTTCTACTTCTTCTGATTCACCCTCCTGACTTCACCTTCTCCTTCTCCTTCTTCTACTTCTTCTGCTTCACCCTCCAGACTTCACCTTCTCCTTCTCCTTCTTCTACTTCTTCTGATTCACCCTCCAGACTTCACCTTCTCCTTCTCCTTCTTCTACTTCTTCTGATTCACCCTCCAGACTTCACCTTCTCCTTCTCCTTCTTCTACTTCTTCTGATTCATCCTCCAGACTTCACCTTCTCCTTCTCCTTCTTCTGCTTCTTCTGATTCACCCTCCAGACTTCACCTTCTCCTTCTCCTTATTCTGCTTCTTCTGATTCACCCTCCAGACTTCACCTTCTCCTTCTCCTTCTTCTGCTTCTTCTGATTCACCCTCCAGACTTCACCTTCTCCTTCTCCTTCTTCTGCTTCTTCTGATTCACCCTCCAGACTTCACCTTCTCCTTCTCCTTCTTCTACTTCTTCTGATTCACCCTCCAGACTTCATCTTCTCCTTCTCCTTCTTCTGCTTCTTCTGATTCACCCTCCAGACTTCACCTTCTCCTTCTCCTTCGTCTACTTCTTCTGATTCACCCTCCAGACTACACCTTCTCCTTCTCCTTCTTCTACTTCTTCTGATTCACCCTCCAGACTTCACCTTCTCCTTCTCCTTCTTCTGTTTCTTCTGATTCACCCTCCAGACTTCACCTTCTCCTTCTCCTTCTTCTGCTTCTTCTGATTCACCCTCCAGACTTCACCTTCTCCTTCTCCTTCTTCTACTTCTTCTGATCCACCCTCCTGACTTCACCTTCTCCTTCTCATTCTTCTGCTTCTTCTGCTTCACCCTCCAGACTTCACCTTCTCCTTCTCCTTCTTCTGCTTCTTCTGCTTCACCCACCAGACTTCACCTTCTCCTTCTCCTTCTTCTGCTTCTTCTGCTTCACCCTCCTGACTTCACCTTCTCCTTCTCCTTCTTCTACCTCTTCTGATTCACCCTCCAGACTTCACCTGCTCCTTCTCCTTCTTCTGCTTCTTCTGATTCACCCTCCAGACTTCACCTTCTCCTTCTCCTTATTCTGCTTCTTCTGATTCACCCTCCAGACTTCACCTTCTCCTTCTCGTTATTCTGCTTCTTCTGATTCAACCTCCAGACTTCACCTTCTCCTTCTCCTTCTTCTGCTTCTTCTGATTCACCCTCCAGACTGCACCTTCTCCTTCTCCTTCTTCTACTTCTTCTGATCCACCCTCCTGACTTCACCTTCTCCTTCTCCTTCTTCTGCTTCTTCTGATTCACCCTCCTGGCTTCACCTTCTCCTTCTCCTTCTTCTACTTCTTCTGATTCACCCTCCTGACTTCACCTTCTCCTTCTCCTTCTTCTCCTTCTTCTGCTTCACCCTCCAGACTTCACCTTCTCCTTCTCCTTCTTCTACCTCTTCTGATTCACCCTCCAGACTTCACCTTCTCCTTCTCCTTCTTCTGTTTCTTCTGATTCGCCCTCCAGTCTTCACCTTCTCCTTCTCCTTCTTCTGCTTCTTCTGATTCACCCTCCTGACTTCACCTTCTCCTTCTCCTTCTTCTACTTCTTCTGATTCACCCTCCTGACTTCACCTTCTCCTTCTCCTTCTTCTACTTCTTCTGATTCACCCTCCAGACTTCACCTTCTCCTTCTCCTTCTTCTTCTTCTTCTGATTCACCCTCCAGACTTCACCTTCTCATTCTCCTTCTTCTGCTTCTTCTGCTGCGCCCTCCAGACTTCACCTTCTCCTTCTCCTTCTTCTGCTTCTTCTGCTTCACACTCCAGACTTCACCTTCTCCTTCTCCTTCTTCTGCTTCTTCTGCTGCGCCCTCCAGGCTTCACCTTCTCCTTCTCCTTCTTCTGCTTCTTCTGCTTCACCGTCCTGACTTCACCTTCTCCTTCTCCTTCTTCTACTTCTTCTGCTACACCCCCCTGACTTCACCTGCTCCTTCTCCTTCTTCTGCTTCTTCTGATTCACCCTCTTAATTCACCTTCTCCTTCTCCTTCTTCTGCTTCATCTGATTCACCCTCCTGACTTCACCTTCTCCTTCTCCTTCTTCTGCTTCTTCTGATTCACCCTCCAGACTTCACCTTCTCCTTCTCCTTCTTCTGCTTCTTCTGATTCTCCCTCCAGACTTCACCTTCTCCTTCTCCTTCTTCTGCTTCTTCTGCTTCACCCTCCAGACTTCACCTTCTCCTTCTCCTTCTTCTGCTTCTTCTGCTTCACCCTCCTGACTTCACCTTCTCCTTCTTCTACTTCTTCTGATTCACCCTCCAGACTTCACCTACTCCTTCTCCTTCTTCTGCTTCTTCTGCTTCACCCTCCAGACTTCACCTTCTCCTTCTCCTTCTTCTGCTTCTTCTGCTTCGCCCTCCAGACTTCACCTTCTCCTTCTCCTTCTTCTGCTTCTTCTGCTTCACTCTCCTGACTTCACCTTCTCCTTCTCCTTCTTCTACTTCTTCTGATTCACCCTCCAGACTTCACCCTCTCCTTCTCCTTCTTCTGCTTCTTCTGCTTCACCCTCCAGACTTCACCTTCTCCTTCTCCTTCTTCTACTTCTTCTGATTCACCCTCCAGACTTCACCTTCTCCTTCTCCTTCTTCTACTTCTTCTGATTCACCCTCCAGACTTCACCTTCTCCTTCTCTTTCTTCTGCTTCTTCTGATTCACCCTCCAGACTTCACCTTCTCCTTCTCCTTCTTCTGCTTCTTCTGCTTCACCCTCCAGACTTCACCCTCTCCTTCTCCTTCTTCTGCTTCTTCTGCTTCACCCTCCTGACTTCACCTTCTCCTTCTCCTTCTTCTACTTCTTCTGATTCACCCTCCTGACTTCACCTTCTCCTTCTCCTTCTTCTACTTCTTCTGCTTCACCCTCCAGACTTCACCTTCTCCTTCTCCTTCTTCTACTTCTTCTGATTCACCCTCCAGACTTCACCTTCTCCTTCTCCTTCTTCTACTTCTTCTGATTCACCCTCCAGACTTCACCTTCTCCTTCTCCTTCTTCTACTTCTTCTGATTCATCCTCCAGACTTCACCTTCTCCTTCTCCTTCTTCTGCTTCTTCTGATTCACCCTCCAGACTTCACCTTCTCCTTCTCCTTATTCTGCTTCTTCTGATTCACCCTCCAGACTTCACCTTCTCCTTCTCCTTCTTCTGCTTCTTCTGATTCACCCTCCAGACTTCACCTTCTCCTTCTCCTTCTTCTGCTTCTTCTGATTCACCCTCCAAACTTCACCTTCTCCTTCTCCTTCTTCTACTTCTTCTGATTCACCCTCCAGACTTCATCTTCTCCTTCTCCTTCTTCTGCTTCTTCTGATTCACCCTCCAGACTTCACCTTCTCCTTCTCCTTCGTCTACTTCTTCTGATTCACCCTCCAGACTACACCTTCTCCTTCTCCTTCTTCTACTTCTTCTGATTCACCCTCCAGACTTCACCTTCTCCTTCTCCTTCTTCTGTTTCTTCTGATTCACCCTCCAGACTTCACCTTCTCCTTCTCCTTCTTCTACTTCTTCTGATCCACCCTCCTGACTTCACCTTCTCCTTCTCCTTCTTCTGCTTCTTCTGCTTCACCCTCCAGACTTCACCTTCTCCTTCTCCTTCTTCTGCTTCTTCTGCTTCACCCACCAGACTTCACCTTCTCCTTCTCCTTCTTCTGCTTCTTCTGCTTCACCCTCCTGACTTCACCTTCTCCTTCTCCTTCTTCTACCTCTTCTGATTCACCCTCCAGACTTCACCTGCTCCTTCTCCTTCTTCTGCTTCTTCTGATTCACCCTCCAGACTTCACCTTCTCCTTCTCCTTATTCTGCTTCTTCTGATTCACCCTCCAGACTTCACCTTCTCCTTCTCGTTATTCTGCTTCTTCTGATTCAACCTCCAGACTTCACCTTCTCCTTCTCCTTCTTCTGCTTCTTCTGATTCACCCTCCAGACTGCACCTTCTCCTTCTCCTTCTTCTACTTCTTCTGATCCACCCTCCTGACTTCACCTTCTCCTTCTCCTTCTTCTGCTTCTTCTGATTCACCCTCCTGGCTTCACCTTCTCCTTCTCCTTCTTCTACTTCTTCTGATTCACCCTCCTGACTTCACCTTCTCCTTCTCCTTCTTCTCCTTCTTCTGCTTCACCCTCCAGACTTCACCTTCTCCTTCTCCTTCTTCTACCTCTTCTGATTCACCCTCCAGACTTCACCTTCTCCTTCTCCTTCTTCTGTTTCTTCTGATTCGCCCTCCAGTCTTCACCTTCTCCTTCTCCTTCTTCTGCTTCTTCTGATTCACCCTCCTGACTTCACCTTCTCCTTCTCCTTCTTCTACTTCTTCTGATTCACCCTGCTGACTTCACCTTCTCCTTCTCCTTCTTCTACTTCTTCTGATTCACCCTCCAGACTTCACCTTCTCCTTCTCCTTCTTCTTCTTCTTCTGATTCACCCTCCAGACTTCACCTTCTCATTCTCCTTCTTCTGCTTCTTCTGCTGCGCCCTCCAGACTTCACCTTCTCCTTCTCCTTCTTCTGCTTCTTCTGCTTCACACTCCAGACTTCACCTTCTCCTTCTCCTTCTTCTGCTTCTTCTGCTGCGCCCTCCAGGCTTCACCTTCTCCTTCTCCTTCTTCTGCTTCTTCTGCTTCACCGTCCTGACTTCACCTTCTCCTTCTCCTTCTTCTACTTCTTCTGCTACACCCCCCTGACTTCACCTGCTCCTTCTCCTTCTTCTGCTTCTTCTGATTCACCCTCCTAAATTCACCTTCTCCTTCTCCTTCTTCTGCTTCATCTGATTCACCCTCCTGACTTCACCTTCTCCTTCTCCTTCTTCTGCTTCTTCTGATTCACCCTCCAGACTTCACCTTCTCCTTCTCCTTCTTCTGCTTCTTCTGATTCTCCCTCCAGACTTCACCTTCTCCTTCTCCTTCTTCTGCTTCTTCTGCTTCACCCTCCAGACTTCACCTTCTCCTTCTCCTTCTTCTGCTTCTTCTGCTTCACCCTCCTGACTTCACCTTCTCCTTCTCCTTCTTCTACTTCTTCTGATTCACCCTCCAGACTTCACCTACTCCTTCTCCTTCTTCTGCTTCTTCTGCTTCACCCTCCAGACTTCACCTTCTCCTTCTCCTTCTTCTGCTTCTTCTGCTTCGCCCTCCAGACTTCACCTTCTCCTTCTCCTTCTTCTGCTTCTTCTGCTTCACTCTCCTGACTTCACCTTCTCCTTCTCCTTCTTCTACTTCTTCTGATTCACCCTCCAGACTTCACCCTCTCCTTCTCCTTCTTCTGCTTCTTCTGCTTCACCCTCCAGACTTCACCTTCTCATTCTCCTTCTTCTGCTTCTTCTGCTGCGCCCTCCACACTTCACCTTCTCCTTCTCCTTCTTCTGCTTCTTCTGATTCACCCTCCAGACTTCACCTTCTCCTTCTCCTTCTTCTACTTCTTCTGATCCACCCTCCTGACTTCACCTTCTCCTTCTCCTTCTTTTGCTTCTTCTGCTTCACCCTCCAGACTTCACCTTCTCCTTCTCCTTCTTCTGCTTCTTCTGCTTCACCCACCAGACTTCACCTTCTCCTTCTCCTTCTTCTGCTTCTTCTGCTTCACCCTCCTGACTTCACCTTCTCCTTCTCCTTCTTCTACCTCTTCTGATTCACCCTCCAGACTTCACCTTCTCCTTCTCCTTCTTCTGCTTCTTCTGATTCACCCTCCAGACTTCACCTTCTCCTTCTCCTTATTCTGCTTCTTCTGATTCACCCTCCAGACTTCACCTTCTCCTTCTCGTTATTCTGCTTCTTCTGATTCAACCTCCAGACTTCACCTTCTCCTTCTCCTTCTTCTGCTTCTTCTGATTCACCCTCCTGACTTCACCTTCTCCTTCTCCTTCTTCTCCTTCTTCTGCTTCACCCTCCAGACTTCACCTTCTCCTTCTCCTTCTTCTACCTCTTCTGATTCACCCTCCAGACTTCACCTTCTCCTTCTCCTTCTTCTACTTCTTCTGATTCACCCTCCAGACTTCACCTTCTCCTTCTCCTTCTTCTACTTCTTCTGATTCACCCTCCAGACTTCATCTTCTCCTTCTCCTTCTTCTGCATCTTCTGATTCACCCTCCAGACTTGACCTTCTCCTTCTCCTTCTTCTGCTTCTTCTGATTCACCCTCCAGACTTCACCTTCTCCTTCTCCTTCTTCTACTTCTTCTGATTCACCCTCCAGACTTCACCTTCTCCTTCTCCTTCTTCTACTTCTTCTGATTCACCCTCCAGTCTTCACATTCTCCTTCTCCTTCTTCTGTTTCTTCTGCTTCAGCCTCCAGACTTCACCTTCTCCTTCTCTTTCTTCTGATTCTTCTGATTCACCCTCCAGACTTCACCTTCTCCTTCTCCTTCTTCTGATTCTTCTGATTCACCCTCCAGACTTCACCTTCTCCTTCTCCTTCTTCTGCTTCTTCTGATTCACCCTCCTGGCTTCACCTTCTCCTTCTCCTTCTTCTACTTCTTCTGATTCACCCTCCTGACTTCACCTTCTCCTTCTCCTTCTTCTCCTTCTTCTGCTTCACCCTCCAGACTTCACCTTCTCCTTCTCCTTCTTCTACCTCTTCTGATTCACCCTCCAGACTTCACCTTCTCCTTCTCCTTCTTCTGTTTCTTCTGCTTCACCCTCCAGACTTCACCTTCTCCTTCTCTTTCTTCTGCTTCTTCTGATTCACCCTCCAGACTTCACCTTCTCCTTCTCCTTCTTCTGATTCTTCTGATTCACCCTCCAGACTTCACCTTCTCCCTCTCCTTCTTCTGCTTCTTCTGATACACCCTCCAGACCTCACCTTCTCCTTCTCCTTCTTCTACTTCTTCTGGTTCACCCTCCTGACTTCACCTTCTCCTTCTCCTTCATCTACTCCTTCTGCTTCACCCTCCAGACTTCACCTTCTCCTTCTCCTTCTTCTACTTCTTCTGATTCACCCTCCAGACTTCACCTTCTCCTTCTCCTTCTTATACCTCTTCTGATTCACCCTCCAGACTTCACCTTCTCCTTCTCCTTCTTCTACTTCTTCTGGTTCACCCTCCAGACTTCACCTTCTCCTTCTCCTTCTTCTGCTTCTTCTGATTCACCCTCCAGACTTCACCTTCTCCTTCTCCTTATTCTGCTTCTTCTGATTCACCCTCCAGACTTCACCTTCTCCCTCTCCTTCTTCTGCTTCTTCTGATTCACCCTCCAGACTTCAACTTCTCCTTCTCCTTCTTCTGCTTCTTCTGATTCACCCTCCAGACTTCACCTTCTCCTTCTCCTTCTTCTACTTCTTCTGATTCACCCTCCAGACTTCACCTTCTCCTTCTCCTTCTTCTGCTTCTTCTGATTCACCCTCCAGACTTCACCTTCTCCTTCTCCTTCGTCTACTTCTTCTGATTCACCCTCCAGACTACACCTTCTCCTTCTCCTTCTTCTACTTCTTCTGATTCACCCTCCAAACTTCACCTTCTCCTTCTCCTTCTTCTGTTTCTTCTGATTCACCCTCCAGACTTCATCTTCTCCTTCTCCTTCTTCTACTTCTTCTGATTCACCCTCCAGACTTCACCTTCTCCTTCTCCTTCTTCTACTTCTTCTGATTCACCCTCCAGACTTCATCTTCTCCTTCTCCTTCTTCTGCTTCTTCTGATTCACCCTCCAGACTTCACCTTCTCCTTCTCATTCATCTGCTTCTTCTGATTCACCCTCCAGACTTCAACTTCTCCTTCTCCTTCTTCCACTTCTTCTGATTCACCCTCCAGACTTCACCTTCTCCTTCTCCTTCTTCTACTTCTTCTGATTCACCCTCCAGTCTTCACCATCTCCTTCTCCTTCTTCTGCTTCTTCTGATTCACCCTCCAGACTTCACCTTCTCCTTCTCCTTCTTCTACTTCTTCTGATTCACCCTCCTGACTTCACCTTCTCCTTCTCCTTCTTCTACTTCTTCTGATTCACCCTCCTGACTTCACCTTCTCCTTCTCCTTCTTCTACTTCTTCTGCTTCACCCTCCAGACTTCACCTTCTCCTTCTCCTTCTTCTACTTCTTCTGGTTCACCCTCCAGACTTCACCTTCTCCTTCTCCTTCTTCTACTTCTTCTGATTCACCCTCCAGACTTCATCTTCTCCTTCTCCTTCTTCTGCTTCTTCTGATTCACCCTCCAGACTTCACCTTCTCCTTCTCCTTCTTCTGCTTCTTCTGATTCACCCTCCAGACTTCAACTTCTCCTTCTCCTTCTTCCACTTCTTCTGATTCACCCTCCAGACTTCACCTTCTCCTTCTCCTTCTTCTACGTCTTCTGATTCACCCTCCAGTCTTCACCTTCTCCTTCTCCTTTTTTTGTTTCTTCTGCTTCACCCTCCAGACTTCACCTACTCCTTCTCTTTCTTCTGCTTCTTCTGATTCACCCTCCAGACTTCACCTTCTCCTTCTCCTTCTTCTGATTCTTCTGATTCACCCTCCAGATTTCACCTTCTCCTTCTCCTTCTTCTGCTTCTTCTGATTCACCCTCCTGACTTCACCTTCTCCTTCTCCTTCTTCTACTTCTTCTGATTCACCCTCCTGACTTCACCTTCTCCTTCTCCTTCTTCTACTTCTTCTGCTTCACCCTCCAGACTTCACCTTCTCCTTCTCCTTCTTCTACTTCTTCTGATTCACCCTCCAGACTTCACCTTCTCCTTCTCCTTCTTCTGCTTCTTCTGATTCACCCTCCAGACTTCACCTTCTCATTCTCCTTTTTCTGCTTCTTCTGCTGCGCCCTCCAGACTTCACCTTCTCCTTCTCCTTCTTCTGCTTCTTCTGCTTCACACTCCAGACTTCACCTTCTCCTTCTCCTTCTTCTGCTTCTTCTGCTGCGCCCTCCAGGCTTCACCTTCTCCTTCTCCTTCTTCTGCTTCTTCTGCTTCACCGTCCTGACTTCACCTTCTCCTTCTCCTTCTTCTACTTCTTCTGCTACACCCCCCTGACTTCACCTGCTCCTTCTCCTTCTTCTGCTTCTTCTGATTCACCCTCCTAAATTCACCTTCTCCTTCTCCTTCTTCTGCTTCTTCTGATTCACCCTCCTGTCTTCACCTTCTCCTTCTCCTTCTTCTGCTTCTTCTGATTCACCCTCCAGACTTCAACTTCTCCTTCTCCTTCTTCCACTTCTTCTGATTCACCCTCCAGACTTCACCTTCTCCTTCTCCTTCTTCTACTTCTTCTGATTCACCCTCCAGACTTCACCTTCTCCTTCTCCTTCTTCTACTTCTTCTGATTCACCCTCCAGACTTCACCTTCTCCTTCTCCTTCTTCTACTTCTTCTGATTCACACTCCAGACTTCATCTTCTCCTTCTCCTTCTTCTGCTTCTTCTGATTCACCCTCCAGACTTCACCTTCTCCTTCTCCTTCTTCTGCTTCTTCTGATTCACCCTCCAGACTTCAACTTCTCCTTCTCCTTCTTCCACTTCTTCTGATTCACCCTCCAGACTTCACCTTCTCCTTCTCCTTCTTCTACGTCTTCTGATTCACCCTCCAGTCTTCACCTTCTCCTTCTCCTTTTTTTGTTTCTTCTGCTTCACCCTCCAGACTTCACCTTCTCCTTCTCTTTCTTCTGCTTCTTCTGATTCACCCTCCAGACTTCACCTTCTCCTTCTCCTTCTTCTGATTCTTCTGATTCACCCTCCAGACTTCACCTTCTCCTTCTCCTTCTTCTGCTTCTTCTGATTCACCCTCCTGACTTCACCTTCTCCTTCTCCTTCTTCTACTTCTTCTGATTCACCCTCCTGACTTCACCTTCTCCTTCTCCTTCTTCTACTTCTTCTGCTTCACCCTCCAGACTTCACCTTCTCCTTCTCCTTCTTCTACTTCTTCTGATTCACCCTCCAGACTTCACCTTCTCCTTCTCCTTCTTCTGCTTCTTCTGATTCACCCTCCAGACATCACCTTCTCATTCTCCTTCTTCTGCTTCCTCTGCTGCGCCCTGAAGACTTCACCTTCTCCTTCTCCTTCTTCTGCTTCTTCTGCTTCACACTCCAGACTTCACCTTCTCCTTCTCCTTCTTCTGCTTCTTCTGCTGCGCCCTCCAGGCTTCACCTTCTCCTTCTCCTTCTTCTGCTTCTTCTGCTTCACCGTCCTGACTTCACCTTCTCCTTCTCCTTCTTCTACTTCTTCTGCTACACCCCCCTGACTTCACCTGCTCCTTCTCCTTCTTCTGCTTCTTCTGATTCACCCTCCTAAATTCACCTTCTCCTTCTCCTTCTTCTGCTTCTTCTGATTCACCCTCCTGACTTCACCTTCTCCTTCTCCTTCTTCTGCTTCTTCTGATTCACCCTCCAGACTTCACCTTCTCCTTCTCCTTCTTCTGCTTCTTCTGATTCACCCTCCAGACTTCACCTTCTCCTTCTCCTTCTTCTGCTTCTTCTGATTCACCCTCCAGACCTCACCTTCTCCTTCTCCTTCTTCTACTTCTTCTGATTCACCCTCCAGACTTCATCTTCTCCTTCTCCTTCTTCTGCTTCTTCTGATTCACCCTCCAGACTTCACCTTCTCCTTCTCCTTCTTCTACTTCTTCTGATTCAGCCTCCAGACTTCACCTTCTCCTTCTCCTTCTTCTACTTCTTCTGATTCAGCCTCCAGACTTCATCTTCTCCTTCTCCTTCTTCTCCTTCTTCTGATTCACCCTCCAGACTTCACCTTCTCCTTCTCCTTCTTCTGCTTCTTCTGATTCACCCTCCAGACTTCACCTTCTCCTTCTCCTTCTTCTACTTCTTCTGATTCACCCTCCAGACTTCACCTTCTCCTTCTCCTTCTTCTACTTCTTCTGATTCACCCTCCAGTCTTCACCTTCTCCTTCTCCTTCTTCTGTTTCTTCTGCTTCACCCTCCAGACTTCACCTTCTCCTTCTCTTTCTTCTGCTTCTTCTGATTCACCCTCCAGACTTCACCTTCTCCTTCTCCTTCTTCTGATTCTTCTGATTCACCCTCCAGACTTCACCTTCTCCTTCTCCTTCTTCTGCTTCTTCTGATTCACCCTCCAGAACTCACATTCTCCTTCTCCTTCTTCTACTTCTTCTGATTCACCCTCCTGACTTCACCTTCTCCTTCTCCTTCATCTACTTCTTCTGCTTCACCCTCCAGACTTCACCTTCTCCTTCTCCTTCTTCTACTTCTTCTGATTCACCCTCCAGACTTCACCTTCTCCTTCTCCTTCATCTACTTCTTCTGATTCACCCTCCAGACTACACCTTCTCCTTCTCCTTCTTCTACTTCTTCTGATTCACCCTCCAGACTTCACCTTCTCCTTCTCCTTCTTCTGTTTCTTCTGATTCACCCTCCAGACTTCACCTTCTCCTTCTCCTTCTTCTGCTTCTTCTGATTCACCCTCCAGACTTCACCTTCTCCTTCTCCTTCTTCTGCTTCTTCTGATTCACCCTCCAGACTTCACCTTCTCCTTCTCCTTCTTCTACTTCTTCTGATTCACCCTCCAGACTTCAGCTTCTCCTTCTCCTTCTTCTGCTTCTTCTGATTCACCCTCCAGACTTCACCTTCTCCTTCTCCTTCGTCTACTTCTTCTGATTCACCCTCCTGACTTCACCTTCTCCTTCTCCTTCTTCTACTTCTTCTGCTTCACCCTCCAGACTTCACCTTCTCCTTCTCCTTCTTCTACTTCTTCTGATTCACCCTCCAGACTTCATCTTCTCCTTCTCCTTCTTCTGCTTCTTCTGATTCACCCTCCAGACTTCACCTTCTCCTTCTCATTCATCTGCTTCTTCTGATTCACCCTCCAGACTTCAACTTCTCCTTCTCCTTCTTCCACTTCTTCTGATTCACCCTCCAGACTTCACCTTCTCCTTCTCCTTCTTCTACTTCTTCTGATTCACCCTCCAGTCTTCACCATCTCCTTCTCCTTCTTCTGCTTCTTCTGATTCACCCTCCAGACTTCACCTTCTCCTTCTCCTTCTTCTACTTCTTCTGATTCACCCTCCTGACTTCACCTTCTCCTTCTCCTTCTTCTACTTCTTCTGATTCACCCTCCTGACTTCACCTTCTCCTTCTCCTTCTTCTACTTCTTCTGCTTCACCCTCCAGACTTCACCTTCTCCTTCTCCTTCTTCTACTTCTTCTGGTTCACCCTCCAGACTTCACCTTCTCCTTCTCCTTCTTCTACTTCTTCTGATTCACCCTCCAGACTTCATCTTCTCCTTCTCCTTCTTCTGCTTCTTCTGATTCACCCTCCAGACTTCACCTTCTCCTTCTCCTTCTTCTGCTTCTTCTGATTCACCCTCCAGACTTCAACTTCTCCTTCTCCTTCTTCCACTTCTTCTGATTCACCCTCCAGACTTCACCTTCTCCTTCTCCTTCTTCTACGTCTTCTGATTCACCCTCCAGTCTTCACCTTCTCCTTCTCCTTTTTTTGTTTCTTCTGCTTCACCCTCCAGACTTCACCTACTCCTTCTCTTTCTTCTGCTTCTTCTGATTCACCCTCCAGACTTCACCTTCTCCTTCTCCTTCTTCTGATTCTTCTGATTCACCCTCCAGATTTCACCTTCTCCTTCTCCTTCTTCTGCTTCTTCTGATTCACCCTCCTGACTTCACCTTCTCCTTCTCCTTCTTCTACTTCTTCTGATTCACCCTCCTGACTTCACCTTCTCCTTCTCCTTCTTCTACTTCTTCTGCTTCACCCTCCAGACTTCACCTTCTCCTTCTCCTTCTTCTACTTCTTCTGATTCACCCTCCAGACTTCACCTTCTCCTTCTCCTTCTTCTGCTTCTTCTGATTCACCCTCCAGACTTCACCTTCTCATTCTCCTTTTTCTGCTTCTTCTGCTGCGCCCTCCAGACTTCACCTTCTCCTTCTCCTTCTTCTGCTTCTTCTGCTTCACACTCCAGACTTCACCTTCTCCTTCTCCTTCTTCTGCTTCTTCTGCTGCGCCCTCCAGGCTTCACCTTCTCCTTCTCCTTCTTCTGCTTCTTCTGCTTCACCGTCCTGACTTCACCTTCTCCTTCTCCTTCTTCTACTTCTTCTGCTACACCCCCCTGACTTCACCTGCTCCTTCTCCTTCTTCTGCTTCTTCTGATTCACCCTCCTAAATTCACCTTCTCCTTCTCCTTCTTCTGCTTCTTCTGATTCACCCTCCTGTCTTCACCTTCTCCTTCTCCTTCTTCTGCTTCTTCTGATTCACCCTCCAGACTTCAACTTCTCCTTCTCCTTCTTCCACTTCTTCTGATTCACCCTCCAGACTTCACCTTCTCCTTCTCCTTCTTCTACTTCTTCTGATTCACCCTCCAGACTTCACCTTCTCCTTCTCCTTCTTCTACTTCTTCTGATTCACCCTCCAGACTTCACCTTCTCCTTCTCCTTCTTCTACTTCTTCTGATTCACACTCCAGACTTCATCTTCTCCTTCTCCTTCTTCTGCTTCTTCTGATTCACCCTCCAGACTTCACCTTCTCCTTCTCCTTCTTCTGCTTCTTCTGATTCACCCTCCAGACTTCAACTTCTCCTTCTCCTTCTTCCACTTCTTCTGATTCACCCTCCAGACTTCACCTTCTCCTTCTCCTTCTTCTACGTCTTCTGATTCACCCTCCAGTCTTCACCTTCTCCTTCTCCTTTTTTTGTTTCTTCTGCTTCACCCTCCAGACTTCACCTTCTCCTTCTCTTTCTTCTGCTTCTTCTGATTCACCCTCCAGACTTCACCTTCTCCTTCTCCTTCTTCTGATTCTTCTGATTCACCCTCCAGACTTCACCTTCTCCTTCTCCTTCTTCTGCTTCTTCTGATTCACCCTCCTGACTTCACCTTCTCCTTCTCCTTCTTCTACTTCTTCTGATTCACCCTCCTGACTTCACCTTCTCCTTCTCCTTCTTCTACTTCTTCTGCTTCACCCTCCAGACTTCACCTTCTCCTTCTCCTTCTTCTACTTCTTCTGATTCACCCTCCAGACTTCACCTTCTCCTTCTCCTTCTTCTGCTTCTTCTGATTCACCCTCCAGACATCACCTTCTCATTCTCCTTCTTCTGCTTCCTCTGCTGCGCCCTGAAGACTTCACCTTCTCCTTCTCCTTCTTCTGCTTCTTCTGCTTCACACTCCAGACTTCACCTTCTCCTTCTCCTTCTTCTGCTTCTTCTGCTGCGCCCTCCAGGCTTCACCTTCTCCTTCTCCTTCTTCTGCTTCTTCTGCTTCACCGTCCTGACTTCACCTTCTCCTTCTCCTTCTTCTACTTCTTCTGCTACACCCCCCTGACTTCACCTGCTCCTTCTCCTTCTTCTGCTTCTTCTGATTCACCCTCCTAAATTCACCTTCTCCTTCTCCTTCTTCTGCTTCTTCTGATTCACCCTCCTGACTTCACCTTCTCCTTCTCCTTCTTCTGCTTCTTCTGATTCACCCTCCAGACTTCACCTTCTCCTTCTCCTTCTTCTGCTTCTTCTGATTCACCCTCCAGACTTCACCTTCTCCTTCTCCTTCTTCTGCTTCTTCTGATTCACCCTCCAGACCTCACCTTCTCCTTCTCCTTCTTCTACTTCTTCTGATTCACCCTCCAGACTTCATCTTCTCCTTCTCCTTCTTCTGCTTCTTCTGATTCACCCTCCAGACTTCACCTTCTCCTTCTCCTTCTTCTACTTCTTCTGATTCAGCCTCCAGACTTCACCTTCTCCTTCTCCTTCTTCTACTTCTTCTGATTCAGCCTCCAGACTTCATCTTCTCCTTCTCCTTCTTCTCCTTCTTCTGATTCACCCTCCAGACTTCACCTTCTCCTTCTCCTTCTTCTGCTTCTTCTGATTCACCCTCCAGACTTCACCTTCTCCTTCTCCTTCTTCTACTTCTTCTGATTCACCCTCCAGACTTCACCTTCTCCTTCTCCTTCTTCTACTTCTTCTGATTCACCCTCCAGTCTTCACCTTCTCCTTCTCCTTCTTCTGTTTCTTCTGCTTCACCCTCCAGACTTCACCTTCTCCTTCTCTTTCTTCTGCTTCTTCTGATTCACCCTCCAGACTTCACCTTCTCCTTCTCCTTCTTCTGATTCTTCTGATTCACCCTCCAGACTTCACCTTCTCCTTCTCCTTCTTCTGCTTCTTCTGATTCACCCTCCAGAACTCACATTCTCCTTCTCCTTCTTCTACTTCTTCTGATTCACCCTCCTGACTTCACCTTCTCCTTCTCCTTCATCTACTTCTTCTGCTTCACCCTCCAGACTTCACCTTCTCCTTCTCCTTCTTCTACTTCTTCTGATTCACCCTCCAGACTTCACCTTCTCCTTCTCCTTCATCTACTTCTTCTGATTCACCCTCCAGACTACACCTTCTCCTTCTCCTTCTTCTACTTCTTCTGATTCACCCTCCAGACTTCACCTTCTCCTTCTCCTTCTTCTGTTTCTTCTGATTCACCCTCCAGACTTCACCTTCTCCTTCTCCTTCTTCTGCTTCTTCTGATTCACCCTCCAGACTTCACCTTCTCCTTCTCCTTCTTCTGCTTCTTCTGATTCACCCTCCAGACTTCACCTTCTCCTTCTCCTTCTTCTACTTCTTCTGATTCACCCTCCAGACTTCAGCTTCTCCTTCTCCTTCTTCTGCTTCTTCTGATTCACCCTCCAGACTTCACCTTCTCCTTCTCCTTCGTCTACTTCTTCTGATTCACCCTCCAGACTACACCTTCTCCTTCTCCTTCTTCTACTTCTTCTGATACACCCTCCAGACTTCACCTTCTCCTTCTCCTTCTTCTGTTTCTTCTGATTCACCCTCCAGACTTCACCTTCTCCTTCTCCTTCTTCTACTTCTTCTGATTCAGCCTCCAGACTTCACCTTCTCCTTCTCCTTCTTCTACTTCTTCTGATTCACCCTCCAGACTTCATCTTCTCCTTCTCCTTCTTCTCCTTCTTCTGATTCACCCTCCAGACTTCACCTTCTCCTTCTCCTTCTTCTGCTTCTTCTGATTCACCCTCCAGACTTCATCTTCTCCTTCTCCTTCTTCTCCTTCTTCTGATTCACCCTCCAGACTTCACCTTCTCCTTCTCCTTCTTCTGCTTCTTCTGATTCACCCTCCAGACTTCACCTTCTCCTTCTCCTTCTTCTACTTCTTCTGATTCACCCTCCAGACTTCACCTTCTCCTTCTCCTTCTTCTACTTCTTCTGATTCACCCTCCAGTCTTCACCTTCTCCTTCTCCTTCTTCTGTTTCTTCTGCTTCACCCTCCAGACTTCACCTTCTCCTTCTCTTTCTTCTGCTTCTTCTGATTCGCCCTCCAGACTTCACCTTCTCCTTCTCCTTCTTCTGATTCTTCTGATTCACCCTCCAGACTTCACCTTCTCCCTCTCCTTCTTCTGCTTCTTCTGATTCACCCTCCAGACCTCACCTTCTCCTTCTCCTTCTTCTACTTCTTCTGGTTCACCCTCCTGACTTCACCTTCTCCTTCTCCTTCATCTACTCCTTCTGCTTCACCCTCCAGACTTCACCTTCTCCTTCTCCTTCTTCTACTTCTTCTGATTCACCCTCCAGACTTCACCTTCTACTTCTCCTTCTTATACTTCTTCTGATTCACCCTCCAGACTTCACCTTCTCCTTCTCCTTCTTCTACTTCTTCTGGTTCACCCTCCAGACTTCACCTTCTCCTTCTCCTTCTTCTGCTTCTTCTGATTCACCCTCCAGACTTCACCTTCTCCTTCTCCTTATTCTGCTTCTTCTGATTCACCCTCCAGACTTCACCTTCTCCCTCTCCTTCTTCTGCTTCTTCTGATTCACCCTCCAGACTTCAACTTCTCCTTCTCCTTCTTCTGCTTCTTCTGATTCACCCTCCAGACTTCACCTTCTCCTTCTCCTTCTTCTACTTCTTCTGATTCACCCTCCAGACTTCACCTTCTCCTTCTCCTTCTTCTGCTTCTTCTGATTCACCCTCCAGACTTCACCTTCTCCTTCTCCTTCGTCTACTTCTTCTGATTCACCCTCCAGACTACACCTTCTCCTTCTCCTTCTTCTACTTCTTCTGATTCACCCTCCAGACTTCACCTTCTCCTTCTCCTTCTTCTGTTTCTTCTGATTCACCCTCCAGACTTCATCTTCTCCTTCTCCTTCTTCTACTTCTTCTGATTCACCCTCCAGACTTCACCTTCTCCTTCTCCTTCTTCTACTTCTTCTGATTCACCCTCCAGACTTCATCTTCTCCTTCTCCTTCTTCTGCTTCTTCTGATTCACCCTCCAGACTTCACCTTCTCCTTCTCATTCTTCTGCTTCTTCTGATTCACCCTCCAGACTTCAACTTCTCCTTCTCCTTCTTCCACTTCTTCTGATTCACCCTCCAGACTTCACCTTCTCCTTCTCCTTCTTCTACTTCTTCTGATTCACCCTCCAGTCTTCACCATCTCCTTCTCCTTTTTTTGTTTCTTCTGCTTCACCCTCCAGACTTCACCTTCTCCTTCTCTTTCTTCTGCTTCTTCTGATTCACCCTCCAGACTTCACCTTCTCCTTCTCCTTCTTCTGATTCTTCTGATTCACCCTCCAGACTTCACCTTCTCCTTCTCCTTCTTCTGCTTCTTCTGATTCACCCTCCAGACTTCACCTTCTCCTTCTCCTTCTTCTACTTCTTCTGATTCACCCTCCAGACTTCACCTTCTCCTTCTCCTTCTTCTACTTCTTCTGATTCACCCTCCAGACTTCATCTTCTCCTTCTCCTTCTTCTGCTTCTTCTGATTCACCCTCCAGACTTCACCTTCTCCTTCTCCTTCTTCTGCTTCTTCTGATTCACCCTCCAGACTTCAACTTCTCCTTCTCCTTCTTCCACTTCTTCTGATTCACCCTCCAGACTTCACCTTCTCCTTCTCCTTCTTCTACTTCTTCTGATTCACCCTCCAGACTTCACCTTCTCCTTCTCCTTCTTCTGCTTCTTCTGCTTCACCCTCCAGACTTCACCTTCTCCTTCTCCTTCTTCTGCTTCTTCTGCTTCACCCTCCAGATTTCACCTTCTCCTTCTCCTTCTTCTGCTTCTTCTGCTTCACCCTCCTGACTTCACCTTCTCCTTCTCCTTCTTCTACTTCTTCTGATTCACCCTCCAGACTTCACCTTCTCCTTCTCCTTCTTCTGCTTCTTCTGATTCACCCTCCAGTCTTCACCTTCTCCTTCTCCTTTTTTTGTTTCTTCTGCTTCACCCTCCAGACTTCACCTTCTCCTTCTCTTTCTTCTGCTTCTTCTGATTCACCCTCCAGACTTCACCTTCTCCTTCTCCTTCTTCTGATTCTTCTGATTCACCCTCCAGACTTCACCTTCTCCTTCTCCTTCTTCTGCTTCTTCTGATTGACCCTCCTGACTTCACCTTCTCCTTCTCCTTCTTCTACTTCTTCTGATTCACCCTCCTGACTTCACCTTCTCCTTCTCCTTCTTCTACTTCTTCTGCTTCACCCTCCAGACTTCACCTTCTCCTTCTCCTTCTTCTACTTCTTCTGATTCACCCTCCTGACTTCACCTTCTCCTTCTCCTTCTTCTACTTCTTCTGATTCACCCTCCAGTCTTCACCTTCTCCTTCTCCTTTTTTTGTTTCTTCTGATTCACCCTCCAGATTTCACCTTCTCCTTCTCCTTCTTCTGCTTCTTCTGATTCACCCTCCTGACTTCACCTTCTCATTCTCCTTTTTCTGCTTCTTCTGCTGCGCCCTCCAGACTTCACCTTCTCCTTCTCCTTCTTCTGCTTCTTCTGCTTCACACTCCAGACTTCACCTTCTCCTTCTCCTTCTTCTGCTTCTTCTGCTGCGCCCTCCAGGCTTCACCTTCTCCTTCTCCTTCTTCTGCTTCTTCTGCTTCACCGTCCTGACTTCACCTTCTCCTTCTCCTTCTTCTACTTCTTCTGCTACACCCCCCTGACTTCACCTGCTCCTTCTCCTTCTTCTGCTTCTTCTGATTCACCCTCCTAAATTCACCTTCTCCTTCTCCTTCTTCTGCTTCTTCTGATTCACCCTCCTGTCTTCACCTTCTCCTTCTCCTTCTTCTGCTTCTTCTGATTCACCCTCCAGACTTCAACTTCTCCTTCTCCTTCTTCCACTTCTTCTGATTCACCCTCCAGACTTCATCTTCTCCTTCTCCTTCTTCTGCTTCTTCTGATTCACCCTCCAGACTTCACCTTCTCCTTCTCCTTCTTCTACGTCTTCTGATTCACCCTCCAGTCTTCACCTTCTCCTTCTCCTTTTTTTGTTTCTTCTGCTTCACCCTCCAGACTTCACCTTCTCCTTCTCTTTCTTCTGCTTCTTCTGATTCACCCTCCAGACTTCACCTTCTCCTTCTCCTTCTTCTGATTCTTCTGATTCACCCTCCAGACTTCACCTTCTCCTTCTCCTTCTTCTGCTTCTTCTGATTCACCCTCCTGACTTCACCTTCTCCTTCTCCTTCTTCTACTTCTTCTGATTCACCCTCCTGACTTCACCTTCTCCTTCTCCTTCTTCTACTTCTTCTGCTTCACCCTCCAGACTTCACCTTCTCCTTCTCCTTCTTCTACTTCTTCTGATTCACCCTCCAGACTTCACCTTCTCCTTCTCCTTCTTCTGCTTCTTCTGATTCACCCTCCAGACATCACCTTCTCATTCTCCTTCTTCTGCTTCCTCTGCTGCGCCCTGAAGACTTCACCTTCTCCTTCTCCTTCTTCTGCTTCTTCTGCTTCACACTCCAGACTTCACCTTCTCCTTCTCCTTCTTCTGCTTCTTCTGCTGCGCCCTCCAGGCTTCACCTTCTCCTTCTCCTTCTTCTGCTTCTTCTGCTTCACCGTCCTGACTTCACCTTCTCCTTCTCCTTCTTCTACTTCTTCTGCTACACCCCCCTGACTTCACCTGCTCCTTCTCCTTCTTCTGCTTCTTCTGATTCACCCTCCTAAATTCACCTTCTCCTTCTCCTTCTTCTGCTTCTTCTGATTCACCCTCCTGACTTCACCTTCTCCTTCTCCTTCTTCTGCTTCTTCTGATTCACCCTCCAGACTTCACCTTCTCCTTCTCCTTCTTCTGCTTCTTCTGATTCACCCTCCAGACTTCACCTTCTCCTTCTCCTTCTTCTGCTTCTTCTGATTCACCCTCCAGACCTCACCTTCTCCTTCTCCTTCTTCTACTTCTTCTGATTCACCCTCCAGACCTCACCTTCTCCTTCTCCTTCTTCTACTTCTTCTGATTCACCCTCCAGACTGATATACCTATCAATTCCTCCAATAAAAGGCGAAGAGTTACGAAGGTGACTAAAGGTTTTTATTGACTAAATAACAGCCCACTCTCGTGGGTGATCCGATCCAAGCAGGAGGAATACCAGCCAGTCGCTCACCTTTATACCTGGCCTGGTGGGTGGAGCCAAGGCGGAGTCGGCAGTGGTCATCCCAGGTATAGCAGTGTGGCAAGAGGCGACCTCGTACCGTGATACAATAGTGGTCAGTGATACAGTTATAACGAACAGTGGTGAACAGTGCTAACTACTAACAGTGATACGATAGTGAACGTGGTTTACCACATTCACCCCTTGTTTAGAATTAAGTCCGGCGGGGTGAAGTGTACTACCAATTCTGGTAGGTCAGTCTGTCCGGAGGCTTCGTAAGCCTCTCCGATCGCCGCAGCGGTGGTGTTGCCTTATCCGGTGCTGGTGCCTTATCCGGTGTTGATGCTGGTGTTTGCGTGGTCGGCGAGGGCTCGTGGGGTTCCGGCATGCCGTCTACCTGGACTGAGGTTGGGGGGGGTGGTGGCGGTGTTTCCGGATCGGCTGAGGGTGCGAGGTCTCGTAGGGAGACAGTGTCCTCCCGCCCGTCTGGGTACGCCACGTAGGCGTACTGGGGGTTGGCGTGCAGGAGGTTCACCCTCTCGACCAGGGGGTCCGTTTTATGGGTCCTCACGTGTTTCCGCAGCCAGACCGGCCCCGGGGCGGTCAGCCAGGTTGGTAGAGTGGTTCCCGTAGTCGACTTCCTGGGGAAAACGAACATTCGTTCATGGGGGGTGGTGTTAGTGGCCGTGCAAAGTAATGACCGGATGGAGTGCAGCGCTGTCGGGAGGACTTCTTGCCAGCGGGAGGTTGGGAGGCCCTTAGACTTTAAGGCTAAGAGGACGGCCTTCCATACCGTCGCGTTCTCTCTTTCCACCTGACCGTTACCTCTGGGGTTGTAGCTGGTGGTCCTGCTTGCTGCAATACCTCTCTCTAGGAGGAATTGCCGGAGTTCCTCGCTCATGAAGGAGGAGCCCCGGTCGCTGTGTATATAGTTCGGGAACCCGAACAAGGCGAAGAGGGCATTCAGGCCCTTAATGACCGTGCTACTGGTCATGTCGGGGCAGGGGAAGGCAAAGGGGAAACGGGAGTACTCATCAACGATGTTGAGGAAGTACACATTACGGTCAGAGGACGGGAGGGGCCCCTTAAAGTCGATGCTCAGGCGCTCGAAGGGGCGGGTGGCCTTGATCAGGCTTGCTCGGTCCGGCCTATAGAAGTGCGGTTTGCACTCCGCACAGGTCTGGCAGTTCCTGGTCATGGTCCTGACCTCCTCGATGGAGTAGGTCAGGTTGCGGGCCTTAATGAAATGGTAGAGTCTGGTGACTCCGGGGTGGCAGAGCTGGTCGTGGAGGGTCTGAAGCCTATCGATATGCGCGCTGGCGCATGTCATTCGTGAAAGGGCATCAGGGGATTCGTTCAGCTTGCCTGGCCGGTACAAGATCTCATAATCGTAGGTGGAGAGCTCGATTCTCCATCTCAAAATCTTGTCATTCTTGATTTTGCCCTTCAGCTTGTTATTAAACATGAAAGCCACCGAACGCTGGTCGGTGAGGAGGGTAAATCGTTTGCCTGCCAGGTAGTGTCTCCAGCGCCGTACTGCCTCCACGATCGCCTGGGCCTCTTTCTCGACCGACGAATGTCGGATCTCGGGGCCCTGTAGGGTCCTTGAGAAGAAGGCCACTGGCCTCCCCTCCTGGTTTAGGGTGGCGGCTAAGGCGAAGTCGGATGCGTCGCTCTCCACCTGAAAGGGGATGGACTCGTCCACTGCGTGCATCGTGGCCTTGGCTATGTCTCCCTTAATGAGGGAGAAGGCCGCGCACGCCTCCTCCGTGAGGGGGAAGGAAGTGGCTTTCAGGAGGGGTCTGGCTTTGTCCGCGTAATTGGGTACCCATTGGGCATAGTAGGCGAAAAGCCCCAGGGTTCTCCTAAGTGCTTTAGGGCAGTGGGGGAGGGGTAGCTCCATGAGGGGGCGCATTCTTTCTGGGTCGGGGCCGATGATTCCGTTCTCCACTACGCAGCCGAGGATGGCAAGGCGCGTGGTGTTAAACACGCATTTCTCCTTATTGTAGGTGAGGTTCAGCCGTTGGGCCGTACGGAGGAATTTCTCCAGATTCGCGTCATGTTCCTGCTGGTCGCGGCCGCAGATAGTGACGTTATCTAGGTAGGGGAATGTAGCCTGCAGTTCGTTCTGGTCAACCATCTGGTCCATCTCCCTTTGGAAGACCGAGACCCCATTAGTGACACCGAAGGGGACCCTAAGGAAGTGGTATAGGCGCCCATTCGCCTCGAAGGCGGTATACTGGCGGTCCTCAGGGTGGATAGGGAGTTGGTGGTAGGCCGACTTCAGGTCGATGGTCGAGAATACTTTATACTGTGCAATCTGATTGACCATGTCAGATATGCGGGGGAGGGGGTATGCGTCCAGCTGGGTATATCTGTTTATGGTCTGGCTGTAGTCGATGACCAGGCGGTTTTTATCGCCGGTCTTTACGACTACGACCTGGGCACGCCAGGGGCTGCTGCTCCCCTCGATAATGCCCTCTTTCAGGAGGCGCCGCACCTCAGAGCTAATGAAGGCTCTGTCCCCGGCGCTATACCGCCTGCTTTTGGTAGCGACGGGTTTGCAGTCAGGGGTAAGGTTAGCAAACAGAGAGGGTGGCGGGACCTTGAGGGTGGAGAGGCTGCAGGTGTTACGCGGTGGGCGGTTTAACGTTTGCTGGTTGTTGACTGTGAGTGGGGGGAGGGGTCCACCGTATGCTAGGGTTACGCTTTGGAGGTGGGATTGGAAGTCCAGCCCTAGTAGGACGGCAGCGCAGAGATGGGGGAGGATGAGGAGTTTAAAGTTTTTATACTCCGTGCCCTTAACCGACAGGGTCACGACACAGTAGCCGCTGATGTCCGTGGCGTGGGACCTCGATGCCATCGAGATTCGGCTGCGCGTTGGTAGGACAGAGAGGGAGTAGTGGCTCACCGTGTCTGGGTGGATGAAGCTCTCCGTGCTTCCGCTGTCGAACAGGCAGGTCGTGGCGTGGCCGTTCACTTTGATGTCCATCATTGACTTGGACAGATGGTGCGGGCGGGCTTGGTCCAGGGTGACGGAAGCTAGTGTGTAGCTGAGCGAGTCGTTGTCATCTGCGGGCGAGGCGGTCGGGCGTGGTGAGTAAAATGGCGTCTCCCACGAGGTAGGGCCCCATGAGGCACTATTGGGGTCGGTTGCCTTAATCAAAGATGGCCGCCCCCATGACTCATGTGTGGGGATGCTGGCCTCAGTTGCCCTAAACAAAGATGGCCGCCCCCATGACTCATGTGTGGGGATGCTGGCCTCAGTTGCCCTAAACGAAGATGGCCGCCCCCATAGTTCGCATGCGGCACTGCTGGCCTCTGAGGATCCGCTCCTGCAGGCCTTGGAGAAGTGGCCTTTCTTCAGGCAGGTTTTACATATGGAGTTCTTGGCTGGGCAGCGCGACCTCGGGTGCTTCTCCTGGCCACAAAAAAAACAGCCGGCGGCCCGATCGCGGATGCCCGATGTCGGGGCCGGTGCCGGGGGTGGCGGGGCCGGTCGGGTCCGGGACGCCGACGCAGAGGTAGGTCCCGGGGGCGGCGCTGGGAAGGGTGCTGTGGTAGGGGTCGGGCCCGAGTCCCAGGGTCGCGAGCAGTACCTGGTGAATGCTTCCTGATCTTGGTGGGCCACTTCCAGGGAGATAGCGAGGGCTTCAGCTTTTTCCATGCTGAGGTCTTTAGCTTCCAGCAGTCTTTGCCGTGAGTACTCGGACCGTAGGCCTTTCAGGAATGCGTCGCGGATATTATCTTCAGTATTTTCGGCTGCCGACACCGATTTAAAGTCACAGTTCCTGGCGAGTGCATATAGCGCCTGTGAGAATTCGGCTACTGATTCTCCTGGCTGTTGCGGCCGTGATCTTAGGAGGTGCCTAGCGTACATGTAGTTTACCGGGGTCCGGTACTTCTGTTTCAGCAGGTTGATGGCGGTCTCGTAGGTAGTCATGTCCTCGATGAGAGTGTATACTCTCGGGCTCAGTTGTGCCTGCAGGACACTTAGTTTGGATGCCTGAGGGACGCTGGATTCTCTCAGGTATGATTCGAAGCAGACCAGCCAGTGTTTAAAGTCTGCGGCTGAGTTTGCTGCTCGTGGGTTCAGGTCCAGGTACGGCGGTCTGAGGGCTCGCAGCCAAGCTGGCTGGTGTGGCTGTGCTCCTGGGAGCTGCGCTGGTGGCTCCTCCGCCGGTTGTGACTCGTTGTCGGACATCATTAAATTTAGTCAATAAAATTGATATACCTATCAATTCCTCCAATAAAAGGCGAAGAGTTACGAAGGTGACTAAAGGTTTTTATTGACTAAATAACAGCCCACTCTCGTGGGTGATCCGATCCAAGCAGGAGGAATACCAGCCAGTCGCTCACCTTTATACCTGGCCTGGTGGGTGGAGCCAAGGCGGAGTCGGCAGTGGTCATCCCAGGTATAGCAGTGTGGCAAGAGGCGACCTCGTACCGTGATACAATAGTGGTCAGTGATACAGTTATAACGAACAGTGGTGAACAGTGCTAACTACTAACAGTGATACGATAGTGAACGTGGTTTACCACACAGACTTCATCTTCTCCTTCTCCTTCTTCTGCTTCTTCTGATTCACCCTCCAGACTTCACCTTCTCCTTCTCCTTCTTCTACTTCTTCTGATTCAGCCTCCAGACTTCACCTTCTCCTTCTCCTTCTTCTACTTCTTCTGATTCAGCCTCCAGACTTCAACTTCTCCTTCTCCTTCTTCTCCTTCTTCTGATTCACCCTCCAGACTTCACCTTCTCCTTCTCCTTCTTCTGCTTCTTCTGATTCACCCTCCAGACTTCACCTTCTCCTTCTCCTTCTTCTACTTCTTCTGATTCACCCTCCAGACTTCACCTTCTCCTTCTCCTTCTTCTACTTCTTCTGATTCACCCTCCAGTCTTCACCTTCTCCTTCTCCTTCTTCTGTTTCTTCTGCTTCACCCTCCAGACTTCACCTTCTCCTTCTCTTTCTTCTGCTTCTTCTGATTCACCCTCCAGACTTCACCTTCTCCTTCTCCTTCTTCTGATTCTTCTGATTCACCCTCCAGACTTCACCTTCTCCTTCTCCTTCTTCTGCTTCTTCTGATTCACCCTCCAGAACTCACATTCTCCTTCTCCTTCTTCTACTTCTTCTGATTCACCCTCCTGACTTCACCTTCTCCTTCTCCTTCATCTACTTCTTCTGCTTCACCCTCCAGACTTCACCTTCTCCTTCTCCTTCTTCTACTTCTTCTGATTCACCCTCCAGACTTCACCTTCTCCTTCTCCTTCATCTACTTCTTCTGATTCACCCTCCAGACTACACCTTCTCCTTCTCCTTCTTCTACTTCTTCTGATTCACCCTCCAGACTTCACCTTCTCCTTCTCCTTCTTCTGTTTCTTCTGATTCACCCTCCAGACTTCACCTTCTCCTTCTCCTTCTTCTGCTTCTTCTGATTCACCCTCCAGACTTCACCTTCTCCTTCTCCTTCTTCTGCTTCTTCTGATTCACCCTCCAGACTTCACCTTCTCCTTCTCCTTCTTCTACTTCTTCTGATTCACCCTCCAGACTTCACCTTCTCCTTCTCCTTCTTCTGCTTCTTCTGATTCACCCTCCAGACTTCACCTTCTCCTTCTCCTTCGTCTACTTCTTCTGATTCACCCTCCAGACTACACCTTCTCCTTCTCCTTCTTCTACTTCTTCTGATACACCCTCCAGACTTCACCTTCTCCTTCTCCTTCTTCTGTTTCTTCTGATTCACCCTCCAGACTTCACCTTCTCCTTCTCCTTCTTCTACTTCTTCTGATTCAGCCTCCAGACTTCACCTTCTCCTTCTCCTTCTTCTACTTCTTCTGATTCACCCTCCAGACTTCATCTTCTCCTTCTCCTTCTTCTCCTTCTTCTGATTCACCCTCCAGACTTCACCTTCTCCTTCTCCTTCTTCTGCTTCTTCTGATTCACCCTCCAGACTTCACCTTCTCCTTCTCCTTCTTCTACTTCTTCTGATTCACCCTCCAGACTTCACCTTCTCCTTCTCCTTCTTCTACTTCTTCTGATTCACCCTCCAGTCTTCACCTTCTCCTTCTCCTTCTTCTGTTTCTTCTGCTTCACCCTCCAGACTTCACCTTCTCCTTCTCTTTCTTCTGCTTCTTCTGATTCACCCTCCAGACTTCACCTTCTCCTTCTCCTTCTTCTGATTCTTCTGATTCACCCTCCAGACTTCACCTTCTCCTTCTCCTTCTTCTGCTTCTTCTGATTCACCCTCCTGACTTCACCTTCTCCTTCTCCCTCTTCTACTTCTTCTGATTCACCCTCCTGACTTCACCTTCTCCTTCTCCTTCTTCTACTTCTTCTGCTTCACCCTCCAGACTTCACCTTCTCCTTCTCCTTCTTCTACTTCTTCTGATTCACCCTCCAGACTTCACCTGCTCCTTCTCCTTCTTCTGCTTCTTCTGATTCACCCTCCTAAATTCACCTTCTCCTTCTCCTTCTTCTGCTTCTTCTGATTCACCCTCCTGACTTCACCTTCTCCTTCTCCTTCTTCTGCTTCTTCTGATTCACCCTCCAGACTTCACCTTCTCCTTCTCCTTCTTCTGCTTCTTCTGATTCACCCTCAAGACTTCACCTTCTCCTTCTCCTTCTTCTGCTTCTTCTGATTCACCCTCCAGACCTCACCTTCTCCTTCTCCTTCTTCTACTTCTTCTGATTCACCCTCCAGACTTCATCTTCTCCTTCTCCTTCTTCTGCTTCTTCTGATTCACCCTCCAGACTTCACCTTCTCCTTCTCCTTCTTCTACTTCTTCTGATTCAGCCTCCAGACTTCACCTTCTCCTTCTCCTTCTTCTACTTCTTCTGATTCACCCTCCAGACTTCATCTTCTCCTTCTCCTTCTTCTCCTTCTTCTGATTCACCCTCCAGACTTCACCTTCTCCTTCTCCTTCTTCTGCTTCTTCTGATTCACCCTCCAGACTTCACCTTCTCCTTCTCCTTCTTCTACTTCTTCTGATTCACCCTCCAGACTTCACCTTCTCCTTCTCCTTCTTCTACTTCTTCTGATTCACCCTCCAGTCTTCACCTTCTCCTTCTCCTTCTTCTGTTTCTTCTGCTTCACCCTCCAGACTTCACCTTCTCCTTCTCTTTCTTCTGCTTCTTCTGATTCACCCTCCAGACTTCACCTTCTCCTTCTCCTTCTTCTGATTCTTCTGATTCACCCTCCAGACTTCACCTTCTCCTTCTCCTTCTTCTGCTTCTTCTGATTCACCCTCCAGAAATCACATTCTCCTTCTCCTTCTTCTACTTCTTCTGATTCACCCTCCTGACTTCACCTTCTCCTTCTCCTTCATCTACTTCTTCTGCTTCACCCTCCAGACTTCACCTTCTCCTTCTCCTTCTTCTACTTCTTCTGATTCACCCTCCAGACTTCACCTTCTCCTTCTCCTTCTTATACTTCTTCAGATTCACCCTCCAGACTTCACCTTCTCCTTCTCCTTCTTCTCCTTCTTCTGATTCACTCTCCAGACTTCACCTTCTCCTTCTCCTTCTTCTGCTTCTTCTGATTCACCCTCCAGACTTCACCTTCTCCTTCTCCTTATTCTGCTTCTTCTGATTCACCCTCCAGACTTCACCTTCTCCTTCTCCTTCTTCTGCTTCTTCTGATTCACCCTCCAGACTTCACCTTCTCCTTCTCCTTCTTCTGCTTCTTCTGATTCACCCTCCAGACTTCACCTTCTCCTTCTCCTTCTTCTACTTCTTCTGATTCACCCTCCAGACTTCACCTTCTCCTTCTCCTTCTTCTGCTTCTTCTGATTCACCCTCCAGACTTCACCTTCTCCTTCTCCTTCGTCTACTTCTTCTGATTCACCCTCCAGACTACATCTTCTCCTTCTCCTTCTTCTACTTCTTCTGATTCACCCTCCAGACTTCACCTTCTCCTTCTCCTTCTTCTGTTTCTTCTGATTCACCCTCCAGACTTCATCTTCTCCTTCTCCTTCTTCTACTTCTTCTGATTCACCCTCCAGACTTCACCTTCTCCTTCTCCTTCTTCTACTTCTTCTGATTCACCCTCCAGACTTCATCTTCTCCTTCTCCTTCTTCTGCTTCTTCTGATTCACCCTCCAGACTTCACCTTCTCCTTCTCCTTCTTCTGCTTCTTCTGATTCACCCTCCAGACTTCAACTTCTCCTTCTCCTTCTTCCACTTCTTCTGATCCACCCTCCAGACTTCACCTTCTCCTTCTCCTTCTTCTACTTCTTCTGATTCACCCTCCAGTCTTCACCTTCTCCTTCTCCTTTTTTTGTTTCTTCTGCTTCACCCTCCAGACTTCACCTTCTCCTTCTCTTTCTTCTGCTTCTTCTGATTCACCCTCCAGACTTCACCTTCTCCTTCTCCTTCTTCTGATTCTTCTGATTCACCCTCCAGACTTCACCTTCTCCTTCTCCTTCATCTGCTTCTTCTGATTCACCCTCCTGACTTCACCTTCTCCTTCTCCTTCTTCTACTTCTTCTGATTCACCCTCCTGACTTCACCTTCTCCTTCTCCTTCTTCTACTTCTTCTGCTTCACCCTCCAGACTTCACCTTCTCCTTCTCCTTCTTCTACTTCTTCTGATTCACCCTCCAGACTTCATCTTCTCCTTCTCCTTCTTCTGCTTCTTCTGATTCACCCTCCAGACTTCACCTTCTCATTCTCCTTCTTCTGCTTCTTCTGCTGCGCCCTCCAGACTTCACCTTCTCCTTCTCCTTCTTCTGCTTCTTCTGCTTCACACTCCAGACTTCACCTTCTCCTTCTCCTTCTTCTGCTTCTTCTGCTGCGCCCTCCAGGCTTCACCTTCTCCTTCTCCTTCTTCTGCTTCTTCTGCTTCACCGTCCTGACTTCACCTTCTCCTTCTCCTTCTTCTACTTCTTCTGCTACACCCCCCTGACTTCACCTGCTCCTTCTCCTTCTTCTGCTTCTTCTGATTCACCCTCCTAAATTCACCTTCTCCTTCTCCTTCTTCTGCTTCTTCTGATTCACCCTCCTGACTTCACCTTCTCCTTCTCCTTCTTCTGCTTCTTCTGATTCACCCTCCAGACTTCCCCTTCTCCTTCTCCTTCTTCTGCTTCTTCTGATTCACCCTCCAGACTTCACCTTCTCCTTCTCCTTCTTCTGCTTCTTCTGATTCACCCTCCAGACCTCACCTTCTCCTTCTCCTTCTTCTACTTCCTCTGATTCACCCTCCAGACTTCATCTTCTCCTTCTCCTTCTTCTGCTTCTTCTGATTCACCCTCCAGACTTCACCTTCTCCTTCTCCTTCTTCTACTTCTTCTGATTCAGCCTCCAGACTTCACCTTCTCCTTCTCCTTCTTCTACTTCTTCTGATTCACCCTCCAGACTTCATCTTCTCCTTCTCCTTCTTCTCCTTCTTCTGATTCACCCTCCAGACTTCACCTTCTCCTTCTCCTTCTTCTGCTTCTTCTGATTCACCCTCCAGACTTCACCTTCTCCTTCTCCTTCTTCTACTTCTTCTGATTCACCCTCCAGACTTCACCTTCTCCTTCTCTTTCTTCTGCTTCTTCTGATTCACCCTCCAGACTTCACCTTCTCCTTCTCCTTCTTCTACTTCTTCTGATTCAGCCTCCAGACTTCACCTTCTCCTTCTCCTTCTTCTGCTTCTTCTGATTCACCCTCCAGACTTCAATTTCTCCTTCTCCTTCTTCTACTTCTTCTGATTCACCCTCCAGACTTCACCTTCTCCTTCTCCTTCTTCTACTTCTTCTGATTCACCCTCCAGTCTTCACCTTCTCCTTCTCCTTCTTCTGTTTCTTCTGCTTCACCCTCCAGACTTCACCTTCTCCTTCTCTTTCTTCTGCTTCTTCTGATTCACCCTCCAGACTTCACCTTCTCCTTCTCCTTCTTCTGATTCTTCTGATTCACCCTCCAGACTTCACCTTCTCCTTCTCCTTCTTCTGCTTCTTCTGATTCACCCTCCAGAACTCACATTCTCCTTCTCCTTCTTCTACTTCTTCTGATTCACCCTCCTGACTTCACCTTCTCCTTCTCCTTCATCTACTTCTTCTGCTTCACCCTCCAGACTTCACCTTCTCCTTCTCCTTCTTCTACTTCTTCTGATTCACCCTCCAGACTTCACCTTCTCCTTCTCCTTCTTATACTTCTTCTGATTCACCCTCCAGACTTCACCTTCTCTTTCTCCTTCTTCTCCTTCTTCTGATTCACTCTCCAGACTTCACCTTCTCCTTCTCCTTCTTCTGCTTCTTCTGATTCACCCTCCAGACTTCACCTTCTCCTTCTCCTTCTTCTACTTCTTCTGATTCACCCTCCTGACTTCACCTTCTCCTTCTCCTTCTTCTACTTCTTCTGATTCACCCTCCAGACTTCACCTTCTCCTTCTCCTTCTTATACTTCTTCTGATTCACCCTCCAGACTTCACCTTCTCCTTCTCCTTCTTCTCCTTCTTCTGATTCACCCTCCAGACTTCACCTTCTCCTTCTCCTTCTTCTGCTTCTTCTGATTCACCCTCCAGACTTCACCTTCTCCTTCTCCTTATTCTGCTTCTTCTGATTCACCCTCCAGACTTCACCTTCTCCTTCTCCTTCTTCTGCTTCTTCTGATTCACCCTCCAGACTTCACCTTCTCCTTCTCCTTCTTCTGCTTCTTCTGATTCACCCTCCAGACTTCACCTTCTCCTTCTCCTTCTTCTACTTCTTCTGATTCACCCTCCAGACTTCACCTTCTTCTTCTCCTTCTTCTGCTTCTTCTGATTCACCCTCCAGACTTCACCTTCTCCTTCTCCTTCGTCTACTTCTTCTGATTCACCCTCCAGACTACACCTTCTCCTTCTCCTTCTTCTACTTCTTCTTATTCACCCTCCAGACTTCACCTTCTCCTTCTCCTTCTTCTGTTTCTTCTGATTCACCCTCCAGACTTCATCTTCTCCTTCTCCTTCTTCTACTTCTTCTGATTCACCCTCCAGACTTCACCTTCTCCTTCTCCTTCTTCTACTTCTTCTGATTCACCCTCCAGACTTCACCTTATCCTTCTCCTTCTTCTGCTTCTTCTGATTCACCCTCCAGACTTCAACTTCAACTTCTCCTTCTCCTTCTTCCACTTCTTCTGATCCACCCTCCAGACTTCACCTTCTCCTTCTCCTTCTTCTACTTCTTCTGATTCACCCTCCTGACTTCACCTTCTCCTTCTCCTTCTTCTACTTCTTCTGATTCACCCTCCAGACTTCACCTTCTCCTTCTCCTTCTTATACTTCTTCTGATTCACCCTCCAGACTTCACCTTCTCCTTCTCCTTCTTCTCCTTCTTCTGATTCACCCTCCAGACTTCACCTTCTCCTTCTCCTTCTTCTGCTTCTTCTGATTCACCCTCCAGACTTCACCTTCTCCTTCTCCTTATTCTGCTTCTTCTGATTCACCCTCCAGACTTCACCTTCTCCTTCTCCTTCTTCTGCTTCTTCTGATTCACCCTCCAGACTTCACCTTCTCCTTCTCCTTCTTCTGCTTCTTCTGATTCACCCTCCAGACTTCACCTTCTCCTTCTCCTTCTTCTACTTCTTCTGATTCACCCTCCAGACTTCACCTTCTTCTTCTCCTTCTTCTGCTTCTTCTGATTCACCCTCCAGACTTCACCTTCTCCTTCTCCTTCGTCTACTTCTTCTGATTCACCCTCCAGACTACACCTTCTCCTTCTCCTTCTTCTACTTCTTCTTATTCACCCTCCAGACTTCACCTTCTCCTTCTCCTTCTTCTGTTTCTTCTGATTCACCCTCCAGACTTCATCTTCTCCTTCTCCTTCTTCTACTTCTTCTGATTCACCCTCCAGACTTCACCTTCTCCTTCTCCTTCTTCTACTTCTTCTGATTCACCCTCCAGACTTCACCTTATCCTTCTCCTTCTTCTGCTTCTTCTGATTCACCCTCCAGACTTCAACTTCAACTTCTCCTTCTCCTTCTTCCACTTCTTCTGATCCACCCTCCAGACTTCACCTTCTCCTTCTCCTTCTTCTACTTCTTCTGATTCATCCTCCAGTCTTCACCTTCTCCTTCTCCTTTTTTTGTTTCTTCTGCTTCACCCTCCAGACTTCACCTTCTCCTTCTCTTTCTTCTGCTTCTTCTGATTCACCCTCCAGACTTCACCTTCTCCTTCTCCTTCTTCTGATTCTTCTGATTCACCCTCCAGACTTCACCTTCTCCTTCTCCTTCATCTGCTTCTTCTGATTCACCCTCCTGACTTCACCTTCTCCTTCTCCTTCTTCTACTTCTTCTGATTCACCCTCCTGACTTCACCTTCTCCTTCTCCTTCTTCTACTTCTTCTGCTTCACCCTCCAGACTTCACCTTCTCCTTCTCCTTCTTCTACTTCTTCTGATTCACCCTCCAGACTTCACCTTCTCCTTCTCCTTCTTCTGCTTCTTCTGATTCACCCTCCAGACTTCACCTTCTCATTCTCCTTCTTCTGCTTCTTCTGCTGCGCCCTCCAGACTTCACCTTCTCCTTCTCCTTCTTCTGCTTCTTCTGCTTCACACTCCAGACTTCACCATCTCCTTCTCCTTCTTCTGCTTCTTCTGCTGCGCCCTCCAGGCTTCACCTTCTCCTTCTCCTTCTTCTGCTTCTTCTGCTTCACCGTCCTGACTTCACCTTCTCCTTCTCCTTCTTCTACTTCTTTTGCTACACCCCCCTGACTTCACCTGCTCCTTCTCCTTCTTCTGCTTCTTCTGATTCACCCTCCTAAATTCACCTTCTCCTTCTCCTTCTTCTGCTTCTTCTGATTCACCCTCCTGACTTCACCTTCTCCTTCTCCTTCTTCTGCTTCTTCTGATTCACCCTCCAGACTTCCCCTTCTCCTTCTCCTTCTTCTGCTTCTTCTGATTCACCCTCCAGACTTCACCTTCTCCTTCTCCTTCTTCTGCTTCTTCTGATTCACCCTCCAGACCTCACCTTCTCCTTCTCCTTCTTCTACTTCCTCTGATTCACCCTCCAGACTTCATCTTCTCCTTCTCCTTCTTCTGCTTCTTCTGATTCACCCTCCAGACTTCACCTTCTCCTTCTCCTTCTTCTACTTCTTCTGATTCAGCCTCCAGACTTCACCTTCTCCTTCTCCTTCTTCTACTTCTTCTGATTCACCCTCCAGACTTCATCTTCTCCTTCTCCTTCTTCTCCTTCTTCTGATTCACCCTCCAGACTTCACCTTCTCCTTCTCCTTCTTCTGCTTCTTCTGATTCACCCTCCAGACTTCACCTTCTCCTTCTCCTTCTTCTACTTCTTCTGATTCACCCTCCAGACTTCACCTTCTCCTTCTCCTTCTTCTACTTCTTCTGATTCACTCTCCAGTCTACACCTTCTCCTTCTCCTTCTTCTGTTTCTTCTGCTTCACCCTCCAGACTTCACCTTCTCCTTCTCTTTCTTCTGCTTCTTCTGATTCACCCTCCAGACTTCACCTTCTCCTTCTCCTTCTTCTGATTCTTCTGATTCACCCTCCAGACTTCACCTTCTCCTTCTCCTTCTTCTGCTTCTTCTGATTCACCTTCCAGAACTCACCTTCTCCTTCTCCTTCTTCTACTTCTTCTGATTCACCCTCCTGACTTCACCTTCTCCTTCTCCTTCATCTACTTCTTCTGCTTCACCCTCCAGACTTCACCTTCTCCTTCTCCTTCTTCTACTTCTTCTGATTCACCCTCCAGACTTCACCTTCTCCTTCTCCTTCTTATACTTCTTCTGATTCACCCTCCAGACTTCACCTTCTCCTTCTCCTTCTTCTACTTCTTCTGATTCACCCTCCGGACTTCACCTTCTCCTTCTCCTTCTTCTGCTTCTTCTGATTCACCCTCCAGACTTCACCTTCTCCTTCTCCTTATTCTGCTTCTTCTGATTCACCCTCCAGACTTCACCTTCTCCTTCTCCTTCTTCTGCTTCTTCTGATTCACCCTCCAGACTTCACCTTCTCCTTCTCCTTCTTCTGCTTCTTCTGATTCACCCTCCAGACTTCACCTTCTCCTTCTCCTTCTTCTACTTCTTCTGATTCACCCTCCAGACTTCACCTTCTCCTTCTCCTTCTTCTGCTTCTTCTGATTCACCCTCCAGACTTCACCTTCTCCTTCTCCTTCTTCTACTTCTTCTGATTCACCCTCCAGTCTTCACCTTCTCCTTCTCCTTCTTCTGTTTCTTCTGCTTCACCCTCCAGACTTCACCTTCTCCTTCTCTTTCTTCTGCTTCTTCTGATTCACCCTCCAGACTTCACCTTCTCCTTCTCCTTCTTCTGATTCTTCTGATTCACCCTCCAGACTTCACCTTCTCCTTCTCCTTCTTCTGCTTCTTCTGATTCACCCTCCAGAACTCACATTCTCCTTCTCCTTCTTCTACTTCTTCTGATTCACCCTCCTGACTTCACCTTCTCCTTCTCCTTCATCTACTTCTTCTGCTTCACCCTCCAGACTTCACCTTCTCCTTCTCCTTCTTCTACTTCTTCTGATTCACCCTCCAGACTTCACCTTCTCCTTCTCCTTCTTATACTTCTTCTGATTCACCCTCCAGACTTCACCTTCTCCTTCTCCTTCTTCTGCTTCTTCTGATTCACCCTCCAGACTTCACCTTCTCCTTCTCCTTATTCTGCTTCTTCTGATACACCCTCCAGACTTCACCTTCTCCTTCTCCTTCTTCTGCTTCTTCCGATTCACCCTCCAGACTTCACCTTCTCCTTCTCCTTCTTCTGCTTCTTCTGATTCACCCTCCAGACTTCACCTTCTCTTTCTCCTTCTTCTACTTCTTCTGATTCACCCTCCAGACTTCACCTTCTCCTTCTCCTTCTTCTGCTTCTTCTGATTCACCCTCCAGACTTCACCTTCTCCTTCTCCTTCGTCTACTTCTTCTGATTCACCCTCCAGACTACACTTTCTCCTTCTCCTTCTTCTACTTCTTCTGATTCACCCTCCAGACTTCACCTTCTCCTTCTCCTTCTTCTGTTTCTTCTGATTCACCCTCCAGACTTCATCTTCTCCTTCTCCTTCTTCTACTTCTTCTGATTCACCCTCCAGACTTCACCTTCTCCTTCTCCTTCTTCTACTTCTTCTGATTCACCCTCCAGACTTCATCTTCTCCTTCTCCTTCTTCTGCTTCTTCTGATTCACCCTCCAGACTTCACCTTCTCCTTCTCCTTATTCTGCTTCTTCTGATTCACCCTCCAGACTTCACCTTCTCCTTCTCCTTCTTCTGCTTCTTCTGATTCACCCTCCAGACTTCACCTTCTCCTTCTCCTTCTTCTGCTTCTTCTGATTCACCCTCCAGACTTCACCTTCTCCTTCTCCTTCTTCTACTTCTTCTGATTCACCCTCCAGACTTCACCTTCTCCTTCTCCTTCTTCTGCTTCTTCTGATTCACCCTCCAGACTTCACCTTCTCCTTCTCCTTCTTCTACTTCTTCTGATTCACCCTCCAGTCTTCACCTTCTCCTTCTCCTTCTTCTGTTTCTTCTGCTTCACCCTCCAGACTTCACCTTCTCCTTCTCTTTCTTCTGCTTCTTCTGATTCACCCTCCAGACTTCACCTTCTCCTTCTCCTTCTTCTGATTCTTCTGATTCACCCTCCAGACTTCACCTTCTCCTTCTCCTTCTTCTGCTTCTTCTGATTCACCCTCCAGAACTCACATTCTCCTTCTCCTTCTTCTACTTCTTCTGATTCACCCTCCTGACTTCACCTTCTCCTTCTCCTTCATCTACTTCTTCTGCTTCACCCTCCAGACTTCACCTTCTCCTTCTCCTTCTTCTACTTCTTCTGATTCACCCTCCAGACTTCACCTTCTCCTTCTCCTTCTTCTCCTTCTTCTGATTCACCCTCCAGACTTCACCTTCTCCTTCTCCTTCTTCTGCTTCTTCTGATTCACCCTCCAGACTTCACCTTCTCCTTCTCCTTATTCTGCTTCTTCTGATACACCCTCCAGACTTCACCTTCTCCTTCTCCTTCTTCTGCTTCTTCTGATTCACCCTCCAGACTTCACCTTCTCCTTCTCCTTCTTCTGCTTCTTCTGATTCACCCTCCAGACTTCACCTTCTCTTTCTCCTTCTTCTACTTCTTCTGATTCACCCTCCAGACTTCACCTTCTCCTTCTCCTTCTTCTGCTTCTTCTGATTCACCCTCCAGACTTCACCTTCTCCTTCTCCTTCGTCTACTTCTTCTGATTCACCCTCCAGACTACACTTTCTCCTTCTCCTTCTTCTACTTCTTCTGATTCACCCTCCAGACTTCACCTTCTCCTTCTCCTTCTTCTGTTTCTTCTGATTCACCCTCCAGACTTCATCTTCTCCTTCTCCTTCTTCTACTTCTTCTGATTCACCCTCCAGACTTCACCTTCTCCTTCTCCTTCTTCTACTTCTTCTGATTCACCCTCCAGACTTCATCTTCTCCTTCTCCTTCTTCTGCTTCTTCTGATTCACCCTCCAGACTTCACCTTCTCCTTCTCCTTCTTCTGCTTCTTCTGATTCACCCTCCAGACTTCAACTTCTCCTTCTCCTTCTTCCACTTCTTCTGATCCACCCTCCAGACTTCACCTTCTCCTTCTCCTTCTTCTACTTCTTCTGATTCACCCTCCAGTCTTCACCTTCTCCTTCTCCTTTTTTTGTTTCTTCTGCTTCACCCTCCAGACTTCACCTTCTCCTTCTCTTTCTTCTGCTTCTTCTGATTCACCCTCCAGACTTCATCTTCTCCTTCTCCTTCTTCTACTTCTTCTGATTCACCCTCCAGACTTCACCTTCTCCTTCTCCTTCTTCTCCTTCTTCTGATTCACCCTCCAGACTTCACCTTATCCTTCTCCTTCTTCTGCTTCTTCTGATTCACCCTCCAGACTTCAACTTCTCCTTCTCCTTCTTCCACTTCTTCTGATCCACCCTCCAGACTTCACCTTCTCCTTCTCCTTCTTCTACTTCTTCTGATTCATCCTCCAGTCTTCACCTTCTCCTTCTCCTTTTTTTGTTTCTTCTGCTTCACCCTCCAGACTTCACCTTCTCCTTCTCTTTCTTCTGCTTCTTCTGATTCACCCTCCAGACTTCACCTTCTCCTTCTCCTTCTTCTGATTCTTCTGATTCACCCTCCAGACTTCACCTTCTCCTTCTCCTTCATCTGCTTCTTCTGATTCACCCTCCTGACTTCACCTTCTCCTTCTCCTTCTTCTACTTCTTCTGATTCACCCTCCTGACTTCACCTTCTCCTTCTCCTTCTTCTACTTCTTCTGCTTCACCCTCCAGACTTCACCTTCTCCTTCTCCTTCTTCTACTTCTTCTGATTCACCCTCCAGACTTCACCTTCTCCTTCTCCTTCTTCTGCTTCTTCTGATTCACCCTCCAGACTTCACCTTCTCATTCTCCTTCTTCTGCTTCTTCTGCTGCGCCCTCCAGACTTCACCTTCTCCTTCTCCTTCTTCTGCTTCTTCTGCTTCACACTCCAGACTTCACCATCTCCTTCTCCTTCTTCTGCTTCTTCTGCTGCGCCCTCCAGGCTTCACCTTCTCCTTCTCCTTCTTCTGCTTCTTCTGCTTCACCGTCCTGACTTCACCTTCTCCTTCTCCTTCTTCTACTTCTTTTGCTACACCCCCCTGACTTCACCTGCTCCTTCTCCTTCTTCTGCTTCTTCTGATTCACCCTCCTAAATTCACCTTCTCCTTCTCCTTCTTCTGCTTCTTCTGATTCACCCTCCTGACTTCACCTTCTCCTTCTCCTTCTTCTGCTTCTTCTGATTCACCCTCCAGACTTCCCCTTCTCCTTCTCCTTCTTCTGCTTCTTCTGATTCACCCTCCAGACTTCACCTTCTCCTTCTCCTTCTTCTGCTTCTTCTGATTCACCCTCCAGACCTCACCTTCTCCTTCTCCTTCTTCTACTTCCTCTGATTCACCCTCCAGACTTCATCTTCTCCTTCTCCTTCTTCTGCTTCTTCTGATTCACCCTCCAGACTTCACCTTCTCCTTCTCCTTCTTCTACTTCTTCTGATTCAGCCTCCAGACTTCACCTTCTCCTTCTCCTTCTTCTACTTCTTCTGATTCACCCTCCAGACTTCATCTTCTCCTTCTCCTTCTTCTCCTTCTTCTGATTCACCCTCCAGACTTCACCTTCTCCTTCTCCTTCTTCTGCTTCTTCTGATTCACCCTCCAGACTTCACCTTCTCCTTCTCCTTCTTCTACTTCTTCTGATTCACCCTCCAGACTTCACCTTCTCCTTCTCCTTCTTCTACTTCTTCTGATTCACTCTCCAGTCTACACCTTCTCCTTCTCCTTCTTCTGTTTCTTCTGCTTCACCCTCCAGACTTCACCTTCTCCTTCTCTTTCTTCTGCTTCTTCTGATTCACCCTCCAGACTTCACCTTCTCCTTCTCCTTCTTCTGATTCTTCTGATTCACCCTCCAGACTTCACCTTCTCCTTCTCCTTCTTCTGCTTCTTCTGATTCACCTTCCAGAACTCACCTTCTCCTTCTCCTTCTTCTACTTCTTCTGATTCACCCTCCTGACTTCACCTTCTCCTTCTCCTTCATCTACTTCTTCTGCTTCACCCTCCAGACTTCACCTTCTCCTTCTCCTTCTTCTACTTCTTCTGATTCACCCTCCAGACTTCACCTTCTCCTTCTCCTTCTTATACTTCTTCTGATTCACCCTCCAGACTTCACCTTCTCCTTCTCCTTCTTCTACTTCTTCTGATTCACCCTCCGGACTTCACCTTCTCCTTCTCCTTCTTCTGCTTCTTCTGATTCACCCTCCAGACTTCACCTTCTCCTTCTCCTTATTCTGCTTCTTCTGATTCACCCTCCAGACTTCACCTTCTCCTTCTCCTTCTTCTGCTTCTTCTGATTCACCCTCCAGACTTCACCTTCTCCTTCTCCTTCTTCTGCTTCTTCTGATTCACCCTCCAGACTTCACCTTCTCCTTCTCCTTCTTCTACTTCTTCTGATTCACCCTCCAGACTTCACCTTCTCCTTCTCCTTCTTCTGCTTCTTCTGATTCACCCTCCAGACTTCACCTTCTCCTTCTCCTTCTTCTACTTCTTCTGATTCACCCTCCAGTCTTCACCTTCTCCTTCTCCTTCTTCTGTTTCTTCTGCTACACCCTCCAGACTTCACCTTCTCCTTCTCTTCCTTCTGCTTCTTCTGATTCACCCTCCAGACTTCACCTTCTCCTTCTCCTTCTTCTGATTCTTCTGATTCACCCTCCAGACTTCACCTTCTCCTTCTCCTTCTTCTGCTTCTTCTGATTCACCCTCCAGAACTCACATTCTCCTTCTCCTTCTTCTACTTCTTCTGATTCACCCTCCTGACTTCACCTTCTCCTTCTCCTTCATCTACTTCTTCTGCTTCACCCTCCAGACTTCACCTTCTCCTTCTCCTTCTTCTACTTCTTCTGATTCACCCTCCAGACTTCACCTTCTCCTTCTCCTTCTTATACTTCTTCTGATTCACCCTCCAGACTTCACCTTCTCCTTCTCCTTCTTCTGCTTCTTCTGATTCACCCTCCAGACTTCACCTTCTCCTTCTCCTTATTCTGCTTCTTCTGATACACCCTCCAGACTTCACCTTCTCCTTCTCCTTCTTCTGCTTCTTCTGATTCACCCTCCAGACTTCACCTTCTCCTTCTCCTTCTTCTGCTTCTTCTGATTCACCCTCCAGACTTCACCTTCTCTTTCTCCTTCTTCTACTTCTTCTGATTCACCCTCCAGACTTCACCTTCTCCTTCTCCTTCTTCTGCTTCTTCTGATTCACCCTCCAGACTTCACCTTCTCCTTCTCCTTCGTCTACTTCTTCTGATTCACCCTCCAGACTACACTTTCTCCTTCTCCTTCTTCTACTTCTTCTGATTCACCCTCCAGACTTCACCTTCTCCTTCTCCTTCTTCTGTTTCTTCTGATTCACCCTCCAGACTTCATCTTCTCCTTCTCCTTCTTCTACTTCTTCTGATTCACCCTCCAGACTTCACCTTCTCCTTCTCCTTCTTCTACTTCTTCTGATTCACCCTCCAGACTT
The DNA here is from genome assembly GCF_052327205.1 of Somniosus microcephalus. Taxonomy (NCBI): domain Eukaryota; kingdom Metazoa; phylum Chordata; class Chondrichthyes; order Squaliformes; family Somniosidae; genus Somniosus; species Somniosus microcephalus. The sequence goes on along the minus strand of NW_028225227.1, from coordinate 1,023,933 downwards.
CATCTTCTCCTTCTCCTTCTTCTGCTTCTTCTGATTCACCCTCCAGACTTCACCTTCTCCTTCTCCTTATTCTGCTTCTTCTGATTCACCCTCCAGACTTCACCTTCTCCTTCTCCTTCTTCTGCTTCTTCTGATTCACCCTCCAGACTTCACCTTCTCCTTCTCCTTCTTCTGCTTCTTCTGATTCACCCTCCAGACTTCACCTTCTCCTTCTCCTTCTTCTACTTCTTCTGATTCACCCTCCAGACTTCACCTTCTCCTTCTCCTTCTTCTGCTTCTTCTGATTCACCCTCCAGACTTCACCTTCTCCTTCTCCTTTTTCTACTTCTTCTGATTCACCCTCCAGTCTTCACCTTCTCCTTCTCCTTCTTCTGTTTCTTCTGCTTCACCCTCCAGACTTCACCTTCTCCTTCTCTTTCTTCTGCTTCTTCTGATTCACCCTCCAGACTTCACCTTCTCCTTCTCCTTCTTCTGATTCTTCTGATTCACCCTCCAGACTTCACCTTCTCCTTCTCCTTCTTCTGCTTCTTCTGATTCACCCTCCAGAACTCACATTCTCCTTCTCCTTCTTCTACTTCTTCTGATTCACCCTCCTGACTTCACCTTCTCCTTCTCCTTCATCTACTTCTTCTGCTTCACCCTCCAGACTTCACCTTCTCCTTCTCCTTCTTCTACTTCTTCTGATTCACCCTCCAGACTTCACCTTCTCCTTCTCCTTCTTCTCCTTCTTCTGATTCACCCTCCAGACTTCACCTTCTCCTTCTCCTTCTTCTGCTTCTTCTGATTCACCCTCCAGACTTCACCTTCTCCTTCTCCTTATTCTGCTTCTTCTGATACACCCTCCAGACTTCACCTTCTCCTTCTCCTTCTTCTGCTTCTTCTGATTCACCCTCCAGACTTCACCTTCTCCTTCTCCTTCTTCTGCTTCTTCTGATTCACCCTCCAGACTTCACCTTCTCTTTCTCCTTCTTCTACTTCTTCTGATTCACCCTCCAGACTTCACCTTCTCCTTCTCCTTCTTCTGCTTCTTCTGATTCACCCTCCAGACTTCACCTTCTCCTTCTCCTTCGTCTACTTCTTCTGATTCACCCTCCAGACTACACTTTCTCCTTCTCCTTCTTCTACTTCTTCTGATTCACCCTCCAGACTTCACCTTCTCCTTCTCCTTCTTCTGTTTCTTCTGATTCACCCTCCAGACTTCATCTTCTCCTTCTCCTTCTTCTACTTCTTCTGATTCACCCTCCAGACTTCACCTTCTCCTTCTCCTTCTTCTACTTCTTCTGATTCACCCTCCAGACTTCATCTTCTCCTTCTCCTTCTTCTGCTTCTTCTGATTCACCCTCCAGACTTCACCTTCTCCTTCTCCTTCTTCTGCTTCTTCTGATTCACCCTCCAGACTTCAACTTCTCCTTCTCCTTCTTCCACTTCTTCTGATCCACCCTCCAGACTTCACCTTCTCCTTCTCCTTCTTCTACTTCTTCTGATTCACCCTCCAGTCTTCACCTTCTCCTTCTCCTTTTTTTGTTTCTTCTGCTTCACCCTCCAGACTTCACCTTCTCCTTCTCTTTCTTCTGCTTCTTCTGATTCACCCTCCAGACTTCACCTTCTCCTTCTCCTTCTTCTGATTCTTCTGATTCACCCTCCAGACTTCACCTTCTCCTTCTCCTTCATCTGCTTCTTCTGATTCACCCTCCTGACTTCACCTTCTCCTTCTCCTTCTTCTACTACTTCTGATTCACCCTCCTGACTTCACCTTCTCCTTCTCCTTCTTCTACTTCTTCTGCTTCACCCTCCAGACTTCACCTTCTCCTTCTCCTTCTTCTACTTCTTCTGATTCACCCTCCAGACTTCACCTTCTCCTTCTCCTTCTTCTACTTCTTCTGATTCACCCTCCAGTCTTCACCTTCTCCTTCTCCTTTTTTTGTTTCTTCTGCTTCACCCTCCAGACTTCACCTTCTCCTTCTCTTTCTTCTGCTTCTTCTGATTCACCCTCCAGACTTCACCTTCTCCTTCTCCTTCTTCTGATTCTTCTGATTCACCCTCCAGACTTCACCTTCTCCTTCTCCTTCATCTGCTTCTTCTGATTCACCCTCGTGACTTCACCTTCTCCTTCTCCTTCTTCTACTTCTTCTGATTCACCCTCCTGACTTCACCTTCTCCTTCTCCTTCTTCTACTTCTTCTGCTTCACCCTCCAGACTTCACCTTCTCCTTCTCCTTCTTCTACTTCTTCTGCTTCACCCTCCAGACTTCACCTTCTCCTTCTCCTTCTTCTACTTCTTCTGATTCACCCTCCAGACCTCACCTTCTCCTTCTCCTTCTTCTACTTCCTCTGATTCACCCTCCATACTTCATCTTCTCCTTCTCCTTCTTCTGCTTCTTCTGATTCACCCTCCAGACTTCACCTTCTCCTTCTCCTTCTTCTACTTCTTCTGATTCACCCTCCAGACTTCACCTTCTCCTTCTCCTTCTTCTACTTCTTCTGATTCACTCTCCAGTCTACACCTTCTCCTTCTCCTTCTTCTGTTTCTTCTGCTTCACCCTCCAGACTTCACCTTCTCCTTCTCTTTCTTCTGCTTCTTCTGATTCACCCTCCAGACTTCACCTTCTCCTTCTCCTTCTCCTGATTCTTCTGATTCACCCTCCAGACTTCACCTTCTCCTTCTCCTTCTTCTGCTTCTTCTGATTCACCTTCCAGAACTCACCTTCTCCTTCTCCTTCTTCTACTTCTTCTGATTCACCCTCCTGACTTCACCTTCTCCTTCTCCTTCATCTACTTCTTCTGCTTCACCCTCCAGACTTCACCTTCTCCTTCTCCTTCTTCTACTTCTTCTGATTCACCCTCCAGACTTCACCTTCTCCTTCTCCTTCTTATACTTCTTCTGATTCACCCTCCAGACTTCACCTTCTCCTTCTCCTTCTTCTACTTCTTCTGATTCACCCTCCGGACTTCACCTTCTCCTTCTCCTTCTTCTGTTTCTTCTGATTCACCCTCCAGACTTCACCTTCTCCTTCTCCTTATTCTGCTTCTTCTGATTCACCCTCCAGACTTCACCTTCTCCTTCTCCTTCTTCTGCTTCTTCTGATTCACCCTCCAGACTTCACCTTCTCCTTCTCCTTCTTCTGCTTCTTCTGATTCACCCTCCAGACTTCACCTTCTCCTTCTCCTTCTTCTACTTCTTCTGATTCACCCTCCAGACTTCACCTTCTCCTTCTCCTTCTTCTGCTTCTTCTGATTCACCCTCCAGACTTCACCTTCTCCTTCTCCTTCTTCTACTTCTTCTGATTCACCCTCCAGTCTTCACCTTCTCCTTCTCCTTCTTCTGTTTCTTCTGCTTCACCCTCCAGACTTCACCTTCTCCTTCTCTTTCTTCTGCTTCTTCTGATTCACCCTCCAGACTTCACCTTCTCCTTCTCCTTCTTCTGATTCTTCTGATTCACCCTCCAGACTTCACCTTCTCCTTCTCCTTCTTCTGCTTCTTCTGATTCACCCTCCAGAACTCACATTCTCCTTCTCCTTCTTCTACTTCTTCTGATTCACCCTCCTGACTTCACCTTCTCCTTCTCCTTCATCTACTTCTTCTGCTTCACCCTCCAGACTTCACCTTCTCCTTCTCCTTCTTCTACTTCTTCTGATTCACCCTCCAGACTTCACCTTCTCCTTCTCCTTCTTATACTTCTTCTGATTCACCCTCAAGACTTCACCTTCTCCTTCTCCTTCTTCTCCTTCTTCTGATTCACCCTCCAGACTTCACCTTCTCCTTCTCCTTCTTCTGCTTCTTCTGATTCACCCTCCAGACTTCACCTTCTCCTTCTCCTTATTCTGCTTCTTCTGATACACCCTCCAGACTTCACCTTCTCCTTCTCCTTCTTCTGCTTCTTCTGATTCACCCTCCAGACTTCACCTTCTCCTTCTCCTTCTTCTGCTTCTTCTGATTCACCCTCCAGACTTCACCTTCTCCTTCTCCTTCTTCTACTTCTTCTGATTCACCCTCCAGACTTCACCTTCTCCTTCTCCTTCTTCTGCTTCTTCTGATTCACCCTCCGGACTTCACCTTCTCCTTCTCCTTCGTCTACTTCTTCTGATTCACCCTCCAGACTACACCTTCTCCTTCTCCTTCTTCTACTTCTTCTGATTCACCCTCCAGACTTCACCTTCTCCTTCTCCTTCTTCTGTTTCTTCTGATTCACCCTCCAGACTTCATCTTCTCCTTCTCCTTCTTCTACTTCTTCTGATTCACCCTCCAGACTTCACCTTCTCCTTCTCCTTCTTCTACTTCTTCTGATTCACCCTCCAGACTTCATCTTCTCCTTCTCCTTCTTCTGCTTCTTCTGATTCACCCTCCAGACTTCACCTTCTCCTTCTCCTTCTTCTGCTTCTTCTGATTCACCCTCCAGACTTCAACTTCTCCTTCTCCTTCTTCCACTTCTTCTGATCCACCCTCCAGACTTCACCTTCTCCTTCTCCTTCTTCTACTTCTTCTGATTCACCCTCCAGTCTTCACCTTCTCCTTCTCCTTTTTTTGTTTCTTCTGCTTCACCCTCCAGACTTCACCTTCTCCTTCTCTTTCTTCTGCTTCTTCTGATTCACCCTCCAGACTTCACCTTCTCCTTCTCCTTCTTCTGATTCTTCTGATTCACCCTCCAGACTTCACCTTCTCCTTCTCCTTCATCTGCTTCTTCTGATTCACCCTCCTGACTTCACCTTCTCCTTCTCCTTCTTCTACTTCTTCTGATTCACCCTCCTGACTTCACCTTCTCCTTCTCCTTCTTCTACTTCTTCTGCTTCACCCTCCAGACTTCACCTTCTCCTTCTCCTTCTTCTACTTCTTCTGATTCACCCTCCAGACTTCACCTTCTCCTTCTCCTTCTTCTGCTTCTTCTGATTCACCCTCCAGACTTCACCTTCTCATTCTCCTTCTTCTGCTTCTTCTGCTGCGCCCTCCAGACTTCACCTTCTCCTTCTCCTTCTTCTGCTTCTTCTGCTTCACACTCCAGACTTCACCTTCTCCTTCTCCTTCTTCTGCTTCTTCTGCTGCGCCCTCCAGGCTTCACCTTCTCCTTCTCCTTCTTCTGCTTCTTCTGCTTCACCGTCCTGACTTCACCTTCTCCTTCTCCTTCTTCTACTTCTTCTGCTACACCCCCCTGACTTCACCTGCTCCTTCTCCTTCTTCTGCTTCTTCTGATTCACCCTCCTAAATTCACCTTCTCCTTCTCCTTCTTCTGCTTCTTCTGATTCACCCTCCTGACTTCACCTTCTCCTTCTCCTTCTTCTGCTTCTTCTGATTCACCCTCCAGACTTCCCCTTCTCCTTCTCCTTCTTCTGCTTCTTCTGATTCACCCTCCAGACTTCACCTTCTCCTTCTCCTTCTTCTGCTTCTTCTGATTCACCCTCCAGACCTCACCTTCTCCTTCTCCTTCTTCTACTTCCTCTGATTCACCCTCCAGACTTCATCCTCTCCTTCTCCTTCTTCTGCTTCTTCTGATTCACCCTCCAGACTTCACCTTCTCCTTCTCCTTCTTCTACTTCTTCTGATTCAGCCTCCAGACTTCACCTTCTCCTTCTCCTTCTTCTACTTCTTCTGATTCACCCTCCAGACTTCATCTTCTCCTTCTCCTTCTTCTCCTTCTTCTGATTCACCCTCCAGACTTTACCTTCTCCTTCTCCTTCTTCTGCTTCTTCTGATTCACCCTCCAGACTTCACCTTCTCCTTCTCCTTCTTCTACTTCTTCTGATTCACCCTCCAGACTTCACCTTCTCCTTCTCCTTCTTCTACTTCTTCTGATTTACTCTCCAGTCTACACCTTCTCCTTCTCCTTCTTCTGTTTCTTCTGCTTCACCCTCCAGACTTCACCTTCTCCTTCTCTTTCTTCTGCTTCTTCTGATTCACCCTCCAGACTTAACCTTCTCCTTCTCCTTCTTCTGATTCTTCTGATTCACCCTCCTGACTTCACCTTCTCCTTCTCCTTCTTCTGCTTCTTCTGATTCACCCTCCAGAACTCACCTTCTCCTTCTCCTTCTTCTACTTCTTCTGATTCACCCTCCTGACTTCACCTTCTCCTTCTCCTTCATCTACTTCTTCTGCTTCACCCTCCAGACTTCACCTTCTCCTTCTCCTTCTTCTACTTCTTCTGATTCACCCTCCAGACTTCACCTTCTCCTTCTCCTTCTTATACTTCTTCTGATTCACCCTCCAGACTTCACCTTCTCCTTCTCCTTCTTCTACTTCTTCTGATTCACCCTCCAGACTTCACCTTCTCCTTCTCCTTCTTCTGCTTCTTCTGATACACCCTCCAGACTTCACCTTCTCCTTCTCCTTATTCTGCTTCTTCTGATTCACCCTCCAGACTTCACCTTCTCCTTCTCCTTCTTCTGCTTCTTCTGATTCACCCTCCAGACTTCACCTTCTCCTTCTCCTTCTTCTGCTTCTTCTGATTCACCCTCCAGACTTCACCTTCTCCTTCTCCTTCTTCTACTTCTTCTGATTCACCCTCCAGACTTCCCCTTCTCCTTCTCCTTCTTCTGCTTCTTCTGATTCACCCTCCAGACTTCACCTTCTCCTTCTCCTTCTTCTACTTCTTCTGATTCACCCTCCAGACTTCACCTTCTCCTTCTCCTTCTTCTGTTTCTTCTGATTCACCCTCCAGTCTTCACCTTCTCCTTCTCCTTCTTCTACTTCTTCTGATTCACCCTCCAGATATCACCTTCTCCTTCTCCTTCTTCTACTTCTTCTGATTCACCCTCCAGACTTCATCTTCTCCTTCTCCTTCTTCTGCTTCTTCTGATTCACCCTCCAGACTTCACCTTCTCCTTCTCCTTCTTCTACTTCTTCTGATTCACCCTCCAGTCTTCACCTTCTCCTTCTCCTTTTTCTGTTTCTTCTGCTTCACCCTCCAGACTTCACCTTCTCCTTCTCTTTCTACTGCTTCTTCTGATTCACCCTCCAGACATCACCTTCTCCTTCTTCTGATTCTTCTGATTCACCCTCCAGACTTCACCTTCTCCTTCTCCATCTTCTGCTTCTTCTGATTCACCCTCCTGACTTCACCTTCTCCTTCTACTTCTTCTACTTCTTCTGATTCACCCTCCTGACTTCACCTTCTCCTTCTCCTTCTTCTACTTCTTCTGCTTCACCCTCCAGACTTCACCTTCTCCTTCTCCTTCTTCTACTTCTTCTGATTCACCCTCCAGACTTCACCTTCTCCTTCTCCTTCTTCTGCTTCTTCTGATTCACCCTCCAAACTTCACCTTCTCATTCTCCTTCTTCTGCTTCTTATGCTGCGCCCTCCAGACTTCACCTTCTCCTTCTCCTTCTTCTGCTTCTTCTGCTTCACACTCCAGACTTCACCTTCTCCTTCTCCTTCTTCTGCTTCTTCTGCTTCACCGTCCTGACTTCACCTTCTCCTTCTCCTTCTTCTACTTCTTCTGCTACACCCCCTTGACTTCACCTGCTCCTTCTCCTTTTTCTGCTTCTTCTGATTCACCCTCCTAAATTCACCTTCTCCTTCTCCTTCTTCTGCTTCTTCTGATTCACCCTCCTGACTTCACCTTCTCCTTCTCCTTTTCTGCTTCTTCTGATTCACCCTCCAGACTTCACCTTCTCCTTCTCCTTCTTCTGCTTCTTCTGATTCACCCTCCAGACTTCACCTTCTCCTTCTCCTTCTTCTGCTTCTTCTGATTCACCCTCCAGACCTCACCTTCTCCTTCTCCTTCTTCTACTTCTTCTGATTCACCCTCCAGACTTCATCTTCTCCTTCTCCTTCTTCTGCTTCTTCTGATTCACCCTCCAGACTTCACCTTCTCCTTCTCCTTCTTCTGCTTCTTCTGATTCACCCTCCAGACTTCACCTTCTCATTCTCCTTCTTCTACTTCTTCTGATTCACCCTCCAGACTTCACCTTCTCCTTCTCCTTCTTCGACTTCTTCTGATTCACCCTCCAGTCTTCACCTTCTCCTTCTCCTTCTTCTGTTTCTTCTGCTTCACCCTCCAGACTTCACCTTCTCCTTCTCTTTCTTCTGCTTCTACTGCTTCACCCTCCAGACTTCACCTTCTCCTTCTCCTTCTTCTGATTCTTCTGATTCACCCTCCAGACTTCACCTTCTCTATCTCCTTCTTCTGCTTCTTCTGATTCACCCTCCTGACTTCACCTTCTCCTTCTCCTTCTTCTACTTCTTCTGATTCACCATCCTGACTTCACCTTCTCCTTCTCCTTCTTCTACTTCTTCTGCTTCACCCTCCAGACTTCACCTTCTCCTTCTCCTTATTCTGCTTCTTCTGATTCACCCTCCAGACTTCACCTTCTCCTTCTCCTTCTTCTGCTTCTTCTGATTCACCCTCCAGACTTCACCTTCTCCTTCTCCTTCTTCTGCTTCTTCTGATTCACCCTCCAGACTTCACCTTCTCCTTCTCATTCTTCTGCTTCTTCTGATTCACCCTCCAGACTTCAACTTCTCCTTCTCCTTCTTCCACTTCTTCTGATTCACCCTCCAGACTTCACCTTCTCCTTCTCCTTCTTCTACTTCTTCTGATTCACCCTCCAGTCTTCACCATCTCCTTCTCCTTTTTTTGTTTCTTCTGCTTCACCCTCCAGACTTCACCTTCTCCTTCTCTTTCTTCTGCTTCTTCTGATTCACCCTCCAGACTTCACCTTCTCCTTCTCCTTCTTCTGATTCTTCTGATTCACCCTCCAGACTTCACCTTCTCCTTCTCCTTCTTCTGCTTCTTCTGATTCACCCTCCAGACTTCACCTTCTCCTTCTCCTTCTTCTACTTCTTCTGATTCACCCTCCAGACTTCACCTTCTCCTTCTCCTTCTTCTACTTCTTCTGATTCACCCTCCAGACTTCATCTTCTCCTTCTCCTTCTTCTGCTTCTTCTGATTCACCCTCCAGACTTCACCTTCTCCTTCTCCTTCTTCTGCTTCTTCTGATTCACCCTCCAGACTTCAACTTCTCCTTCTCCTTCTTCCACTTCTTCTGATTCACCCTCCAGACTTCACCTTCTCCTTCTCCTTCTTCTACTTCTTCTGATTCACCCTCCAGACTTCACCTTCTCCTTCTCCTTCTTCTGCTTCTTCTGCTTCACCCTCCAGACTTCACCTTCTCCTTCTCCTTCTTCTGCTTCTTCTGCTTCACCCTCCAGATTTCACCTTCTCCTTCTCCTTCTTCTGCTTCTTCTGCTTCACCCTCCTGACTTCACCTTCTCCTTCTCCTTCTTCTACTTCTTCTGATTCACCCTCCAGACTTCACCTTCTCCTTCTCCTTCTTCTGCTTCTTCTGATTCACCCTCCAGTCTTCACCTTCTCCTTCTCCTTTTTTTGTTTCTTCTGCTTCACCCTCCAGACTTCACCTTCTCCTTCTCTTTCTTCTGCTTCTTCTGATTCACCCTCCAGACTTCACCTTCTCCTTCTCCTTCTTCTGATTCTTCTGATTCACCCTCCAGACTTCACCTTCTCCTTCTCCTTCTTCTGCTTCTTCTGATTGACCCTTCTGACTTCACCTTCTCCTTCTCCTTCTTCTACTTCTTCTGATTCACCCTCCTGACTTCACCTTCTCCTTCTCCTTCTTCTACTTCTTCTGCTTCACCCTCCAGACTTCACCTTCTCCTTCTCCTTCTTCTACTTCTTCTGATTCACCCTCCTGACTTCACCTTCTCCTTCTCCTTCTTCTACTTCTTCTGATTCACCCTCCAGTCTTCACCTTCTCCTTCTCCTTTTTTTGTTTCTTCTGCTTCACCCTCCAGACTTCACCTTCTCCTTCTCTTTCTTCTGCTTCTTCTGATTCACCCTCCAGACTTCACCTTCTCCTTCTCCTTCTTCTGATTCTTCTGATTCACCCTCCAGATTTCACCTTCTCCTTCTCCTTCTTCTGCTTCTTCTGATTCACCCTCCTGACTTCACCTTCTCCTTCTCCTTCTTCTACTTCTTCTGATTCACCCTCCTGACTTCACCTTCTCCTTCTCCTTCTTCTACTTCTTCTGCTTCACCCTCCAGACTTCACCTTCTCCTTCTCCTTCTTCTACTTCTTCTGATTCACCCTCCAGACTTCACCTTCTCCTTCTCCTTCTTCTGCTTCTTCTGATTCACCCTCCAGATTTCACCTTCTCATTCTCCTTTTTCTGCTTCTTCTGCTGCGCCCTCCAGACTTCACCTTCTCCTTCTCCTTCTTCTGCTTCTTCTGCTTCACACTCCAGACTTCACCTTCTCCTTCTCCTTCTTCTGCTTCTTCTGTTGCGCCCTCCAGGCTTCACCTTCTCCTTCTCCTTCTTCTGCTTCTTCTGCTTCACCGTCCTGACTTCACCTTCTCCTTCTCCTTCTTCTACTTCTTCTGCTACACCCCCCTGACTTCACCTGCTCCTTCTCCTTCTTCTGCTTCTTCTGATTCACCCTCCTAAATTCACCTTCTCCTTCTCCTTCTTCTGCTTCTTCTGATTCACCCTCCTGTCTTCACCTTCTCCTTCTCCTTCTTCTGCTTCTTCTGATTCACCCTCCAGACTTCAACTTCTCCTTCTCCTTCTTCCACTTCTTCTGATTCACCCTCCAGACTTCACCTTCTCCTTCTCCTTCTTCTACTTCTTCTGATTCACCCTCCAGACTTCACCTTCTCCTTCTCCTTCTTCTACTTCTTCTGATTCACCCTCCAGACTTCACCTTCTCCTTCTCCTTCTTCTACTTCTTCTGATTCACACTCCAGACTTCATCTTCTCCTTCTCCTTCTTCTGCTTCTTCTGATTCACCCTCCAGACTTCACCTTCTCCTTCTCCTTCTTCTGCTTCTTCTGATTCACCCTCCAGACTTCAACTTCTCCTTCTCCTTCTTCCACTTCTTCTGATTCACCCTCCAGACTTCACCTTCTCCTTCTCCTTCTTCTACGTCTTCTGATTCACCCTCCAGTCTTCACCTTCTCCTTCTCCTTTTTTTGTTTCTTCTGCTTCACCCTCCAGACTTCACCTTCTCCTTCTCTTTCTTCTGCTTCTTCTGATTCACCCTCCAGACTTCACCTTCTCCTTCTCCTTCTTCTGATTCTTCTGATTCACCCTCCAGACTTCACCTTCTCCTTCTCCTTCTTCTGCTTCTTCTGATTCACCCTCCTGACTTCACCTTCTCCTTCTCCTTCTTCTACTTCTTCTGATTCACCCTCCTGACTTCACCTTCTCCTTCTCCTTCTTCTACTTCTTCTGCTTCACCCTCCAGACTTCACCTTCTCCTTCTCCTTCTTCTACTTCTTCTGATTCACCCTCCAGACTTCACCTTCTCCTTCTCCTTCTTCTGCTTCTTCTGATTCACCCTCCAGACATCACCTTCTCATTCTCCTTCTTCTGCTTCCTCTGCTGCGCCCTGAAGACTTCACCTTCTCCTTCTCCTTCTTCTGCTTCTTCTGCTTCACACTCCAGACTTCACCTTCTCCTTCTCCTTCTTCTGCTTCTTCTGCTGCGCCCTCCAGGCTTCACCTTCTCCTTCTCCTTCTTCTGCTTCTTCTGCTTCACCGTCCTGACTTCACCTTCTCCTTCTCCTTCTTCTACTTCTTCTGCTACACCCCCCTGACTTCACCTGCTCCTTCTCCTTCTTCTGCTTCTTCTGATTCACCCTCCTAAATTCACCTTCTCCTTCTCCTTCTTCTGCTTCTTCTGATTCACCCTCCTGACTTCACCTTCTCCTTCTCCTTCTTCTGCTTCTTCTGATTCACCCTCCAGACTTCACCTTCTCCTTCTCCTTCTTCTGCTTCTTCTGATTCACCCTCCAGACTTCACCTTCTCCTTCTCCTTCTTCTGCTTCTTCTGATTCACCCTCCAGACCTCACCTTCTCCTTCTCCTTCTTCTACTTCTTCTGATTCACCCTCCAGACCTCACCTTCTCCTTCTCCTTCTTCTACTTCTTCTGATTCACTCTCCAGACTTCATCTTCTCCTTCTCCTTCTTCTGCTTCTTCTGATTCACCCTCCAGACTTCACCTTCTCCTTCTCCTTCTTCTACTTCTTCTGATTCAGCCTCCAGACTTCACCTTCTCCTTCTCCTTCTTCTACTTCTTCTGATTCAGCCTCCAGACTTCATCTTCTCCTTCTCCTTCTTCTCCTTCTTCTGATTCACCCTCCAGACTTCACCTTCTCCTTCTCCTTCTTCTGCTTCTTCTGATTCACCCTCCAGACTTCACCTTCTCCTTCTCCTTCTTCTACTTCTTCTGATTCACCCTCCAGACTTCACCTTCTCCTTCTCCTTCTTCTACTTCTTCTGATTCACCCTCCAGTCTTCACCTTCTCCTTCTCCTTCTTCTGTTTCTTCTGCTTCACCCTCCAGACTTCACCTTCTCCTTCTCTTTCTTCTGCTTCTTCTGATTCACCCTCCAGACTTCACCTTCTCCTTCTCCTTCTTCTGATTCTTCTGATTCACCCTCCAGACTTCACCTTCTCCTTCTCCTTCTTCTGCTTCTTCTGATTCACCCTCCAGAACTCACATTCTCCTTCTCCTTCTTCTACTTCTTCTGATTCACCCTCCTGACTTCACCTTCTCCTTCTCCTTCATCTACTTCTTCTGCTTCACCCTCCAGACTTCACCTTCTCCTTCTCCTTCTTCTACTTCTTCTGATTCACCCTCCAGACTTCACCTTCTCCTTCTCCTTCATCTACTTCTTCTGATTCACCCTCCAGACTACACCTTCTCCTTCTCCTTCTTCTACTTCTTCTGATTCACCCTCCAGACTTCACCTTCTCCTTCTCCTTCTTCTGTTTCTTCTGATTCACCCTCCAGACTTCACCTTCTCCTTCTCCTTCTTCTGCTTCTTCTGATTCACCCTCCAGACTTCACCTTCTCCTTCTCCTTCTTCTGCTTCTTCTGATTCACCCTCCAGACTTCACCTTCTCCTTCTCCTTCTTCTACTTCTTCTGATTCACCCTCCAGACTTCACCTTCTCCTTCTCCTTCTTCTGCTTCTTCTGATTCACCCTCCAGACTTCACCTTCTCCTTCTCCTTCGTCTACTTCTTCTCATTCACCCTCCAGACTACACCTTCTCCTTCTCCTTCTTCTACTTCTTCTGATACACCCTCCAGACTTCACCTTCTCCTTCTCCTTCTTCTGTTTCTTCTGATTCACCCTCCAGACTTCACCTTCTCCTTCTCCTTCTTCTACTTCTTCTGATTCAGCCTCCAGACTTCACCTTCTCCTTCTCCTTCTTCTACTTCTTCTGATTCACCCTCCAGACTTCATCTTCTCCTTCTCCTTCTTCTCCTTCTTCTGATTCACCCTCCAGACTTCACCTTCTCCTTCTCCTTCTTCTGCTTCTTCTGATTCACCCTCCAGACTTCACCTTCTCCTTCTCCTTCTTCTACTTCTTCTGATTCACCCTCCAGACTTCACCTTCTCCTTCTCCTTCTTCTACTTCTTCTGATTCACCCTCCAGTCTTCACCTTCTCCTTCTCCTTCTTCTGTTTCTTCTGCTTCACCCTCCAGACTTCACCTTCTCCTTCTCTTTCTTCTGCTTCTTCTGATTCACCCTCCAGACTTCACCTTCTCCTTCTCCTTCTTCTGATTCTTCTGATTCACCCTCCAGACTTCACCTTCTCCCTCTCCTTCTTCTGCTTCTTCTGATTCACCCTCCAGACCTCACCTTCTCCTTCTCCTTCTTCTACTTCTTCTGGTTCACCCTCCTGACTTCACCTTCTCCTTCTCCTTCATCTACTCCTTCTGCTTCACCCTCCAGACTTCACCTTCTCCTTCTCCTTCTTCTACTTCTTCTGATTCACCCTCCAGACTTCACCTTCTCCTTCTCCTTCTTATACTTCTTCTGATTCACCCTCCAGACTTCACCTTCTCCTTCTCCTTCTTCTACTTCTTCTGGTTCACCCTCCAGACTTCACCTTCTCCTTCTCCTTCTTCTGCTTCTTCTGATTCACCCTCCAGACTTCACCTTCTCCTTCTCCTTATTCTGCTTCTTCTGATTCACCCTCCAGACTTCACCTTCTCCCTCTCCTTCTTCTGCTTCTTCTGATTCACCCTCCAGACTTCAACTTCTCCTTCTCCTTCTTCTGCTTCTTCTGATTCACCCTCCAGACTTCACCTTCTCCTTCTCCTTCTTCTACTTCTTCTGATTCACCCTCCAGACTTCACCTTCTCCTTCTCCTTCTTCTGCTTCTTCTGATTCACCCTCCAGACTTCACCTTCTCCTTCTCCTTCGTCTACTTCTTCTGATTCACCCTCCAGACTTCACCTTCTCCTTCTCATTCTTCTGCTTCTTCTGATTCACCCTCCAGACTTCAACTTCTCCTTCTCCTTCTTCCACTTCTTCTGATTCACCCTCCAGACTTCACCTTCTCCTTCTCCTTCTTCTACTTCTTCTGATTCACCCTCCAGTCTTCACCATCTCCTTCTCCTTTTTTTGTTTCTTCTGCTTCACCCTCCAGACTTCACCTTCTCCTTCTCTTTCTTCTGCTTCTTCTGATTCACCCTCCAGACTTCACCTTCTCCTTCTCCTTCTTCTGATTCTTCTGATTCACCCTCCAGACTTCACCTTCTCCTTCTCCTTCTTCTGCTTCTTCTGATTCACCCTCCTGACTTCACCTTCTCCTTCTCCTTCTTCTACTTCTTCTGATTCACCCTCCTGACTTCACCTTCTCCTTCTCCTTCTTCTACTTCTTCTGCTTCACCCTCCAGACTTCACCTTCTCCTTCTCCTTCTTCTACTTCTTCTGATTCACCCTCCAGACTTCACCTTCTCCTTCTCCTTCTTCTACTTCTTCTGATTCACCCTCCAGACTTCATCTTCTCCTTCTCCTTCTTCTGCTTCTTCTGATTCACCCTCCAGACTTCACCTTCTCCTTCTCCTTCTTCTGCTTCTTCTGATTCACCCTCCAGACTTCAACTTCTCCTTCTCCTTCTTCCACTTCTTCTGATTCACCCTCCAGACTTCACCTTCTCCTTCTCCTTCTTCTACTTCTTCTGATTCACCCTCCAGACTTCACCTTCTCCTTCTCCTTCTTCTGCTTCTTCTGCTTCACCCTCCAGACTTCACCTTCTCCTTCTCCTTCTTCTGCTTCTTCTGCTTCACCCTCCAGATTTCACCTTCTCCTTCTCCTTCTTCTGCTTCTTCTGCTTCACCCTCCTGACTTCACCTTCTCCTTCTCCTTCTTCTACTTCTTCTGATTCACCCTCCAGACTTCACCTTCTCCTTCTCCTTCTTCCTCTTCTTCTGATTCACCCTCCAGTCTTCACCTTCTCCTTCTCCTTTTTTTGTTTCTTCTGCTTCACCCTCCAGACTTCACCTTCTCCTTCTCTTTCTTCGGCTTCTTCTGATTCACCCTCCAGACTTCACCTTCTCCTTCTCCTTCTTCTGATTCTTCTGATTCACCCTCCAGACTTCACCTTCTCCTTCTCCTTCTTCTGCTTCTTCTGATTGACCCTCCTGACTTCACCTTCTCCTTCTCCTTCTTCTACTTCTTCTGATTCACCCTCCTGACTTTACCTTCTCCTTCTCCTTCTTCTACTTCTTCTGCTTCACCCTCCAGACTTCACCTTCTCCTTCTCCTTCTTCTACTTCTTCTGATTCACCCTCCAGACTTCACCTTCTCCTTCTCCTTCTTCTGCTTCTTCTGATTCACCCTCCAGACTTCACCTTCTCATTCTCCTTCTTCTGCTTCTTCTGCTGCGCCCTCCAGACTTCACCTTCTCCTTCTCCTTCTTCTGCTTCTTCTGCTTCACACTCCAGACTTCACCTTCTCCTTCTCCTTCTTCTGCTTCTTCTGCTTCACCGTCCTGACTTCACCTTCTCCTTCTCCTTCTTCTACTTCTTCTGCTACACCCCCCTGACTTCACCTGCTCCTTCTCCTTCTTCTGCTTCTTCTGATTCACCCTCCTAAATTCACCTTCTCCTTCTCCTTCTTCTGCTTCTTCTGATTCACCCTCCTGTCTTCACCTTCTCCTTCTCCTTCTTCTGCTTCTTCTGATTCACCCTCCAGACTTCAACTTCTCCTTCTCCTTCTTCCACTTCTTCTGATTCACCCTCCAGACTTCACCTTCTCCTTCTCCTTCTTCTACTTCTTCTGATTCACCCTCCAGACTTCACCTTCTCCTTCTCCTTCTTCTACTTCTTCTGATTCACCCTCCAGACTTCACCTTCTCCTTCTCCTTCTTCTACTTCTTCTGATTCACCCTCCAGACTTCATCTTCTCCTTCTCCTTCTTCTGCTTCTTCTGATTCACCCTCCAGACTTCACCTTCTCCTTCTCCCTCTTCTGCTTCTTCTGATTCACCCTCCAGACTTCAACTTCTCCTTCTCCTTCTTCCACTTCTTCTGATTCACCCTCCAGACTTCACCTTCTCCTTCTCCTTCTTCTACGTCTTCTGATTCACCCTCCAGTCTTCACCTTCTCCTTCTCCTTTTTTTGTTTCTTCTGCTTCACCCTCCAGACTTCACCTTCTCCTTCTCTTTCTTCTGCTTCTTCTGATTCACCCTCCAGACTTCACCTTCTCCTTCTCCTTCTTCTGATTCTTCTGATTCACCCTCCAGACTTCACCTTCTCCTTCTCCTTCTTCTGCTTCTTCTGATTCACCCTCCTGACTTCACCTTCTCCTTCTCCTTCTTCTACTTCTTCTGATTCACCCTCCTGACTTCACCTTCTCCTTCTCCTTCTTCTACTTCTTCTGCTTCAGCCTCCAGACTTCACCTTCTCCTTCTCCTTCTTCTACTTCTTCTGATTCACCCTCCAGACTTCACCTGCTCCTTCTCCTTCTTCTGCTTCTTCTGATTCACCCTCCTAAATTCACCTTCTCCTTCTCCTTCTTCTGCTTCTTCTGATTCACCCTCCTGACTTCACCTTCTCCTTCTCCTTCTTCTGCTTCTTCTGATTCACCCTCCAGACTTCACCTTCTCCTTCTCCTTCTTCTGCTTCTTCTGATTCACCCTCAAGACTTCACCTTCTCCTTCTCCTTCTTCTGCTTCTTCTGATTCACCCTCCAGACCTCACCTTCTCCTTCTCCTTCTTCTACTTCTTCTGATTCACCCTCCAGACTTCATCTTCTCCTTCTCCTTCTTCTGCTTCTTCTGATTCACCCTCCAGACTTCACCTTCTCCTTCTCCTTCTTCTACTTCTTCTGATTCAGCCTCCAGACTTCACCTTCTCCTTCTCCTTCTTCTACTTCTTCTGATTCACCCTCCAGACTTCATCTTCTCCTTCTCCTTCTTCTCCTTCTTCTGATTCACCCTCCAGACTTCACCTTCTCCTTCTCCTTCTTCTGCTTCTTCTGATTCACCCTCCAGACTTCACCTTCTCCTTCTCCTTCTTCTACTTCTTCTGATTCACCCTCCAGACTTCACCTTCTCCTTCTCCTTCTTCTACTTCTTCTGATTCACCCTCCAGTCTTCACCTTCTCCTTCTCCTTCTTCTGTTTCTTCTGCTTCACCCTCCAGACTTCACCTTCTCCTTCTCTTTCTTCTGCTTCTTCTGATTCACCCTCCAGACTTCACCTTCTCCTTCTCCTTCTTCTGATTCTTCTGATTCACCCTCCAGACTTCACCTTCTCCTTCTCCTTCTTCTGCTTCTTCTGATTCACCCTCCAGAACTCACATTCTCCTTCTCCTTCTTCTACTTCTTCTGATTCACCCTCCTGACTTCACCTTCTCCTTCTCCTTCATCTACTTCTTCTGCTTCACCCTCCAGACTTCACCTTCTCCTTCTCCTTCTTCTACTTCTTCTGATTCACCCTCCAGACTTCACCTTCTCCTTCTCCTTCTTATACTTCTTCTGATTCACCCTCCAGACTTCACCTTCTCCTTCTCCTTCTTCTCCTTCTTCTGATTCACTCTCCAGACTTCACCTTCTCCTTCTCCTTCTTCTGCTTCTTCTGATTCACCCTCCAGACTTCACCTTCTCCTTCTCCTTATTCTGCTTCTTCTGATTCACCCTCCAGACTTCACCATCTCCTTCTCCTTCTTCTGCTTCTTCTGATTCACCCTCCAGACTTCACCTTCTCCTTCTCCTTCTTCTGCTTCTTCTGATTCACCCTCCAGACTTCACCTTCTCCTTCTCCTTCTTCTACTTCTTCTGATTCACCCTCCAGACTTCACCTTCTCCTTCTCCTTCTTCTGCTTCTTCTGATTCACCCTCCAGACTTCACCTTCTCCTTCTCCTTCGTCTACTTCTTCTGATTCACCCTCCAGACTACATCTTCTCCTTCTCCTTCTTCTACTTCTTCTGATTCACCTTCCAGACTTCACCTTCTCCTTCTCCTTCTTCTGTTTCTTCTGATTCACCCTCCAGACTTCATCTTCTCCTTCTCCTTCTTCTACTTCTTCTGATTCACCCTCCAGACTTCACCTTCTCCTTCTCCTTCTTCTACTTCTTCTGATTCACCCTCCAGACTTCATCTTCTCCTTCTCCTTCTTCTGCTTCTTCTGATTCACCCTCCAGACTTCACCTTCTCCTTCTCCTTCTTCTGCTTCTTCTGATTCACCCTCCAGACTTCAACTTCTCCTTCTCCTTCTTCCACTTCTTCTGATCCACCCTCCAGACTTCACCTTCTCCTTCTCCTTCTTCTACTTCTTCTGATTCACCCTCCAGTCTTCACCTTCTCCTTCTCCTTCTTCTGATTCTTCTGATTCACCCTCCAGACTTCACCTTCTCCTTCTCCTTCTTCTGCTTCTTCTGATTCACCCTCCTGACTTCACCTTCTCCTTCTCCTTCTTCTACTTCTTCTGATTCACCCTCCTGACTTCACCTTCTCCTTCTCCTTCTTCTACTTCTTCTGCTTCACCCTCCAGACTTCACCTTCTCCTTCTCCTTCTTCTACTTCTTCTGATTCACCCTCCAGACTTCACCTTCTCCTTCTCCTTCTTCTACTTCTTCTGATTCACCCTCCAGACTTCATCTTCTCCTTCTCCTTCTTCTGCTTCTTCTGATTCACCCTCCAGACTTCACCTTCTCCTTCTCCTTCTTCTGCTTCTTCTGATTCACCCTCCAGACTTCAACTTCTCCTTCTCCTTCTTCCACTTCTTCTGATTCACCCTCCAGACTTCACCTTCTCCTTCTCCTTCTTCTACTTCTTCTGATTCACCCTCCAGACTTCACCTTCTCCTTCTCCTTCTTCTGCTTCTTCTGCTTCACCCTCCAGACTTCACCTTCTCCTTCTCCTTCTTCTGCTTCTTCTGCTTCACCCTCCAGATTTCACCTTCTCCTTCTCCTTCTTCTGCTTCTTCTGCTTCACCCTCCTGACTTCACCTTCTCCTTCTCCTTCTTCTACTTCTTCTGATTCACCCTCCAGACTTCACCTTCTCCTTCTCCTTCTTCCTCTTCTTCTGATTCACCCTCCAGTCTTCACCTTCTCCTTCTCCTTTTTTTGTTTCTTCTGCTTCACCCTCCAGACTTCACCTTCTCCTTCTCTTTCTTCGGCTTCTTCTGATTCACCCTCCAGACTTCACCTTCTCCTTCTCCTTCTTCTGATTCTTCTGATTCACCCTCCAGACTTCACCTTCTCCTTCTCCTTCTTCTGCTTCTTCTGATTGACCCTCCTGACTTCACCTTCTCCTTCTCCTTCTTCTACTTCTTCTGATTCACCCTCCTGACTTTACCTTCTCCTTCTCCTTCTTCTACTTCTTCTGCTTCACCCTCCAGACTTCACCTTCTCCTTCTCCTTCTTCTACTTCTTCTGATTCACCCTCCAGACTTCACCTTCTCCTTCTCCTTCTTCTGCTTCTTCTGATTCACCCTCCAGACTTCACCTTCTCATTCTCCTTCTTCTGCTTCTTCTGCTGCGCCCTCCAGACTTCACCTTCTCCTTCTCCTTCTTCTGCTTCTTCTGCTTCACACTCCAGACTTCACCTTCTCCTTCTCCTTCTTCTGCTTCTTCTGCTTCACCGTCCTGACTTCACCTTCTCCTTCTCCTTCTTCTACTTCTTCTGCTACACCCCCCTG
This sequence comes from Somniosus microcephalus, assembly GCF_052327205.1. Classification (NCBI taxonomy): domain Eukaryota; kingdom Metazoa; phylum Chordata; class Chondrichthyes; order Squaliformes; family Somniosidae; genus Somniosus; species Somniosus microcephalus. Next base: position 1,004,044 of record NW_028225227.1, on the reverse strand, counting down.
ACTTCACCTGCTCCTTCTCCTTCTTCTGCTTCTTCTGATTCACCCTCCTAAATTCACCTTCTCCTTCTCCTTCTTCTGCTTCTTCTGATTCACCCTCCTGTCTTCACCTTCTCCTTCTCCTTCTTCTGCTTCTTCTGATTCACCCTCCAGACTTCAACTTCTCCTTCTCCTTCTTCCACTTCTTCTGATTCACCCTCCAGACTTCACCTTCTCCTTCTCCTTCTTCTACTTCTTCTGATTCACCCTCCAGACTTCACCTTCTCCTTCTCCTTCTTCTACTTCTTCTGATTCACCCTCCAGACTTCACCTTCTCCTTCTCCTTCTTCTACTTCTTCTGATTCACCCTCCAGACTTCATCTTCTCCTTCTCCTTCTTCTGCTTCTTCTGATTCACCCTCCAGACTTCACCTTCTCCTTCTCCCTCTTCTGCTTCTTCTGATTCACCCTCCAGACTTCAACTTCTCCTTCTCCTTCTTCCACTTCTTCTGATTCACCCTCCAGACTTCACCTTCTCCTTCTCCTTCTTCTACGTCTTCTGATTCACCCTCCAGTCTTCACCTTCTCCTTCTCCTTTTTTTGTTTCTTCTGCTTCACCCTCCAGACTTCACCTTCTCCTTCTCTTTCTTCTGCTTCTTCTGATTCACCCTCCAGACTTCACCTTCTCCTTCTCCTTCTTCTGATTCTTCTGATTCACCCTCCAGACTTCACCTTCTCCTTCTCCTTCTTCTGCTTCTTCTGATTCACCCTCCTGACTTCACCTTCTCCTTCTCCTTCTTCTACTTCTTCTGATTCACCCTCCTGACTTCACCTTCTCCTTCTCCTTCTTCTACTTCTTCTGCTTCAGCCTCCAGACTTCACCTTCTCCTTCTCCTTCTTCTACTTCTTCTGATTCACCCTCCAGACTTCACCTGCTCCTTCTCCTTCTTCTGCTTCTTCTGATTCACCCTCCTAAATTCACCTTCTCCTTCTCCTTCTTCTGCTTCTTCTGATTCACCCTCCTGACTTCACCTTCTCCTTCTCCTTCTTCTGCTTCTTCTGATTCACCCTCCAGACTTCACCTTCTCCTTCTCCTTCTTCTGCTTCTTCTGATTCACCCTCAAGACTTCACCTTCTCCTTCTCCTTCTTCTGCTTCTTCTGATTCACCCTCCAGACCTCACCTTCTCCTTCTCCTTCTTCTACTTCTTCTGATTCACCCTCCAGACTTCATCTTCTCCTTCTCCTTCTTCTGCTTCTTCTGATTCACCCTCCAGACTTCACCTTCTCCTTCTCCTTCTTCTACTTCTTCTGATTCAGCCTCCAGACTTCACCTTCTCCTTCTCCTTCTTCTACTTCTTCTGATTCACCCTCCAGACTTCATCTTCTCCTTCTCCTTCTTCTCCTTCTTCTGATTCACCCTCCAGACTTCACCTTCTCCTTCTCCTTCTTCTGCTTCTTCTGATTCACCCTCCAGACTTCACCTTCTCCTTCTCCTTCTTCTACTTCTTCTGATTCACCCTCCAGACTTCACCTTCTCCTTCTCCTTCTTCTACTTCTTCTGATTCACCCTCCAGTCTTCACCTTCTCCTTCTCCTTCTTCTGTTTCTTCTGCTTCACCCTCCAGACTTCACCTTCTCCTTCTCTTTCTTCTGCTTCTTCTGATTCACCCTCCAGACTTCACCTTCTCCTTCTCCTTCTTCTGATTCTTCTGATTCACCCTCCAGACTTCACCTTCTCCTTCTCCTTCTTCTGCTTCTTCTGATTCACCCTCCAGAACTCACATTCTCCTTCTCCTTCTTCTACTTCTTCTGATTCACCCTCCTGACTTCACCTTCTCCTTCTCCTTCATCTACTTCTTCTGCTTCACCCTCCAGACTTCACCTTCTCCTTCTCCTTCTTCTACTTCTTCTGATTCACCCTCCAGACTTCACCTTCTCCTTCTCCTTCTTATACTTCTTCTGATTCACCCTCCAGACTTCACCTTCTCCTTCTCCTTCTTCTCCTTCTTCTGATTCACTCTCCAGACTTCACCTTCTCTTTCTCCTTCTTCTGCTTCTTCTGATTCACCCTCCAGACTTCACCTTCTCCTTCTCCTTATTCTGCTTCTTCTGATTCACCCTCCAGACTTCACCTTCTCCTTCTCCTTCTTCTGCTTCTTCTGATTCACCCTCCAGACTTCACCTTCTCCTTCTCCTTCTTCTGCTTCTTCTGATTCACCCTCCAGACTTCACCTTCTCCTTCTCCTTCTTCTACTTCTTCTGATTCACCCTCCAGACTTCACCTTCTCCTTCTCCTTCTTCTGCTTCTTCTGATTCACCCTCCAGACTTCACCTTCTCCTTCTCCTTCGTCTACTTCTTCTGATTCACCCTCCAGACTACATCTTCTCCTTCTCCTTCTTCTACTTCTTCTGATTCACCTTCCAGACTTCACCTTCTCCTTCTCCTTCTTCTGTTTCTTCTGATTCACCCTCCAGACTTCATCTTCTCCTTCTCCTTCTTCTACTTCTTCTGATTCACCCTCCAGACTTCACCTTCTCCTTCTCCTTCTTCTACTTCTTCTGATTCACCCTCCAGACTTCATCTTCTCCTTCTCCTTCTTCTGCTTCTTCTGATTCACCCTCCAGACTTCACCTTCTCCTTCTCCTTCTTCTGCTTCTTCTGATTCACCCTCCAGACTTCAACTTCTCCTTCTCCTTCTTCCACTTCTTCTGATCCACCCTCCAGACTTCACCTTCTCCTTCTCCTTCTTCTACTTCTTCTGATTCACCCTCCAGTCTTCACCTTCTCCTTCTCCTTTTTTTGTTTCTTCTGCTTCACCCTCCAGACTTCACCTTCTCCTTCTCTTTCTTCTGCTTCTTCTGATTCACCCTCCAGACTTCACCTTCTCCTTCTCCTTCTTCTGATTCTTCTGATTCACCCTCCAGACTTCACCTTCTCCTTCTCCTTCATCTGCTTCTTCTGATTCACCCTCCTGACTTCACCTTCTCCTTCTCCTTCTTCTACTTCTTCTGATTCACCCTCCTGACTTCACCTTCTCCTTCTCCTTCTTCTACTTCTTCTGCTTCACCCTCCAGACTTCACCTTCTCCTTCTCCTTCTTCTACTTCTTCTGATTCACCCTCCAGACTTCATCTTCTCCTTCTCCTTCTTCTGCTTCTTCTGATTCACCCTCCAGACTTCACCTTCTCATTCTCCTTCTTCTGCTTCTTCTGCTGCGCCCTCCAGACTTCACCTTCTCCTTCTCCTTCTTCTGCTTCTTCTGCTTCACACTCCAGACTTCACCTTCTCCTTCTCCTTCTTCTGCTTCTTCTGCTGCGCCCTCCAGGCTTCACCTTCTCCTTCTCCTTCTTCTGCTTCTTCTGCTTCACCGTCCTGACTTCACCTTCTCCTTCTCCTTCTTCTACTTCTTCTGCTACACCCCCCTGACTTCACCTGCTCCTTCTCCTTCTTCTGCTTCTTCTGATTCACCCTCCTAAATTCACCTTCTCCTTCTCCTTCTTCTGCTTCTTCTGATTCACCCTCCTGACTTCACCTTCTCCTTCTCCTTCTTCTGCTTCTTCTGATTCACCCTCCAGACTTCCCCTTCTCCTTCTCCTTCTTCTGCTTCTTCTGATTCACCCTCCAGACTTCACCTTCTCCTTCTCCTTCTTCTGCTTCTTCTGATTCACCCTCCAGACCTCACCTTCTCCTTCTCCTTCTTCTACTTCCTCTGATTCACCCTCCAGACTTCATCTTCTCCTTCTCCTTCTTCTGCTTCTTCTGATTCACCCTCCAGACTTCACCTTCTCCTTCTCCTTCTTCTACTTCTTCTGATTCAGCCTCCAGACTTCACCTTCTCCTTCTCCTTCTTCTACTTCTTCTGATTCACCCTCCAGACTTCATCTTCTCCTTCTCCTTCTTCTCCTTCTTCTGATTCACCCTCCAGACTTCACCTTCTCCTTCTCCTTCTTCTGCTTCTTCTGATTCACCCTCCAGACTTCACCTTCTCCTTCTCCTTCTTCTACTTCTTCTGATTCACCCTCCAGACTTCACCTTCTCCTTCTCTTTCTTCTGCTTCTTCTGATTCACCCTCCAGACTTCACCTTCTCCTTCTCCTTCTTCTACTTCTTCTGATTCAGCCTCCAGACTTCACCTTCTCCTTCTCCTTCTTCTGCTTCTTCTGATTCACCCTCCAGACTTCACCTTCTCCTTCTCCTTCTTCTACTTCTTCTGATTCACCCTCCAGACTTCACCTTCTCCTTCTCCTTCTTCTACTTCTTCTGATTCACCCTCCAGTCTTCACCTTCTCCTTCTCCTTCTTCTGTTTCTTCTGCTTCACCCTCCAGACTTCACCTTCTCCTTCTCTTTCTTCTGCTTCTTCTGATTCACCCTCCAGACTTCACCTTCTCCTTCTCCTTCTTCTGATTCTTCTGATTCACCCTCCAGACTTCACCTTCTCCTTCTCCTTCTTCTGCTTCTTCTGATTCACCCTCCAGAACTCACATTCTCCTTCTCCTTCTTCTACTTCTTCTGATTCACCCTCCTGACTTCACCTTCTCCTTCTCCTTCATCTACTTCTTCAGCTTCACCCTCCAGACTTCACCTTCTCCTTCTCCTTCTTCTACTTCTTCTGATTCACCCTCCAGACTTCACCTTCTCCTTCTCCTTCTTATACTTCTACTGATTCACCCTCCAGACTTCACCTTCTCTTTCTCCTTCTTCTCCTTCTTCTGATTCACTCTCCAGACTTCACCTTCTCCTTCTCCTTCTTCTGCTTCTTCTGATTCACCCTCCAGACTTCACCTTCTCCTTCTCCTTCTTCTACTTCTTCTGATTCACCCTCCTGACTTCACCTTCTCCTTCTCCTTCTTCTACTTCTTCTGATTCACCCTCCAGACTTCACCTTCTCCTTCTCCTTCTTATACTTCTTCTGATTCACCCTCCAGACTTCACCTTCTCCTTCTCCTTCTTCTCCTTCTTCTGATTCACCCTCCAGACTTCACCTTCTCCTTCTCCTTCTTCTGCTTCTTCTGATTCACCCTCCAGACTTCACCTTCTCCTTCTCCTTATTCTGCTTCTTCTGATTCACCCTCCAGACTTCACCTTCTCCTTCTCCTTCTTCTGCTTCTTCTGATTCACCCTCCAGACTTCACCTTCTCCTTCTCCTTCTTCTGCTTCTTCTGATTCACCCTCCAGACTTCACCTTCTCCTTCTCCTTCTTCTACTTCTTCTGATTCACCCTCCAGACTTCACCTTCTCCTTCTCCTTCTTCTGCTTCTTCTGATTCACCCTCCAGACTTCACCTTCTCCTTCTCCTTCGTCTACTTCTTCTGATTCACCCTCCAGACTACACCTTCTCCTTCTCCTTCTTCTACTTCTTCTTATTCACCCTCCAGACTTCACCTTCTCCTTCTCCTTCTTCTGTTTCTTCTGATTCACCCTCCAGACTTCATCTTCTCCTTCTCCTTCTTCTACTTCTTCTGATTCACCCTCCAGACTACACCTTCTCCTTCTCCTTCTTCTACTTCTTCTGATTCACCCTCCAGACTTCACCTTCTCCTTCTCCTTCTTCTGCTTCTTCTGATTCACCCTCCAGACTTCAACTTCTCCTTCTCCTTCTTCCACTTCTTCTGATCCACCCTCCAGACTTCACCTTCTCCTTCTCCTTCTTCTACTTCTTCTGATTCATCCTCCAGTCTTCACCTTCTCCTTCTCCTTTTTTTGTTTCTTCTGCTTCACCCTCCAGACTTCACCTTCTCCTTCTCTTTCTTCTGCTTCTTCTGATTCACCCTCCAGACTTCACCTTCTCCTTCTCCTTCTTCTGATTCTTCTGATTCACCCTCCAGACTTCACCTTCTCCTTCTCCTTCATCTGCTTCTTCTGATTCACCCTCCTGACTTCACCTTCTCCTTCTCCTTCTTCTACTTCTTCTGATTCACCCTCCTGACTTCACCTTCTCCTTCTCCTTCTTCTACTTCTTCTGCTTCACCCTCCAGACTTCACCTTCTCCTTCTCCTTCTTCTACTTCTTCTGATTCACCCTCCAGACTTCACCTTCTCCTTCTCCTTCTTCTGCTTCTTCTGATTCACCCTCCAGACTTCACCTTCTCATTCTCCTTCTTCTGCTTCTTCTGCTGCGCCCTCCAGACTTCACCTTCTCCTTCTCCTTCTTCTGCTTCTTCTGCTTCACACTCCAGACTTCACCATCTCCTTCTCCTTCTTCTGCTTCTTCTGCTGCGCCCTCCAGGCTTCACCTTCTCCTTCTCCTTCTTCTGCTTCTTCTGCTTCACCGTCCTGACTTCACCTTCTCCTTCTCCTTCTTCTACTTCTTTTGCTACACCCCCCTGACTTCACCTGCTCCTTCTCCTTCTTCTGCTTCTTCTGATTCACCCTCCTAAATTCACCTTCTCCTTCTCCTTCTTCTGCTTCTTCTGATTCACCCTCCTGACTTCACCTTCTCCTTCTCCTTCTTCTGCTTCTTCTGATTCACCCTCCAGACTTCCCCTTCTCCTTCTCCTTCTTCTGCTTCTTCTGATTCACCCTCCAGACTTCACCTTCTCCTTCTCCTTCTTCTGCTTCTTCTGATTCACCCTCCAGACCTCACCTTCTCCTTCTCCTTCTTCTACTTCCTCTGATTCACCCTCCAGACTTCATCTTCTCCTTCTCCTTCTTCTGCTTCTTCTGATTCACCCTCCAGACTTCACCTTCTCCTTCTCCTTCTTCTACTTCTTCTGATTCAGCCTCCAGACTTCACCTTCTCCTTCTCCTTCTTCTACTTCTTCTGATTCACCCTCCAGACTTCATCTTCTCCTTCTCCTTCTTCTCCTTCTTCTGATTCACCCTCCAGACTTCACCTTCTCCTTCTCCTTCTTCTGCTTCTTCTGATTCACCCTCCAGACTTCACCTTCTCCTTCTCCTTCTTCTACTTCTTCTGATTCACCCTCCAGACTTCACCTTCTCCTTCTCCTTCTTCTACTTCTTCTGATTCACTCTCCAGTCTACACCTTCTCCTTCTCCTTCTTCTGTTTCTTCTGCTTCACCCTCCAGACTTCACCTTCTCCTTCTCTTTCTTCTGCTTCTTCTGATTCACCCTCCAGACTTCACCTTCTCCTTCTCCTTCTTCTGATTCTTCTGATTCACCCTCCAGACTTCACCTTCTCCTTCTCCTTCTTCTGCTTCTTCTGATTCACCTTCCAGAACTCACCTTCTCCTTCTCCTTCTTCTACTTCTTCTGATTCACCCTCCTGACTTCACCTTCTCCTTCTCCTTCATCTACTTCTTCTGCTTCACCCTCCAGACTTCACCTTCTCCTTCTCCTTCTTCTACTTCTTCTGATTCACCCTCCAGACTTCACCTTCTCCTTCTCCTTCTTATACTTCTTCTGATTCACCCTCCAGACTTCACCTTCTCCTTCTCCTTCTTCTACTTCTTCTGATTCACCCTCCGGACCTCACCTTCTCCTTCTCCTTCTTCTGCTTCTTCTGATTCACCCTCCAGACTTCACCTTCTCCTTCTCCTTATTCTGCATCTTCTGATTCACCCTCCAGACTTCACCTTCTCCTTCTCCTTCTTCTGCTTCTTCTGATTCACCCTCCAGACTTCACCTTCTCCTTCTCCTTCTTCTGCTTCTTCTGATTCACCCTCCAGACTTCACCTTCTCCTTCTCCTTCTTCTACTTCTTCTGATTCACCCTCCAGACTTCACCTTCTCCTTCTCCTTCTTCTGCTTCTTCTGATTCACCCTCCAGACTTCACCTTCTCCTTCTCCTTCTTCTACTTCTTCTGATACACCCTCCAGTCTTCACCTTCTCCTTCTCCTTCTTCTGTTTCTTCTGCTTCACCCTCCAGACTTCACCTTCTCCTTCTCTTTCTTCTGCTTCTTCTGATTCACCCTCCAGACTTCACCTTCTCCTTCTCCTTCTTCTGATTCTTCTGATTCACCCTCCAGACTTCACCTTCTCCTTCTCCTTCTTCTGCTTCTTCTGATTCACCCTCCAGAACTCACATTCTCCTTCTCCTTCTTCTACTTCTTCTGATTCACCCTCCTGACTTCACCTTCTCCTTCTCCTTCATCTACTTCTTCTGCTTCACCCTCCAGACTTCACCTTCTCCTTCTCCTTCTTCTACTTCTTCTGATTCACCCTCCAGACTTCACCTTCTCCTTCTCCTTCTTATACTTCTTCTGATTCACCCTCCAGACTTCACCTTCTCCTTCTCCTTCTTCTCCTTCTTCTGATTCACCCTCCAGACTTCACCTTCTCCTTCTCCTTCTTCTGCTTCTTCTGATTCACCCTCCAGACTTCACCTTCTCCTTCTCCTTATTCTGCTTCTTCTGATACACCCTCCAGACTTCACCTTCTCCTTCTCCTTCTTCTGCTTCTTCTGATTCACCCTCCAGACTTCACCTTCTCCTTCTCCTTCTTCTGCTTCTTCTGATTCACCCTCCAGACATCACCTTCTCTTTCTCCTTCTTCTACTTCTTCTGATTCACCCTCCAGACTTCACCTTCTCCTTCTCCTTCTTCTGCTTCTTCTGATTCACCCTCCAGACTTCACCTTCTCCTTCTCCTTCGTCTACTTCTTCTGATTCACCCTCCAGACTACACTTTCTCCTTCTCCTTCTTCTACTTCTTCTGATTCACCCTCCAGACTTCACCTTCTCCTTCTCCTTCTTCTGTTTCTTCTGATTCACCCTCCAGACTTCATCTTCTCCTTCTCCTTCTTCTACTTCTTCTGATTCACCCTCCAGACTTCACCTTCTCCTTCTCCTTCTTCTACTTCTTCTGATTCACCCTCCAGACTTCATCTTCTCCTTCTCCTTCTTCTGCTTCTTCTGATTCACCCTCCAGACTTCACCTTCTCCTTCTCCTTCTTCTGCTTCTTCTGATTCACCCTCCAGACTTCAACTTCTCCTTCTCCTTCTTCCACGTCTTCTGATCCACCCTCCAGACTTCACCTTCTCCTTCTCCTTCTTCTACTTCTTCTGATTCACCCTCCAGTCTTCACCTTCTCCTTCTCCTTTTTTTGTTTCTTCTGCTTCACCCTCCAGACTTCACCTTCTCCTTCTCTTTCTTCTGCTTCTTCTGATTCACCCTCCAGACTTCACCTTCTCCTTCTCCTTCTTCTGATTCTTCTGATTCACCCTCCAGACTTCACCTTCTCCTTCTCCTTCATCTGCTTCTTCTGATTCACCCTCCTGACTTCACCTTCTCCTTCTCCTTCTTCTACTACTTCTGATTCACCCTCCTGACTTCACCTTCTCCTTCTCCTTCTTCTACTTCTTCTGCTTCACCCTCCAGACTTCACCTTCTCCTTCTCCTTCTTCTACTTCTTCTGATTCACCCTCCAGACTTCACCTTCTCCTTCTCCTTCTTCTACTTCTTCTGATTCACCCTCCAGTCTTCACCTTCTCCTTCTCCTTTTTTTGTTTCTTCTGCTTCACCCTCCAGACTTCACCTTCTCCTTCTCTTTCTTCTGCTTCTTCTGATTCACCCTCCAGACTTCACCTTCTCCTTCTCCTTCTTCTGATTCTTCTGATTCACCCTCCAGACTTCACCTTCTCCTTCTCCTTCATCTGCTTCTTCTGATTCACCCTCCTGACTTCACCTTCTCCTTCTCCTTCTTCTACTTCTTCTGATTCACCCTCCTGACTTCACCTTCTCCTTCTCCTTCTTCTACTTCTTCTGCTTCACCCTCCAGACTTCACCTTCTCCTTCTCCTTCTTCTACTTCTTCTGCTTCACCCTCCAGACTTCACCTTCTCCTTCTCCTTCTTCTACTTCTTCTGATTCACCCTCCAGACCTCACCTTCTCCTTCTCCTTCTTCTACTTCCTCTGATTCACCCTCCATACTTCATCTTCTCCTTCTCCTTCTTCTGCTTCTTCTGATTCACCCTCCAGACTTCACCTTCTCCTTCTCCTTCTTCTACTTCTTCTGATTCACCCTCCAGACTTCACCTTCTCCTTCTCTTTCTTCTGCTTCTTCTGATTCACCCTCCAGACTTCACCTTCTCCTTCTCCTTCTCCTGATTCTTCTGATTCACCCTCCAGACTTCACCTTCTCCTTCTCCTTCTTCTGCTTCTTCTGATTCACCTTCCAGAACTCACCTTCTCCTTCTCCTTCTTCTACTTCTTCTGATTCACCCTCCTGACTTCACCTTCTCCTTCTCCTTCATCTACTTCTTCTGCTTCACCCTCCAGACTTCACCTTCTCCTTCTCCTTCTTCTACTTCTTCTGATTCACCCTCCAGACTTCACCTTCTCCTTCTCCTTCTTATACTTCTTCTGATTCACCCTCCAGACTTCACCTTCTCCTTGTCCTTCTTCTACTTCTTCTGATTCACCCTCCGGACTTCACCTTCTCCTTCTCCTTCTTCTGTTTCTTCTGATTCACCCTCCAGACTTCACCTTCTCCTTCTCCTTATTCTGCTTCTTCTGATTCACCCTCCAGACTTCACCTTCTCCTTCTCCTTCTTCTGCTTCTTCTGATTCACCCTCCAGACTTCACCTTCTCCTTCTCCTTCTTCTGCTTCTTCTGATTCACCCTCCAGACTTCACCTTCTCCTTCTCCTTCTTCTACTTCTTCTGATTCACCCTCCAGACTTCACCTTCTCCTTCTCCTTCTTCTGCTTCTTCTGATTCACCCTCCAGACTTCACCTTCTCCTTCTCCTTCTTCTACTTCTTCTGATTCACCCTCCAGTCTTCACCTTCTCCTTCTCCTTCTTCTGTTTCTTCTGCTTCACCCTCCAGACTTCACCTTCTCCTTCTCTTTCTTCTGCTTCTTCTGATTCACCCTCCAGACTTCACCTTCTCCTTCTCCTTCTTCTGATTCTTCTGATTCACCCTCCAGACTTCACCTTCTCCTTCTCCTTCTTCTGCTTCTTCTGATTCACCCTCCAGAACTCACATTCTCCTTCTCCTTCTTCTACTTCTTCTGATTCACCCTCCTGACTTCACCTTCTCCTTCTCCTTCATCTACTTCTTCTGCTTCACCCTCCAGACTTCACCTTCTCCTTCTCCTTCTTCTACTTCTTCTGATTCACCCTCCAGACTTCACCTTCTCCTTCTCCTTCTTATACTTCTTCTGATTCACCCTCAAGACTTCACCTTCTCCTTCTCCTTCTTCTCCTTCTTCTGATTCACCCTCCAGACTTCACCTTCTCCTTCTCCTTCTTCTGCTTCTTCTGATTCACCCTCCAGACTTCACCTTCTCCTTCTCCTTATTCTGCTTCTTCTGATACACCCTCCAGACTTCACCTTCTCCTTCTCCTTCTTCTGCTTCTTCTGATTCACCCTCCAGACTTCACCTTCTCCTTCTCCTTCTTCTGCTTCTTCTGATTCACCCTCCAGACTTCACCTTCTCCTTCTCCTTCTTCTACTTCTTCTGATTCACCCTCCAGACTTCACCTTCTCCTTCTCCTTCTTCTGCTTCTTCTGATTCACCCTCCGGACTTCACCTTCTCCTTCTCCTTCGTCTACTTCTTCTGATTCACCCTCCAGACTACACCTTCTCCTTCTCCTTCTTCTACTTCTTCTGATTCACCCTCCAGACTTCACCTTCTCCTTCTCCTTCTTCTGTTTCTTCTGATTCACCCTCCAGACTTCATCTTCTCCTTCTCCTTCTTCTACTTCTTCTGATTCACCCTCCAGACTTCACCTTCTCCTTCTCCTTCTTCTACTTCTTCTGATTCACCCTCCAGACTTCATCTTCTCCTTCTCCTTCTTCTGCTTCTTCTGATTCACCCTCCAGACTTCACCTTCTCCTTCTCCTTCTTCTGCTTCTTCTGATTCACCCTCCAGACTTCAACTTCTCCTTCTCCTTCTTCCACTTCTTCTGATCCACCCTCCAGACTTCACCTTCTCCTTCTCCTTCTTCTACTTCTTCTGATTCACCCTCCAGTCTTCACCTTCTCCTTCTCCTTTTTTTGTTTCTTCTGCTTCACCCTCCAGACTTCACCTTCTCCTTCTCTTTCTTCTGCTTCTTCTGATTCACCCTCCAGACTTCACCTTCTCCTTCTCCTTCTTCTGATTCTTCTGATTCACCCTCCAGACTTCACCTTCTCCTTCTCCTTCATCTGCTTCTTCTGATTCACCCTCCTGACTTCACCTTCTCCTTCTCCTTCTTCTACTTCTTCTGATTCACCCTCCTGACTTCACCTTCTACTTCTCCTTCTTCTACTTCTTCTGCTTCACCCTCCAGACTTCACCTTCTCCTTCTCCTTCTTCTACTTCTTCTGATTCACCCTCCAGACTTCACCTTCTCCTTCTCCTTCTTCTGCTTCTTCTGATTCACCCTCCAGACTTCACCTTCTCATTCTCCTTCTTCTGCTTCTTCTGCTGCGCCCTCCAGACTTCACCTTCTCCTTCTCCTTCTTCTGCTTCTTCTGCTTCACACTCCAGACTTCACCTTCTCCTTCTCCTTCTTCTGCTTCTTCTGCTGCGCCCTCCAGGCTTCACCTTCTCCTTCTCCTTCTTCTGCTTCTTCTGCTTCACCGTCCTGACTTCACCTTCTCCTTCTCCTTCTTCTACTTCTTCTGCTACACCCCCCTGACTTCACCTGCTCCTTCTCCTTCTTCTGCTTCTTCTGATTCACCCTCCTAAATTCACCTTCTCCTTCTCCTTCTTCTGCTTCTTCTGATTCACCCTCCTGACTTCACCTTCTCCTTCTCCTTCTTCTGCTTCTTCTGATTCACCCTCCAGACTTCCCCTTCTCCTTCTCCTTCTTCTGCTTCTTCTGATTCACCCTCCAGACTTCACCTTCTCCTTCTCCTTCTTCTGCTTCTTCTGATTCACCCTCCAGACCTCACCTTCTCCTTCTCCTTCTTCTACTTCCTCTGATTCACCCTCCAGACTTCATCTTCTCCTTCTCCTTCTTCTGCTTCTTCTGATTCACCCTCCAGACTTCACCTTCTCCTTCTCCTTCTTCTACTTCTTCTGATTCAGCCTCCAGACTTCACCTTCTCCTTCTCCTTCTTCTACTTCTTCTGATTCACCCTCCAGACTTCATCTTCTCCTTCTCCTTCTTCTCCTTCTTCTGATTCACCCTCCAGACTTTACCTTCTCCTTCTCCTTCTTCTGCTTCTTCTGATTCACCCTCCAGACTTCACCTTCTCCTTCTCCTTCTTCTACTTCTTCTGATTCACCCTCCAGACTTCACCTTCTCCTTCTCCTTCTTCTACTTCTTCTGATTTACTCTCCAGTCTACACCTTCTCCTTCTCCTTCTTCTGTTTCTTCTGCTTCACCCTCCAGACTTCACCTTCTCCTTCTCTTTCTTCTGCTTCTTCTGATTCACCCTCCAGACTTAACCTTCTCCTTCTCCTTCTTCTGATTCTTCTGATTCACCCTCCTGACTTCACCTTCTCCTTCTCCTTCTTCTGCTTCTTCTGATTCACCCTCCAGAACTCACCTTCTCCTTCTCCTTCTTCTACTTCTTCTGATTCACCCTCCTGACTTCACCTTCTCCTTCTCCTTCATCTACTTCTTCTGCTTCACCCTCCAGACTTCACCTTCTCCTTCTCCTTCTTCTACTTCTTCTGATTCACCCTCCAGACTTCACATTCTCCTTCTCCTTCTTATACTTCTTCTGATTCACCCTCCAGACTTCACCTTCTCCTTCTCCTTCTTCTACTTCTTCTGATTCACCCTCCAGACTTCACCTTCTCCTTCTCCTTCTTCTGCTTCTTCTGATTCACCCTCCAGACTTCACCTTCTCCTTCTCCTTATTCTGCTTCTTCTGATTCACCCTCCAGACTTCACCTTCTCCTTCTCCTTCTTCTGCTTCATCTGATTCACCCTCCAGACTTCACCTTCTCCTTCTCCTTCTTCTGCTTCTTCTGATTCACCCTCCAGACTTCACCTTCTCCTTCTCCTTCTTCTACTTCTTCTGATTCACCCTCCAGACTTCCCCTTCTCCTTCTCCTTCTTCTGCTTCTTCTGATTCACCCTCCAGACTTCACCTTCTCCTTCTCCTTCTTCTACTTCTTCTGATTCACCCTCCAGACTTCACCTTCTCCTTCTCCTTCTTCTGTTTCTTCTGATTCACCCTCCAGTCTTCACCTTCTCCTTCTCCTTCTTCTACTTCTTCTGATTCACCCTCCAGATATCACCTTCTCCTTCTCCTTCTTCTACTTCTTCTGATTCACCCTCCAGACTTCATCTTCTCCTTCTCCTTCTTCTGCTTCTTCTGATTCACCCTCCAGACTTCACCTTCTCCTTCTCCTTCTTCTACTTCTTCTGATTCACCCTCCAGTCTTCACCTTCTCCTTCTCCTTTTTCTGTTTCTTCTGCTTCACCCTCCAGACTTCACCTTCTCCTTCTCTTTCTACTGCTTCTTCTGATTCACCCTCCAGACATCACCTTCTCCTTCTTCTGATTCTTCTGATTCACCCTCCAGACTTCACCTTCTCCTTCTCCATCTTCTGCTTCTTCTGATTCACCCTCCTGACTTCACCTTCTCCTTCTACTTCTTCTACTTCTTCTGATTCACCCTCCTGACTTCACCTTCTCCTTCTCCTTCTTCTACTTCTTCTGCTTCACCCTCCAGACTTCACCTTCTCCTTCTCCTTCTTCTACTTCTTCTGATTCACCCTCCAGACTTCACCTTCTCCTTCTCCTTCTTCTGCTTCTTCTGATTCACCCTCCAAACTTCACCTTCTCATTCTCCTTCTTCTGCTTCTTATGCTGCGCCCTCCAGACTTCACCTTCTCCTTCTCCTTCTTCTGCTTCTTCTGCTTCACACTCCAGACTTCACCTTCTCCTTCTCCTTCTTCTGCTTCTTCTGCTTCACCGTCCTGACTTCACCTTCTCCTTCTCCTTCTTCTACTTCTTCTGCTACACCCCCTTGACTTCACCTGCTCCTTCTCCTTTTTCTGCTTCTTCTGATTCACCCTCATAAATTCACCTTCTCCTTCTCCTTCTTCTGCTTCTTCTGATTCACCCTCCTGACTTCACCTTCTCCTACTCCTTTTCTGCTTCTTCTGATTCACCCTCCAGACTTCACCTTCTCCTTCTCCTTCTTCTGCTTCTTCTGATTCACCCTCCAGACTTCACCTTCTCCTTCTCCTTCTTCTGCTTCTTCTGATTCACCCTCCAGACCTCACCTTCTCCTTCTCCTTCTTCTACTTCTTCTGATTCACCCTCCAGACTTCATCTTCTCCTTCTCCTTCTTCTGCTTCTTCTGATTCACCCTCCAGACTTCACCTTCTCCTTCTCCTTCTTCTGCTTCTTCTGATTCACCCTCCAGACTTCACCTTCTCATTCTCCTTCTTCTACTTCTTCTGATTCACCCTCCAGACTTCACCTTCTCCTTCTCCTTCTTCGACTTCTTCTGATTCACCCTCCAGTCTTCACCTTCTCCTTCTCTTTCTACTGCTTCTTCTGATTCACCCTCCAGACATCACCTTCTCCTTCTTCTGATTCTTCTGATTCACCCTCCAGACTTCACCTTCTCCTTCTCCATCTTCTGCTTCTTCTGCTTCACCGTCCTGACTTCACCTTCTCCTTCTCCTTCTTCTACTTCTTCTGCTACACCCCCCTGACTTCACCTGCTCCTTCTCCTTCTTCTGCTTCTTCTGATTCACCCTCCTAAATTCACCTTCTCCTTCTCCTTCTTCTGCTTCTTCTGATTCACCCTCCTGACTTCACCTTCTCCTTCTCCTTCTTCTGCTTCTTCTGATTCACCCTCCAGACTTCCCCTTCTCCTTCTCCTTCTTCTGCTTCTTCTGATTCACCCTCCAGACTTCACCTTCTCCTTCTCCTTCTTCTGCTTCTTCTGATTCACCCTCCAGACCTCACCTTCTCCTTCTCCTTCTTCTACTTCCTCTGATTCACCCTCCAGACTTCATCTTCTCCTTCTCCTTCTTCTGCTTCTTCTGATTCACCCTCCAGACTTCACCTTCTCCTTCTCCTTCTTCTACTTCTTCTGATTCAGCCTCCAGACTTCACCTTCTCCTTCTCCTTCTTCTACTTCTTCTGATTCACCCTCCAGACTTCATCTTCTCCTTCTCCTTCTTCTCCTTCTTCTGATTCACCCTCCAGACTTTACCTTCTCCTTCTCCTTCTTCTGCTTCTTCTGATTCACCCTCCAGACTTCACCTTCTCCTTCTCCTTCTTCTACTTCTTCTGATTCACCCTCCAGACTTCACCTTCTCCTTCTCCTTCTTCTACTTCTTCTGATTTACTCTCCAGTCTACACCTTCTCCTTCTCCTTCTTCTGTTTCTTCTGCTTCACCCTCCAGACTTCACCTTCTCCTTCTCTTTCTTCTGCTTCTTCTGATTCACCCTCCAGACTTAACCTTCTCCTTCTCCTTCTTCTGATTCTTCTGATTCACCCTCCTGACTTCACCTTCTCCTTCTCCTTCTTCTGCTTCTTCTGATTCACCCTCCAGAACTCACCTTCTCCTTCTCCTTCTTCTACTTCTTCTGATTCACCCTCCTGACTTCACCTTCTCCTTCTCCTTCATCTACTTCTTCTGCTTCACCCTCCAGACTTCACCTTCTCCTTCTCCTTCTTCTACTTCTTCTGATTCACCCTCCAGACTTCACCTTCTCCTTCTCCTTCTTATACTTCTTCTGATTCACCCTCCAGACTTCACCTTCTCCTTCTCCTTCTTCTACTTCTTCTGATTCACCCTCCAGACTTCACCTTCTCCTTCTCCTTCTTCTGCTTCTTCTGATTCACCCTCCAGACTTCACCTTCTCCTTCTCCTTATTCTGCTTCTTCTGATTCACCCTCCAGACTTCACCTTCTCCTTCTCCTTCTTCTGCTTCTTCTGATTCACCCTCCAGACTTCACCTTCTCCTTCTCCTTCTTCTGCTTCTTCTGATTCACCCTCCAGACTTCACCTTCTCCTTCTCCTTCTTCTACTTCTTCTGATTCACCCTCCAGACTTCCCCTTCTCCTTCTCCTTCTTCTGCTTCTTCTGATTCACCCTCCAGACTTCACCTTCTCCTTCTCCTTCTTCTACTTCTTCTGATTCACCCTCCAGACTTCACCTTCTCCTTCTCCTTCTTCTGTTTCTTCTGATTCACCCTCCAGTCTTCACCTTCTCCTTCTCCTTCTTCTACTTCTTCTGATTCACCCTCCAGATATCACCTTCTCCTTCTCCTTCTTCTACTTCTTCTGATTCACCCTCCAGACTTCATCTTCTCCTTCTCCTTCTTCTGCTTCTTCTGATTCACCCTCCAGACTTCACCTTCTCCTTCTCCTTCTTCTACTTCTTCTGATTCACCCTCCAGTCTTCACCTTCTCCTTCTCCTTTTTCTGTTTCTTCTGCTTCACCCTCCAGACTTCACCTTCTCCTTCTCTTTCTACTGCTTCTTCTGATTCACCCTCCAGACATCACCTTCTCCTTCTTCTGATTCTTCTGATTCACCCTCCAGACTTCACCTTCTCCTTCTCCATCTTCTGCTTCTTCTGATTCACCCTCCTGACTTCACCTTCTCCTTCTACTTCTTCTACTTCTTCTGATTCACCCTCCTGACTTCACCTTCTCCTTCTCCTTCTTCTACTTCTTCTGCTTCACCCTCCAGACTTCACCTTCTCCTTCTCCTTCTTCTACTTCTTCTGATTCACCCTCCAGACTTCACCTTCTCCTTCTCCTTCTTCTGCTTCTTCTGATTCACCCTCCAAACTTCACCTTCTCATTCTCCTTCTTCTGCTTCTTATGCTGCGCCCTCCAGACTTCACCTTCTCCTTCTCCTTCTTCTGCTTCTTCTGCTTCACACTCCAGACTTCACCTTCTCCTTCTCCTTCTTCTGCTTCTTCTGCTTCACCGTCCTGACTTCACCTTCTCCTTCTCCTTCTTCTACTTCTTCTGCTACACCCCCTTGACTTCACCTGCTCCTTCTCCTTTTTCTGCTTCTTCTGATTCACCCTCATAAATTCACCTTCTCCTTCTCCTTCTTCTGCTTCTTCTGATTCACCCTCCTGACTTCACCTTCTCCTTCTCCTTTTCTGCTTCTTCTGATTCACCCTCCAGACTTCACCTTCTCCTTCTCCTTCTTCTGCTTCTTCTGATTCACCCTCCAGACTTCACCTTCTCCTTCTCCTTCTTCTGCTTCTTCTGATTCACCCTCCAGACCTCACCTTCTCCTTCTCCTTCTTCTACTTCTTCTGATTCACCCTCCAGACTTCATCTTCTCCTTCTCCTTCTTCTGCTTCTTCTGATTCACCCTCCAGACTTCACCTTCTCCTTCTCCTTCTTCTGCTTCTTCTGATTCACCCTCCAGACTTCACCTTCTCATTCTCCTTCTTCTACTTCTTCTGATTCACCCTCCAGACTTCACCTTCTCCTTCTCCTTCTTCGACTTCTTCTGATTCACCCTCCAGTCTTCACCTTCTCCTTCTCCTTCTTCTGTTTCTTCTGCTTCACCCTCCAGACTTCACCTTCTCCTTCTCTTTCTTCTGCTTCTACTGCTTCACCCTCCAGACTTCACCTTCTCCTTCTCCTTCTTCTGATTCTTCTGATTCACCCTCCAGACTTCACCTTCTCTATCTCCTTCTTCTGCTTCTTCTGATTCACCCTCCTGACTTCACCTTCTCCTTCTCCTTCTTCTACTTCTTCTGATTCACCATCCTGACTTCACCTTCTCCTTCTCCTTCTTCTACTTCTTCTGCTTCACCCTCCAGACTTCACCTTCTCCTTCTCCTTCTTCTACTTCTTCTGATTCACCCTCCAGACTTCACCTTCTCCTTCTCCTTCTTCTGCTTCTTCTGATTCACCCTCCAGACTTCACCTTCTCCTTCTCCTTATTCTGCTTCTTCTGATTCACCCTCCAGACTTCACCTTCTCCTTCTCCTTCTTCTGCTTCTTCTGATTCACCCTCCAGACTTCACCTTCTCCTTCTCCTTCTTCTGCTTCTTCTGATTCACCCTCCAGACTTCACCTTCTCCTTCTCCTTCTTCTGCTTCTTCTATTTCACCCTCCAGACTTCACCTTCTCCTTCTCCTTCTTCTACTTCTTCTGATTAACCCTCCAGACTTCACATTCTCCTTCTCCTTCTTCTGCTTCTTCTGATTCAACCTCCTGACTTCACCTTCTCCTTCTCCTTCTTCTACTTCTTCTGATTCACCCTCCTGACTTCACCTTCTCCTTCTCCTTCTTCTACTTCTTCTGCTTCACCCTCCAGACTTCACCTTCTCCTTCTCCTTCTTCTACTTCTTCTGATTCACCCTCCAGACTTCACCTTCTCCTTCTCCTTCTTCTGCTTCTTCTGATTCACCCTCCAGACTTCACCTTCTCATTCTCCTTCTTCTGCTTCTTCTGCTGCGCCCTCCAGACTTCACCTTCTCCTTCTCCTTCTTCTGCTTCTTCTGCTTCACACTCCAGACTTCACCTTCTCCTTCTCCTTCTTCTGCTTCTTCTGCTGCGCCCTCCAGGCTTCACCTTCTCCTTCTCCTTCTTCTGCTTCTTCTGCTTCACCGTCCTGACTTCACCTTCTCCTTCTCCTTCTTCTACTTCTTCTGCTACACCCCCCTGACTTCACCTGCTCCTTCTCCTTCTTCTGCTTCTTCTGATTCACCCTCCTAACTTCACCTTCTCCTTCTCCTTCTTCTGCTTCTTCTGATTCACCCTCCTGACTTCACCTTCTCCTTCTCCTTCTTCTGCTTCTTCTGATTCACCCTCCAGACTTCACCTTCTCCTTCTCCTTCTTCTGCTTCTTCTGATTCACCCTCCAGACTTCACCTTCTCCTTCTCCTTCTTCTGCTTCTTCTGATTCACCCTCCAGACCTCACCTTCTCCTTCTCCTTCTTCTACTTCTTCTGATTCACCCTCCAGACTTCATCTTCTCCTTCTCCTTCTTCTGCTTCTTCTGATTCACCCTCCAGACTTTACCTTCCCCTTCTTCTGCTTCTTCTGATTCACCCTCCAGACTTCACCTTCTCCTTCTCCTTCTTCTACTTCTTCTGATTCACCCTCCAGACTTCACCTTCTCCTTCTCCTTCTTCTACTTCTTCTGATTCACCCTCCAGTTTTCACCTTCTCCTTCTCCTTCTTCTGTTTCTTCTGCTTCACCCTCCAGACTTCACCTTCTCCTTCTCTTTCTTCTGCTTCTTCTGCTTCACCCTCCAGACTTCACCTTCTCCTTCTCCTTCTTCTGATTCTTCTGATTCACCCTCCAGACTTCACCTTCTCTATCTCCTTCTTCTGCTTCTTCTGATTCACCCTCCTGACTTCACCTTCTCCTTCTCCTTCTTCTACTTCTTCTGATTCACCCTCCTGACTTCACCTTCTCCTTCTCCTTCTTCTACTTCTTCTGCTTCACCCTCCAGACTTCACCTTCTCCTTCTCCTTCTTCTACTTCTTCTGATTCACCCTCCAGACTTCACCTTCTCCTTCTCCTTTTTCTGCTTCTTCTGATTCACCCTCCAGACTTCACCTTCTCCTTCTCCTTATTCTGCTTCTTCTGATTCACCCTCCAGACTTCACCTTCTCCTTCTCCTTATTCTGCTTCTTCTGATTCACCCTCCAGACTTCACCTTCTCCTTCTCCTTCCTTTGCTTCTTCTGATTCACCCTCCAGACTTCACCTTCTCCTTCTCCTTCTTCTGATTCTTCTGATTCACCCTCCAGACTTCACCTTCTCCTTCTCCATCTTCTGCTTCTTCTGATTCACCCTCCTGACTTCACCTTCTCCTTCTCCTTCTTCTACTTCTTCTGATTCACCCTCCTGACTTCACCTTCTCCTTCTCCATCTTCTACTTCTTCTGCTTCACCCTCCAGACTTCAACTTCTCCTTCTCCTTCTTCTACTTCTTCTGATTCACCCTCCAGACTTCACCTTCTCCTTCTCCTTCTTCTGCTTCTTCTGATCCACCCTCCAGACTTCACCTTCTCCTTCTCCTTCTTCTGCTTCTTCTGATTCACCCTCCAGACTTCACCTTCTCCTTCTCCTTCTTCTACTTCTTCTGATTCACCCTCCAGACTTCACCTTCTCCTTCTCCTTCTTCTGCTTCTTCTGATTCACCCTCCAGACTTCACCTTCTCCTTCTCCTTCGTCTACTTCTTCTGATTCACCCTCCAGACTACACCTTCTCCTTCTCCTTCTTCTACTTCTTCTGAATCACCCTCCAGACTTCACCTTCTCCTTCTCATTCTTCTGTTTCTTCTGATTCACCCTCCAGACTTCACCTTCTCCTTCTCCTTCTTCTACTTCTTCTGATTCACCCTCCAGACTTCACCTTCTCCTTCTCCTTCTTCTACTTCTTCTGATTCACCCTCCAGACTTCACCTTCTCCTTCTCCTTCTTCTACTTCTTCTGCTTCTCCCTCCAGACTTCACCTTCTCCTTCTCCTTCTTCTGCTTCTTCTGCTTCACCCTCCAGACTTCACCTTCTCCTTCTCCTTCTTCTACTTCTTCTGATTCACCCTCCAGACTTCACCTTCTCCTTCTCCTTCTTCTGCTTCTTCTGATTCACCCTCCAAACTTCACCTTCTCATTCTCCTTCTTCTGCTTCTTATGCTGCGCCCTCCAGACTTCACCTTCTCCTTCTCCTTCTTCTGCTTCTTCTGCTTCACACTCCAGACTTCACCTTCTCCTTCTCCTTCTTCTGCTTCTTCTGCTTCACCGTCCTGACTTCACCTTCTCCTTCTCCTTCTTCTACTTCTTCTGCTACACCCCCTTGACTTCACCTGCTCCTTCTCCTTTTTCTGCTTCTTCTGATTCACCCTCATAAATTCACCTTCTCCTTCTCCTTCTTCTGCTTCTTCTGATTCACCCTCCTGACTTCACCTTCTCCTTCTCCTTTTCTGCTTCTTCTGATTCACCCTCCAGACTTCACCTTCTCCTTCTCCTTCTTCTGCTTCTTCTGATTCACCCTCCAGACTTCACCTTCTCCTTCTCCTTCTTCTGCTTCTTCTGATTCACCCTCCAGACCTCACCTTCTCCTTCTCCTTCTTCTACTTCTTCTGATTCACCCTCCAGACTTCATCTTCTCCTTCTCCTTCTTCTGCTTCTTCTGATTCACCCTCCAGACTTCACCTTCTCCTTCTCCTTCTTCTGCTTCTTCTGATTCACCCTCCAGACTTCACCTTCTCATTCTCCTTCTTCTACTTCTTCTGATTCACCCTCCAGACTTCACCTTCTCCTTCTCCTTCTTCGACTTCTTCTGATTCACCCTCCAGTCTTCACCTTCTCCTTCTCCTTCTTCTGTTTCTTCTGCTTCACCCTCCAGACTTCACCTTCTCCTTCTCTTTCTTCTGCTTCTACTGCTTCACCCTCCAGACTTCACCTTCTCCTTCTCCTTCTTCTGATTCTTCTGATTCACCCTCCAGACTTCACCTTCTCTATCTCCTTCTTCTGCTTCTTCTGATTCACCCTCCTGACTTCACCTTCTCCTTCTCCTTCTTCTACTTCTTCTGATTCACCATCCTGACTTCACCTTCTCCTTCTCCTTCTTCTACTTCTTCTGCTTCACCCTCCAGACTTCACCTTCTCCTTCTCCTTCTTCTACTTCTTCTGATTCACCCTCCAGACTTCACCTTCTCCTTCTCCTTCTTCTGCTTCTTCTGATTCACCCTCCAGACTTCACCTTCTCCTTCTCCTTATTCTGCTTCTTCTGATTCACCCTCCAGACTTCACCTTCTCCTTCTCCTTCTTCTGCTTCTTCTGATTCACCCTCCAGACTTC
Organism: Somniosus microcephalus; assembly: GCF_052327205.1. Lineage (NCBI taxonomy): Eukaryota > Metazoa > Chordata > Chondrichthyes > Squaliformes > Somniosidae > Somniosus > Somniosus microcephalus. Next base: position 981,466 of record NW_028225227.1, on the reverse strand, counting down.
ACCTTCTCCTTCTCCTTCTTCTGCTTCTTCTGATTCACCCTCCAGACTTCACCTTCTCCTTCTCCTTCTTCTGCTTCTTCTATTTCACCCTCCAGACTTCACCTTCTCCTTCTCCTTCTTCTACTTCTTCTGATTAACCCTCCAGACTTCACATTCTCCTTCTCCTTCTTCTGCTTCTTCTGATTCAACCTCCTGACTTCACCTTCTCCTTCTCCTTCTTCTACTTCTTCTGATTCACCCTCCTGACTTCACCTTCTCCTTCTCCTTCTTCTACTTCTTCTGCTTCACCCTCCAGACTTCACCTTCTCCTTCTCCTTCTTCTACTTCTTCTGATTCACCCTCCAGACTTCACCTTCTCCTTCTCCTTCTTCTGCTTCTTCTGATTCACCCTCCAGACTTCACCTTCTCATTCTCCTTCTTCTGCTTCTTCTGCTGCGCCCTCCAGACTTCAACTTCTCCTTCTCCTTCTTCTGCTTCTTCTGCTTCACACTCCAGAGTTCACCTTCTCCTTCTCCTTCTTCTGCTTCTTCTGCTGCGCCCTCCAGGCTTCACCTTCTCCTTCTCCTTCTTCTGCTTCTTCTGCTTCACCGTCCTGACTTCACCTTCTCCTTCTCCTTCTTCTACTTCTTCTGCTACACCCCCCTGACTTCACCTGCTCCTTCTCCTTCTTCTGCTTCTTCTGATTCACCCTCCTAACTTCACCTTCTCCTTCTCCTTCTTCTGCTTCTTCTGATTCACCCTCCTGACTTCACCTTCTCCTTCTCCTTCTTCTGCTTCTTCTGATTCACCCTCCAGACTTCACCTTCTCCTTCTCCTTCTTCTGCTTCTTCTGATTCACCCTCCAGACTTCACCTTCTCCTTCTCCTTCTTCTGCTTCTTCTGATTCACCCTCCAGACCTCACCTTCTCCTTCTCCTTCTTCTACTTCTTCTGATTCACCCTCCAGACTTCATCTTCTCCTTCTCCTTCTTCTGCTTCTTCTGATTCACCCTCCAGACTTTACCTTCCCCTTCTTCTGCTTCTTCTGATTCACCCTCCAGACTTCACCTTCTCCTTCTCCTTCTTCTACTTCTTCTGATTCACCCTCCAGACTTCACCTTCTCCTTCTCCTTCTTCTACTTCTTCTGATTCACCCTCCAGTTTTCACCTTCTCCTTCTCCTTCTTCTGTTTCTTCTGCTTCACCCTCCAGACTTCACCTTCTCCTTCTCTTTCTTCTGCTTCTTCTGCTTCACCCTCCAGACTTCACCTTCTCCTTCTCCTTCTTCTGATTCTTCTGATTCACCCTCCAGACTTCACCTTCTCTATCTCCTTCTTCTGCTTCTTCTGATTCACCCTCCTGACTTCACCTTCTCCTTCTCCTTCTTCTACTTCTTCTGATTCACCCTCCTGACTTCACCTTCTCCTTCTCCTTCTTCTACTTCTTCTGCTTCACCCTCCAGACTTCACCTTCTCCTTCTCCTTCTTCTACTTCTTCTGATTCACCCTCCAGACTTCACCTTCTCCTTCTCCTTTTTCTGCTTCTTCTGATTCACCCTCCAGACTTCACCTTCTCCTTCTCCTTATTCTGCTTCTTCTGATTCACCCTCCAGACTTCACCTTCTCCTTCTCCTTATTCTGCTTCTTCTGATTCACCCTCCAGACTTCACCTTCTCCTTCTCCTTCCTTTGCTTCTTCTGATTCACCCTCCAGACTTCACCTTCTCCTTCTCCTTCTTCTGATTCTTCTGATTCACCCTCCAGACTTCACCTTCTCCTTCTCCATCTTCTGCTTCTTCTGATTCACCCTCCTGACTTCACCTTCTCCTTCTCCTTCTTCTACTTCTTCTGATTCACCCTCCTGACTTCACCTTCTCCTTCTCCATCTTCTACTTCTTCTGCTTCACCCTCCAGACTTCAACTTCTCCTTCTCCTTCTTCTACTTCTTCTGATTCACCCTCCAGACTTCACCTTCTCCTTCTCCTTCTTCTGCTTCTTCTGATTCACCCTCCAGACTTCACCTTCTCCTTCTCCTTCTTCTGCTTCTTCTGATTCACCCTCCAGACTTCACCTTCTCCTTCTCCTTCTTCTACTTCTTCTGATTCACCCTCCAGACTTCACCTTCTCCTTCTCCTTCTTCTGCTTCTTCTGATTCACCCTCCAGACTTCACCTTCTCCTTCTCCTTCGTCTACTTCTTCTGATTCACCCTCCAGACTACACCTTCTCCTTCTCCTTCTTCTACTTCTTCTGAATCACCCTCCAGACTTCACCTTCTCCTTCTCATTCTTCTGTTTCTTCTGATTCACCCTCCAGACTTCACCTTCTCCTTCTCCTTCTTCTACTTCTTCTGATTCACCCTCCAGACTTCACCTTCTCCTTCTCCTTCTTCTACTTCTTCTGATTCACCCTCCAGACTTCACCTTCTCCTTCTCCTTCTTCTACTTCTTCTGCTTCTCCCTCCAGACTTCACCTTCTCCTTCTCCTTCTTCTGCTTCTTCTGATTCACCCTCCAGACTTCACCTTCTCCTTCTCCTTCTTCTACTTCTTCTGATTCACCTTCCAGACTTCACCTTCTCCTTCTATTTCTTCTACTTCTTCTGATTCACCCTCCTGACTTCACCTTCTCCTTCTCCTTCTTCTGCTTCTTCTGCTTCACCCTCCAGACTTCACCTTCTCCTTCTCCTTCTTCTGCTTCTTCTGCTTCACCCTCCAGACTTCACCTTCTACTTCTCCTTCTTCTGCTTCTTCTGCTTCACCCTCCTGACTTCACCTTCTCCTTCCCCTTCTTCTACTTCTTCTGATTCACCCTCCAGACTTCACCTTCTCCTTCTCCTTCTTCTGCTTCTTCTGCTTCACCCTCCAGACTTCACCTTCTCCTTCCCCTTCTTCTGCTTCTTCTGCTTCGCCCTCCAGACTTCACCTTCTCCTTCTCCTTCTTCTGCTTCTTCTGCTTCACCCTCCTGACTTCACCTTCTCCTTCTCCTTCTTCTACTTCTTCTGATTCACCCTCCAGACTTCACCTTCTCCTTCTCCTTCTTCTGCTTCTTCTGCTTCACCCTCCAGACTTCACCTTCTCCTTCTCCTTCTTCTGCTTCTTCCGCTGCACCCTCCAGACTTCACCTTCACCTTCTCCTTCTTCTGCTTCTTCTGCTTCACCCTCCTGACTTCACCTTCTCCTTCTCCTTCTTCTACTTCTTCTGCTTCACCCTCCTGACTTCACCTTCTCCTTCTCCTTCTTCTGCTTCTTCTGATTCACCCTCCTAACTTCACCTTTCCTTCTCCATCTTCTGCTTCTTCTGATTCACCCTCCTGACTTCACCTTCTTCTTCTCCTTCTTCTGCTTCTTCTGATTCACCCTCCAGACTTCAACTTCTCCTTCTCCATCTTCTGCTTCTTCTGATTCACCCTCCAGACTTCACCTTCTCCTTCTCCTTATTCTGCTTCTTCTGATTCACCCTCCAGACTTCACCTTCTCCTTCTCCTTCTTCTGCTTCTTCTGATTCAGCCTCCAGACTTCACCTTCTCCTTCTCCTTCTTCTGCTTCTTCTGAATCACCCTCCAGACTTCACCTTCTCCTGCTCCTTCTTCTGCTTCTTCTGATTCACCCTGCAGACTTCACCTTCTCCTTCTCCTTATTCTACTTCTTCTGATTCACCCTCCAGACATCACCTTCTCGTTCTCCTTCTTCTACTTCTTCTGATTCACCCTCCAGGCTTCACCTTCTCCTTCTCCTTCTTCTGCTTCTTCTGATTCACCCTCCAGGCTTCACCTTCTCCTTCTCCTTCTTCTGCTTCTTCTGATTCACCATCCAGACTTCACCTTCTCCTTCTCCTTCTTCTGCTTCTTCTGCTTCTCCCTCCTGACTTCACCTTCTCCTTCTCCTTCTTCTACTTCTTCTGATTCACCCTCCAGACTTCACCTTCTCCTTCTCCTTCTTCTGCTCCTTCTGCTTCACCCTCCAGACTTCACCTTCTCCTTCTCCTTCTTCTGCTTCTTCTGCTGCGCCCTCCAGACTTCACCTTCTCCTTCTCCTTCTTCTGCTTCTTCTGATTCACACTCCAGACCTCACCTTCTCCTTCTCCTTCTTCTACTACTTCTGATTCACCCTCCAGACTTCACCTTTTCATTCTCCTTCTTCTGCTTCTTCTGAGTCACCCTCCAGACATCACCTTCTCCTTCTCCTTCTTCTGCTTCTTCTGATTCATTCTCCAGTCTTCACCTTCTCCTTCTCCTTCTTCTGCTTCTTCTGATTCACCATTCAGACTTCACCTTCTCCTTCTCCTTCTTCTACTTCTTCTGATTCACCCTCCAGACTTCATCTTCTCCTTCTCCATCTACTGCTTCTTCTGATTCACCCTCCAGACTTCACCTTCTCCTTCTCCTTCTTCTGCTTCTTCTGATTCACCCTCCAGACTTCACCTTCTCCTTCTCCTTCTTCTACTTCTTCTGATACACCCTCCAGACTTCACCTTCTCCTTCTCCTTCTCATACTTCTTCTGATTCACCCTCCAGACTTCACCTTCTCCTTCTCCTTCTTCTACTTCTTCTGCTTCTCCCTCCAGACTTCACCTTCTCCTTCTCCTTCTTCTGCTTCTTCTGATTCACCCTCCAGATTTCACCTTCTCCTTCTCCTTCTTCTACTTCTTCTGATTCACCCTCCAGACTTCACCTTCTCCTTCTCCTTCTTCTACTTCTTCTGATTCACCCTCCAGACTTCACCTTCTTCTTCTCCTTCTTCTGCTTCTTCTGATTCACCCTCCAGACATCACCTTCTCCTTCTCCTTCTTCTACTTCTTCTGATTCACCCTCCAGACTTCACCTTCTCCTTCCCCTTCTTCTGCTTCTTCTGATTCACGATCCAGACTTTGCATTCTCCTTCTCCTTCTTCTACTTCTTCTGATTCACCCTCCAGACTTCACCTTCTCCTTCTCCTTCTTCTACTTCTTCTGATTCACCCTCCAGTCTTCACCTTCTCCTTCTCCTTCTTCTGCTTCTTCTGATTCACCCTCCAGACTTCACCTTCTCCTACTCCTTCTTCTGCTTCTTCTGATTCACCCTCCAGACTTCACCTTCTCCTTCTCCGTCTTCTGCTTCTTCTGATTCACCCTCCAGACTTCACCTTCTCCTTCTCCTTCTTCTGCTTCTTCTGATTCACCCTCCAGACTTCACCTTCTCCTTCTCCTTCTTCTGCTTCTTCTGATTCACCCTCCAGACTTCACCTTCTCCTTCTCCTTCTTCTGCTTCTTCTGATTCACCCTCCAGACTTCACCTTCTCCTTCTCCTTCTTCTGCTTCTTCTGATTCACCCTCCAGACATCGCCTTCTCCTTCTCCTTCTTCTACTTCTTCTGATTCACCCTCCAGACTTCACCTTCTCCTTCTTCTGCTTCTTCTGATTCACCCTCCAGACTTCACCTTCTCCTTCTCCTTCGTCTACTTCTTCTGATTCACCCTCCAGACTACACCTTCTCCTTCTCCTTCTTCTGCTTCTTCTGATTCACACTCCAGACCTCACCTTCTCCTTCTCCTTCTTCTACTTCTTCTGATTCACCCTCCAGACTTCATCTTCTCCTTCTCCTTCTTCTGCTTCTTCTGATTCACCCTCCAGACTTCACCTTTTCCTTCTCCTTCTTCTGCTTCTTCTGAGTCACCCTCCAGACTTCACCTTCTCCTTCTCCTTCTTCTACTTCTTCTGATTCACCCTCCAGACTTCACCTTCTCCTTCTCCTTCTTCTACTTCTTCTGATTCACCCTCCAGTCTTCACCTTCTCCTTCTCCTTTTTCTGCTTCTTCTGCTTCACCCTCCAGACTTCAGCTTCTCCTTCTCCTTCTTCTGATTCTTCTGATTCAACCTCCAGACTTCACCTTCTCCTTCTCCTTCTTCTGCTTCTTCTGATTCACCCTCCTGACTTCACCTTCTCCTTCTCCTTCTTCTACTTCTTCTGATTCACCCTCCTGACTTCACCTTCTCCTTCTCCTTCTTCTACTTCTTCTGCTTCACCCTCCAGACTTCACCTTCTCCTTCTCCTTCTTCTACTTCTTCTGATTCACCCTCCAGACTTCACCTTCTCCTTCTCCATCTTCTGCTTCTTCTGATTCACCCTCCAGACTTCACCTTCTCCTTCTCCTTATTCTGCTTCTTCTGATTCACCCTCCAGACTTCACCTTCTCCTTCTCCTTCTTCTGCTTCTTCTGATTCACCCTCCAGACTTCACCTTCTCCTTCTCCTTCTTCTGCTTCTTCTGAATCACCCTCCAGACTTCACCTTCTCCTGCTCCTTCTTCTGCTTCTTTTGATTCACCCTGCAGACTTCACCTTCTCCTTCTCCTTATTCTACTTCTTCTGATTCACCCTCCAGACATCACCTTCTCGTTCTCCTTCTTCTACTTCTTCTGATTCACCCTCCAGGCTTCACCTTCTCCTTCTCCTTCTTCTGCTTCTTCTGATTCACCCTCCAGACTTCACCTTCTCCTTCTCCTTCTTCTGCTTCTTCTGATTCATCCTCCAGACTTCACCTTCTCCTTCTCCTTCTTCTGCTTCTTCTGATTCACCATTCAGACTTCACCTTCTCCTTCTCCTTCTTCTGCTTCTTCTGATTCACCGTCCAGACCTCACCTTCTCCTTCTCCTTCTTCTGCTTCTTCTGCTGCGCCCTCCAGACTTCAGCTTCTCCTTCTCCTTCTTCTGCTTCTTCTGCTTCACCCTCCTGACTTCACCTTCTCCTTCTCCTTCTTCTACTTCTTCTGCTTCACCCCCCTGACTTCACCTTCTCCTTCTCCTTCTTCTACTTCTTCTGATTCACCCTCCAGACTTCATCTTCTCCTTCTTCTTCTTCTGCTTCTTCTGATTCACCCTCCAGACTTCACCTTCTCCTGCTCCTTCTTCTGCTTCTTCTGATTCACCCTCCAGACTTCACCTTCTCCTTCAACTTCTTCTACTTCTTCTGATTCACCCTCCAGACTTCACCTTCTCCTTCTCCTTCTTCTACTTCTTCTGATTCACCCTCCAGTCTTCACCTTCTCCTTCTCCTTCTTCTGTTTCTTCTGCTTCACCCTCCAGACATCACCTTCTCCTTCTCTTTATTCTGCTTCTTCTGATTCACCATCCAGACTTCACCTTCTCCTTCTCCTTCTTCTGATTCTTCTGATTCACCATCCAGACTTCACCTTCTCCTTCTCCTTCTTCAGCTTCTTCTGATTCACCCTCCTGACTTCACCTTCTCCTTCTCCTTCTTCTACTTCTTCTGATTCACCCTCCTGACTTCACCTTCTCCTTCTGCTTCTTCTACTTCTTCTGCTTCACCCTCCAGACTTCACCTTCTCCTTCTCCTTCTTCTACTTCTTCTGATTCACCCTCCAGACTTCACCTTCTCCTTCTTCTGCTTCTTCTGATTCACCCTCCAGACTTCACCTTCTCCTTCTCCTTATTCTGCTTCTTCTGATTCTCCCTCCAGACTTCACCTTCTCCTTCTCCTTCTTCTGCTTCTTCTGATTCACCCTCCAGACTTCACCTTCTCCTTCTCCTTCTTCTGCTTCTTCTGATTCACCCTCCAGACTTCACCTTCTCCTTCTCCTTCTTCTGCTTCTTCTGATTCATCCTCCAGACTTCACCTTCTCCTTCTCCTTCTTCTGCTTCTTCTGATTCAACCTCCAGACTTCACCTTCTCCTTCTCCTTCTTCTACTTCTTCTGATTCACCCTCCAGACTTCACCTTCTCCTTCTCCTTCTTCTACTTCTTCTGATTCACCCTCCAGACTTCACCTTCCCCTTCTCCTTCTTCTGCTTCTTCTGATTCACCCTCCTGACTTCACCTTCTCCTTCTCCTTATTCTGCTTCTTCTGATTCACCCTCCAGACTTCACCTTCTCCTTCTCCTTCTTCTGCTTCTTCTGATTCACCCTCCAGACTTCACCTTCTCCTTCTCCTTCTTCTGCTTCTTCTGATTCACCCTCCAGACTTCACCTTCTCCTTCTCCTTCTTCTCCTTCTTCTGATTCACCCTCCAGACTTCACCTTCTCCTTCTCCTTCTTCTGCTTCTTCTGATTCACCCTGCAGACTTCACCTTCTCCTTCTCCTTCGTCTACTTCTTCTGATTCACCGTCCAGACTACACCTTCTCCTTCTCCTTCTTCTACTTCTTCTGATTCACGCTCCAGACTTCACCTTCTCCTTCTCCTTCTTCTGCTTCTTCTGATTCACCCTCCAGACTTCACCTTCTCCTTCTCCTTCTTCTACTTCTTCTGATTGACCCTCCAGACTTCACCTTCTCCTTCTCCTTCTTCTACATCTTCTGATTCACGCTCCAGACTTCACCTTCTCCTTCTCCTTCTTCTACTTCTTCTGTTTCACACTCCAGGCTTCGCCTTCTCCTTCTCCTTCTTCTACTTCTTCTGCTTCACCCTCCTGACTTCACCTTCTCCTTCTCCTTCTTCTACTTCTTCTGATTCACCCTCCAGACTTCACCTTCTCCTTCTCCTTCTTCTGCTTCTTCTGCTTCACCCTCCTGACTTCACCTTCTCCTTCTCCTTCTTCGACTTCTTCTGTTTCACCCTCCAGACTTCACGTTCTCCTTCTCCTTCTTCTGCTTCTTCTGCTTCACCCTCCAGACTGCACCTTCTCCTTCTCCTTCTTCTGCTTCTTCTGCTGCGCCCTCCAGACTTCACCTTCTCCTTCTCCTTCTTCTGCTTCTTCTGCTTCACCCTCCTGACTTCACCTTCTCCTTCTCCTTCTTCTACTTCTTCTGCTTCACCCCCCTGACTTCACCTTCTCCTTCTCCTTCTTCTGCTTCTTCTGATTCACCCTCCTAACTTCACCTTCTCCTTCTGCTTCTTCTGCTTCTTCTGATTCACCCTCCAGACTTCACCTTCTCCTTCTCCTTCTTCTGCTTCTTCTGATTCACCCTCCAGACCTCACCTTCTCCTTCTCCTTCTTCTACTTCTTCTGATTCACCCTCCAGACTTCATCTTCTCCTTCTTCTTCTTCTGCTTCTTCTGATTCACCCTCCAGACTTCACCTTCTCCTTCTCCTTCTTCTGCTTCTTCTGATTCACCCTCCAGACTTCACCTTCTCCTTCAACTTCTTCTACTTCTTCTGATTCACCCTCCAGACTTCACCTTCTCCTTCTCCTTCTTCTGCTTCTTCTGATTCACCCTCCAGACTTCACCTTCTCCTTCTCCTTCTTCTGCTTCTGCTGATTCACCCTCCAGACTTCACCTTCTCCTTCTCCTTCTTCTACTTCTTCTGATTCACCCTCCAGACTTCATCTTCTCCTTCTCCTTCTTCTGCTTCTTCTGATTCACCCTCCAGACTTCACCTTCTCCTTCTCCTTCTTCTGCTTCTTCTGATTCACCCTCCAGACTTCGCCTTCTCCTTCTCCTTTTTCTACTTCTTCTGATTCATCCTCCAGACTTCACCTTCTCCTTCTCCTTCTTCTACTTCTTCTGATTCACCCTCCAGACTTCACCTTCTCCTTCTCCTTCTTCTGCTTCTTCTGATTCACCCTCCAGACTTCACCTTCTCCTTCTCCTTCTTCTGCTTCTTCTGATTCATCCTCCAGACTTCACCTTCTCCTTCTCCTTCTTCTGCTTCTTCTGATTCAACCTCCAGACTTCACCTTCTCCTTCTCCTTCTTCTACTTCTTCTGATTCACCCTCCAGACTTCACCTTCTCCTTCTCCTTCTTCTACTTCTTCTGATTCACCCTCCAGACTTCACCTTCCCCTTCTCCTTCTTCTGCTTCTTCTGATTCACCCTCCTGACTTCACCTTCTCCTTCTCCTTATTCTGCTTCTTCTGATTCACCCTCCAGACTTCACCTTCTCCTTCTCCTTCTTCTGCTTCTTCTGATTCACCCTCCAGACTTCACCTTCTCCTTCTCCTTCTTCTGCTTCTTCTGATTCACCCTCCAGACTTCACCTTCTCCTTCTCCTTCTTCTCCTTCTTCTGATTCACCCTCCAGACTTCACCTTCTCCTTCTCCTTCTTCTGCTTCTTCTGATTCACCCTGCAGACTTCACCTTCTCCTTCTCCTTCGTCTACTTCTTCTGATTCACCGTCCAGACTACACCTTCTCCTTCTCCTTCTTCTACTTCTTCTGATTCACGCTCCAGACTTCACCATCTCCTTCTCCTTCTTCTGCTTCTTCTGATTCACCCTCCAGACTTCACCTTCTCCTTCTCCTTCTTCTACTTCTTCTGATTGACCCTCCAGACTTCACCTTCTCCTTCTCCTTCTTCTACATCTTCTGATTCACGCTCCAGACTTCACCTTCTCCTTCTCCTTCTTCTACTTCTTCTGTTTCACACTCCAGGCTTCGCCTTCTCCTTCTCCTTCTTCTACTTCTTCTGCTTCACCCTCCTGACTTCACCTTCTCCTTCTCCTTCTTCTACTTCTTCTGATTCACCCTCCAGACTTCACCTTCTCCTTCTCCTTCTTCTGCTTCTTCTGCTTCACCCTCCTGACTTCACCTTCTCCTTCTCCTTCTTCGACTTCTTCTGTTTCACCCTCCAGACTTCACGTTCTCCTTCTCCTTCTTCTGCTTCTTCTGCTTCACCCTCCAGACTGCACCTTCTCCTTCTCCTTCTTCTGCTTCTTCTGCTGCGCCCTCCAGACTTCACCTTCTCCTTCTCCTTCTTCTGCTTCTTCTGCTTCACCCTCCTGACTTCACCTTCTCCTTCTCCTTCTTCTACTTCTTCTGCTTCACCCCCCTGACTTCACCTTCTCCTTCTCCTTCTTCTGCTTCTTCTGATTCACCCTCCTAACTTCACCTTCTCCTTCTGCTTCTTCTGCTTCTTCTGATTCACCCTCCAGACTTCACCTTCTCCTTCTCCTTCTTCTGCTTCTTCTGATTCACCCTCCAGACCTCACCTTCTCCTTCTCCTTCTTCTACTTCTTCTGATTCACCCTCCAGACTTCATCTTCTCCTTCTTCTTCTTCTGCTTCTTCTGATTCACCCTCCAGACTTCACCTTCTCCTTCTCCTTCTTCTGCTTCTTCTGATTCACCCTCCAGACTTCACCTTCTCCTTCAACTTCTTCTACTTCTTCTGATTCACCCTCCAGACTTCACCTTCTCCTTCTCCTTCTTCTGCTTCTTCTGATTCACCCTCCAGACTTCACCTTCTCCTTCTCCTTCTTCTGCTTCTGCTGATTCACCCTCCAGACTTCACCTTCTCCTTCTCCTTCTTCTACTTCTTCTGATTCACCCTCCAGACTTCATCTTCTCCTTCTCCTTCTTCTGCTTCTTCTGATTCACCCTCCAGACTTCACCTTCTCCTTCTCCTTCTTCTGCTTCTTCTGATTCACCCTCCAGACTTCGCCTTCTCCTTCTCCTTTTTCTACTTCTTCTGATTCATCCTCCAGACTTCACCTTCTCCTTCTCCTTCTTCTACTTCTTCTGATTCACCCTCCAGACTTCACCTTCTCCTTCTCCTTCTTCTGCTTCTTCTGATTCACCCTCCAGACTTCACCTTCTCCTTCTCCTTCTTCTGCTTCTTCTGGTTCACCCTCCAGACTTCACCTTCTCCTTATCCTTCTTCTACTTCTTCTGATTCACCCTCCAGACTTCATCTTCTCCTTCTCCTTCTTCTGCTTCTTCTGATTCACCCTCCAGACTTCACCTTCTCCTTCAACTTCTTCTACTTCTTCTGATTCACCCTCCAGACTTCACCTTCTCCTTCTCCTTCTTCTACTTCTTCTGATTCACCCTCCAGTCTTCACCTTCTCCTTCTCCTTCTTCTGTTTCTTCTGCTTCACCCTCCAGACATCAACTTCTCCTTCTCTTTCTTCTGCTTCTTCTGATTCACCCTCCAGACTTCACCTTCTCCTTCTCCTTCTTCTGCTTCTTCTGATTCACCCTCCAGACTTCACCTTCTCCTTCAACTTCTTCTACTTCTTCTGATTCACCCTCCAGACTTCACCTTCTCCTTCTCCTTCTTCTGCTTCTTCTGATTCACCCTCCAGACTTCACCTTCTCCTTCTCCTTCTTCTGCTTCTGCTGATTCACCCTCCAGACTTCACCTTCTCCTTCTCCTTCTTCTACTTCTTCTGATTCACCCTCCAGACTTCATCTTCTCCTTCTTCTTCTTCTGCTTCTTCTGATTCACCCTCCAGACTTCACATTCTCCTTCTCCTTCTTCTGCTTCTTCTGATTCACCCTCCAGACTTCACCTTCTCCTTCAACTTCTTCTACTTCTTCTGATTCACCCTCCAGACTTCACCTTCTCCTTCTCCTTCTTCTACTTCTTCTGATTCACCCTCCAGTCTTCACCTTCTCCTTCTCCTTCTTCTGTTTCTTCTGCTTCACCCTCCAGACATCAACTTCTCCTTCTCTTTCTTCTGCTTCTTCTGATTCACCCTCCAGACTTCACCTTCTCCTTCAACTTCTTCTACTTCTTCTGATTCACCCTCCAGACTTCACCTTCTCCTTCTCCTTCTTCTGCTTCTTCTGATTCACCCTCCAGACTTCACCTTCTCCTTCTCCTTCTTCTGCGTCTGCTGATTCACCCTCCAGACTTCACCTTCTCCTTCTCCTTCTTCTACTTCTTCTGATTCACCCTCCAGACTTCATCTTCTCCTTCTCCTTCTTCTGCTTCTTCTGATTCACCCTCCAGACTTCACCTTCTCCTTCTCCTTCTTCTGCTTCTTCTGATTCACCCTCCAGACTTCGCCTTCTCCTTCTCCTTTTTCTACTTCTTCTGATTCATCCTCCAGACTTCACCTTCTCCTTCTCCTTCTTCTACTTCTTCTGATTCACCCTCCAGACTTCACCTTCTCCTTCTCCTTCTTCTGCTTCTTCTGATTCACCCTCCAGACTTCACCTTCTCCTCTCCTTCTTCTGCTTCTTCTGGTTCACCCTCCAGACTTCACCTTCTCCTTATCCTTCTTCTACCTCTTCTGATCCACCCTCCAGACTTCACCTTCTCCTTCTCCTTCTTCTGCTTCTTCTGATTCACCCTCCAGACTTCACCTTCTCCTTCTCCTTCGTCTACTTCTTCTGATTCACCCTCCAGACTACACCTTCTCCTTCTCCTTCTTCTACTTCTTCTGATTCACCCTCCAGACTTCACCTTCTCCTTCTCCTTCTTCTGCTTCTTCTGCTTCACCCTCCTGACTTCACCTTCTCCTTCTCCTTCTTCGACTTCTTCTGTTTCACCCTCCAGACTTCACGTTCTCCTTCTCCTTCTTCTGCTTCTTCTGCTTCACCCTCCAGACTGCACCTTCTCCTTCTCCTTCTTCTGCTTCTTCTGCTGCGCCCTCCAGACTTCACCTTCTCCTTCTCCTTCTTCTGCTTCTTCTGCTTCACCCTCCTGACTTCACCTTCTCCTTCTCCTTCTTCTACTTCTTCTGCTTCACCCCCCTGACTTCACCTTCTCCTTCTCCTTCTTCTGCTTCTTCTGATTCACCCTCCTAACTTCACCTTCTCCTTCTGCTTCTTCTGCTTCTTCTGATTCACCCTCCAGACTTCACCTTCTCCTTCTCCTTCTTCTGCTTCTTCTGATTCACCCTCCAGACCTCACCTTCTCCTTCTCCTTCTTCTACTTCTTCTGATTCACCCTCCAGACTTCATCTTCTCCTTCTTCTTCTTCTGCTTCTTCTGATTCACCCTCCAGAATTCACCTTCTCCTTCTCCTTCTTCTGCTTCTTCTGATTCACCCTCCAGACTTCACCTTCTCCTTCAACTTCTTCTACTTCTTCTGATTCACCCTCCAGACTTCACCTTCTCCTTCTCCTTCTTCTACTTCTTCTGATTCACCCTCCAGTCTTCACCTTCTCCTTCTCCTTCTTCTGTTTCTTCTGCTTCACCCTAAAGACATCAACTTCTCCTTCTCTTTCTTCTGCTTCTTCTGATTCACCCTCCAGACTTCACCTTCTCCTTCTCCTTCTTCTGCTTCTTCTGATTCACCCTCCAGACTTCACCTTCTCCTTCAACTTCTTCTACTTCTTCTGATTCACCCTCCAGACTTCACCTTCTCCTTCTCCTTCTTCTGCTTCTTCTGATTCACCCTCCAGACTTCACCTTCTCCTTCTCCTTCTTCTGCTTCTGCTGATTCACCCTCCAGACTTCACCTTCTCCTTCTCCTTCTTCTACTTCTTCTGATTCACCCTCCAGACTTCATCTCCTCCTTCTCCTTCTTCTGCTTCTTCTGATTCACCCTCCAGACTTCACCTTCTCCTTCTCCTTCTTCTGCTTCTTCTGATTCACCCTCCAGACTTCGCCTTCTCCTTCTCCTTTTTCTACTTCTTCTGATTCATCCTCCAGACTTCACCTTCTCCTTCTCCTTCTTCTACTTCTTCTGATTCACCCTCCAGACTTCACCTTCTCCTTCTCCTTCTTCTGCTTCTTCTGATTCACCCTCCAGACTTCACCTTCTCCTTATCCTTCTTCTACCTCTTCTGATCCACCCTCCAGACTTCACCTTCTCCTTCTCCTTCTTCTGCTTCTTCTGATTCACCCTCCAGACTTCACCTTCTCCTTCTCCTTCGTCTACTTCTTCTGATTCACCCTCCAGACTACACCTTCTCCTTCTCCTTCTTCTACTTCTTCTGATTCACCCTCCAGACTTCACCTTCTCCTTCTCCTTCTTCTACCTCTTCTGATCCACCCTCCAGACTTCACCTTCTCCTTCTCCTTCTTCTGCTTCTTCTGATTCACCCTCCAGACTTCACCTTCTCCTTCTCCTTCGTCTACTTCTTCTGATTCACCCTCCAGACTACACCTTCTCCTTCTCCTTCTTCTACTTCTTCTGATTCACCCTCCAGACTTCACCTTCTCCTTCTCCTTCTTCTGCTTCTTCCGATTCACCCTCCAGACTTCACCTTCTCCTTCTCCTTCTTCAGCTTCTTCTGATTCACCCTCCTGACTTCACCTTCTCCTTCTCCTTCTTCTACTTCTTCTGATTCACCCTCCTGACTTCACCTTCTCCTTCTCCTACTTCTACTTCTTCTGCTTCACCCTCCAGACTTCACCTTCTCCCTCTCCTTCTTCTACTTCTTCTGATTCACCCTCCAGACTTCACCTTCTCCTTCTTCTGCTTCTTCTGATTCACCCTCCAGACTTCACCTTCTCCTTCTCCTTATTCTGCTTCTTCTGATTCACCCTCCAGACTTCACCTTCTCCTTCTCCTTCTTCTGCTTCTTCTGATTCACCCTCCAGACTTCACCTTCTCCTTCTCCTTCTTCTGCTTCTTCTGATTCACCCTCCAGACTTCACCTTCTCCTTCTCCTTCTTCTGCTTCTTCTGATTCACCCTCCAGACTTCATCGTCTCCTTCTCCTTCTTCTGCTTCTTCTGATTAATCCTCCAGACTTCACCTTCTCCTTCTCCTTCTTCTGCTTCTTCTGATTCAACCTCCAGACTTCACCTTCTCCTTCTCCTTCTTCTACTTCTTCTGATTCACCCTCCAGACTTCACCTTCTCCTTCTCCTTCTTCTACTTCTTCTGATTCACCCTCCAGACTTCACCTTCCCCTTCTCCTTCTTCTGCTTCTTCTGATTCACCCTCCTGACTTCACCTTCTCCTTCTCCTTATTCTGCTTCTTCTGATTCACCCTCCAGACTTCACCTTCTCCTTCTCCTTCTTCTGCTTCTTCTGATTCACCCTCCAGACTTCACCTTCTCCTTCTCCTTCTTCTGCTTCTTCTGATTCACCCTCCAGACTTCACCTTCTCCTTCTCCTTCTTCTCCTTCTTCTGATTAACCCTCCAGACTTCAACTTCTCCTTCTCCTTATTCTGCTTCTTCTGATTCACCCTGCAGACTTCACCTTCTCCTTCTCCTTCGTCTACTTCTTCTGATTCACCGTCCAGACTACACCTTCTCCTTCTCCTTCTTCTACTTCTTCTGATTCACCCTCCAGACTTCACCTTCTCCTTCTCCTTCTTCTGCTTCTTCTGATTCACCCTCCAGACTTCACCTTCTCCTTCTCCTTCTTCTACTTCTTCTGATTGACCCTCCAGACTTCACCTTCTCCTTCTCCTTCTTCTACATCTTCTGATTCACGCTCCAGACTTCACCTTCTCCTTCTCCTTCTTCTACTTTTTCTGTTTCGCACTCCAGGCTTCGCCTTCTCCTTCTCCTTCTTCTACTTCTTCTGCTTCACCCTCCTGACTTCACCTTCTCCTTCTCCTTCTTCTACTTCTTCTGATTCACCCTCCAGACTTCACCTTCTCCTTCTCCTTCTTCTGCTTCTTCTGCTTCACCCTCCTGACTTCACCTTCTCCTTCTCCTTCTTCTACTTCTTCTGTTTCACCCTCCAGACTTCACCTTCTCCTTCTCCTTCTTCTGCTTCTTCTGCTTCAGCCTCCAGACTGCACCTTCTCCTTCTCCTTCTTCTGCTTCTTCTGCTGCGCCCTCCAGACTTCACCTTCTCCTTCTCCTTCTTCTGCTTCTTCTGCTTCACCCTCCTGACTTCACCTTCTCCTTCTCCTTCTTCTACTTCTTCTGCTTCACCCCCCTGACTTCACCTTCTCCTTCTACTTCTTCTGCTTCTTCTGATTCACCCTCCTAACTTCACCTTCTCCTTCTCCTTCTTCTGCTTCTTCTGATTCACCCTCCAGACTTCACCTTCTCCTTCTCCTTCTTCTGCTTCTTCTGATTCACCCTCCAGACCTCACCTTCTCCTTCTCCTTCTTCTACTTCTTCTGATTCACCCTCCAGACTTCATCTTCTCCTTCTTCTTCTTCTGCTTCTTCTGATTCACCCTCCAGACTTCACCTTCTCCTTCTCCTTCTTCTGCTTCTTCTGATTCACCCTCCAGACCTCAACTTCTCCTTCAACTTCTTCTACTTCTTCTGATTCACCCTCCAGACTTCACCTTCTCCTTCTCCTTCTTCTACTTCTTCTGATTCACCCTCCAGACTTCACCTTCTCCTTCTCCTTCTTCTACTTCTTCTGATTCACCCTCCAGTCTTCACCTTCTCCTTCTCCTTCTTCTGTTTCTTCTGCTTCACCCTCCAGACATCAACTTCTCCTTCTCTTTCTTCTGCTTCTTCTGATTCACCCTCCAGACTTCACCTTCTCCTTCTCCTTCTTCTGCTTCTTCTGATTCACCCTCCAGACTTCACCTTCTCCTTCAACTTCTTCTACTTCTTCTGATTCACCCACCAGACTTCACCTTCTCCTTCTCCTTCTTCTGCTTCTTCTGATTCACCCTCCAGACTTCACCTTCTCCTTCTCCTTCTTCTGCTTCTGCTGATTCACCCTCCAGACTTCACCTTCTCCTTCTCCTTCTTCTACTTCTTCTGATTCACCCTCCAGACTTCATCTTCTCCTTCTCCTTCTTCTGCTTCTTCTGATTCACCCTCCAGACTTCACCTTCTCCTTCTCCTTCTTCTGCTTCTTCTGATTCACCCTCCAGACTTCGCCTTCTCCTTCTCCTTTTTCTACTTCTTCTGATTCATCCTCCAGACTTCACCTTCTCCTTCTCCTTCTTCTACTTCTTCTGATTCACCCTCCAGACTTCACCTTCTCCTTCTCCTTCTTCTGCTTCTTCTGATTCACCCTCCAGACTTCACCTTCTCCTCTCCTTCTTCTGCTTCTTCTGGTTCACCCTCCAGACTTCACCTTCTCCTTATCCTTCTTCTACCTCTTCTGATCCACCCTCCAGACTTCACCTTCTCCTTCTCCTTCTTCTGCTTCTTCTGATTCACCCTCCAGACTTCACCTTCTCCTTCTCCTTCGTCTACTTCTTCTGATTCACCCTCCAGACTACACCTTCTCCTTCTCCTTCTTCTACTTCTTCTGATTCACCCTCCAGACTTCACCTTCTCCTTCTCCTTCTTCTGCTTCTTCTGCTTCACCCTCCTGACTTCACCTTCTCCTTCTCCTTCTTCGACTTCTTCTGTTTCACCCTCCAGACTTCACGTTCTCCTTCTCCTTCTTCTGCTTCTTCTGCTTCACCCTCCAGACTGCACCTTCTCCTTCACCTTCTTCTGCTTCTTCTGCTGCGCCCTCCAGACTTCACCTTCTCCTTCTCCTTCTTCTGCTTCTTCTGCTTCACCCTCCTGACTTCACCTTCTCCTTCTCCTTCTTCTACTTCTTCTGCTTCACCCCCCTGACTTCACCTTCTCCTTCTCCTTCTTCTGCTTCTTCTGATTCACCCTCCTAACTTCACCTTCTCCTTCTGCTTCTTCTGCTTCTTCTGATTCACCCTCCAGACTTCACCTTCTCCTTCTCCTTCTTCTGCTTCTTCTGATTCACCCTCCAGACCTCACCTTCTCCTTCTCCTTCTTCTACTTCTTCTGATTCACCCTCCAGACTTCATCTTCTCCTTCTTCTTCTTCTGCTTCTTCTGATTCACCCTCCAGACTTCTCCTTCTCCTTCTCCTTCTTCTGCTTCTTCTGATTCACCCTCCAGACTTCACCTTCTCCTTCAACTTCTTCTACTTCTTCTGATTCACCCTCCAGACTTCACCTTCTCCTTCTCCTTCTTCTACTTCTTCTGATTCACCCTCCAGTCTTCACCTTCTCCTTCTCCTTCTTCTGTTTCTTCTGCTTCACCCTCCAGACATCAACTTCTCCTTCTCTTTCTTCTGCTTCTTCTGATTCACCCTCCAGACTTCACCTTCTCCTTCTCCTTCTTCTGCTTCTTCTGATTCACCCTCCAGACTTCACCTTCTCCTTCAACTTCTTCTACTTCTTCTGATTCACCCTCCAGACTTCACCTTCTCCTTCTCCTTCTTCTGCTTCTTCTGATTCACCCTCCAGACTTCACCTTCTCCTTCTCCTTCTTCTGCTTCTGCTGATTCACCCTCCAGACTTCACCTTCTCCTTCTCCTTCTTCTACTTCTTCTGATTCACCCTCCAGACTTCATCTTCTCCTTCTCCTTCTTCTGCTTCTTCTGATTCACCCTCCAGACTTCACCTTCTCCTTCTCCTTCTTCTGCTTCTTCTGATTCACCCTCCAGACTTCGCCTTCTCCTTCTCCTTTTTCTACTTCTTCTGATTCATCCTCCAGACTTCACCTTCTCCTTCTCCTTCTTCTACTTCTTCTGATTCACCCTCCAGACTTCACCTTCTCCTTCTCCTTCTTCTGCTTCTTCTGATTCACCCTCCAGACTTCACCTTCTCCTTCTCCTTCTTCTGCTTCTTCTGGTTCACCCTCCAGACTTCACCTTCTCCTTATCCTTCTTCTACCTCTTCTGATCCACCCTCCAGACTTCACCTTCTCCTTCTCCTTCTTCTGCTTCTTCTGATTCACCCTCCAGACTTCACCTTCTCCTTCTCCTTCGTCTACTTCTTCTGATTCACCCTCCAGACTACACCTTCTCCTTCTCCTTCTTCTACTTCTTCTGATTCACCCTCCAGACTTCACCTTCTCCTTCTCCTTCTTCTGCTTCTTCCGATTCACCCTCCAGACTTCACCTTCTCCTTCTCCTTCTTCAGCTTCTTCTGATTCACCCTCCTGACTTCACCTTCTCCTTCTCCTTCTTCTACTTCTTCTGATTCACCCTCCTGACTTCACCTTCTCCTTCTCCTACTTCTACTTCTTCTGCTTCACCCTCCAGACTTCACCTTCTCCCTCTCCTTCTTCTACTTCTTCTGATTCACCCTCCAGACTTCACCTTCTCCTTCTTCTGCTTCTTCTGATTCACCCTCCAGACTTCACCTTCTCCTTCTCCTTATTCTGCTTCTTCTGATTCACCCTCCAGACTTCACCTTCTCCTTCTCCTTCTTCTGCTTCTTCTGATTCACCCTCCAGACTTCACCTTCTCCTTCTCCTTCTTCGGCTTCTTCTGATTCACCCTCCAACCTTCACCTTCTCCTTCTCCTTCTTCTGCTTCTTCTGATTCACCCTCCAGACTTCATCGTCTCCTTCTCCTTCTTCTGCTTCTTCTGATTAATCCTCCAGACTTCACCTTCTCCTTCTCCTTCTTCTGCTTCTTCTGATTCAACCTCCAGACTTCACCTTCTCCTTCTCCTTCTTCTACTTCTTCTGATTCACCCTCCAGACTTCTCCTTCTCCTTCTCCTTCTTCTACTTCTTCTGATTCACCCTCCAGACTTCACCTTCCCCTTCTCCTTCTTCTGCTTCTTCTGATTCACCCTCCTGACTTCACCTTCTCCTTCTCCTTATTCTGCTTCTTCTGATTCACCCTCCAGACTTCACCTTCTCCTTCTCCTTCTTCTGCTTCTTCTGATTCACCCTCCAGACTTCACCTTCTCCTTCTCCTTCTTCTGCTTCTTCTGATTCACCCTCCAGACTT
The DNA here is from genome assembly GCF_052327205.1 of Somniosus microcephalus. Lineage (NCBI taxonomy): Eukaryota > Metazoa > Chordata > Chondrichthyes > Squaliformes > Somniosidae > Somniosus > Somniosus microcephalus. The sequence continues at coordinate 961,300 of NW_028225227.1, read as the reverse complement.
CACCGTCTCCTTCTCCTTCTTCTCCTTCTTCTGATTAACCCTCCAGACTTCACCTTCTCCTTCTCCTTCTTCTGCTTCTTCTGATTCACCCTGCAGACTTCACCTTCTCCTTCTCCTTCGTCTACTTCTTCTGATTCACCGTCCAGACTACACCTTCTCCTTCTCCTTCTTCTACTTCTTCTGATTCACCCTCCAGACTTCACCTTCTCCTTCTCCTTCTTCTGCTTCTTCTGATTCACCCTCCAGACTTCACCTTCTCCTTCTCCTTCTTCTACTTCTTCTGATTGACCCTCCAGACTTCACCTTCTCCTTCTCCTTCTTCTACATCTTCTGATTCACGCTCCAGACTTCACCTTCTCCTTCTCCTTCTTCTACTTTTTCTGTTTCACACTCCAGGCTTCGCCTTCTCCTTCTCCTTCTTCTACTTCTTCTGCTTCACCCTCCTGACTTCACCTTCTCCTTCTCCTTCTTCTACTTCTTCTGATTCACCCTCCAGACTTCACCTTCTCCTTCTCCTTCTTCTGCTTCTTCTGCTTCTCCCTCCTGACTTCACCTTCTCCTTCTCCTTCTTCTACTTCTTCTGTTTCACCCTCCAGACCTCACCTTCTCCTTCTCCTTCTTCTGCTTCTTCTGCTTCAGCCTCCAGACTGCACCTTCTCCTTCTCCTTCTTCTGCTTCTTCTGCTGCGCCCTCCAGACTTCACCTTCTCCTTCTCCTTCTTCTGCTTCTTCTGCTTCACCCTCCTGACTTCACCTTCTCCTTCTCCTTCTTCTACTTCTTCTGCTTCACCCCCCTGACTTCACCTTCTCCTTCTACTTCTTCTGCTTCTTCTGATTCACCCTCCTAACTTCACCTTCTCCTTCTCCTTCTTCTGCTTCTTCTGATTCACCCTCCAGACTTCACCTTCTCCTTCTCCTTCTTCTGCTTCTTCTGATTCACCCTCCAGACCTCACCTTCTCCTTCTCCTTCTTCTACTTCTTCTGATTCACCCTCCAGACTTCATCTTCTCCTTCTTCTTCTTCTGCTTCTTCTGATTCACCCTCCAGACTTCACCTTCTCCTTCTCCTTCTTCTGCTTCTTCTGATTCACCCTCCAGACCTCACCTTCTCCTTCAACTTCTTCTACTTCTTCTGATTCACCCTCCAGACTTCACCTTCTCCTTCTCCTTCTTCTGCTTCTTCTGATTCACCCTCCAGACTTCACCTTCTCCTTCTCCTTCTTCTGCTTCTGCTGATTCATCCTCCAGACTTCACCTTCTCCTTCTCCTTCTTCTACTTCTTCTGATTCACCCTCCAGACTTCATCTTCTCCTTCTCCTTCTTCTGCTTCTTCTGATTCACCCTCCAGACTTCACCTTCTCCTTCTCCTTCTTCTGCTTCTTCTGATTCACCCTCCAGACTTCGCCTTCTCCTTCTCCTTCTTCTACTTCTTCTGATTCACCCTCCAGACTTCACCTTCTCCTTCTCCTTCTTCTACTTCTACTGATTCACCCTCCAGACTTCACCTTCTCCTTCTCCTTCTTCTGCTTCTTCTGATTCACCCTCCAGACTTCACCTTCTCCTTCTCCTTCTTCTGCTTCGTCTGGTTCACCCTCCAGACTTCACCTTCTCCTTATCCTTCTTCTACCTCTTCTGATCCACCCTCCAGACTTCACCTTCTCCTTCTTCTTCTTCTGCTTCTTCTGATTCACCCTCCAGACTTCACCTTCTCCTTCTCCTTCGTCTACTTCTTCTGATTCACCCTCCAGACTACACCTTCTCCTTCTCCTTCTTCTACTTCTTCTGATTCACCCTCCAGACTTCACCTTCTCCTTCTCCTTCTTCTGCTTCTTCCGATTCACCCTCCAGACTTCACCTTCTCCTTCTCCTTCTTCTACTTCTTCTGATTCACCCTCCAGACTTTACCTTCGCCTTCTCCTTCTTCTACTTCTTCTGATTCACCCTCCAGACTTCACCTTCTCCTTCTCCTTCTTCTACTTCTTCTGCTTCTCCCTCCATACTTCACCTTCCCGTTCTCCTTCTTCTGCTTCTTCTGATTCACCCTGCAGACTTCACCTTCTCCTTCTCCTTCTTCTACTTCTTCTGATTCACCCTCCAGACTTCACCTTCTCCTTCTCCATCTTCTGCTTCTTCTGATTCACCCTCCAGACTTCACCTTCTCCTTCTCCTTCTTCTGCTTCTTCTGATTCACCCTCCAGACTTCACCTTCTCCTTCTCCTTCTTCTGCTTCTTCTGATTCACCCTTCAGACTTCACCTTCTCCTTCTCCTTCTTCTGCTTCTTCTGATTCACCCTCCAGACCTCACCTTCTCCTTCTCCTTCTTCTACTTCTTCTGATTCACCCTCCAGACTTCATCTTCTCCTTCTCCTTCTTCTGCTTCTTCTGATTCACCCTCCAGACTTCACCTTCTCCTTCTCCTTCTTCTGCTTCTTCTGATTCACCCTCCAGACTTCGCCTTCTCCTTCTCCTTCTTCTACTTCTTCTGATTCACCCTCCAGACTTCACCTTCTCCTTCTCCTTCTTCTACTTCTTCTGATTCACCCTCCAGTCTTCACCTTCTCCTTCTCCTTCTTCTGCTTCTTCTGATTCACCCTCCAGACTTCACCTTCTCCTTCTCCTTCTTCTGCTTCTTCTGATTCACCCTCCTGACTTCACCTTCTCCTTCTCCTTCTTCTGCTTCTTCTGATTCACCCTCCAGACTTCACCTTCTCCTTCTCCTTCTTCTACTTCTTCTGATTCACCCTCCAGACTTCACCTTCTCCTTCTACTTCTTCTACTTCTTCTGATTCACCCTCCAGACTTCACCTTCTCCTTCTCCTTCTTCTGCTTCGTCTGATTCACCCTCCAGACTTCACCTTCTCCTTCTCCTTCTTCTGCTTCTTCTGGTTCACCCTCCAGACTTCACCTTCTCCTTATCCTTCTTCTACCTCTTCTGATTCACCCTCCAGACTTCACCTTCTCCTTTTCCTTCTTCTGCTTCTTCTGATTCACCCTCCAGATTTCACCTTCTCCTTCTCCTTCGTCTACTTCTTCTGATTCACCCTCCAGACTACACCTTCTCCTTCTCCTTCTTCTACTTCTTCTGATTCACCCTCCAGACTTCACCTTCTCCTTCTCCTTCTTATGCTTCTTCCGATTCACCCTCCAGACTTCACCTTCTCCTTCTCCTTCTTCTACTTCTTCTGATTCACCCTCCAGACTTTCCCTTCGCCTTCTCCTTCTTCTACTTCTTCTGATTCACCCTCCAGACTTCACCTTCTCCTTCTCCTTCTTCTACTTCTTCTGCTTCTCCCTCCAGACTTCACCTTCCCGTTCTCCTTCTTCTGCTTCTTCTGATTCACCCTCCAGACTTCACCTTCTCCTTCTCCTTCTTCTCCTTCTTCTGATTCACCCTCCAGACTTCACCTTCTCCTTCTCCTTCTTCTACTTCTTCTGATTCACCCTCCAGACTTCACCTTCTCCTTCTCCTTTTTCTACTTCTTCTGATTCACCCTCCTGACTTCACCTTCTTCTTCTCCTTCTTCTGCTTCTTCTGCTTCACCCTCCAGACTTCACCTTCTCCTTCTCCTTCTTCTGCTTCTTCTGCTTCACCCTCCAGACTTCACCTTCTCCTTCTCCTTCTTCTGCTTCTTCTGCTTCACCCTCCTGACTTCACCTTCTCCTTCTCCTTCTTCTACTTCTTCTGATTCACCCTCCAGACTTCACCTTCTCCTTCTCCTTCTTCTGCTTCTTCTGCTTCAACCTCCTGACTTCACCTTCTCCTTCTCCTTCTTCTACTTCTTCTGTTTCACCCTCCAGACTTCACCTTCTCCTTCTCCTTCTTCTGCTTCTTCTGCTTCACCCTCCAGACTGCACCTTCTCCTTCTCCTTCTTCTGCTTCTTCTGCTGCGCCCTCCAGACTTCAGCTTCTCCTTCTCCTTCTTCTGCTTCTTCTGCTTCACCCTCCTGACTTCACCTTCTCCTTCTCCTTCTTCTACTTCTTCTGCTTCACCCCCTGACTTCACCTTCTCCTTCTCCTTCTTCTACTTCTTCTGATTCACCCTGCAGACTTCATCTTCTCCTTCTTCTTCTTCTGCTTCTTCTGATTCACCCTCCAGACTTCACCTTCTCCTTCTCCTTCTTCTGCTTCTTCTGATTCACCCTCCAGACTTCACCTTCTCCTTCAACTTCTTCTACTTCTTCTGATTCACCCTCCAGACTTCACCTTCTCCTTCTCCTTCTTCTACTTCTTCTGATTCACCCTCCAGTCTTCACCTTCTCCTTCTCCTTCTTCTGTTTCTTCTGCTTCACCCTCCAGACATCACCTTCTCCTTCTCTTTATTCTGCTTCTTCTGATTCACCCTCCAGACTTCACCTTCTCCTTCTCCTTCTTCTGATTCTTCTGATTCACCATCCAGACTTCACCTTCTCCTTCTCCTTCTTCAGCTTCTTCTGATTCACCCTCCTGACTTCACCTTCTCCTTCTCCTTCTTCTACTTCTTCTGATTCACCCTCCTGACTTCACCTTCTCCTTCACCTTCTTCTACTTCTTCTGCTTCACCCTCCAGACTTCACCTTCTCCTTCTCCTTCTTCTACTTCTTCTGATTCACCCTCCAGACTTCACCTTCTCCTTCTTCTGCTTCTTCTGATTCACCCTCCAGACTTCACCTTCTCCTTCTCCTTATTCTGCTTCTTCTGATTCACCCTCCAGACTTCACCTTCTCCTTCTCCTTCTTCTGCTTCTTCTGATTCACCCTCCAGACTTCACCTTCTCCTTCTCCTTCTTCTGCATCTTCTGATTCACCCTCCAGACTTCACCTTCTCCTTCTCCTTCTTCTGCTTCTTCTGATTCACCCTCCAGACTTCATCGTCTCCTTCTCCTTCTTCTGCTTCTTCTGATTCATCCTCCAGACTTCACCTTCTCCTTCTCCTTCTTCTGCTTCTTCTGATTCAACCTCCAGACTTGACCTTCTCCTTCTCCTTCTTCTACTTCTTCTGATTCACCCTCCAGACTTCACCTTCTCCTTCTCCTTCTTCTACTTCTTCTGATTCACCCTCCAGACTTCACCTTCCCCTTCTCCTTCTTCTGCTTCTTCTGATTCACCCTCCTTACTTCACCTTCTCCTTCTCCTTATTCTGCTTCTTCTGATTCACCCTCCAGACTTCACCTTCTCCTTCTCCTTCTTCTGCTTCTTCTGATTCACCCTCCAGACTTCACCTTCTCCTTCTCCTTCTTCTGCTTCTTCTGATTCACCCTCCAGACTTCACCTTCTCCTTCTCCTTCTTCTCCTTCTTCTGATTCACCCTCCAGACTTCACCTTCTCCTTCTCCTTCTTCTGCTTCTTCTGATTCACCCTGCAGACTTCACCTTCTCCTTCTCCTTCGTCTACTTCTTCTGATTCACCGTCCAGACTACACCTTCTCCTTCTCCTTCTTCTACTTCTTCTGATTCACCCTCCAGACTTCACCTTCTCCTTCTCCTTCTTCTGCTTCTTCTGATTCACCCTCCAGACTTCACCTTCTCCTTCTCCTTCTTCTACTTCTTCTGATTGACCCTCCAGACTTCACCTTCTTCTTCTCCTTCTTCTACATCTTCTGATTCACGCTCCAGACTTCACCTTCTCCTTCTCCTTCTTCTACTTCTTCTGTTTCACACTCCAGGCTTCGCCTTCTCCTTCTCCTTCTTCTACTTCTTCTGCTTCACCCTCCTGACTTCACCTTCTCCTTCTCCTTCTTCTACTTCTTCTGATTCACCCTCCAGACTTCACCTTCTCCTTCTCCTTCTTCTGCTTCTTCTGCTTCACCCTCCTGACTTCACCTTCTCCTTCTCCTTCTTCTACTTCTTCTGTTTCACCCTCCAGACTTCACCTTCTCCTTCTCCTTCTTCTGCTTCTTCTGCTTCACCCTCCAGACTGCACCTTCTCCTTCTCCTTCTTCTGCTTCTTCTGCTGCGTCCTCCAGACTTCACCTTCTCCTTCTCCTTCTTCTGCTTCTTCTGCTTCACCCTCCTGACTTCACCTTCTCCTTCTCCTTCTTCTACTTCTTCTGCTTCACCCCCCTGACTTCACCTTCTCCTTCTCCTTCTTCTGCTTCTTCTGATTCACCCTCCTAACTTCACCTTCTCCTTATCCTTCTTCTGCTTCTTCTGATTCACCCTCCAGACTTCACCTTCTCCTTCTCCTTCTTCTGCTTCTTCTGATTCACCCTCCAGACCTCACCTTCTCCTTCTCCTTCTTCTACTTCTTCTGATTCACCCTCCAGACTTCATCTTCTCCTTCTTCTTCTTCTGCTTCTTCTGATTCACCCTCCAGACTTCACCTTCTCCTTCTCCTTCTTCTGCTTCTTCTGATTCACCCTCCAGACTTCACCTTCTCCTTCAACTTCTTCTACTTCTTCTGATTCACCCTCCAGACTTCACCTTCTCCTTCTCCTTCTTCTACTTCTTCTGATTCACCCTCCAGTCTTCACCTTCTCCTTCTCCTTCTTCTGTTTCTTCTGCTTCACCCTCCAGACATCACCTTCTCCTTCTCTTTCTTCTGCTTCTTCTGATTCACCCTCCAGACTTCACCTTCTCCTTCTCCTTCTTCTGATTCTTCTGATTCACCCTCCAGACTTCACCTTCTCCTTCTTCAGCTTCTTCTGATTCACCCTCCTGACTTCACCTTCTCCTTCTCCTTCTTCTACTTCTTCTGATTCACCCTCCTGACTTCACCTTCTCCTTCTCCTTCTTCTACTTCTTCTGCTTCACCCTCCAGACTTCACCTTCTCCTTCTCCTTATTCTGCTTCTTCTGATTCACCCTCCAGACTTCACCTTCTCCTTCTCCTTCTTCTGCTTCTTCTGATTCACCCTCCAGACTTCACCTTCTCCTTCTCCTTCTTCTGCTTCTTCTGATTCACCCTCCAGACTTCACCTTCTCCTTCTCCTTCTTCTACTTCTTCTGATTCACCCTCCAGACTTCATCGTCTCCTTCTCCTTCTTCTGCTTCTTCTGATTCATCCTCCAGACTTCACCTTCTCCTTCTCCTTCTTCTGCTTCTTCTGATACACCCTCCAGACTTCACCTTCTCCTTCTCCTTCTTCTACTTCTTCTGATTCACCCTCCAGACTTCACCTTCTCCTTCTCCTTCTTCTACTTCTAATGATTCACCCTCCAGACTTCACCTTCTCCATCTCCTTCTTCTGCTTCTTCTGATTCAACCTCCAGACTTCACCTTCTCCTTCTCCTTATTCTGCTTCTTCTGATTCACCCTCCAGACTTCACCTTCTCCTTCTCCTTCTTCTGCTTCTTCTGATTCACCCTCCAGACTTCACCTTCTCCTTCTCCTTCTTCTGCTTCTTCTGATTCACCCTCCAGACTTCACCTTCTCCTTCTCCTTCTTCTACTTCTTCTGATTCACCCTCCAGACTTCACCTTCTCCTTCTCCTTCTTCTGCTTCTTCTGATTCACCCTCCAGACTTCACCTTCTCCTTCTCCTTCTTCTACATCTTCTGATTCACGCTCCAGACTTCACCTTCTCCTTCTCCTTCTTCTACTTCTTCTGCTTCTCCCTCCAGACTTCACCTTCTCCTTCTCTTTCTTCTACTTCTTCTGATTCACCCTCCAGACTTCACCTTCTCCTTCTCCTTCTTCTATTTCTTCTGATTCACCCTCCAGACTTCACCTTCACCTTCTCCTTCTTCTACTTCTTCTGATTCACCCTCCAGACTTCACCTTCTCCTTCTCCTTCTTCTGCTTCTTCTGTTTCACCCTCCTGACTTCACCTTCTCCTTCTCCTTCTTCTACTTCTTCTGATCCACCCTCCAGACTTCACCTTCTCCTTCTCCTTCTTCTGCTTCTTCTGCTTCACCCTCCAGAATTCACCTTCTCCTTCTCCTTCTTATGCTTCTTCTGCTTCGCCCTCCAGACTTCACCTTCTCCTTCTCCTTCTTCTGCTTCTTCTGCTTCACCCTCCAGACTTCATCGTCTCCTTCTCCTTCTTCTGCTTCTTCTGATTCATCCACCAGACTTCACCTTCTCCTTCTCCTTCTTCTGCTTCTTCTGATTCACCCTCCAGACTTCACCTTCTCCTTCTCCTTCTTCTACTTCTTCTGATTCACCCTCCAGACTTCACCTTCTCCTTCTCCTTCTTCTACTTCATCTGATTCACCCTCCAGACTTCACCTTCCCCTTCTCCTTCTTCTGCTTCTTCTGATTCACCCTCCTGACTTCACCTTCTCCTTCTCCTTATTCTGCTTCTTCTGATTCACCCTCCAGACTTCACCTTCTCCTTCTCCTTCTTCTGCTTCTTCTGATTCACCCTCCAGACTTCACCTTCTCCTTCTCCTTCTTCTGCTTCTTCTGATTCACCCTCCTGACTTCACCTTCTCCTTCTCCTTCTTCTACATCTTCTGATTCACGCTCCAGACTTCACCTTCTCCTTCTCCTTCTTCTACTTCTTCTGCTTCTCCCTCCAGACTTCACCTTCTCCTTCTCTTTCTTCTACTTCTTCTGATTCACCCTCCAGACTTCACCTTCTCCTTCTCCTTCTTCTACTTCTTCTGATTCACCCTCCAGACTTCACCTTCTCCTTCTCCTTCTTCTACTTCTTCTGATTCACCCTCCAGTCTTCACCTTCTCCTTCTCCTTCTTCTACTTCTTCTGATTCACCCTCCTGACTTCACCTTCTCCTTCTCCTTCTTCTGCTTCTTCTGCTTCACCCTCCAAACTTCACCTTCTCCTTCTCCTTCTTCTGCTTCTTCTGCTTCACCCTCCAGACTTCACCTTCTCCTTCTCCTTCTTCTGCTTCTTCTGCTTCACCCTCCTGACTTCACCTTCTCCTTCTCCTTCTTCTACTTCTTCTGATCCACCCTCCAGACTTCACCTTCTCCTTCTCCTTCTTCTGCTTCTTCTGCTTCACCCTCCAGAATTCACCTTCTCCTTCTCCTTCTTATGCTTCTTCTGCTTCGCCCTCCAGACTTCACCTTCTCCTTCTCCTTCTTCTGCTTCTTCTGCTTCACCCTCCAGACTTCATCGTCTCCTTCTCCTTCTTCTGCTTCTTCTGATTCATCCACCAGACTTCACCTTCTCCTTCTCCTTCTTCTGCTTCTTCTGATTCACCCTCCAGACTTCACCTTCCCCTTCTCCTTCTTCTGCTTCTTCTGATTCACCCTCCTGACTTCACCTTCTCCTTCTCCTTATTCTGCTTCTTCTGATTCACCCTCCAGACTTCACCTTCTCCTTCTCCTTCTTCTGCTTCTTCTGATTCACCCTCCAGACTTCACCTTCTCCTTCTCCTTCTTCTGCTTCTTCTGATTCACCCTCCAGACTTCACCTTCTCCTTCTCCTTCTTCTACTTCTTCTGATTCACCCTCCAGACTTCACCTTCTCCTTCTCCTTCTTCTGCTTCTTCTGATTCACCCTGCAGACTTCACCTTCTCCTTCTCCTTCGTCTACTTCTTCTGATTCACCGTCCAGACTACACCTTCTCCTTCTCCTTCTTCTACTTCTTCTGATTCACCCTCCAGACTTCACCTTCTCCTTCTCCTTCTTCTGCTTCTTCTGATTCACCCTCCAGACTTCACCTTCTCCTTCTCCTTCTTCTACTTCTTCTGATTGACCCTCCAGACATCACCTTCTCCTTCTCCTTCTTCTACATCTTCTGATTCACGCTCCAGACTTCACCTTCTCCTTCTCCTTCTTCTACTTCTTCTGTTTCACACTCCAGGCTTCGCCTTCTCCTTCTCCTTCTTCTACTTCTTCTGCTTCACCCTCCTGACTTCACCTTCTCCTTCTCCTTCTTCTACTTCTTCTGATCCACCCTCCAGACTTCACCTTCTCCTTCTCCTTCTTCTGCTTCTTCTGCTTCACCCTCCAGAATTCACCTTCTCCTTCTCCTTCTTATGCTTCTTCTGCTTCGCCCTCCAGACTTCACCTTCTCCTTCTCCTTCTTCTGCTTCTTCTGCTTCACCCTCCAGACTTCATCGTCTCCTTCTCCTTCTTCTGCTTCTTCTGATTCATCCACCAGACTTCACCTTCTCCTTCTCCTTCTTCTGCTTCTTCTGATTCACCCTCCAGACTTCACCTTCTCCTTCTCCTTCTTCTGCTTCTTCTGATTCACCCTCCAGACTTCACCTTCTCCTTCAACTTCTTCTACTTCTTCTGATTCACCCTGCAGACTTCACCTTCTCCTTCTCCTTCGTCTACTTCTTCTGATTCACCCTCCAGACTACACCTTCTCCTTCTCCTTCTTCTACTTCTTCTGATTCACCCTCCAGACTTCACCTTCTCCTTCTCCTTCTTCTGCTTCTTCTGATTCACCCTCCAGACTTCACCTTCTCCTTCTCCTTCTTCTGCTTCTTCTGATTCACCCTCCAGACTTCACCTTCTCCTTCTCCTTCTTCTGCTTCTTCTGATTCACCCTCCAGACTTCACCTTCTCCTTCTCCTTCTTCTACTTCTTCTGATTCACCCTCCAGACTTCACCTTCTCCTTCTCCTTCTTCTGCTTCTTCTGATTCACCCTGCAGACTTCACCTTCTCCTTCTCCTTCGTCTACTTCTTCTGATTCACCGTCCAGACTACACCTTCTCCTTCTACTTCTTCTACTTCTTCTGATTCACCCTCCAGACTTCACCTTCTCCTTCTTCTGCTTCTTCTGATTCACCCTCCAGACTTCACCTTCTCCTTCTCCTTCTTCTACTTCTTCTGATTGACCCTCCAGACTTCACCTTCTCCTTCTCCTTCTTCTACATCTTCTGATTCACGCTCCAGACTTCACCTTCTCCTTCTCCTTCTTCTACTTCTTCTGTTTCACACTCCAGGCTTCGCCTTCTCCTTCTCCTTCTTCTACTTCTTCTGCTTCACCCTCCTGACTTCACCTTCTCCTTCTCCTTCTTCTACTTCTTCTGATTCACCCTCCAGACTTCACCTTCTCCTTCTCCTTCTTCTGCTTCTTCTGCTTCACCCTCCTGACTTCACCTTCTCCTTCTCCTTCTTCTACTTCTTCTGTTTCACCCTCCAGACTTCACCTTCTCCTTCTCCTTCTTCTGCTTCTTCTGCTTCACCCTCCAGACTGCACCTTCTCCTTCTCCTTCTTCTGCTTCTTCTGCTGCGCCCTCCGGACTTCACCTTCTCCTTCTGCTTCTTCTGCTTCTTCTGCTTCACACTCCTGACTTCACCTTCTCCTTCTCCTTCTTCTACTTCTTCTGCTTCACCCCCCTGACTTCACCTTCTCCTTCTCCTTCTTCTGCTTCTTCTGATTCACCCTCCAGACTTCACCTTCTCCTTCTCCTTCTTCTGCTTCTTCTGATTCACCCTCCAGACCTCACCTTCTCCTTCTCCTTCTTCTACTTCTTCTGATTCACCCTCCAGACTTCATCTTCTCCTTCTTCTTCTTCTGCTTCTTCTGATTCACCCTCCAGACTTCACCTTCTCCTTCTCCTTCTTCTGCTTCTTCTGATTCACCCTCCAGACTTCACCTTCTCCTTCAACTTCTTCTACTTCTTCTGATTCACCCTCCAGACTTCACCTTCTCCTTCTCCTTCTTCTACTTCTTCTGATTCACCCTCCAGTCTTCACCTTCTCCTTCTCCTTCTTCTGTTTCTTCTGCTTCACCCTCCAGACATCACCTTCTCCTTCTCTTTCTTCTGCTTCTTCTGATTCACCCTCCAGACTTCACCTTCTCCTTCTCCTTCTTCTGATTCTTCTGATTCACCCTCCAGACTTCACCTTCTCCTTCTCCTTCTTCAGCTTCTTCTGATTCACCCTCCTGACTTCACCTTCTCCTTCTCATTCTTCTACTTCTTCTGATTCACCCTCCTGACTTCACCTTCTCCTTCTCCTTCTTCTACTTCTTCTGCTTCACCCTCCAGACTTCACCTTCTCCTTCTCCTTCTTCTACTTCTTCTGATTCACCCTCCAGACGTCACCTTCTCCTTCTTCTGCTTCTTCTGATTCACCCTCCAGACTTCACCTTCTCCTTCTCCTTATTCTGCTTCTTCTGATTCACCCTCCAGACTTCAGCTTCTCCTTCTCCTTCTTCTGCTTCTTCTGATTCACCCTGCAGACTTCACCTTCTCCTTCTCCTTCTTCTGCTTCTTCTGATTCACCCTCCAGACTTCACCTTCTCCTTCTCCTTCTTCTGCTTCTTCTGATTCACCCTCCAGACTTCACCTTCTCCTTCTCCTTATTCTACTTCTTCTGATTCACCCTCCAGACTTCACCTTCTCCTTCTCCTTCTTCTGCTTCTTCTGATTCACCCTGCAGACTTCACCTTCTCCTTCTCCTTCGTCTACTTCTTCTGATTCACCGTCCAGACTACACCTTCTCCTTCTCCTTCTTCTGCTTCTTCTGATTCACCCTCCAGACTTCACCTTCTCCTTCTCCTTCTTCTGCTTCTTCTGATTCACCCTCCAGACTTCACCTTCTCCTTCTCCTTCTTCTACTTCTTCTGATTGACCCTCCAGACTTCACCTTCTCCTTCTCCTTCTTCTACATCTTCTGATTCACGCTCCAGACTTCACCTTCTCCTTCTCCTTCTTCTACTTCTTCTGCTTCTCCCTCCAGACTTCACCTTCTCCTTCTCTTTCTTCTACTTCTTCTGATCCACCCTCCAGACTTCACCTTCTCCTTCTCCTTCTTCTGCTTCTTCTGCTTCACCCTCCAGAATTCACCTTCTCCTTCTCCTTCTTATGCTTCTTCTGCTTCGCCCTCCAGACTTCACCTTCTCCTTCTCCTTCTTCTGCTTCTTCTGCTTCACCCTCCAGACTTCATCGTCTCCTTCTCCTTCTTCTGCTTCTTCTGATTCATCCACCAGACTTCACCTTCTCCTTCTCCTTCTTCTGCTTCTTCTGATTCACCCTCCAGACTTCACCTTCTCCTTCTCCTTCTTCTACTTCTTCTGATCCACCCTCCAGACTTCACCTTCTCCTTCTCCTTCTTCTACTTCTTCTGATTCACCCTCCAGACTTCACCTTCCCCTTCTCCTTCTTCTGCTTCTTCTGATTCACCCTCCTGACTTCACCTTCTCCTTCTCCTTATTCTGCTTCTTCTGATTCACCCTCCAGACTTCACCTTCTCCTTCTCCTTCTTCTGCTTCTTCTGATTCACCCTCCAGACTTCACCTTCTCCTTCTCCTTCTTCTGCTTCTTCTGATTCACCCTCCAGACTTCACCTTCTCCTTCTCCTTCTTCTACTTCTTCTGATTCACCCTCCAGACTTCACCTTCTCCTTCTCCTTCTTCTGCTTCTTCTGATTCACCCTGCAGACTTCACCTTCTCCTTCTCCTTCCTCTACTTCTTCTGATTCACCCTCCAGACTACACCTTCTCCTTCTCCTTCTTCTACTTCTTCTGATTCACCCTCCAGACTTCACCTTCTCCTTCTCCTTCTTCTGCTTCTTCTGATTCACCCTCCAGACTTCACCTTCTCCTTCTCCTTCTTCTGCTTCTTCTGATTCACCCTCCAGACTTCACCTTCTCCTTCTCCTTCTTCTGCTTCTTCTGATTCACCCTCCAGACTTCACCTTCTCCTTCTCCTTCTTCTACTTCTTCTGATTCACCCTCCAGACTTCACATTCTCCTTCTCCTTCTTCTGCTTCTTCTGCTTCACCCTCCTGACTTCACCTTCTCCTTCTCCTTCTTCTACTTCTTCTGTTTCACCCTCCAGACTTCACCTTCTCCTTCTCCTTCTTCTGCTTCTTCTGCTTCACCCTCCAGACTGCACCTTCTCCTTCTCCTTCTTCTGCTTCTTCTGCTGCGCCCTCCGGACTTCACCTTCTCCTTCTCCTTCTTCTGCTTCTTCTGCTTCACACTCCTGACTTCACCTTCTCCTTCTCCTTCTTCTACTTCTTCTGCTTCACCCCCCTGACTTCACCTTCTCCTTCTCCTTCTTCTGCTTCTTCTGATTCACCCTCCAGACTTCACCTTCTCCTTCTCCTTCTTCTGCTTCTTCTGATTACACTCCAGACCTCACCTTCTCCTTCTCCTTCTTCTACTTCTTCTGATTCACCCTCCAGACTTCATCTTCTCCTTCTTCTTCTTCTGCTTCTTCTGATTCACCCTCCAGACTTCACCTTCTCCTTCTCCTTCTTCTGCTTCTTCTGATTCACCCTCCAGACTTCACCTTCTCCTTCAACTTCTTCTACTTCTTCTGATTCACCCTCCAGACTTCACCTTCTCCTTCTCCTTCTTCTACTTCTTCTGATTCACCCTCCAGTCTTCACCTTCTCCTTCTCCTTCTTCTGTTTCTTCTGCTTCACCCTCCAGACATCACCTTCTCCTTCTCTTTCTTCTGCTTCTTCTGATTCACCCTCCAGACTTCACCTTCTCCTTCTCCTTCTTCTGATTCTTCTGATTCACCCTCCAGACTTCACCTTCTCCTTCTCCTTCTTCAGCTTCTTCTGATTCACCCTCCTGACTTCACCTTCTCCTTCTCATTCTTCTACTTCTTCTGATTCACCCTCCTGACTTCACCTTCTCCTTCTCCTTCTTCTGCTGCGCCCTCCAGACTTCACCTTCTCCTTCTCCTTCTTCTGCTTCTTCTGCTTCACCGTCCTGACTTCACCTTCTCCTTCTCCTTCTTCTACTTCTTCTGCTTCACCCCCCTGACTTCACCTGCTCCTTCTCCTTCTTCTGCTTCTTCTGATTCACCCTCCTAACTTCACCTTCTCCTTCTCCTTCTTCTGCTTCTTCTGATTCACCCTCCTGACTTCACCTTCTCCTTCTCCTTCTTTTGCTTCTTCTGATTCACCCTCCAGACTTCACCTTCTCCTTCTCCTTCTTCTGCTTCTTGTGATTCACCCTCCAGACTTCACCTTCTCCTTCTCCTTCTTCTGCTTCTTCTGATTCACCCTCCAGACCTCACCTTCTCCTTCTCCTTCTTCTACTTCTTCTGATTCACCCTCCAGACTTCATCTTCTCCTTCTCCTTCTTCTGCTTCTTCTGATTCACCCTCCAGACTTCACCTTCTCCTTCTCCTTCTTCTGCTTCTTCTGATTCACCCTCCAGACTTCACCTTCTCCTTCTCCTTTTTCTACTTCTTCTGATTCACCCTTCAGTCTTCACCTTCTCCTTCTCCTTCTTCTGTTTCTTCTGCTTCACCCTCCAGACTTCACCTTCTCCTTCTCCTTCTTCTACTTCTTCTGATTCACCCTCCAGACTTCACCTTCTCCTTCTCCTTCTTCTGCTTCTTCTGCTTCACCCTCCAGACTTCACCATCTCCTTCTCCTTCTTCTGCTTCTTCTGCTTCGCCCTCCAGACTTCACCTTCTCCTTCTCCTTCTTCTGCTTCTTCTGCTTCACCCTCCAGACTTCACCTTCTCCTTCTCCTTCTTCTGCTTCTTCTGCTTCACTCTCCTGACTTCACCTTCTCGTTCTCCTTCTTCTACTTCTTCTGATTCACCCTCCAGACTTCACCTTCTCCTTCTCCTTCTTCTTCTTCTTCTGATTCACCCTCCAGACTTTACCTTCTCCTTCTCCTTCTTCTGCTTCTTCTGATTCACCCTCCAGACTTCACCTTCTCCTTCTCCTTATTCTGCTTCTTCTGATTCACCCTCCAGAATTCACCTTCTCCTTCTCCTTCTTCTGCTTCTTCTGATTCACCCTCCAGACTTCACCTTCTCCTTCTTCTTCTGATTCACCCTCCAGACTTCACCTTCTCCTTCTCCTTCTTTTACTTCTTCTGATTCACCCTCCAGACTTCACCTTCTCCTTCTCCTTCTTCTGCTTCTTCTGATTCACCCTGCAGACTTCACCTTCTCCTTCTCCTTCGTCTACTTCTTCTGATTCACCGTCCAGACTACACCTTCTCCTTCTCCTTCTTCTACTTCTTCTGATTCACCCTCCAGACTTCATCTTCTCCTTCTCCTTCTTCTGCTTCTTCTGATTCACCCTCCAGACTTCACCTTCTCCTTCTCCTTCTTCTACTTCTTCTGATTGACCCTCCAGACTTCACCTTCTCCTTCTCCTTCTTCTACTTCTTCTGATTCACCCTCCAGACTTCAACTTCTCCTTCTCCTTCTTCTACTTCTTCTGCTTCTCCCTCCAGACTTCTCCTTCTCCTTCTTCTGCTTCTTCTGATTCACCCTCCAGACTTCACATTCTCCTTCTCCTTCTTCTACGTCTTCTGATTCACCCTCCAGACTTCACCTTTTCCTTCTCCTTCTTCTACTTCTTCTGATTCACCCTCCTTACTTCACCTTCTCCTTCTCCTTCTTTTGCTTCTTCTGCTTCACCCTCCAGACTTCACCTTCTCCTTCTCCTTCTTCTGCTTCTTCTGCTTCACCCTCCAGACTTCACCTTCTCCTTCTCCTTCTTCTGCTTCTTCTGCTTCACCCTCCTGACTTCACCTTCTCCTTCTCCTTCTTCTACTTCTTCTGATTCACCCTCCAGACTTCACCTTCTCCTTCTCCTTCTTCTGCTTCTTCTGCTTCACCCTCCAGACTTCACCTTCTCCTTCTCCTTCTTCTGCTTCTTCTGCTTCGCCCTCCAGACTTCACCTTCTCCTTCTCCTTCTTCTGCTTCTTCTGCTTCACCCTCCAGACTTCACCTTCTCCTTCTCCTTCTTCTGCTTCTTCTGCTTCACTCTCCAGACTTCACCTTCTCCTTCTCCTTCTTCTGCTTCTTCTGATTCACCCTCCAGACCTCACCTTCTCCTTCTCCTTCTTCTACTTCTTCTGATTCACCCTCCAGACTTCATCTTCTCCTTCTCCTTCTTCTGCTTCTTCTGATTCACCCTCCAGACTTCACCTTCTCCTTCTCCTTCTTCTGCTTCTTCTGATTCACCCTCCAGACTTCACCTTCTCCTTCTCCTTCTTCTACTTCTTCTGATTCACCCTTCAGTCTTCACCTTCTCCTTCTCCTTCTTCTGTTTCTTCTGCTTCACCCTCCAGACTTCACCTTCTCCTTCTCCTTCTTCTACTTCTTCTGATTCACCCTCCAGACATCACCTTCTCCTTCTCCTTCTTCTGCTTCTTCTGCTTCACCCTCCAGACTTCACCTTCTCCTTCTCCTTCTTCTGCTTCTTCTGCTTCGCCCTCCAGACTTCACCTTCTCCTTCTCCTTCTTCTGCTTCTTCTGCTTCACCCTCCAGACTTCACCTTCTCCTTCTCCTTCTTCTGCTTCTTCTGCTTCACACTCCTGACTTCACCTTCTCCTTCTCCTTCTTCTACTTCTTCTGATTCACCCTCCAGACTTCAACTTCTCCTTCTCCTTCTTCTACTTCTTCTGATTCACCCTCCAGACTTCACCTTCTCATTCTCCTTCTTCTGCTTCTTCTGATTCACCCTCCAGACTTCACCTTCTCCTTTTCTTATTCTGCTTCTTCTGATTCACCCTCCAGACTTCACCTTCTCCTTCTCCTTCTTCTGCTTCTTCTGATTCACCCTCCAGACTTCACCTTCTCCTTCTTCTTCTGATTCACCCTCCAGACTTCACCTTCTCCTTCTCCTTCTTCTACTTCTTCTGATTCACCCTCCAGACTTCACCTTCTCCTTCTCCTTCTTCTGCTTCTTCTGATTCACCCTGCAGACTTCACCTTCTCCTTCTCCTTCGTCTACTTCTTCTGATTCACCGTCCAGACTACACCTTCTCCTTCTCCTTCTTCTACTTCTTCTGATTCACCCTCCAGACTTCATCTTCTCCTTCTCCTTCTTCTGCTTCTTCTGATTTACCCTCCAGACTTCACCTTCTCCTTCTCCTTCTTCTACTTCTTCTGATTGACCCTCCAGACTTCACCTTCTCCTTCTCCTTCTTCTACTTCTTCTGATTCACCCTCCAGACTTCAACTTCTCCTTCTCCTTCTTCTACTTCTTCTGCTTCTCCCTCCAGACCTCACCTTCTCCTTCTCCTTCTTCTGCTTCTTCTGATTCACCCTCCAGACTTCACATTCTCCTTCTCCTTCTTCTACTTCTTCTGATTCACCCTCCAGACTTCACCTTCTCCTTCTCCTTCTTCTACGTCTTCTGATTCACCCTCCAGACTTAACCTTCTCCTTCTCCTCCTTCTCCTTCTTCTGCTTCTTCTGCTTCACCCTCCAGACTTCACCTTCTCCTTCTCCTTCTTCTGCTTCTTCTGCTTCACCCTCCTGACTTCACCTTCTCCTTCTCCTTCTTCTACTTCTTCTGATTCACCCTCCAGACTTCACCTTCTCCTTCTCCTTCTTCTGCTTCGTCTGCTTCACCCTCCAGACTTCACCTTCTCCTTCTCCTTCTTCTGCTTCTTCTGCTTCGCCCTCCAGACTTCACCTTCTCCTTCTCCTTCTTCTGCTTCTTCTGCTTCACCCTCCAGACTTCACCTTCTCCTTCTCCTTCTTCTGCTTCTTCTGCTTCACTCTCCTGACTTCACCTTCTCCTTCTCCTTCTTCTACTTCTTCTGATTCACCCTCCAGACTTCAACTTCTCCTTCTCCTTCTTCTGCTTCTTCTGCTTCACCCTCCAGACTTCACCTTCTCCTTCTCCTTCTTCTGCTTCTTCTGATTCACCCTCCTAACTTCATCTTCTCCTTCTCCTTCTTCTGCTTCTTCTGATTCACCCTCCTGACTTCACCTTCTCCTTCTCCTTCTTTTGCTTCTTCTGATTCACCCTCCAGACTTCACCTTCTCCTTCTCCTTCTTCTGCTTCTTCTGATTCACCCTCCAGACTTCACCTTCTCCTTCTCCTTCTTCTGCTTCTTCTGATTCACCCTCCAGACCTCACCTTCTCCTTCTGCTTCTTCTACTTCTTCTGATTCACCCTTCAGTATTCACCTTCTCCTTCTCCTTCTTCTGATTCTTCTGTTTCACCCTCCAGACTTCACCTTCTCCTTCTCCATCTTCTGCTTCTTCTGCTTCACCCTCCTGACTTCACCTTCTCCTTCTCCTTCTTCAGCTTCTTCTGCTTCACCCTCCAGACTTCACCTTCTCCTTCTCCTTCTTCTGCTTCTTCTGCTTCGCCCTCCAGACTTCACCTTCTCCTTCTCCTTCTTCTGCTTCTTCTGCTTCACGCTCCAGACTTCACCTTCTCCTTCTCCTTCTTCTGCTTCTTCTGCTTCACTCTCCTGACTTCACCTTCTCCTTCTCCTTCTTCTACTTCTTCTGATTCACCCTCCAGACTTCACCTTCTCCTTCTCCTTCTTCTGCTTCTTCTGCTTCACCCTCCAGACTTCACCTTCTCCTTCTCCTTCTTCTGCTTCTTCTGCTGCGCCCTCCAGACTTCACCTTCTCCTTCTCCTTCTTCTGCCTCTTCTGCTTCACCGTCCTGACTTCACCTTCTCCTTCTCCTTCTTCTACTTCTTCTGCTTCACCCCCCTGACTTCACCTGCTCCTTCTCCTTCTTCTGCTTCTTCTGATTCACCCTCCTAACTTCACCTTCTCCTTCTCCTTCTTCTGCTTCTTCTGATTCACCCTCCTGACTTCACCTTCTCCTTCTCCTTCTTTTGCTTCTTCTGATTCACCCTCCAGACATCACCTTCTCCTTCTCCTTCTTCTGCTTCTTCTGATTCACCCTCCAGACTTCACCTTCTCCTTCTCCTTCTTCTGCTTCTTCTGATTCACCCTCCAGACCTCACCTTCTCCTTCTCCTTCTTCTCCTTCTTCTGATTCACCCTCCAGACTTCATCTTCTCCTTCTCCTTCTTCTGCTTCTTCTGATTCACCCTCCAGACTTCACCTTCTCCTTCTCCTTCTTCTGCTTCTTCTGATTCACCCTCCAGACTTCACCTTCTCCTTCTCCTTCTTCTACTTCTTCTGATTCACCCTCCAGACTTCACCTTCTCCTTCTCCTTCTTCTACTTCTTCTGATTCACCCTTCAGTATTCACCTTCTCCTTCTCCTTCTTCTGTTTCTTCTGCTTCACCCTCCAGACTTCACCTTCTCCTTCTCTTTCTTCTGCTTCTTCTGATTCACCCTCCAGACTTCACCTTCTCCTTCTCCTTCTTCTGATTCTTCTGTTTCACCATCCAGACTTCACCTTCTCCTTCTCCATCTTCTGCTTCTTCTGCTTCACCCTCCTGACTTCACCTTCTCCTTCTCCTTCTTCTACTTCTTCTGATTCACCCTCCAGACTTCACCTTCTCCTTCTCCTTCTTCAGCTTCTTCTGCTTCACCCTCCAGACTTCACCTTCTCCTTCTCCTTCTTCTGCTTCTTCTGCTTCTTCTGATTCACCCTCCAGACTTCACCTTCTCCTTCTCCTTCTTCTACTTCTTCTGATTCACCCTCCAGACCTCACCTTCTCCTTCTCCCTCTTCTACTTCTTCTGATTCACCCTTCAGTCTTCA
Organism: Somniosus microcephalus; assembly: GCF_052327205.1. NCBI lineage: Eukaryota > Metazoa > Chordata > Chondrichthyes > Squaliformes > Somniosidae > Somniosus > Somniosus microcephalus. Next base: position 941,096 of record NW_028225227.1, on the reverse strand, counting down.
CCTTCTCCTTCTCCTTCTCCTGTTTCTTCTGCTTCACCCTCCAGACTTCACCTTCTCCTTCTCTTTCTTCTGCTTCTTCTGATTCACCCTCCAGACTTCACCTTCTCCTTCTCCTTCTTCTGATTCTTCTGATTTACCCTCCAGACTTCACCTTCTCCTTCTCCTTCTTCTGCTTCTTCTGAATCACCCTCCTGACTTCACCTTCTCCTTCTCCTTCTTCTACTTCTTCTGATTCACCCTCCTGACTTCACCTTCTCCTTCTCTTTCTTCTACTTCTTCTGCTTCACCCTCCAGACTTCACCTTCTCCTTCTCCTTCTTCTACTTCTTCTGATTCACCCTCCAGACTTCACCTTCTCCTTCTACTTCTTCTGCTTCTTCTGATTCACCCTCCAGACTTCACCTTCTCCTTCTCCTTATTCTGCTTCTTCTGATTCACCCTCCGGTCTTCACCTTCTCCTTCTCCTTCTTCTGCTTCTTCTGATTCACCCTCCAGACTTCACCTTCTCCTTCTCCTTCTTCTGCTTCTTCTGATTCACCCTCCAGACTTCACCTTCTCCTTCTCCTTCTTCTACTTCTTCTGATTCACCCTCCAGACTTCATCCTCTCCTTCTCCTTCTTCTGCTTCTTCTGATTCACCCTCCAGACTTCACATTCTCCTTCTCCTTCTTCTGCTTCTTCTGATTCACCCTCCAGACTTCACCTTCTCCTTCTCCTTCTTCTACTTCTTCTGATTCACCCTCCAGACTTCACCTTCTCCTTCTCCTTCTTCTACTTCTTCTGATTCACCCTCCAGACTTCACCTTCTCCTTCTCCTTCTTCTGCTTCTTCTGATTCACCCTCCAGACTTCACCTTCTCCTTCTCCTTATTCTGCTTCTTCTGATTCACCCTCCAGACTTCTCCTTCTCCTTCTCCTTCTTCTGCTTCTTCTGATTCACCCTCCAGACTTCACCTTCTCCTTCTCCTTCTTCTGCTTCTTCTGATTCACCCTCCAGACTTCACCTTCTCCTTCTGCTTCTTCTACTTCTTCTGATTCACCCTCCAGACATCCCCTTCCCCTTCTCCTTCTTCTGCTTCTTCTGCTTCGCCCTCCAGACTTCACCTTCTCCTTCTCCTTCTTCTGCTTCTTCTGCTTCACCCTCCAGACTTCACCTTCTCCTTCTCCTTCTTCTACTTCTTCTGATTCACCCTCCAGACTTCACCTTCTCCTTCTCCTTCTTCTGCTTCTTCTGCTTCACCCTCCTGACTTCACCTTCTCCTTCTCCTTCTTCTACTTCTTCTGCTTCACCCCCCTGACTTCACCTGCTCCTTCTCCTTCTTCTGCTTCTTCTGATTCACCCTCCTAACTTTACCTTCTGCTTCTCCTTCTTCTGCTTCTTCTGATTCACCCTCCTGACTTCACCTTCTCCTTCTCCTTCTTCTGCTTCTTCTAATTCACCCTCCAGACTTCACCTTCTCCTTCTCCTTCTTCTGCTTCTTCTGATTCACCCTCCAGACTTCACCTTCTCCTTCTCCTTCTTCTGCTTCTTCTGATTCACCCTCCTAACTTCACCTTCTCCTTCTCCTTCTTCTGCTTCTTCTGATTCAACCTCCTGACTTCACCTTCTCCTTCTCCTTCTTCTGCTTCTTCTGATTCACCCTCCAGACTTCACCTTCTCCTTCTCCTTCTTCTGCTTCTTCTGATTCACCCTCCTAACTTCATCTTCTCCTTCTCCTTCTTCTGCTTCTTCTGATTCACCCTCCTGACTTCACCTTCTCCTTCTCCTTCTTCTACTTCTTCTGATTCACCCTCCAGACTTCACCTTCTCCTTCTCCTTCTTCTGCTTCTTCTGCTTCACCCTCCAGACTTCACCTTCTCCTTCTCCTTCTTCTGCTTCTTCTGCTGCGCCCTCCAGACTTCACCTTCTCCTTCTCCTTCTTCTGCCTCTTCTGCTTCACCGTCCTGACTTCACCTTCTCCTTCTACTTCTTCTAGTTCTTCTGCTTCACCCCCCTGACTTCACCTGCTCCTTCTCCTTCTTCTGCTTCTTCTGATTCACCCTCCTAACTTCACCTTCTCCTTCTCCTTCTTCTGCTTCTTCTGATTCACCCTCCTGACTTCACCTTCTCCTTCTCCTTCTTTTGCTTCTTCTGATTCACCCTCCAGACATCACCTTCTCCTTCTCCTTCTTCTGCTTCTTCTGATTCACCCTCCAGACTTCACCTTCTCCTTCTCCTTCTTCTGCTTCTTCTGATTCACCCTCCAGACCTCACCTTCTCCTTCTCCTTCTTCTACTTCTTCTGATTCACCCTCCAGACTTCATCTTCTCCTTCTCCTTCTTCTGCTTCTTCTGATTCACCCTCCAGACTTCACCTTCTCCTTCTCCTTCTTCTGCTTCTTCTGATTCACCCTCCAGACTTCACCTTCTCCTTCTCCTTCTTCTACTTCTTCTGATTCACCCTCCAGACCTCACCTTCTCCTTCTCCTTCTTCTACTTCTTCTGATTCACCCTTCAGTCTTCACCTTCTCCTTCTCCTTCTTCTGTTTCTTCTGCTTCACCCTCCAGACTTCACCTTCTCCTTCTCTTTCTTCTGCTTCTTCTGATTCACCCTCCAGACTTCACCTTCTCCTTCTCCTTCTTCTGATTCTTCTGATTCACCCTCCAGACTTCACCTTCTCCTTCTCCTTCTTCTGCTTCTTCTGAATCACCCTCCTGACTTCACCTTCTCCTTCTCCTTCTTCTACTTCTTCTGATTCACCCTCCTGACTTCACCTTCTCCTTCTCCTTCTTCTACTTCTTCTGCTTCACCCTCCAGACTTCACCTTCTCCTTCTCCTTCTTCTACTTCTTCTGATTCACCCTCCAGACTTCACCTTCTCCTTCTACTTCTTCTGCTTCTTCTGATTCACCCTCCAGACTTCACCTTCTCCTTCTCCTTCTTCTGCTTCTTCTGATTCACCCTCCAGACTTCACCTTCTCCTTCTCCTTCTTCTGCTTTGTCTGATTCACCCTCCAGACTTCACCTTCTCCTTCTCCTTCTTCTACTTCTTCTGATTCACCCTCCAGACTTCATCGTCTCCTTCTCCTTCTTCTGCTTCTTCTGATTCACCCTCCAGACTTCACCTTCTCCTTCTCCTTCTTCTGCTTCTTCTGATTCACCCTCCAGACTTCACCTTCTTCTTCTCCTTCTTCTACTTCTTCTGATTCACCCTCCAGACTTCACCTTCTCCTTCTCCTTCTTCTACTTCTTCTGATTCACCCTCCAGACTTCACCTTCTCCTTCTCCTTCTTCTGCTTCTTCTGATTCACCCTCCAGACTTCACCTTCTCCTTCTCCTTATTCTGCTTCTTCTGATTCACCCTCCAGACTTCACCTTCTCCTTCTCCTTCTTCTGCTTCTTCTGATTCACCCTCCAGACTTCACCTTCTCCTTCTCCTTCTTCTGCTTCTTCTGATTCACCCTCCAGACTTCACCTTCTCCTTCTGCTTCTTCTACTTCTTCTGATTCACCCTCCAGACTTCCCCTTCCCCTTCTCCTTCTTCTGCTTCTTCTGCTTCGCCCTCCAGACTTCACCTTCTCCTTCTCCTTCTTCTGCTTCTTCTGCTTCACCCTCCAGACTTCACCTTCTCCTTCTCCTTCTTCTACTTCTTCTGATTCACCCTCCAGACTTCACCTTCTCCTTCTCCTTCTTCTGCTTCTTCTGCTTCACCCTCCAGACTTCACCTTCTCCTTCTCCTTCTTCTGCTTCTTCTGCTGCGCCCTCCAGACTTCACCTTCTCCTTCTCCTTTTTCTGCTTCTTCTGCTTCACCCTCCTGACTTCACCTTCTCCTTCTCCTTCTTCTACTTCTTCTGCTTCACCCCCCTGACTTCACCTGCTCCTTCTCCTTCATCTGCTTCTTCTGATTCATCCTCCCAACTTTACCTTCTGCTTCTCCTTCTTCTGCTTCTTCTGATTCACCCTCCTGACTTTACCTTCTCCTTCTCCTTCTTCTGCTTCTTCTAATTCACCCTCCAGACTTCACCTTCTCCTTCTCCTTCTTCTGCTTCTTCTGATTCACCCTCCAGACTTCACCTTCTCCTTCTCCTTCTTCTGCTTCTTCTGATTCACCCTCCTAACTACACCTTCTCCTTCTCCTTCTTCTGCTTCTTCTGATTCACCCTCCTGACTTCACCTTCTCCTTCTCCTTCTTCTGCTTCTTCTGATTCACCCTCCAGACTTCACCTTCTCCTTCTCCTTCTTCTGCTTCTTCTGATTCACCCTCCAGACTTCACCTTCTCCTTCTCCTTCTTCTGCTTCTTCTGATTCACCCTCCAGACCTCAGCTTCTCCTTCTACTTCTTCTACTACTTCTGATTCACCCTCCAGACTTCATCTTCTCCTTCTCCTTCTTCTGCTTCTTCTGATTCACCCTCCAGACTCACCTTCTCCTTCTCCTTCTTCTGCTTCTTCTGATTCACCCTCCAGACTTCACCTTCTCCTTCTCCTTCTTCTACTTCTTCTGATTCACCCTCCAGACCTCACCTTCTCCTTCTCCTTCTTCTACTTCTTCTGATTCACTCTCCAGTCTTCACCTTCTCCTTCTCCTTCTTCTGTTTCTTCTGCTTCACCCTCCAGAATTCACCTTCTCCTTCTCTTTCTTCTGCTTCTTCTGATTCACCCTCCAGACTTCACCTTCTCCTTCTCCTTCTTCTGATTCTTCTGATTCACCCTCCAGACTTCACCTTCTCCTTCTCCTTCTTCTGCTTCTTCTGATTCACCCTCCTGACTTCACCTTCTCATTCTCCTTCTTCTACTTCTTCTGATTCACCCTCCTGACTTCACCTTCTCCTTTTCCTTCTTCTACTTCTTCTGCTTCACCCTCCAGACTTCACCTTCTCCTTCTCCTTCTTCTACTGCTTCTGATTCACCCTCCAGACCTCACCTTCTCCTTCTCCTTCTTCTACTTCTTCTGATTCACCCTCCAGACTTCACCTTCTCCTTCTCCTTCTTCTACTTCTTCTGATTCACCCTCCAGACTTTACCTTCTCCTTCTCCTTCTTCTGCTTCTTCTGATTCACCCTCCAGACTTCACCTTCTCCTTCTCCTTATTCTGCTTCTTCTGATTCACCCTCCAGACTTCACCTTCTCCTTCTCCTTCTTCTGCTTCTTCTGATTCACCCTCCAGACTTCACCTTCTCCTTCTCCTTCTTCTGCTTCTTCTGATTCATCCTCCAGACTTCACCTTCTCCTTCTCCTTCTACTGCTTCTTCTGATTCACCCTCCAGACTTCACCTTCTCCTTCTCCTTCTTCTACTTCTTCTGATTCACCCTCCAGACTTCACCTTCTCATTCTCCTTCTTCTACTTCTTCTGATTCACCCTCCTGACTTCACCTTCTCCTTTTCCTTCTTCTACTTCTTCTGCTTCACCCTCCAGACTTCACCTTCTCCTTCTCCTTCTTCTACTGCTTCTGATTCACCCTCCAGACTTCACCTTCTCCTTCTCCTTCTTCTGCTTCTTCTGCTTCACCCTCCTGACTTCACCTTCTCCTTCTCCTTCTTCTACTTCTTCTGATTCACCCTCCTGACTTCATCTTCTCCTTCTCCTTCTTCTACTTCTTCTGATTCACCCTCCAGACTTCACCTTCTCCTTCTCCTTCTTCTGCTTCTTCTGCTTCACCCTCCAGACTTCACCTTCTCCTTCTCCTTCTTCTGCTTCTTCTGATTCACCCTCCTAACTTCACCTTCTACTTCTCCTTCTTCTGCTTCTTCTGATTCACCCTCCTGACTTCACCTTCTCCTTCTCCTTCTTCTACTTCTTCTGATTCACCCTCCAGACTTCACCTTCTCCTTCTCCTTCTTCTGCTTCTTCTGCTTCACCCTCCAGACTTCACCTTCTCCTTCTCCTTCTTCTGCTTCTTCTGCTGCGCCCTCCAGACTTCACCTGCTCCTTCTCCTTCTTCTGCTTCTTCTGATTCACCCTCCTAACTTCACCTTCTCCTTCTCCTTCTTCTGCTTCTTCTGATTCACCCTCCGGACTTCACCTTCTCCTTCTCCTTCTTTTGCTTCTTCTGATTCACCCTCCAGACATCACCTTCTCCTTCTCCTTCTTCTGCTTCTTCTGATTCACCCTCCAGACTTCACCTTCTCCTTCTCCTTCTTCTGCTTCTTCTGATTCACCCTCCAGACCTCACCTTCTCCTTCTCCTTCTTCTACTTCTTCTGATTCACCCTCCAGACTTCATCTTCTCCTTCTCCTTCTTCTGCTTCTTCTGATTCACCCTCCAGACTTCACCTTCTCCTTCTCCTTCTTCTGCTTCTTCTGATTCACCCTCCAGACTTCACCTTCTCCTTCTCCTTCTTCTGATTCTTCTGATTCACCCTCCAGACTTCACCTTCTCCTTCTCCTTCTTCTGCTTCTTCTGAATCACCCTCCTGACTTCACCTTCTCCTTCTCCTTCTTCTACTTCTTCTGATTCACCCTCCTGACTTCACCTTCTCCTTCTCCTTCTTCTACTTCTTCTGCTTCACCCTCCAGACTTCACCTTCTCCTTCTCCTTCTTCTACTTCTTCTGATTCACCCTCCAGACTTCACCTTCTCCTTCTACTTCTTCTGCTTCTTCTGATTCACCCTCCAGACTTCGCCTTCTCCTTCTCCTTATTCTGCTTCTTCTGATTCACCCTCCAGACTTCACCTTCTCCTTCTCCTTCTTCTGCTTCTTCTGATTCACCCTGCAGACTTCACCTTCTCCTTCTCCTTCTTCTGCTTCTTCTGATTCACCCTCCAGACTTCACCTTCTCCTTCTCCTTCTTCTGCTTCTTCTGATTCACCCTCCAGACTTCACCTTCTCCTTCTCCTTCTTCTGCTTCTTCTGATTCACCCTCCAGACCTCACCTTCTCCTTCTCCTTCTTCTACTTCTTCTGATTCACCCTCCAGACTTCATCTTCTCCTTCTCCTTCTTCTGCTTCTTCTGATTCACCCTCCAGACTTCACCTTCTCCTTCTCCTTCTTCTGCTTCTTCTGATTCACCCTCCAGACTTCACCTTCTCCTTCTCCTTCTTCTGATTCTTCTGATTCACCCTCCAGACTTCACCTTCTCCTTCTCCTTCTTCTGCTTCTTCTGAATCACCCTCCTGACTTCACCTTCTCCTTCTCCTTCTTCTACTTCTTCTGATTCACCCTCCTGACTTCACCTTCTCCTTCTCCTTCTTCTACTTCTTCTGCTTCACCCTCCAGACTTCACCTTCTCCTTCTCCTTCTTCTACTTCTTCTGATTCACCCTCCAGACTTCACCTTCTCCTTCTACTTCTTCTGCTTCTTCTGATTCACCCTCCAGACTTCGCCTTCTCCTTCTCCTTATTCTGCTTCTTCTGATTCACCCTCCAGACTTCACCTTCTCCTTCTCCTTCTTCTGCTTCTTCTGATTCACCCTCCAGACTTCACCTTCTCCTTCTCCTTCTTCTGCTTCTTCTGATTCACCCTCCAGACTTCACCTTCTCCTTCTCCTTCTTCTACTTCTTCTGATTCACCCTCCAGACTTCATCGTCTCCTTCTCCTTCTTCTGCTTCTTCTGATTCACCCTCCAGACTTCACCTTCTCCTTCTCCTTCTTCTGCTTCTTCTGATTCACCCTCCAGACTTCACCTTCTCCTTCTCCTTCTTCTACTTCTTCTGATACACCCTCCAGACTTCACCTTCTCCTTCTCCTTCTTCTACTTCTTCTGATTCACCCTCCAGACTTCACCTTCTCCTTCTCCTTCTTCTGCTTCTTCTGATTCACCCTCCAGACTTCACCTTCTCCTTCTCCTTCTTCTGCTTCTTCTGATTCACACTCCAGACTTCACCTTCTCCTTCTCCTTCTTCTGCTTCTTCTGATTCACCCTCCAGACTTCACCTTCTCCTTCTGCTTCTTCTACTTCTTCTGATTCACCCTCCAGACTTCCCCTTCCCCTTCTCCTTCTTCTGCTTCTTCTGCTTCGCCCTCCAGACTTCACCTTCTCCTTCTCCTTCTTCTGCTTCTTCTGCTTCACCCTCCAGACTTCACCTTCTCCTTCTCCTTCTTCTGCTTCTTCTGATTCATCCTCCAGACTTCACCTTCTCCTTCTCCTTCTACTACTTCTTCTGATTCACCCTCCAGACTTCACCTTCTCCTTCTCGTTCTTCTGCTTCTTCTGATTCACCCTCCAGACTTCACCTTCTCCTTCTCCTTCGTCAACTTCTTCTGATTCACCCTCCAGACTACACCTTCTCCTTCTCCTTCTTCTACTTCTTCTGATTCACCCTCCAGACTTCACCTTCTCCTTCTCGTTCTTCTGCTTCTTCTGATTCACCCTCCAGACTTCACCTTCTCCTTCTCCGTCTTCTACTTCTTCTGATTCACCCTCCAGACTTCACCTTCTCCTTCTCCTTCTTCTACTTCTTCTGATTCACCCTCCAGACTTCACCTTCTCCTTCTCCTTCTTCTACTTCTTCTGCTTCTCCCTCCAGACGTCACCTTCTCCTTCTCCTTCTTCTGCTTCTTCTGATTCACCCTCCAGACTTCACCTTCTCCTTCTCCTTCTTCTACTTCTTCTGATTCACCCTCCAGACTTCACCTTCTCCTTCTCCTTCTTCTACTTCTTCTGATTCACCCTCCAGACTTCACCTTCTCCTTCTCCTTCTTCTACTTCTTCCGATTCACCCTCCTGACTTCACCTTCTCCTTCTCCTTCTTCTGCTTCTTCTGCTTCACCCTCCTGACTTCACCTTCTCCTTCTCCTTCTTCTACTTCTTCTGATTCACCCTCCTGACTTCATCTTCTCCTTCTCCTTCTTCTACTTCTTCTGATTCACCCTCCAGACTTCACCTTCTCCTTCTCCTTCTTCTGCTTCTTCTGCTTCACCCTCCAGACTTCACCTTCTCCTTCTCCTTCTTCTGCTTCTTCTGATTCACCCTCCTAACTTCACCTTCTACTTCTCCTTCTTCTGCTCCTTCTGATTCACCCTCCTGACTTCACCTTCTCCTTCTCCTTCTTCTACTTCTTCTGATTCACCCTCCAGACTTCACCTTCTCCTTCTCCTTCTTCTGCTTCTTCTGCTTCACCCTTCAGACTTCACCTTCTCCTTCTCCTTCTTCTGCTTCTTCTGCTGCGCCCTCCAGACTTCACCTTCTCCTTCTCCTTCTTCTGCCTCTTCTGCTTCACCGTCCTGACTTCACCTTCTCCTTCTCCTTCTTCTACTTCTTCTGCTTCACCCCCCTGACTTCACCTGCTCCTTCTCCTTCTTCTGCTTCTTCTGATTCACCCTCCTAACTTCACCTTCTCCTTCTCCTTCTTCTGCTTCTTCTGATTCACCCTCCTGACTTCACCTTCTCCTTCTCCTTCTTTTGCTTCTTCTGATTCACCCTCCAGACATCACCTTCTCCTTCTCCTTCTTCTGCTTCTTCTGATTCACCCTCCAGACTTCACCTTCTCCTTCTCCTTCTTCTGCTTCTTCTGATTCACCCTCCAGACCTCACCTTCTCCTTCTCCTTCTTCTACTTCTTCTGATTCACCCTCCAGACTTCATCTTCTCCTTCTCCTTCTTCTGCTTCTTCTGATTCACCCTCCAGACTTCACCTTCTCCTTCTCCTTCTTCTGCTTCTTCTGATTCACCCTCCAGACTTCACCTTCTCCTTCTCCTTCTTCTGATTCTTCTGATTCACCCTCCAGACTTCACCTTCTCCTTCTCCTTCTTCTGCTTCTTCTGAATCACCCTCCTGACTTCACCTTCTCCTTCTCCTTCTTCTACTTCTTCTGATTCACCCTCCTGACTTCACCTTCTCCTTCTCCTTCTTCTACTTCTTCTGCTTCACCCTCCAGACTTCACCTTCTCCTTCTCCTTCTTCTACTTCTTCTGATTCACCCTCCAGACTTCACCTTCTCCTTCTACTTCTTCTGCTTCTTCTGATTCACCCTCCAGACTTCACCTTCTCCTTCTCCTTATTCTGCTTCTTCTGATTCACCCTCCAGACTTCACCTTCTCCTTCTCCTTCTTCTGCTTCTTCTGATTCACCCTCCAGACTTCACCTTCTCCTTCTCCTTCTTCTGCTTCTTCTGATTCACCCTCCAGACTTCACCTTCTCCTTCTCCTTCTTCTACTTCTTCTGATTCACCCTCCAGACTTCATCGTCTCCTTCTCCTTCTTCTGCTTCTTCTGATTCACCCTCCAGACTTCACCTTCTCCTTCTCCTTCTTCTGCTTCTTCTGATTCACCCTCCAGACTTCACCTACTCCTTCTCCTTCTTCTACTTCTTCTGATTCACCCTCCAGACTTCACCTTCTCCTTCTCCTTCTTCTACTTCTTCTGATTCACCCTCCAGACTTCACCTTCTCCTTTTCCTTCTTCTGCTTCTTCTGATTCACCCTCCAGACTTCACCTTCTCCTTCTCCTTCTTCTGCTTCTTCTGATTCACCCTCCAGACTTCACCTTCTCCTTCTCCTTCTTCTGCTTCTTCTGATTCACCCTCCAGACTTCACCTTCTCCTTCTGCTTCTTCTACTTCTTCTGATTCACCCTCCAGACTTCCCCTTCCCCTTCTCCTTCTTCTGCTTCTTCTGCTTCGCCCTCCAGACTTCACCTTCTCCTTCTCCTTCTTCTGCTTCTTCTGCTTCACCCTCCAGACTTCACCTTCTCCTTCTCCTTCTTCTACTTCTTCTGATTCACCCTCCAGACTTCACCTTCTCCTTCTCCTTCTTCTGCTTCTTCTGCTTCACCCTCCAGACTTCACCTTCTCCTTCTCCTTCTTCTGTTTCTCCTGATTCACCCTCCAGACTTCACCTTCTCCTTCTCCTTCTTCTACTACTTCTGATTCACCCTCCAGACTTCACCTTCTCCTTCTCCTTCTTCTACTCCTTCTGCTTCACCCCCCTGACTTCACCTGCTCCTTCTCCTTCTTCTGCTTCTTCTGATTCACCCTCCCAACTTTACCTTCTGCTTCTCCTTCTTCTGCTTCTTCTGATTCACCCTCCTGACTTCACCTTCTCCTTCTCCTTCTTCTGCTTCTTCTAATTCACCCTCCAGACTTCACCTTCTCCTTCTCCTTCTTCTGCTTCTTCTGATTCACCCTCCAGACTTCACCTTCTCCTTCTCCTTCTTCTGCTTCTTCTGATTCACCCTCCTAACTGCACCTTCTCCTTCTCCTTCTTCTGCTTCTTCTGATTCACCCTCCTGACTTCACCTTCTCCTTCTCCTTCATCTGCTTCTTCTGATTCACCCTCCAGACTTCACCTTCTCCTTCTCCTTCTTCTGCTTCTTCTGATTCACCCTCCAGACTTCACCTTCTCCTTCTCCTTCTTCTGCTTCTTCTGATTCACCCTCCAGACCTCACCTTCTCCTTCTACTTCTTCTACTACTTCTGATTCACCCTCCAGACTTCATCTTCTCCTTCTCCTTCTTCTGCTTCTTCTGATTCACCCTCCAGACTTCACCTTCTCCTTCTCCTTCTTCTGCCTCTTCTGATTCACCCTCCAGACTTCACCTTCTCCTTCTCCTTCTTCTACTTCTTCTGATTCACCCTCCAGACCTCACCTTCTCCTTCTCCTTCTTCTACTTCTTCTGATTCTCTCTCCAGTCTTCACCTTCTCCTTCTCCTTCTTCTGTTTCTTCTGCTTCACCCTCCAGAATTCACCTTCTCCTTCTCTTTCTTCTGCTTCTTCTGATTCACCCTCCAGACTTCACCTTCTCCTTCTCCTTCTTCTGATTCTTCTGATTCACCCTCCAGACTTCACCTTCTCCTTCTCCTTCTTCTGCTTCTTCTGATTCACCCTCCTGACTTCACCTTCTCCTTTTCCTTCTTCTACTTCTTCTGCTTCACCCTCCAGACTTCACCTTCTCCTTCTCCTTCTTCTACTGCTTCTGATTCACCCTCCAGACTTCACCTTCTCCTTCTCCTTCTTCTACTTCTTCTGATTCACCCTCCAGACTTCACCTTCTCCTTTTCCTTCTTCTACTTCTTCTGATTCACCCTCCAGACTTCACCTTCTCCTTCTCCTTCTTCTACTTCTTCTGATTCACCCTCCAGACTTCACCTTCTCCTTCTCCTTCTTCTACTTCTTCTGATTCACCCTCCAGACTTCACCTTCTCCTTTTCCTTCTTCTACTTCTTCTGCTTCACCCTCCAGACTTCATCTTCTCCTTCTCCTTCTTCTACTGCTTCTGATTCACCCTCCAGACTTCACCTTCTCCTTCTCCTTCTTCTACTTCTTCTGATTCACCGTCCAGACTTCACCTTCTCCTTCTCCTTCTTCTACTTCTTCTGATTCACCCTCCAGACTTCACCTTCTCCTTCTCCTTCTTCTGCTTCTTCTGATTCACCATCCAGACTTCACCTTCTCCTTCTCCTTATTCTGCTTCTTCTGATTCACCCTCCAGACTTCACCTTCTCCTTCTCCTTCTTCTGCTTCTTCTGATTCACCCTCCAGACTTCACCTTCTCCTTCTCCTTCTACTACTTCTTCTGATTCACCCTCCAGACTTCACCTTCTCCTTCTCGTTCTTCTGCTTCTTCTGATTCACCCTCCAGACTTCACCATCTCCTTCTCCTTCGTCAACTACTTCTGATTCACCCTCCAGACTACACCTTCTCCTTCTCCTTCTTCTACTTCTTCTGATTCACCCTCCAGACTTCACCTTCTCCTTCTCCTTCTTCTACTTCTTCTGCTTCTCCCTCCAGACGTCACCTTCTCCTTCTCCTTCTTCTGCTTCTTCTGATTCACCCTCCAGACTTCACCTTCTCCTTCTCCTTCTTCTACTTCTTCTGATTCACCCTCCAGACTTCACCTTCTCCTTCTCCTTCTTCTACTTCTTCTGATTCACCCTCCAGACTTCACCTTCTCCTTCTCCTTCTTCTACTTCTTCCGATTCACCCTCCTGACTTCACCTTCTCCTTCTCCTTCTTCTGCTTCTTCTGCTTCACCCTCCTGACTTCACCTTCTCCTTCTCCTTCTTCTACTTCTTCTGATTCACCCTCCTGACTTCATCTTCTCCTTCTCCTTCTTCTACTTCTTCTGATTCACCCTCCAGACTTCACCTTCTCCTTCTCCTTCTTCTGCTTCTTCTGCTTCACCCTCCAGACTTCACCTTCTCCTTCTCCTTCTTCTGCTTCTTCTGCTTCGCCCTCCAGACTTCACCTTCTCCTTCTCCTTCTTCTGCTTCTTCTGCTTCACCCTCCAGACTTCACCTTCTCCTTCTCCTTCTTCTGCTTCTTCTGCTTCACTCTCCTGACTTCACCTTCTCCTTCTCCTTCTTCTACTTATTCTGATTCACCCTCCAGACTTCACCTTCTCCTTCTCCTTCTTCTGCTTCTTCTGCTGCGCCCTCCTGACTTCACCTTCTCCTTCTCCTTCTTCTGCTTCTTCTGATTCACCCTCCAGACTTCACCTTCTCCTTCTCCTTCTTCTGCTTCTTCTGCTGCGCCCTCCAGACTTCACCTTCTCCTTCTCCTTCTTCTGCTTCTTCTGATTCACCCTCCAGACTTCACCTTCTCCTTCTCCTTCTTCTACTTCTTCTGATCCACCCTCCTGACTTCACCTTCTCCTTCTCCTTCTTCTGCTTCTTCTGCTTCACCCTCCAGACTTCACCTTCTCCTTCTCCTTCTTCTACTTCTTCTGCTTCACCCTCCAGACTTCACCTTCTCCTTCTCCTTCTTCTGCTTCTTCTGCTTCACCATCCTGACTTCACCTTATCCTTCTCCTTCTTCTACTTCTTCTGATTCACCCTCCAGACTTCACCTACTCCTTCTCCTTCTTCTGCTTCTTCTGCTTCACCCTCCAGACTTCACCTTCTCCTTCTCCTTCTTCTGCTTCTTCTGCTTCGACCTCCAGACTTCACCTTCTCCTTCTCCTTCTTCTGCTTCTTCTGCTTCACTCTCCTGACTTCACCTTCTCCTTCTCCTTCTTCTACTTTTTCTGATTCACCCTCCAGACATCACCCTCTCCTTCTCCTTCTTCGACTTCTTCTGCTTCACCCCCCTGACTTCACCTGCTCCTTCTCCTTCTCCTGCTTCTTCTGATTCACCCTCCTAACTTCACCTTCTCCTTCTCCTTCTTCTGCTTCTTCTGATTCACGCTCCTGACTTCACCTTTTACTTCTCCTTCTTCTGCTTCTTCTGATTCACCCTCCAGACTTCACCTTCTCCTTCTCCTTCTTCTGCTTCTTCTGATTCACCCTCCAGACTTCACCTTCTCCTTCTCCTTCTTCTGCTTCTTCTGATTCACCCTCCAGACCTCACCTTCTCCTTCTCCTTCTTCTACTTCTTCTGATTCACCCTCCAGACTTCATCTTCTCCTTCTCCTTCTTCTGCTTCTTCTGATTCACCCTCCAGACTTCACCTTCTCCTTCTCCTTCTTCTACTTCTTCTGATTCACCCTCCAGACTTCACCTTCTCCTTCTCCTTCTTCTACTTCGTCTGATTCACCCTCCAGACTTCACCTTCTCCTTCTCCTTCTTCTACTTCTTCTGACTCACCCTCCAGTCTTCACCTACTCCTTCTCCTTCTTCTGTTTCTTCTGCTTCACCCTCCAGACTTCCCCTTCTCCTTCTCTTTCTTCTGCTTCTTCTGATTCACCCTCCAGACTTCATCTTCTCCTTCTCCTTCTTCTGATTCTTCTGATTCACCCTCCAGACTTCACCTTCTCCTTCTCCTTCTTCTGCTTCTTCTGATTCGCCCTCCTGACTTCACCTTCTCCTTCTCCTTCTTCTACTTCTTCTGCTTCTCCCTCCAGACTTCACCTTCTCCTTCTCCTTCTTCTACTTCTTCTGATCCACCCTCCAGACTTCACCTTCTCCTTCTCCTTCTTCTGCTTCTTCTGATTCACCCTCCAGACTTCACCTTCTCCTTCTCCTTATTCTGCTTCTTCTGATTCACCCTCCAGACTTCACCTTCTCCTTCTCCTTCTTCTGCTTCTTCTGATTCACCCTCCAGACTTCACCTTCTCCTTCTCCTTCTTCTGCTTCTTCTGATTCACCCTCCAGACATCACCTTCTCCTTCTCCTTCTTCTGCTTCTTCTGATTCACCCTCCAGACTTCACCTTCTCCTTCTCCTTCTTCTACTTCTTCTGATTCACCCTCCAGACTTCACCTTCTCCTTCTCTTTCTTCTGCTTCTTCTGATTCACCCTCCAGACTTCACCTTCTCCTTCTCCTTCTTCTGATTCTTCTGATTCACCCTCCAGATTTCACCTTCTCCTTCTCCTTCTTCTGCTTCTTCTGATTCACTCTCCTGACTTCACCTTCTCCTTCTCCTTCTTCTACTTCTTCTGATTCACCCTCCTGACTTCACCTTCTCCTTCTCCTTCTTCTACTTCTTCTGCTTCACCCTCCAGACTTCACCTTCTCCTTCTCCTTCTTCTACTTCTTCTGATTCACCCTCCAGACTTCACCTTCTCCTTCTCCTTCTTCTACTTCTTCTGATTCACCCTACAGACTTCACCTTCTCCTTCTCCTTCTTCTGCTTCTTCTGATTCACCCTCCAGACTTCACCTTCTCCTTCTCCTTATTCTGCTTCTTCTGTTTCACCCTCCAGACTTCACCTTCTCCTTCTCCTTCTTCTGCTTCTTCTGATTCACCCTCCAGACTTCACCTTCTCCTTCTCCTTCTTCTACTTCTTCTGATTCACCCTCCAGACTTCACCTTCTCCTTCTCCTTCTTCTACTTCGTCTGATTCACCCTCCAGACTTCACCTTCTCCTTCTCCTTCTTCTATTTCTTCTGATTCACCCTCCAGTCTTCACCTACTCCTTCTCCTTCTTCTGTTTCTTCTGCTTCACCCTCCAGACTTCCCCTTCTCCTTCTCTTTCTTCTGCTTCTTCTGATTCACCCTCCAGACTTCATCTTCTCCTTCTCCTTCTTCTGATTCTTCTGATTCACCCTCCAGACTTCACCTTCTCCTTCTCCTTCTTCTGCTTCTTCTGATTCACCCTCCTGACTTCACCTTCTCCTTCTCCTTCTTCTACTTCTTCTGCTTCTCCCTCCAGACTTCACCTTCTCCTTCTCCTTCTTCTACTTCTTCTGATTCACCCTCCAGACTTCACCTTCTCCTTCTCCTTCTTCTGCTTCTTCTGATTCACCTTCCAGACTTCACCTTCTCCTTCTCCTTATTCTGCTTCTTCTGATTCACCCTCCAGACTTCATCTTCTCCTTCTCCTTCTTCTGCTTCTTCTGATTCACCCTCCAGACTTCACCTTCTCCTACTCCTTCTTCTGCTTCTTCTGATTCACCCTCCAGACCTCACCTTCTCCTTCTCCTTCTTCTACTTCTTCTGATTCACCCTCCAGACTTCATCTTCTCCTTCTCCTTCTTCTGCTTCTTCTGATTCACCCTCCAGACTTCACCTTCTCCTTCTCCTTCTTCTGCTTCTTCTGATTCACCCTCCAGACTTCACCTTCTCCTTCAACTTCTTCTACTTCTTCTGATTCACCCTCCAGACTTCACCTTCTCCTTCTCCTTCTTCTACTTCTTCTGATTCACCCTCCAGTCTTCACCTTCTCCTTCTCCTTCTTCTGTTTCTTCTGCTTCACCCTCCAGACTTCACCTTCTCCTTCTCTTTCTTCTGCTTCTTCTGCTTCACCCTCCAGACTTCACCTTCTCCTTCTCCTTCTTCTGATTCTTCTGATTCACCCTCCAGACTTCACCTTCTCTATCTCCTTCTTCTGCTTCTTCTGATTCACCCTCCTGACTTCACCTTCTCCTTCTCCTTCTTCTACTTCTTCTGCTTCACCCTCCAGACTTCACCTTCTCCTTCTCCTTCTTCTGCTTCTTCTGATTCACCCTCCAGACTTCACCTTCTCCTTCTCCTTATTCTGCTTCTTCTGATTCACCCTCCAGACTTCACCTTCTCCTTCTCCTTCTTCTGCTTCTTCTGATTCACCCTCCAGACTTCACCTTCTCCTTCTCCTTCTTCTGCTTCTTCTGATTCACCCTCCAGACTTCACCTTCTCCTTCTCCTTCTTCTGCTTCTTCTGATTCACCCTCCAGACTTCACCTTCTCCTTCTCCTTCTTCTACTTCTTCTGATTCACGCTCCAGACTTCACCTTCTCCTTCTCCTTCTTCTGCTTCTTCTGATTCACCCTCCTGACTTCACCTTCTCCTTCTCCTTCTTCTACATCTTCTGATTCACCCTCCTGACTTCACCTTCTCCTTCTCCTTCTTCTACTTCTTCTGCTTCACCCTCCAGACTTCACCTTCTCCTTCTCCTTCTTCTACTTCTTCTGATTCACCCTCCAGACTTCAACTTCTCTTTCTCCTTCTTCTACTTCTTCTGATTCACCCTCCAGACTTCACCTTCTCCTTCTCCTTCTTCTTCTTCTTCTGATACACCCTCCAGACTTCACCTTCTCCTTCTCCTTCTTCTGCTTCTTCTGATTCACCCTCCAGACTTCACCTTCTCCTTCTCCTTATTCTGCTTCTTCTGAATCACCCTCCAGACTTCACCTTCTCCTTCTCCTTCTTCTGCTTCTTCTGATTCACCCTCCAGACTTCACCTTCTCCTTCTCCTTCTTCTGCTTCTTCTGATTCACCCTCCAGACTTCAGCTTCACCTTCTCCTTCTTCTACTTCTTCTGATTCACCCTCCAGACTTCACCTTCTCCATCTCCTTCTTCTGCTTCTTCTGATTCACCCTCCAGACTTCACCTTCTCCTTCTCCTTCGTCTACTTCTTCTGATTCACCCTCCAGACTTCACCTTCTCCTTCTCCTTCTTCTGCTTCTTCTGATTCACCCTCCAGACTTCACCTTCTCCTTCTCCTTCTTCTACTTCTTCTGATTCACCCTCCAGACTTCACCTTCTCCTTCTCTTTCTTCTGCTTCTTCTGATTCACCCTCCAGACTTCACCTTCTCCTTCTCCTTCTTCTGATTCTTCTGATTCACCCTCCAGACTTCACCTTCTCCTTCTCCTTCTTCTGCTTCTTCTGATTCACCCTCCAGACTTCACCTTCTCCTTCTCCTTCTTCTACTTCTTCTGATTCACCCTCCAGACTTCACCTTCTCCATCTCCTTCTTCTGCTTCTTCTGATTCACCCTCCAGACTTCACCTTCTCCTTCTCCTTCGTCTACTTCTTCTGATTCACCCTCCAGACTACACCTTCTCCTTCTCCTTCTTCTACTTCTTCTGATTCACCCTCCAGACTTCACCTTCTCCTTCTCCTTCTTCTGTTTCTTCTGATTCACCCTCCAGACTTCACCTTCTCCTTCTCCTTCTTCTACTACTTCTGATTCACCCTCCAGACTTCACCTTCTCCTTCTCCTTCTTCTACTTCTTCTGATTCACCCTCCAGACTTCATTTTCTCCTTCTCCTTCTTCTGCTTCTTCTGATTCACCCTCCAGACTTCACCTTCTCCTTCTCCTTCTTCTGCTTCTTCTGATTCACCCTCCAGACTTCACCTTCTCCTTCTCCTTCTTCTACTTCTTCTGATTCACCCTCCAGACTTCACCTTCTCCTTCTCCTTCTTCTACTTCTTCTGATTCACCCTCCAGTCTTCACCTTCTCCTTCTCCTTCTTCTGTTTCTTCTGCTTCACCCTCCAGACTTCACCTTCTCCTTCTCTTTCTTCTGCTTCTTCTGATTCACCCTCCAGACTTCACCTTCTCCTTCTCCTTCTTCTGATTCTTCTGATTCACCCTCCAGACTTCACCTTCTCCTTCTCCTTCTTCTGCTTCTTCTGATTCACCCTCCTGACTTCACCTTCTCCTTCTCCTTCTTCTACTTCTTCTGATTCACCCTCCTGACTTCACCTTCTCCTTCTCCTTCTTCTACTTCTTCTGCTTCACCCTCCAGACTTCACCTTCTCCTTCTCCTTCTTCTACTTCTTCTGATTCACCCTCCAGACTTCACCTTCTCCTTCTCCTTCTTCTGCTTCTTCTGATTCACCCTCCAGACTTCACCTTCTCCTTCTCCTTATTCTGCTTCTTCTGATTCACCCTCCAGACTTCACCTTCTCCTTCTCCTTCTTCTGCTTCTTCTGATTCACCCTCCAGACTTCACCTTCTCCTTCTCCTTCTTCTGCTTCTTCTGATTCACCCTCCAGACTTCACCTTCTCCTTCTCCTTCTTCTGCTTCTTCTGATTCACCCTCCAGACTTCACCTTCTCCTTCTCCTTCTTCTACTTCTTCTGATTCACCCTCCAGACTTCACCTTCTCCTTCTCCTTCTTCTGCTTCTTCTGATTCACCCTCCTGACTTCACCTTCTCCTTCTCCTTCTTCTACATCTTCTGATTCACCCTCCTGACTTCACCTTCTCCTTCTCCTTCTTCTACTTCTTCTGCTTCACCCTCCAGACTTCACCTTCTCCTTCTCCTTCTTCTACTTCTTCTGATTCACCCTCCAGACTTCACCTTCTCTTTCTCCTTCTTCTACTTCTTCTGATTCACCCTCCAGACTTCACCTTCTCCTTCTCCTTGTTCTTCTTCTTCTGATTCACCCTCCAGACTTCACCTTCTCCTTCTCCTTCTTCTGCTTCTTCTGATTCACCCTCCAGACTTCACCTTCTCCTTCTCCTTATTCTGCTTCTTCTGAATCACCCTCCAGACTTCACCTTCTCCTTCTCCTTCTTCTGCTTCTTCTGATTCACCCTCCAGACTTCACCTTCTCCTTCTCCTTCTTCTGCTTCTTCTGATTCACCCTCCAGACTTCACCTTCACCTTCTCCTTCTTCTACTTCTTCTGATTCACCCTCCAGACTTCACCTTCTCCATCTCCTTCTTCTGCTTCTTCTGATTCACCCTCCAGACTTCACCTTCTCCTTCTCCTTCGTCTACTTCTTCTGATTCACCCTCCAGACTTCACCTTCTCCTTCTCCTTCTTCTGCTTCTTCTGATTCACCCTCCAGACTTCACCTTCTCCTTCTCCTTCTTCTACTTCTTCTGATTCACCCTCCAGACTTCACCTTCTCCTTCTCTTTCTTCTGCTTCTTCTGATTCACCCTCCAGACTTCACCTTCTCCTTCTCCTTCTTCTGCTTCTTCTGATTCACCCTCCAGACTTCACCTTCTCCTTCTCCTTATTCTGCTTCTTCTGAATCACCCTCCAGACTTCACCTTCTCCTTCTCCTTCTTCTGCTTCTTCTGATTCACCCTCCAGACTTCACCTTCTCCTTCTCCTTCTTCTACTTCTTCTGATTCACCCTCCAGACTTCACCTTCTCCATCTCCTTCTTCTGCTTCTTCTGATTCACCCTCCAGACTTCACCTTCTCCTTCTCCTTCGTCTACTTCTTCTGATTCACCCTCCAGACTACACCTTCTCCTTCTCCTTCTTCTACTTCTTCTGATTCACCCTCCAGACTTCACCTTCTCCTTCTCCTTCTTCTGTTTCTTCTGATTCACCCTCCAGACTTCACCTTCTCCTTCTCCTTCTTCTACTACTTCTGATTCACCCTCCAGACTTCACCTTCTCCTTCTCCTTCTTCTACTTCTTCTGATTCACCCTCCAGACTTCATTTTCTCCTTCTCCTTCTTCTGCTTCTTCTGATTCACCCTCCAGACTTCACCTTCTCCTTCTCCTTCTTCTGCGTCTTCTGATTCACCCTCCAGACTTCACCTTCTCCTTCTCCTTCTTCTACTTCTTCTGATTCACCCTCCAGACTTCACCTTCTCCTTCTCCTTCTTCTACTTCTTCTGATTCACCCTCCAGTCTTCACCTTCTCCTTCTCCTTCTTCTGTTTCTTCTGCTTCACCCTCCAGACTTCACCTTCTCCTTCTCTTTCTTCTGCTTCTTCTGATTCACCCTCCAGACTTCACCTTCTCCTTCTCCTTCTTCTGATTCTTCTGATTCACCCTCCAGACTTCACCTTCTCCTTCTCCTTCTTCTGCTTCTTCTGATTCACCCTCCTGACTTCACCTTCTCCTTCTCCTTCTTCTACTTCTTCTGATTCACCCTCCTGACTTCACCTTCTCCTTCTCCTTCTTCTGCTTCTTCTGATTCACCCTCCTGACTTCACCTTCTCCTTCTCCTTCTTCTACTTCTTCTGATTCACCCTCCTGACTTCACCTTCTCCTTCTCCTTCTTCTACTTCTTCTGCTTCACCCTCCAGACTTCACCTTCTCCTTCTCCTTCTTCTACTTCTTCTGATTCAACCTCCAGACTTCACCTTCTCCTTCTCCTTCTTCTGCTTCTTCTGATTCACCCTCCAGACTTCACCTTCTCCTTCTCCTTATTCTGCTTCTTCTGATTCACCCTCCAGACTTCACCTTCTCCTTCTCCTTATTCTGCTTCTTCTGATTCACCCTCCAGACTTCACCTTCTCCTTCTCCTTCCTTTGCTTCTTCTGATTCACCCTCCAGACTTCACCTTCTCCTTCTCCTTCGTCTACTTCTTCTGATTCACCCTCCAGACTTCACCTTCTCCTTCTCCTTCTTCTGCTTCTTCTGATTCACCCTCCAGACTTCACCTTCTCCTTCTCCTTCTTCTACTTCTTCTGATTCACCCTCCAGACTTCACCTTCTCCTTCTCTTTCTTCTGCTTCTTCTGATTCACCCTCCAGACTTCACCTTCTCCTTCTCCTTCTTCTGCTTCTTCTGATTCACCCTCCAGACTTCACCTTCTCCTTCTCCTTATTCTGCTTCTTCTGAATCACCCTCCAGACTTCACCTTCTCCTTCTCCTTCTTCTGCTTCTTCTGATTCACCCTCCAGACTTCACCTTCTCCTTCTCCTTCTTCTACTTCTTCTGATTCACCCTCCAGACTTCACCTTCTCCATCTCCTTCTTCTGCTTCTTCTGATTCACCCTCCAGACTTCACCTTCTCCTTCTCCTTCGTCTACTTCTTCTGATTCACCCTCCAGACTACACCTTCTCCTTCTCCTTCTTCTACTTCTTCTGATTCACCCTCCAGACTTCACCTTCTCCTTCTCCTTCTTCTGTTTCTTCTGATTCACCCTCCAGACTTCACCTTCTCCTTCTCCTTCTTCTACTACTTCTGATTCACCCTCCAGACTTCACCTTCTCCTTCTCCTTCTTCTACTTCTTCTGATTCACCCTCCAGACTTCATTTTCTCCTTCTCCTTCTTCTGCTTCTTCTGATTCACCCTCCAGACTTCACCTTCTCCTTCTCCTTCTTCTGCGTCTTCTGATTCACCCTCCAGACTTCACCTTCTCCTTCTCCTTCTTCTACTTCTTCTGATTCACCCTCCAGACTTCACCTTCTCCTTCTCCTTCTTCTACTTCTTCTGATTCACCCTCCAGACTTCACCTTCTCCTTCTCCTTCCTTTGCTTCTTCTGATTCACCCTCCAGACTTCACCTTCTCCTTCTCCTTCGTCTACTTCTTCTGATTCACCCTCCAGACTTCACCTTCTCCTTCTCCTTCTTCTGCTTCTTCTGATTCACCCTCCAGACTTCACCTTCTCCTTCTCCTTCTTCTACTTCTTCTGAATCACCCTCCAGACTTCACCTTCTCCTTCTCTTTCTTCTGCTTCTTCTGATTCACCCTCCAGACTTCACCTTCTCCTTCTCCTTCTTCTGCTTCTTCTGATTCACCCTCCAGACTTCACCTTCTCCTTCTCCTTATTCTGCTTCTTCTGAATCACCCTCCAGACTTCACCTTTTCCTTCTCCTTCTTCTGCTTCTTCTGATTCACCCTCCAGACTTCACCTTCTCCTTCTCCTTCTTCTACTTCTTCTGATTCACCCTCCAGACTTCACCTTCTCCATCTCCTTCTTCTGCTTCTTCTGATTCACCCTCCAGACTTCACCTTCTCCTTCTCCTTCGTCTACTTCTTCTGATTCACCCTCCAGACTACACCTTCTCCTTCTCCTTCTTCTACTTCTTCTGATTCACCCTCCAGACTTCACCTTCTCCTTCTCCTTCTTCTGTTTCTTCTGATTCACCCTCCAGACTTCACCTTCTCCTTCTCCTTCTTCTACTACTTCTGATTCACCCTCCAGACTTCACCTTCTCCTTCTCCTTCTTCTACTTCTTCTGATTCACCCTCCAGACTTCATTTTCTCCTTCTCCTTCTTCTGCTTCTTCTGATTCACCCTCCAGACTTCACCTTCTCCTTCTCCTTCTTCTGCGTCTTCTGATTCACCC
Organism: Somniosus microcephalus; assembly: GCF_052327205.1. Lineage (NCBI taxonomy): Eukaryota > Metazoa > Chordata > Chondrichthyes > Squaliformes > Somniosidae > Somniosus > Somniosus microcephalus. Next base: position 918,108 of record NW_028225227.1, on the reverse strand, counting down.
TCCAGACTTCACCTTCTCCTTCTCCTTCTTCTACTTCTTCTGATTCACCCTCCAGACTTCACCTTCTCCTTCTCCTTCTTCTACTTCTTCTGATTCACCCTCCAGTCTTCACCTTCTCCTTCTCCTTCTTCTGTTTCTTCTGCTTCACCCTCCAGACTTCACCTTCTCCTTCTCTTTCTTCTGCTTCTTCTGATTCACCCTCCAGACTTCACCTTCTCCTTCTCCTTCTTCTGATTCTTCTGATTCACCCTCCAGACTTCACCTTCTCCTTCTCCTTCTTCTGCTTCTTCTGATTCACCCTCCTGACTTCACCTTCTCCTTCTCCTTCTTCTACTTCTTCTGATTCACCCTCCTGACTTCACCTTCTCCTTCTCCTTCTTCTGCTTCTTCTGATTCACCCTCCTGACTTCACCTTCTCCTTCTCCTTCTTCTACTTCTTCTGATTCACCCTCCTGACTTCACCTTCTCCTTCTCCTTCTTCTACTTCTTCTGCTTCACCCTCCAGACTTCACCTTCTCCTTCTCCTTCTTCTACTTCTTCTGATTCAACCTCCAGACTTCACCTTCTCCTTCTCCTTCTTCTGCTTCTTCTGATTCACCCTCCAGACTTCACCTTCTCCTTCTCCTTATTCTGCTTCTTCTGATTCACCCTCCAGACTTTACCTTCTCCTTCTCCTTATTCTGCTTCTTCTGATTCACCCTCCAGACTTCACCTTCTCCTTCTCCTTCCTTTGCTTCTTCTGATTCACCCTCCAGACTTCACCTTCTCCTTCTCCTTCTTCTGATTCTTCTGATTCACCCTCCAGACTTCACCTTCTCCTTCTCCATCTTCTGCTTCTTCTGATTCACCCTCCTGACTTCACCTTCTCCTTCTCCTTCTTCTACTTCTTCTGATTCACCCTCCTGACTTCACCTTCTCCTTCTCCATCTTCCACTTATCTGCTTCACCCTCCAGACTTCAACTTCTCCTTCTCCTTCTTCTACTTCTTCTGATTCACCCTCCAGACTTCACCTTCTCCTTCTCCTTCTTCTGCTTCTTCTGATTCACCCTCCAGACTTCACCTTCTCCTTCTCCTTCTTCTGCTTCTTCTGATTCACCCTCCAGACTTCACCTTCTCCTTCTCCTTCTTCTACTTCTTCTGATTCACCCTCCAGACTTCACCTTCTCCTTCTCCTTCTTCTGCTTCTTCTGATTCACCCTCCAGACTTCACCTTCTCCTTCTCCTTCGTCTACTTCTTCTGATTCACCCTCCAGACTACACCTTCTCCTTCTCCTTCTTCTACTTCTTCTGATTCACCCTCCAGACTTCACCTTCTCCTCCTCCTTCTTCTGTTTCTTCTGATTCACCCTCCAGACTTCATCTTCTCCTTCTCCTTCTTCTACTTCTTCTGATTCACCCTCCAGACTTCACCTTCTCCTTCTCCTTCTTCTACTTCTTCTGATTCACCCTCCAGACTTCATCTTCTCCTTCTCCTTCTTCTGCTTCTTCTGATTCACCCTCCAGACTTCACCTTCTCCTTCTCCTTCTTCTGCTTCTTCTGATTCCCCTTCCAGACTTCAACTTCTCCTTCTCCTTCTTCTACTTCTTCTGATTCACCCTCCAGACTTCACCTTCTCCTTCTTCTACTTCTTCCGAATCACCCTCCAGACTTCATCTTCTCCTTCTCCTTCTTCTGCTTCTTCTGATTCACCCTCCAGACTTCACCTTCTCCTTCTCCTTCTTCTGCTTCTTCTGATTCACCCTCCAGACTTCACCTTCTCCTTCTCCTTCTTCTACTTCTTCTGATTCACCCTCCAGACTTCACCTTCTCCTTCTCCTTCTTCTAATTCTTCTGATTCACCCTCCAGTCTTCACCTTCTCCTTCTCCTTCTTCTGTTTCTTTTGCTTCACCCTCCAAACTTCACCTTCTCCTTCTCTTTCTTCTGCTTCTTCTGATTCACCCTCCAGACTTCACCTTCTCCTTCTCCTTCTTCTGATTCTTCTGTTTCACCCTCCAGACTTCACCTTCTCCTTCTCCTTCTTCTGCTTCTTCTGATTCACCCTCCTGACTTCACCTTCTCCTTCTCCTTCTTCTACTTCTTCTGATTCACCCTCCTGACTTCAGCTTCTCCTTCTCCTTCTTCTACTTCTTCTGCTTCACCCTCCGGACTTCACCTTCTCCTTCTCCTTCTTCTGCTTCTTCTGATTCACCCTCCACACTTCACCTTCTCCTTCTCCTTCTTCTGCTTCTTCTGATTCACCCTCCAGACTTCACCTTCTCCTTCTCCTTATTCTGCTTCTTCTGATTCACCCTCCAGACTTCACCTTCTCCTTCTCCTTATTCTGCTTCTTCTGATTCACCCTCCAGACTTCACCTTCTCCTTCTCCTTCCTCTGCTTCTTCTGATTCACCCTCCAGACTTCACCTTCTCCTTCTCCTTCTTCTGATTCTTCTGATTCACCCTCCAGACTTCACCTTCTCCTTCTCCATCTTCTGCTTCTTCTGATTCACCCTCCTGACTTCACCTTCTCCTTCTCCTTCTTCTACTTCTTCTGATTCACCCTCCTGACTTCACCTTCTCCTTCTCCATCTTCTACTTCTTCTGCTTCACCCTCCAGACTTCAACTTCTCCTTCTCCTTCTTCTACTTCTTCTGATTCACCCTCCAGACTTCACCTTCTCCTTCTCCTTCTTCTGCTTCTTCTGATTCACCCTCCAGACTTCACCTTCTCCTTCTCCTTCTTCTACTTCATCTGATTCACCCTCCAGACTTCACCTTCTCCTTCTCCTTCTTCTGCTTCTTCTGATTCACCCTCCAGACTTCACCTTCTCCTTCTCCTTCGTCTACTTCTTCTGATTCACCCTCCAGACTACACCTTCTCCTTCTCCTTCTTCTACTTCTTCTGATTCACCCTCCAGACTTCACCTATCCTTCTCCTTCTTCTGTTTCTTCTGATTCACCCTCCAGACTTCATTTTCTCCTTCTCCTTCTTCTACTTCTTCTGATTCACCCTCCAGACTTCACCTTCTCCTTCTCCTTCTTCTACTTCTTCTGATTCACCCTCCAGACTTCATCTTCTCCTTCTCCTTCTTCTGCTTCTTCTGATTCACCCTCCAGACTTCACCTTCTCCTTCTCCTTCTTCTGCTTCTTCTGATTCACCCTCCAGACTTCAACTTCTCCTTCTCCTTCTTCTACTTCTTCTGATTCACCCTCCAGACTTCACCTTCTCCTTCTCCTTCTTCTACTTCTTCTGATTCACCCTCCAGTCTTCACCTTCTCCTTCTCCTTCTTCTGTTTCTTCTGCTTCACCCTCCAGACTTCACCTTCTCCTTCTCTTTCTTCTGCTTCTTCTGATTCACCCTCCAGACTTCACCTTCTCCTTCTCCTTCTTCTGATTCTTCTGATTCACCCTCCTGACTTCACCTTCTCCTTCTCCTTCTTCTACTTCTTCTGATTCACCCTCCTGACTTCACCTTCTCCTTCTCCTTCTTCTACTTCTTCTGCTTCACCCTCCAGACTTCACCTTCTCCTTCTCCTTCTTCTACTTCTTCTGATTCAACCTCCAGACTTCACCTTCTCCTTCTCCTTCTTCTGCTTCTTCTGATTCACCCTCCAGACTTCACCTTCTCATTCTCCTTCTTCTGCTTCTTCTGCTGCGCCCTCCAGACTTCACCTTCTCCTTCTCCTTCTTCTGCTTCTTCTGCTTCACACTCCAGACTTCACCTTCTCCTTCTCCTTCTTCTGCTTCTTCTGCTGCGCCCTCCAGGCTTCACCTTCTCCTTCTCCTTCTTCTGCTTCATCTGCTTCACCGTCCTGACTTCACCTTCTCCTTCTCCTTCTTCTGCTTCTTCTGATTCACCCTCCTAACTTCACCTTCTCCTTCTCCTTCTTCTGCTTCTTCTGATTCACCCTCCTGACTTCACCTTCTCCTTCTCCTTCTTCTGCTTCTTCTGATTCACCCTCCAGACTTCACCTTCTCCTTCTCCTTCTTCTGCTTCTTCTGATTCACCCTCCAGACTTCACCTTCTCCTTCTCCTTCTTCTGCTTCTTCTGATTCACCCTCCAGACCTCACCTTCTCCTTCTCCTTCTTCTACTTCTTCTGATTCACCCTCCAGACTTCATCTTCTCCTTCTCCTTCTTCTGCTTCTTCTGATTCACCCTCCAGACTTCACCTTCTCCTTCTCCTTCTTCTGCTTCTTCTGATTCACCCTCCAGACTTCACCTTCTCCTTCTCCTTCTTCTACTTCTTCTGATTCACCCTCCAGACTTCACCTTCTCCTTCTCCTTCTTCTACTTCTTCTGATTCACCCTCCAGTCTTCACCTTCTCCTTCTCCTTCTTCTGTTTCTTCTGCTTCACCCTCCAGACTTCACCTTCTCCTTCTCTTACTTCTGCTTCTTCTGCTTCACCCTCCAGACTTCACCTTCTCCTTCTCCTTCTTCTGATTCTTCTGATTCACCCTCCAGACTTCACCTTCTCTATCTCCTTCTTCTGCTTCTTCTGATTCACCCTCCTGACTTCACCTTCTCCTTCTCCTTCTTCTACTTCTTCTGATTCACCCTCCTGACTTCACCTTCTCCTTCTCCTTCTTCTACTTCTTCTGCTTCACCCTCCAGACTTCAACTTCTCCTTCTCCTTCTTCTACTTCTTCTGATTCACCCTCCAGACTTCACCTTCTCCTTCTCCTTCTTCTGCTTCTTCTGATTCACCCTCCAGACTTCACCTTCTCCTTCTCCTTCTTCTGCTTCTTCTGATTCACCCTCCAGACTTCACCTTCTCCTTCTCCTTCTTCTACTTCTTCTGATTCACCCTCCAGACTTCACCTTCTCCTTCTCCTTCTTCTGCTTCTTCTGATTCACCCTCCAGACTTCACCTTCTCCTTCTCCTTCGTCTACTTCTTCTGATTCACCCTCCAGACTACACCTTCTCCTTCTCCTTCTTCTACTTCTTCTGATTCACCCTCCAGACTTCACCTTCTCCTTCTCCATCTTCTGTTTCTTCTGATTCACCCTCCAGACTTCATCTTCTCCTTCTCCTTCTTCTACTTCTTCTGATTCACCCTCCAGACTTCACCTTCTCCTTCTCCTTCTTCTACTTCTTCTGATTCACGCTCCAGACTTCATCTTCTCCTTCTCCTTCTTCTGCTTCTTCTGATTCACCCTCCAGACCTCACCTTCTCCTTCTCCTTCTTCTGCTTCTTCTGATTCACCCTCCAGACTTCAACTTCTCCTTCTCATTCTTCTACTTCTTCTGATTCACCCTCCAGACTTCACCTTCTCCTTCTCCTTCTTCTACTTCTTCCGATTCACCCTCCAGACTTCATCTTCTCCTTCTCCTTCTTCTGCTTCTTCTGATTCACCCTCCAGACTTCACCTTCTCCTTCTCCTTCTTCTGCTTCTTCTGATTCACCCTCCAGACTTCACCTTCTCCTTCTCCTTCTTCTACTTCTTCTGATTCACCCTCCAGACTTCACCTTCTCCTTCTCCTTCTTCTACTTCTTCTGATTCTCCCTCCAGTCTTCACCTTCTCCTTCTCCTTCTTCTGTTTCTTCTGCTTCACCCTCCAGACTTCACCTTCTCCTTCTCTTTCTTCTGCTTCTTCTGATTCACCCTCCAGACTTCACCTTCTCCTTCTCCTTCTTCTGATTCTTCTGATTCACCCTCCAGACTTCACCTTCTCCTTCTCCTTCTTCTGCTTCTTCTGCTTCACCCTCCTGACTTCACCTTCTCCTTCTCCTTCTTCTACTTCTTCTGCTTCACCCTCCAGACTTCACCTTCTCCTTCTCCTTCTTCTGCTTCTTCTGATTCACCCTCCAGACTTCACCTTCTCCTTCTCCTTCTTCTGCTTCTTCTGATTCACCCTCCAGACTTCACCTTCTCCTTCTCCTTCTTCTGCTTCTTCTGATTCACCCTCCAGACTTCACCTTCTCCTTCTCCTTATTCTGCTTCTTCTGATTCACCCTCCAGACTTCACCTTCTCCTTCTCCTTATTCTGCTTCTTCTGATTCACCCTCCAGACTTCACCTTCTCCTTCTCCTTCCTCTGCTTCTTCTGATTCACCCTCCAGACTTCACCTTCTCCTTCTCCTTCTTCTGATTCTTCTGATTCACCCTCCAGACTTCACCTTCTCCTTCTCCATCTTCTGCTTCTTCTGATTCACCCTCCTGACTTCACCTTCTCCTTCTCCTTCTTCTACTTCTTCTGATTCACCCTCCTGACTTCACCTTCTCCTTCTCCATCTTCTACTTCCTCTGCTTCACCCTCCAGACTTCAACTTCTCCTTCTCCTTCTTCTACTTCTTCTGATTCACCCTCCAGACTTCACCTTCTCCTTCTCCTTCTTCTGCTTCTTCTGATTCACCCTCCAGACTTCAACTTCTCCTTCTCCTTCTTCTGCTTCTTCTGATTCACCCTCCAGACTTCACCTTCTCCTTCTCCTTCTTCTACTTCATCTGATTCACCCTCCAGACTTCACCTTCTCCTTCTCCTTCTTCTGCTTCTTCTGATTCACCCTCCAGACTTCACCTTCTCCTTCTCCTTCGTCTACTTCTTCTGATTCACCCTCCAGACTTCACCTTCTCCTTCTCCTTCTTCTGCTTCTTCTGATTCACCCTCCAGACTTCACCTTCTCCTTCTCCTTATTCTGCTTCTTCTGATTCACCCTCCAGACTTCACCTTCTCCTTCTCCTTCTTCTGCTTCTTCTGCTTCACACTCCAGACTTCACCTTCTCCTTCTCCTTCTTCTGCTTCTTCTGCTGCGCCCTCCAGGCTTCACCTTCTCCTTCTCCTTCTTCTGCTTCATCTGCTTCACCGTCCTGACTTCACCTTCTCCTTCTCCTTCTTCTACTTCTTCTGCTACACCCCCCTGACTTCACCTGCTCCTTCTCCTTCTTCTGCTTCTTCTGATTCACCCTCCTAACTTCACCTTCTCCTTCTCCTTCTTCTGCTTCTTCTGATTCACCCTCCTGACTTCACCTTCTCCTTCTCCTTCTTCTGCTTCTTCTGATTCACCCTCCAGACTTCACCTTCTCCTTCTCCTTCTTCTGCTTCTTCTGATTCACCCTCCAGACTTCACCTTCTCCTTCTCCTTCTTCTGCTTCTTCTGATTCACCCTCCAGACCTCACCTTCTCCTTCTCCTTCTTCTACTTCTTCTGATTCACCCTCCAGACTTCATCTTCTCCTTCTCCTTCTTCTGCTTCTTCTGATTCACCCTCCAGACTTCACCTTCTCCTTCTCCTTCTTCTGCTTCTTCTGATTCACCCTCCAGACTTCACCTTCTCCTTCTCCTTCTTCTACTTCTTCTGATTCACCCTCCAGACTTCACCTTCTCCTTCTCCTTCTTCTACTTCTTCTGATTCACCCTCCAGTCTTCACCTTCTCCTTCTCCTTCTTCTGTTTCTTCTGCTTCACCCTCCAGACTTCACCTTCTCCTTCTCTTTCTTCTGCTTCTTCTGCTTCACCCTCCAGACTTCACCTTCTCCTTCCCCTTCTTCTGATTCTTCTGATTCACCCTCCAGACTTCACCTTCTCTATCTCCTTCTTCTGCTTCTTCTGATTCACCCTCCTGACTTCACCTTCTCCTTCTCCTTCTTCTACTTCTTCTGATTCACCCTCCTGACTTCTCCTTCTCCTTCTCCTTCTTCTACTTCTTCTGCTTCACCCTCCAGACTTCAACTTCTCCTTCTCCTTCTTCTACTTCTTCTGATTCACCCTCCAGACTTCACCTTCTCCTTCTCCTTCTTCTGCTTCTTCTGATTCACCCTCCAGACTTCACCTTCTCCTTCTCCTTCTTCTGCTTCTTCTGATTCACCCTCCAGACTTCACCTTCTCCTTCTCCTTCTTCTACTTCTTCTGATTCACCCTCCAGACTTCACCTTCTCCTTCTCCTTCTTCTGCTTCTTCTGATTCACCCTCCAGACTTCACCTTCTCCTTCTCCTTCGTCTACTTCTTCTGATTCACCCTCCAGACTACACCTTCTCCTTCTCCTTCTTCTACTTCTTCTGATTCACCCTCCAGACTTCACCTTCTCCTTCTCCATCTTCTGTTTCTTCTGATTCACCCTCCAGACTTCATCTTCTCCTTCTCCTTCTTCTACTTCTTCTGATTCACCCCCCAGACTTCACCTTCTCCTTCTCCTTCTTCTACTTCTTCTGATTCACCCTCCAGACTTCATCTTCTCCTTCTCCTTCTTCTGCTTCTTCTGATTCACCCTCCAGACTTCACCTTCTCCTTCTCCTTCTTCTGCTTCTTCTGATTCACCCTCCAGACTTCAACTTCTCCTTCTCCTTCTTCTACTTCTTCTGATTCACCCTCCAGACTTCACCTTCTCCTTCTCCTTCTTCTACTTCTTCCGATTCACCCTCTAGACTTCACCTTCTCCTTCTCCATCTTCTGTTTCTTCTGATTCACCCTCCAGACTTCATCTTCTCCTTCTCCTTCTTCTGCTTCTTCTGATTCAGCCTCCAGACTTCACCTTCTCCTTCTCCTTCTTCTGCTTCTTCTGATTCACCCTCCAGACTTCACCTTCTCCTTCTCCTTCTTCTGCTTCTTCTGATTCAGCCTCCAGACTTCACCTTCTCCTTCTCCTTCTTCTACTTCTTCTGATTCACCCTCCAGACTTCACCTTCTCCTTCTCTTTCTTCTGCTTCTTCTGATTCACCCTCCAGACTTCACCTTCTCCTTCTCCTTCTTCTGATTCTTCTGATTCACCCTCCAGACTTCACCTTCTCCTTCTCCTTCTTCTGCTTCTTCTGCTTCACCCTCCTGACTTCACCTTCTCCTTCTCCTTCTTCTACTTCTTCTGATTCACCCTCCTGACTTCACCTTCTCCTTCTCCTTCTTCTGCTTCTTCTGCTTCACCCTCCAGACTTCACCTTCTCCTTCTCCTTCTTCTGCTTCTTCTGATTCACCCTCCAGACTTCACCTTCTCCTTCTCCTTCTTCTGCTTCTTCTGATTCACCCTCCAGACTTCACCTTCTCCTTCTCCTTATTCTGCTTCTTCTGATTCACCCTCCAGACTTCACCTTCTCCTTCTCCTTATTCTGCTTCTTCTGATTCACCCTCCAGACTTCACCTTCTCCTTCTCCTTCCTCTGCTTCTTCTGATTCACCCTCCAGACTTCACCTTCTCCTTCTCCTTCTTCTGATTCTTCTGATTCAACCTCCAGACTTCACCTTCTCCTTCTCCATCTTCTGCTTCTTCTGATTCACCCTCCTGACTTCACCTTCTCCTTCTCCTTCTTCTACTTCTTCTGATTCACCCTCCTGACTTCACCTTCTCCTTCTCCATCTTCTACTTCCTCTGCATCACCCTCCAGACTTCAACTTCTCCTTCTCCTTCTTCTACTTCTTCTGATTCACCCTCCAGACTTCACCTTCTCCTTCTCCTTCTTCTGCTTCTTCTGATTCACCCTCCAGACTTCACCTTCTCCTTCTCCTTCTTCTGCTTCTTCTGATTCACCCTCCAGACTTCACCTTCTCCTTCTCCTTCTTCTACTTCATCTGATTCACCCTCCAGACTTCACCTTCTCCTTCTCCTTCTTCTGCTTCTTCTGATTCACCCTCCAGACTTCACCTTCTCCTTCTCCTTCGTCTACTTCTTCTGATTCACCCTCCAGACTTCACCTTCTCCTTCTCCTTCTTCTGCTTCTTCTGATTCACCCTCCAGACTTCACCTTCTCCTTCTCCTTATTCTGCTTCTTCTGATTCACCCTCCAGACTTCACCTTCTCCTTCTCCTTATTCTGCTTCTTCTGATTCACCCTCCAGACTTCACCTTCTCCTTCTCCTTCCTCTGCTTCTTCTGATTCACCCTCCAGACTTCACCTTCTCCTTCTCCTTCTTCTGATTCTTCTGATTCACCCTCCAGACTTCACCTTCTCCTTCTCCATCTTCTGCTTCTTCTGATTCACCCTCCTGACTTCACCTTCTCCTTCTCCTTCTTCTACTTCTTCTGATTCACCCTCCTGACTTCACCTTCTCCTTCTCCATCTTCTACTTCCTCTGCTTCACCCTCCAGACTTCAACTTTTCCTTCTCCTTCTTCTACTTCTTCTGATTCACCCTCCAGACTTCACCTTCTCCTTCTCCTTCTTCTGCTTCTTCTGATTCACCCTCCAGACTTCACCTTCTCCTTCTCCTTCTTCTGCTTCTTCTGATTCACCCTCCAGACTTCACCTTCTCCTTCTCCTTCTTCTACTTCATCTGATTCACCCTCCAGACTTCACCTTCTCCTTCTCCTTCTTCTGCTTCTTCTGATTCACCCTCCAGACTTCACCTTCTCCTTCTCCTTCGTCTACTTCTTCTGATTCACCCCCTCCAGACTACACCTTCTCCTTCTCCTTCTTCTACTTCTTCTGATTCACCCTCCAGACTTCACCTTCTCCTTCTCCTTCTTCTGTTTCTTCTGATTCACCCTCCAGACTTCATCTTCTCCTTCTCCTTCTTCTACTTCTTCTGATTCACCCTCCAGACTTCACCTTCTCCTTCTCCTTCTTCTACTTCTTCTGATTCACCCTCCAGACTTCATCTTCTCCTTCTCCTTCTTCTGCTTCTTCTGATTCACCCTCCAGACTTCACCTTCTCCTTCTCCTTCTTCTGCTTCTTCTGATTCACCCTCCAGACTATAACTTCTCCTTCTCCTTCTTCTACTTCTTCTGATTCACCCTCCAGACTTCACCTTCTCCTTCTCCTTCTTCTACTTCTTCTGATTCACCCTCCAGTCTTCACCTTCTCCTTCTCCTTCTTCTGTTTCTTCTGCTTCACCCTCCAGACTTCACCTTCTCCTTCTCTTTCTTCTGCTTCTTCTGATTCACCCTCCAGACTTCACCTTCTCCTTCTCCTTCTTCTGATTCTTCTGATTCACCCTCCAGACTTCACCTTCTCCTTCTCCTTCTTCTGCTTCTTCTGATTCACCCTCCTGACTTCACCTTCTCCTTCTCCTTCTTCTACTTCATCTGATTCACCCTCCTGACTTCACCTTCTCCTTATCCTTCTTCTACTTCTTCTGCTTCACCCTCCAGACTTCAGCTTCTCCTTCTCCTTCTTCTACTTCTTCTGATTCAACCTCCAGACTTCACCTTCTCCTTCTCCTTCTTCTGCTTCTTCTGATTCACCCTCCAGAATTCACCTTCTCATTCTCCTTCTTCTGCTTCTTCTGCTGCGCCCTCCAGACTTCACCTTCTCCTTCTCCTTCTTCTGCTTCTTCTGCTTCACACTCCAGACTTCACCTTCTCCTTCTCCTTCTTCTGCTTCTTCTGCTGCGCCCTCCAGGCTTCACCTTCTCCTTCTCCTTCTTCTGCTTCTTCTGCTTCACCGTCCTGACTTCACCTTCTCCTTCTCCTTCTTCTACTTCTTCTGCTACACCCCCCTGACTTCACCTGCTCCTTCTCCTTCTTCTGCTTCTTCTGATTCACCCTCCTAACTTCACCTTCTCCTTCTCCTTCTTCTGCTTCTTCTGATTCACCCTCCTGACTTCACCTTCTCCTTCTCCTTCTTCTGCTTCTTCTGATTCACCCTCCAGACTTCACCTTCTCCTTCTACTTCTTCTCCTTCTTCTGATTCACCCTCCAGACTTCACCTTCTCCTTCTCCTTCTTCTGCTTCTTCTGATTCACCCTCCAGACCTCACCTCCTCCTTCTCCTTCTTCTACTTCTTCTGATTCACCCTCCAGACTTCATCTCTCCTTCTCCTTCTTCTGCTTCTTCTGATTCACCCTCCAGACTTCACCTTCTCCTTCTCCTTCTTCTGCTTCTTCTGATTCACCCTCCAGACTTCACCTTCTCCTTCTCCTTCTTCTACTTCTTCTGATTCACCCTCCAGACTTCACTTTCTCCTTCTCCTTCTTCTACTTCTTCTGATTCACCCTCCAGTCTTCACCTTCTCCTTCTCCTTCTTCTGTTTCTTCTGCTTCACCCTCCAGACTTCACCTTCTCCTTCTCTTTCTTCTGCTTCTTCTGCTTCACCCTCCAGACTTCACCTTCTCCTGCTCCTTCTTCTGATTCTTCTGATTCACCCTCCAGACTTCACCTTCTCTATCTCCTTCTTCTGCTTCTTCTGCTTCACACTCCAGACTTCACCTTCTCCTTCTCCTTCTTCTGCTTCATCTGCTTCATCGTCCTGACTTCACCTTCTCCTTCTCCTTCTTCTACTTCTTCTGCTACACCCCCCTGACTTCACCTGCTCCTTCTCCTTCTTCTGCTTCTTCTGATTCACCCTCCAGACTTCACCTTCTCCTTCTCCTTCTTCTGCTTCTTCTGATTCACCCTCCAGACTTCACCTTCTCCTTCTCCTTCTTCTGCTTCTTCTGATTCACCCTCCAGACTTCACCTTCTCCTTCTCCTTCGTCTACTTCTTCTGATTCACCCTCCAGACTACACCTTCTCCTTCTCCTTCTTCTACTTCTTCTGATTCACCCTCCAGACTTCACCTTCTCCTTCTCCATCTTCTGTTTCTTCTGATTCACCCTCCAGACTTCATCTTCTCCTTCTCCTTCTTCTACTTCTTCTGATTCACCCTCCAGACTTCACCTTCTCCTTCTCCTTCTTCTACTTCTTCTGATTCACCCTCCAGACTTCATCTTCTCCTTCTCCTTCTTCTGCTTCTTCTGATTCACCCTCCAGACTTCACCTTCTCCTTCTCCTTCTTCTGCTTCTTCTGATTCACCCTCCAGACTTCAACTTCTCCTTCTCCTTCTTCTACTTCTTCTGATTCACCCTCCAGACTTCACCTTCTCCTTCTCCTTCTTCTACTTCTTCCGATTCACCCTCTAGACTTCATCTTCTCCTTCTCCTTCTTCTGCTTCTTCTGATTCACCCTCCAGACTTCACCTTCTCCTTCTCCTTCTTCTGCTTCTTCTGATTCAGCCTCCAGACTTCACCTTCTCCTTCTCCTTCTTCTACTTCTTCTGATTCACCCTCCAGACTTCACCTTCTCCTTCTCCTTCTTCTACTTCTTCTGATTCACCCTCCAGTCTTCACCTTCTCCTTCTCCTTCTTCTGTTTCTTCTGCTTCACCCTCCAGACTTCACCTTCTCCTTCTCTTTCTTCTGCTTCTTCTGATTCACCCTCCAGACTTCACCTTCTCCTTCTCCTTCTTCTGATTCTTCTGATTCACCCTCCAGACTTCACCTTCTCCTTCTCCTTCTTCTGCTTCTTCTGCTTCACCCTCCTGACTTCACCTTCTCCTTCTCCTTCTTCTACTTCTTCTGATTCACCCTCCTGACTTCACCTTCTCCTTCTCCTTCTTCTGCTTCTTCTGCTTCACCCTCCAGACTTCACCTTCTCCTTCTCCTTCTTCTGCTTCTTCTGATTCACCCTCCAGACTTCACCTTCTCTTCTCCTTCTTCTGCTTCTTCTGATTCACCCTCCAGACTTCACCTTCTCCTTCTCCTTATTCTGCTTCTTCTGATTCACCCTCCAGACTTCACCTTCTCCTTCTCCTTATTCTGCTTCTTCTGATTCACCCTCCAGACTTCACCTTCTCCTTCTCCTTCCTCTGCTTCTTCTGATTCACCCTCCAGACTTCACCTTCTCCTTCTCCTTCTTCTGATTCTTCTGATTCACCCTCCAGACTTCACCTTCTCCTTCTCCATCTTCTGCTTCTTCTGATTCACCCTCCTGACTTCACCTTCTCCTTCTCCTTCTTCTACTTCTTCTGATTCACCCTCCTGACTTCACCTTCTCCTTCTCCATCTTCTACTTCCTCTGCATCACCCTCCAGACTTCAACTTCTCCTTCTCCTTCTTCTACTTCTTCTGATTCACCCTCCAGACTTCACCTTCTCCTTCTCCTTCTTCTGCTTCTTCTGATTCACCCTCCAGACTTCACCTTCTCCTTCTCCTTCTTCTGCTTCTTCTGATTCACCCTCCAGACTTCACCTTCTCCTTCTCCTTCGTCTACTTCTTCTGATTCACCCTCCAGACTTCACCTTCTCCTTCTCCTTCTTCTGCTTCTTCTGATTCACCCTCCAGACTTCACCTTCTCCTTCTCCTTATTCTGCTTCTTCTGATTCACCCTCCAGACTTCACCTTCTCCTTCTCCTTATTCTGCTTCTTCTGATTCACCCTCCAGACTTCACCTTCTCCTTCTCCTTCCTCTGCTTCTTCTGATTCACCCTCCAGACTTCACCTTCTCCTTCTCCTTCTTCTGATTCTTCTGATTCACCCTCCAGACTTCACCTTCTCCTTCTCCATCTTCTGCTTCTTCTGATTCACCCTCCTGACTTCACCTTCTCCTTCTTCTACTTCTTCTGATTCACCCTCCTGACTTCACCTTCTCCTTCTCCATCTTCTACTTCCTCTGCTTCACCCTCCAGACTTCAACTTCTCCTTCTCCTTCTTCTACTTCTTCTGATTCACCCTCCAGACTTCACATTCTCCTTCTCCTTCTTCTGCTTCTTCTGATTCACCCTCCAGACTTCACCTTCTCCTTCTCCTTCTTCTGCTTCTTCTGATTCACCCTCCAGACTTCACCTTCTCCTTCTCCTTCTTCTACTTCATCTGATTCACCCTCCAGACTTCACCTTCTCCTTCTCCTTCTTCTGCTTCTTCTGATTCACCCTCCAGACTTCACCTTCTCCTTCTCCATCGTCTACTTCTTCTGATTCACCCTCCAGACTACACCTTCTCCTTCTCCTTCTTCTACTTCTTCTGATTCACCCTCCAGACTTCACCTTCTCCTTCTCCTTCTTCTGTTTCTTCTGATTCACCCTCCAGACTTCATCTTCTCCTTCTCCTTCTTCTACTTCTTCTGATTCACACTCCAGACTTCACCTTCTCCTTCTCCTTCTTCTACTTCTTCTGATTCACCCTCCAGACTTCATCTTCTCCTTCTCCTTCTTCTGCTTCTTCTGATTCACCCTCCAGACTTCACCTTCTCCTTCTCCTTCTTCTGCTTCTTCTGATTCACCCTCCAGACTATAACTTCTCCTTCTCCCTTCTTCTACTTCTTCTGATTCACCCTCCAGACTTCACCTTCTCCTTCTCCTTCTTCTACTTCTTCTGATTCACCCTCCAGTCTTCACCTTCTCCTTCTCCTTCTTCTGTTTCTTCTGCTTCACCCTCCAGACTTCACCTTCTCCTTCTCCTTCTTCTGATTCTTCTGATTCACCCTCCAGACTTCACCTTCTCCTTCTCCTTCTTCTGCTTCTTCTGATTCACCCTCCTGACTTCACCTTCTCCTTCTCCTTCTTCCACTTCTTCTGATTCACCCTCCTGACTTCACCTTCTCCTTCTCCTTCTTCTACTTCTTCTGCTTCACCCTCCAGACTTCACCTTCTCCTTCTCCTTCTTCTACTTCTTCTGATTCAACCTCCAGACTTCACCTTCTCCTTCTCCTTCTTCTGCTTCTTCTGATTCACCCTCCAGAATTCAACTTCTCATTCTCCTTCTTCTGCTTCTTCTGCTGCGCCCTCCAGACTTCACCTTCTCCTTCTCCTTCTTCTGCTTCTTCTGCTTCACACTCCAGACTTCACCTTCTCCTTCTCCTTCTTCTGCTTCTTCTGCTGCGCCCTCCAGGCTTCACCTTCTCCTTCTCCTTCTTCTGCTTCTTCTGCTTCACCGTCCTGACTTCACCCTCTCCTTCTCCTTCTTCTACTTCTTCTGCTACACCCCCCTGACTTCACCTGCTCCTTCTCCTTCTTCTGCTTCTTCTGATTCACCCTCCTAACTTCACCTTCTCCTTCTCCTTCTTCTGCTTCTTCTGATTCACCCTCCTGACTTCACCTTCTCCTTCTCCTTCTTCTGCTTCTTCTGATTCACCCTCCAGACTTCACCTTCTCCTTCTCTTTCTTCTCCTTCTTCTGATTCACCCTCCAGACTTCACCTTCTCCTTCTCCTTCTTCTGCTTCTTCTGATTCACCCTCCAGACCTCACCTCCTCCTTCTCCTTCTTCTACTTCTTCTGATTCACCCTCCAGACTTCATCTTCTCCTTCTCCTTCTTCTGCTTCTTCTGATTCACCCTCCAGACTTCACCTTCTCCTTCTCCTTCTTCTGCTTCTTCTGATTCACCCTCCAGACTTCCCCTTCTCCTTCTCCTTCTTCTACTTCTTCTGATTCACCCTCCAGACTTCATCTTCTCCTTCTCCTTCTTCTACTTCTTCTGATTCACCCTCCAGTCTTCACCTTCTCCTTCTCCTTCTTCTGTTTCTTCTGCTTCACCCTCCAGACTTCACCTTCTCCTTCTCTTTCTTCTGCTTCTTCTGCTTCACCCTCCAGACTTCACCTTCTCCTTCTCCTTCTTCTGATTCTTCTGATTCACCCTCCAGACTTCACCTTCTCTATCTCCTTCTTCTGCTTCTTCTGATTCACCCTCCTGACTTCACCTTCTCCTTCTCCTTCTTCTACTTCTTCTGATTCACCCTCCTGACTTCACCTTCTCCTTCTCCTTCTTCTACTTCTTCTGCTTCACCCTCCAGACTTCACCTTCTCCTTCTCCTTCTTCTACTTCTTCTGATTCACCCTCCAGACTTCACCTTCTCCTTCTCCTTCTTCTGCTTCTTCTGATTCACCCTCCAAACTTAACCTTCTCCTTCTCCTTATTCTGCTTCTTCTGATTCACCCTCCAGACTTCACCTTCTCCTTCTCCTTCTTCTGCTTCTTCTGCTTCACCCTCCAGACTTCATCTTCTCCTTCTCCTTCTTCTGCTTCTTCTGATTCACCCTCCAGACTTCACCTTCTCCTTCTCCTACTTCTTCTGATTCACCCTCCAGACTTCACCTTCTCCTTCTCCTTCTTCTGCTTCTTCTGATTCACCCTCCTGACTTCACCTTCTCCTTCTCCTTCTTCTACATCTTCTGATTCACCCTCCTGACTTCACCTTCTCCTTCTCCTTCTTCTACTTCTTCTGCTTCACCCTCCAGACTTCAACTTCTCCTTCTCCTTCTTCTACTTCTTCTGATTCACCCTCCAGACTTCAACTTCTCCTTCTCCTTCTTCTGCTTCTTCTGATTCACCCTCCAGACTTCACCTTCTCCTTCTCCTTCTTCTGCTTCTTCTGATTCACCCTCCAGACTTCACCTTCTCCTTCTCCTTCTTCTACTTCATCTGATTCACCCTCCAGACTTCACCTTCTCCTTCTCCTTCTTCTGCTTCTTCTGATTCACCCTCCAGACTTCACCTTCTCCTTCTCCTTCGTCTACTTCTTCTGATTCACCCTCCAGACTACACCTTCTCCTTCTCCTTCTTCTACTTCTTCTGATCCAGCCTCCAGACTTCACCTTCTCCTTCTCCTTCTTCTGTTTCTTCTGATTCACCCTCCAGACTTCATCTTCTCCTTCTCCTTCTTCTACTTCTTCTGATTCACCCTCCAGACTTCACCTTCTCCTTCTCCTTCTTCTACTTCTTCTGATTCACCCTCCAGACTTCATCTTCTCCTTCTCCTTCTTCTGCTTCTTCTGATTCACCCTCCAGACTTCACCTTCTCCTTCTCCTTCTTCTGCTTCTTCTGATTCACCCTGCAGACTTCAACTTCTCCTTCTCCTTCTTCTACTTCTTCTGATTCACCCTCCAGACTTCACCTTCTCCTTCTCCTTCTTCTACTTCTTCTGATTCACCCTCCAGTCTTCACCTTCTCCTTCTTCTGTTTCTTCTGCTTCACCCTCCAGACTTCACCTTCTCCTTCTCTTTCTTCTGCTTCTTCTGATTCACCCTCCAGACTTCACCTTCTCCTTCTGCTTCTTCTGATTCTTCTGATTCACCATCCAGACTTCACCTTCTCCTTCTCCTTCTTCTGCTTCTTCTGATTCACCCTCCTGACTTCACCTTCTCCTTCTCCTTCTTCTACTTCTTCTGATTCACCCTCCTGACTTCACCTTCTCCTTCTCCTTCTTTTACTTCTTCTGCTTCACCCTCCAGACTTCACCTTCTCCTTCTCCTTCTTCTACTTCTTCTGATTCACCCTCCAGACTTCACCTTCTCCTTCTCCTTCTTCTGCTTCTTCTGATTCACCCTCCAGACTTCACCTTCTCATTCTCCTTCTTCTGCTTCTTCTGCTGCGCCCTCCAGACTTCACCTTCTCCTTCTCCTTCTTCTGCTTCTTCTGCTTCACACTCCAGACTTCACCTTCTCCTTCTCCTTCTTCTGCTTCTTCTGCTGCGCCCTCCAGGCTTCACCTTCTCCTTCTCCTTCTTCTGCTTCTTCTGCTTCACCGTCCTGACTTCACCTTCTCCTTCTCCTTCTTCCACTTCTTCTGCTACACCCCCCTGACTTCACCTGCTCCTTCTCCTTCTTCTGCTTCTTCTGATTCACCCTCCTAACTTCACCTTCTCCTTCTCCTTCTTCTGCTTCTTCTGATTTACCCTCCTGACTTCACCTTCTCCTTCTCCTTCTTCTGCTTCTTCTGATTCACCCTCCAGACTTCACCTTCTCCTTCTCCTTCTTCTGCTTCTTCTGATTCACCCTCCAGACTTCACCTTCTCCTTCTCCTTCTTCTGCTTCTTCTGATTCACCCTCCAGACCTCACCTTCTCCTTCTCCTTCTTCTACTTCTTCTGATTCACCCTCCAGACTTCATCTTCTCCTTCTCCTTCTTCTGCTTCTTCTGATTCACCCTCCAGACTTCACCTTCTCCTTCTCCTTCTTCTGCTTCTTCTGATTCACCCTCCAGACTTCACCTTCTCCTTCTCCTTCTTCTACTTCTTCTGATTCACCCTCCAGACTTCACCTTCTCCTTCTCCTTCTTCTACTTCTTCTGCTTCACCCTCCAGACTTCACCTTCTCCTTCTCCTTCTTCTACTTCTTCTGATTCACCCTCCAGACTTCACCTTCTCCTTCTCCTTCTTCTGCTTCTTCTGATTCACCCTCCAGACTTAACCTTCTCCTTCTCCTTATTCTGCTTCTTCTGATTCACCCTCCAGACTTCACCTTCTCCTTCTCCTTCTTCTGCTTCTTCTGATTCACCCTCCAGACTTCACCTTCTCCTTCTCCTTCTTCTGCTTCTTCTGATTCACCCTCCAGACTTCACCTTCTCCTTCTCCTTCTTCTACTTCTTCTGATTCACCCTCCAGACATCACCTTCTCCTTCTCCTTCTTCTGCTTTTTCTGATTCACCCTCCTGACTTCACCTTATCCATCTCCTTCTTCGACATCTTCTGATTCACCCTCCTGACTTCACCTTCTCCTTCTCCTTCTTCTACTTCTTCTGCTTCACCCTTCAGACTTCACCTTCTCCTTATCCTTCTTCTACTTCTTCTGATTCACCCTCCAGACTTCACCTTCTCCTTCTCCTTCTTCTACTTCTTCTGATTCACCCTCCAGACTTCACCTTCTCCTTCTCCTTCTTCTACTTCTTCTGATTCACCCTCCAGACTTCACCTTCTCCTTCTTCTGCTTCTTCTGATTCACCCTCCAGACTTCACCTTCTCCTTCTCCTTATTCTGCTTCTTCTGAATCACCCTCCAGACTTCACCTTCTCCTTCTCCTTCTTCTGCTTCTTCTGATTCACCCTCCAGACTTCACCTTCTCCTTCTCCTTCTTCTGCTTCTTCTGATTCACCCTCCAGACTTCACCTTCTCCTTCTCCTTCTTCTACGTCTTCTGATTCACCCTCCAGACTTCACCTTCTCCATCTCCTTCTTCTGCTTCTTCTGATTCACCCTCCAGACTTCACCTTCTCCTTCTCCTTCATCTACTTCTTCTGATTCACCCTCCAGACTTCACCTTCTCCTTCTCCTTCTTTTGCTTCTTCTGATTCACCCTCCAGACTTCACCTTCTCCTTCTCCTTCTTCTGCTTCTTCTGATTCACCCTCCAGACTTCACCTTCTCCTTCTCCTTCTTCTACTTCTTCTGATTCACCCTCCAGACTTCACCTTCTCCTTCTCCTTCTTCTGCTTCTTCTGATTCACCCTCCAGACTTCACCTTCTCCTTCTCCTTCGTCTACTTCTTCTGATTCACCCTCCAGACTACACCTTCTCCTTCTCCTTCTTCTACTTCTTCTGATTCACCCTCCAGACTTCACCTTCTCCTTCTCCTTATTCTGTTTCTTCTGATTCACCCTCCAGACTTCATCTTCTCCTTCTCCTTCTTCTACTTCTTCTGATTCACCCTCCAGACTTCATCTTCTCCTTCTCCTTCTTCTACTTCTTCTGATTCACCCTCCAGACTTCACCTTCTCCTTCTCCTTCTTCTACTTCTTCTGATTCACCCTCCAGACTTCACCTTCTCCTTCTCCTTCTTCTACTTCTTCTGATTCACCCTCCAGACTTCACCTTCTCCATCTCCTTCTTCTGCTTCATCTGATTCACCCTCCAGACTTCACCTTCTCCTTCTCCTTCGTCTACTTCTTCTGATTCACCCTCCAGACTACACCTTCTCCTTCTCCTTCTTCTACTTCTTCTGATTCACCCTCCAGACTTCACCTTCTCCTTCTCCTTCTTCTGTTTCTTCTGATTCACCCTCCAGACTTCACCTTCTCCTTCTCCTTCTTCTACTACTTCTGATTCACCCTCCAGACTTCACCTTCTACTTCTCCTTCTTCTACTTCTTCTGATTCACCCTCCAGACTTCATCTTCTCCTTCTCCTTCTTCTGCTTCTTCTGATTCACCCTCCAGACTTAACCTTCTCCTTCTCCTTCTTCTGCTTCTTCTGATTCACCCTCCAGACTTCACCTTCTCCTTCTCCTTCTTCTACTTCTTCTGATTCACCCTCCAGACTTCACCTTCTCCTTCTCCTTCTTCTACTTCTTCTGATTCACCCTCCAGTCTTCACCTTCTCCTTCTCCTTCTTCTGTTTCTTCTGCTTCACCCTCCAGACTTCACCTTCTCCTTCTCTTTCTTCTGCTTCTTCTGATTCACCCTCCAGACTTCACCTTCTCCTTCTCCTTCTTCTGATTCTTCTGATTCACCCTCCAGACTTCACCTTCTCCTTCTCCTTCTTCTACTACTTCTGATTCACCCTCCAGACTTCACCTTCTCCTTCTCCTTCTTCTACTTCTTCTGATTCACCCTCCAGACTTCATCTTCTCCTTCTCCTTCTTCTGCTTCTTCTGATTCACCCTCCAGACTTCACCTTCTCCTTCTCCTTCTTCTGCTTCTTCTGATTCACCCTCCTGACTTCACCTTCTCCTTCTCCTTCTTCTACTTCTTCTGCTTCACCCTCCAGACTTCACCTTCTCCTTCTCCTTCTTCTACGTCTTCTGATTCACCCTCCAGACTTCACCTTCTCCTTCTCCTTCTTCTACTTCTTCTGATTAACCCTCCAGACTTCACCTTCTCCTTCTCCTTCTTCTACTTCTTCTGATTCACCCTCCAGACTTCACCTTCTCCTTCTCCTTCTTCTGCTTCTTCTGATTCACCCTCCAGACTTCACCTTCACCTTCTCCTTATTCTGCTTCTTCTGAATCACCCTCCAGACTTCACCTTCTCCTTCTCCTTCTTCTGCTTCTTCTGATTCACCCTCCAGACTTCACCTTCTCCTTCTCCTTCTTCTGCTTCTTCTGATTCACCCTCCAGACTTCACCTTCTCCTTCTCCTTCTTCTACTTCTTCTGATTCACCCTCCAGACTTCACCTTCTCCATCTCCTTCTTCTGCTTCATCTGATTCACCCTCCAGACTTCACCTTCTCCTTCGTCTACTTCTTCTGATTCACCCTCCAGACTACACCTTCTCCTTCTCCTTCTTCTACATCTTCTGATTCACCCTCCAGACTTCACCTTCTCCTTCTCCTTCTTCTGTTTCTTCTGATTCACCCTCCAGACTTCACCTTCTCCTTCTCCTTCTTCTACTACTTCTGATTCACCCTCCAGACTTCACCTTCTCCTTCTCCTTCTTCTACTTCTTCTGATTCACCCTCCAGACTTCATCTTCTCCTTCTCCTTCTTCTGCTTCTTCTGATTCACCCTCCAGACTTCACCTTCTTCTTCTCCTTCTTCTGCTTCTTCTGATTCACCCTCCAGACTTCACCTTCTCCTTCTCCTTCTTCTACTTCTTCTGATACACCCTCCAGACTTCACCTTCTCCTTCTCCTTCTTCTACTTCTTCTGATTCACCCTCCAGTCTTCACCTTCTCCTTCTCCTTCTTCTGTTTCTTCTGCTTCACCCTCCAGACTTCACCTTCTCCTTCTCTTTCTTCTGCTTCTTCTGATTCACCCTCCAGACTTCACCTTCTCCTTCTCCTTATTCTGTTTCTTCTGATTCACCCTCCAGACTTCATCTTCTCCTTCTCCTTCTTCTACTTCTTCTGATTCACCCTCCAGACTTCACCTTCTCCTTCTCCTTCTTCTACTTCTTCTGATTCACCCTCCAGACTTCATCTTCTCCTTCTCCTTCTTCTGCTTCTTCTGATTCACCCTCCAGACTTCACCTTCTCCTTCTCCTTCTTCTGCTTCTTCTGATTCACCCTCCAGACTTCAACTTCTCCTTCTCCTTCTTCTAATTCTTCTGATTCACCCTCCAGACTTCACCTTCTCCTTCTCCTTCTTCTACTTCTTCTGATTCACCCTCCAGTCTTCACCTTCTCCTTCTCCTTCTTCTGTTTCTTCTGCTTCACCCTCCAGACTTCACCTTCTCCTTCTCTTTCTTCTGCTTCTTCTGATTCACCCTCCAGACTTCACCTTCTCCTTCTCCTTCTTCTGATTCTTCTGATTCACCCTCCAGACTTCACCTTCTCCTTCTCCTTTTTCTGCTTCTTCTGATTCACCCTCCTGACTTCACCTTCTCCTTCTCCTTCTTCTACTTCTTCTGATTCACCCTCCTGACTTCACCTTCTCCTTCTCCTTCTTCTACTTCTTCTGCTTCACCCTCCAGACTTCACCTTCTCCTTCTCCTTCTTCTACTTCTTCTGATTCATCCTCCAGACTTCACCTTCTCCTTCTCCTTCTTCTGCTTCTTCTGATTCACCCTCCAGACTTCACCTTCTCCTTCTCCTTATTCTGCTTCTTCTGATTCACCCTCCAGACTTCACCTTCTCCTTCTCCTTCTTCTACTTCTTCTGATACACCCTCCTGACTTCACCTTCTCCTTCTCCATCTTCTACTTCTTCTGCTTCACCCTCCAGACTTCAACTTCTCCTTCTCCTTCTTCTACTTCTTCTGATTCACCCTCCAGACTTCACCTTCTCCTTCTCCTTCTTCTGCTTCTTCTGATTCACCCTCCAGACTTCACCTTCTCCTTCTCCTTCTTCTGCTTCTTCTGATTCACCCTCCAGACTTCACCTTCTCCTTCTCCTTCTTCTACTTCTTCTGATTCACCCTCCAGACTTCACCTTCTCCTTCTCCTTCTTCTGCTTCTTCTGATTCACCCTCCAGACTTCACCTTCTCCTTCTCCTTCGTCTACTTCTTCTGATTCACCCTCCAGACTACACCTTCTCCTTCTCCTTCTTCTACTTCTTCTGATTCACCCTCCAGACTTCACCTTCTCCTTCTCCTTCTTCTGTTTCTTCTAATTCACCCTCCAGACTTCATCTTCTCCTTCTCCTTCTTCTACTTCTTCTGATTCACACTCCAGACTTCACCTTCTCCTTCTCCTTCTTCTACTTCTTCTGATTCACCCTCCAGACTTCATCTTCTCCTTCTCCTTCTTCTGCTTCTTCTGATTCACCCTCCAGACTTCACCTTCTCCTTCTCCTTCTTCTGCTTCTTCTGATTCACCCTCCAGACTTCAACTTCTCCTTCTCCTTCTTCTACTTCTTCTGATTCACCCTCCAGACTTCACCTTCTCCTTCTTCTGATTCACCCTCCAGTCTTCACCTTCTCCTTCTCCTTCTTCTGTTTCTTCTGCTTCACCCTCCAGACTTCACCTTCTCCTTCTCTTTCTTCTGCTTCTTCTGATTCACCCTCCAGACTTCACCTTCTCCTTCTCCTTCTTCTGATTCTTCTGATTCACCCTCCAGACTTCACCTTCTCCTTCTCCTTCTTCTGCTTCTTCTGATTAACCCTCCTGACTTCACCTTCTCCTTCTCCTTCTTCTACTTCTTCTGATTCACCCTCCTGACTTCACCTTCTCCTTCTCCTTCTTCTACTTCTTCTGCTTCACCCTCCAGACTTCACCTTCTCCTTCTCCTTCTTCTACTTCTTCTGATTCACCCTCCAGACTTCACCTTCTCCTTCTCCTTCTTCTGCTTCTTCTGATTCACCCTCCAGACTTCACCTTCTCATTCTCCTTCTTCTGCTTCTTCTGCTGCGCCCTCCAGACTTCACCTTCTCCTTCTCCTTCTTCTGCTTCTTCTGCTTCACACTCCAGACTTCAACTTCTCCTTCTCCTTCTTCTACTTCTTCTGATTCACCCTCCAGACTTCACCTTCTCCTTCTCCTTCTTCTGCTTCTTCTGATTCACCCTCCAGACTTCACCTTCTCCTTCTCCTTCTTCTGCTTCTTCTGATTCACCCTCCAGACTTCACCTTCTCCTTCTCCTTCTTCTACTTCTTCTGATTCACCCTCCAGACTTCACCTTCTCCTTCTCCTTCTTCTGCTTCTTCTGATTCACCCTCCAGACTTCACCTTCTCCTTCTCCTTCGTCTACTTCTTCTGATTCACCCTCCAGACTACACCTTCTCCTTCTCCTTCTTCTACTTCTTCTGATTCACCCTCCAGACTTCACCTTCTCCTTCTCCTTCTTCTGTTTCTTCTAATTCACCCTCCAGACTTCATCTTCTCCTTCTCCTTCTTCTACTTCTTCTGATTCACACTCCAGACTTCACCTTCTCCTTCTCCTTCTTCTACTTCTTCTGATTCACCCTCCAGACTTCATCTTCTCCTTCTCCTTCTTCTGCTTCTTCTGATTCACCCTCCAGACTTCACCTTCTCCTTCTCCTTCTTCTGCTTCTTCTGATTCACCCTCCAGACTTCAACTTCTCCTTCTCCTTCTTCTACTTCTTCTGATTCACCCTCCAGACTTCACCTTCTCCTTCTTCTGATTCACCCTCCAGTCTTCACCTTCTCCTTCTCCTTCTTCTGTTTCTTCTGCTTCACCCTCCAGACTTCACCTTCTCCTTCTCTTTCTTCTGCTTCTTCTGATTCACCCTCCAGACTTCACCTTCTCCTTCTCCTTCTTCTGATTCTTCTGATTCACCCTCCAGACTTCACCTTCTCCTTCTCCTTCTTCTGCTTCTTCTGATCAACCCTCCTGACTTCACCTTCTCCTTCTCCTTCTTCTACTTCTTCTGATTCACCCTCCTGACTTCACCTTCTCCTTCTCCTTCTTCTACTTCTTCTGCTTCACCCTCCAGACTTCACCTTCTCCTTCTCCTTCTTCTACTTCTTCTGATTCACCCTCCAGACTTCACCTTCTCCTTCTCCTTCTTCTGCTTCTTCTGATTCACCCTCCAGACTTCACCTTCTCATTCTCCTTCTTCTGCTTCTTCTGCTGCGCCCTCCAGACTTCACCTTCTCCTTCTCCTTCTTCTGCTTCTTCTGCTTCACACTCCAGACTTCACCTTCTCCTTCTCCTTCTTTTGCTTCTTCTGCTGCGCCCTCCAGGCTTCACCTTCTCCTTCTCCTTCTTCTGCTTCTTCTGCTTCACCGTCCTGACTTCACCTTCTCCTTCTCCTTCTTCTACTTCTTCTGCTACACCCCCCTGACTTCACCTGCTCCTTCTCCTTTTTCTGCTTCTTCTGATTCACCCTCCTAACTTCTCCTTCTCCTTCTCCTTATTCTGCTTCTTCTGATTCACCCTCCTGACTTCACCTTCTCCTTCTCCTTCTTCTGCTTCTTCTGATTCACCCTCCAGACATCACCTTCTCCTTCTCCTTCTTCTACTTCTTCTGATTCACCCTCCAGACTTCATCTTCTCCTTCTCCTTCTTCTGCTTCTTCTGATTCACCATCCAGACTTCACCTTCTCCTTCTGCTTCTTCTGCTTCTTCTGATTCACCCTCCAGACTTCACCTTCTCCTTCTCCTTCTTCTACTTCTTCTGATTCACCCTCCAGACTTCACCTTCTGCTTCTCCTTCTTCTACTTCTTCTGATTCACCCTCCAGTCTTCACCTTCTCCTTCTCCTTCTTCTGTTTCTTCTGCTTCACCCTCCAGACATCACCTTCTCCTTCTCTTTCTTCTGCTTCTTCTGCTTCACCCTCCAGACTTCACCTTCTCCTTCTCCTTCTTCTGATTCTTCTGATTCACCCTCCAGACTTCACCTTCTCTATCTCCTTCTTCTGCTTCTTCTGATTCACCCTCCTGACTTCACCTTCTCCTTCTCCTTCTTCTACTTCTTCTGATTCACCCTCCTGACTTCACCTTCTCCTTCTCCTTCTTCTACTTCTTCTGCTTCACCCTCCAGACTTCACCTTCTCCTTCTCCTTCTTCTACTTCTTCTGATTCACCCTCCAGACTTCTCCTTCTCCTTCTCCTTCTTCTGCTTCTTCTGATTCACCCTCCAGACTTCACCTTCTCCTTCTCCTTATTCTGCTTCTTCTGATTCACCCTCCAGACTTCACCTTCTCCTTCTCCTTCTTCTGCTTCTTCTGATTCACCCTCCAGACTTCACCTTTTCCTTCTCCTTCTTCTGCTTCTTCTGATTCACCCTCCAGACTTCACCTTCTCCTTCTCCTTCTTCTACTTCTTCTGATTCACCCTCCAGACTTCACCTTCTCCTTCTCCTTCTTCTGCTTCTTCTGATTCACCCTCCTGACTTCACCTTCTCCTTCTCCTTCTTCTACATCTTCTGATTCACCCTCCTGACTTCACCTTCTCCTTCTCCTTCTTCTACTTCTTCTGCTTCACCCTCCAGACTTCACCTTCTCCTTCTCCTTCTTCTACTTCTTCTGATTCACCCTCCAGACTTCACCTTCTCCTTCTCCTTCTTCTACTTCTTCTGATTCACCCTCCAGACTTCACCTTCTCCTTCTCCTTCTTCTACTTCTTCTGATTCACCCTCCAGACTTCACCTTCTCCTTCTCCTTCTTCTGCTTCTTCTGATTCACCCTCCAGACTTCACCTTCTCCTTCTCCTTATTCTGCTTCTACTGAATCACCCTCCAGACTTCACCTTCTCCTTCTCCTTCTTCTGCTTCTTCTGATTCACCCTCCAGACTTCACCTGTTCCTTCTCCTTCTTCTGCTTCTTCTGATTCACCCTCCAGACTTCACCTTCTCCTTCTCCTTCTTCTGCTTCTTCTGATTCACCCTCCAGACTTCACCTTCTCCTTCTCCTTCGTCTACTTCTTCTGATTCACCCTCCAGACTTCACCTTCTCCTTCTCCTTCTTCTGCTTCTTCTGATTCACCCTCCAGACTTCACCTTCTCCTTCTCCTGCTTCTACTTCTTCTGATTCACCCTCCAGACTTCACCTTCTCCTTCTCTTTCTTCTGCTTCTTCTGATTCACCCTCCAGACTTCACCTTCTCCTTCTCCTTCTTCTGATTCTTCTGATTCACCCTCCAGACTTCACCTTCTCCTTCTCCTTCTTCTGCTTCTTCTGATTCACCCTCCTGACTTCACCTTCTCCTTCTCCTTCTTCTACATCTTCTGATTCACCCTCCTGACTTCACCTTCTCCTTCTCCTTCTTCTACTTCTTCTGCTTCACCCTCCAGACTTCACCTTCTCCTTCTCCTTCTTCTACGTCTTCTGATTCACCCTCCAGACTTCACCTTCTCCTTCTCCTTCTTCTACTTCTTCTGATTAACCCTCCAGACTTCACCTTCTCCTTCTCCTTCTTCTACTTCTTCTGATTCACCCTCCAGACTTCACCTTCTCCTTCTCCTTCTTCTGATTCTTCTGATTCACCCTCCAGACTTCACCTTCACCTTCTCCTTATTCTGCTTCTTCTGATTCACCCTCCAGACTTCACCTTCTCCTTCTCCTTCTTCTGCTTCTTCTGATTCACCCTCCAGACTTCACCTTCTCCTTCTCCTTCTTCTACTTCTTCTGATTCACCCTCCAGACTTCACCTTCTCCATCTCCTTCTTCTGCTTCATCTGATTCACCCTCCAGACTTCACCTTCTCCTTCTCCTTCGTCTACTTCTTCTGATTCACCCTCCAGACTACACCTTCTCCTTCTCCTTCTTCTACTTCTTCTGATTCACCCTCCAGACTTCACCTTCTCCTTCTCCTTCTTCTGTTTCTTCTGATTCACCCTCCAGACTTCACCTTCTCCTTCTCCTTCTTCTACTACTTCTGATTCGCCCTCCAGACTTCACCTTCTCCTTCTCCTTCTTCTACTTCTTCTGATTCACCCTCCAGACTTCATCTTCTCCTTCTCCTTCTTCTGCTTCTTCTGATTCACCCTCCAGACTTCACCTTCTCCTTCTCCTTCTTCTGCTTCTTCTGATTCACCCTCCAGACTTCACCTTCTCCTTCTCCTTCTTCTACTTCTTCTGATTCACCCTCCAGACTTCACCTTCTCCTTCTCCTTCTTCTACTTCTTCTGATTCACCCTCCAGTCTTCACCTTCTCCTTCTCCTTCTTCTGTTTCTTCTGCTTCACCCTCCAGACTTCACCTTCTCCTTCTCTTTCTTCTGCTTCTTCTGATTCACCCTCCAGACTTCACCTTCTCCTTCTCCTTCTTCTGATTCTTCTGATTCACCCTCCAGACTTCACCTTCTCCTTCTCCTTCTTCTGCTTCTTCTGATTCACTCTCCTGACTTCACCTTCTCCTTCTCCTTCTTCTACTTCTTCTGATTCACCCACCTGACTTCACCATCTCCTTCTCCTTCTTCTACTTCTTCTGCTTCACCCTCCAGACTTCACCTTCTCCTTCTCCTTCTTCTACTTCTTCTGATTCACCCTCCAGACTTCACCTTCTCCTTCTCCTTCTTCTGCTTCTTCTGATTCACCCTCCAGACTTCACCTTCTCCTTCTCCTTATTCTGCTTCTTCTGATTCACCCTCCAGACTTCACCTTCTCCTTCTCCTTATTCTGCTTCTTCTGATTCACCCTCCAGACTTCACCTTCTCCTTCTCCTTCCTCTGCTTCTTCTGATTCACCCTCCAGACTTCACCTTCTCCTTCTCCTTCTTCTGATTCTTCTGATTCACCCTCCAGACTTCACCTTCTCCTTCTCCATCTTCTGCTTC
Source organism: Somniosus microcephalus (assembly GCF_052327205.1). Lineage (NCBI taxonomy): Eukaryota > Metazoa > Chordata > Chondrichthyes > Squaliformes > Somniosidae > Somniosus > Somniosus microcephalus. Next base: position 889,188 of record NW_028225227.1, on the reverse strand, counting down.
TTCTGATTCACCCTCCTGACTTCACCTTCTCCTTCTCCTTCTTCTACTTCTTCTGATTCACCATCCTGACTTCACCTTCTCCTTCTCCATCTTCTAATTCTCCTGCTTCACCCTCCAGACTTCAACTTCTCCTTCTCCTTCTTCTACTTCTTCTGATTCACCCTCCAGACTTCACCTTCTCCTTCTCCTTCTTCTGCTTCTTCTGATTCACCCTCCAGACTTCACCTTCTCCTTCTCCTTATTCTGCTTCTTCTGATTCACCCTCCAGACTTCATCTTCTCCTTCTCCTTCTTCTGCTTCTTCTGATTCTCCCTGCAGACTTCACCTTCTCCTTCTCCTTCTTCTGCTTCTTCTGATTCACCCTCCAGACTTCACCTTCTCCTTCTCCTTCTTCTGCTTCTTCTGATTCACCCTCCAGACTTCACCTTCTCCTTCTCCTTCTTCTACTTCTTCTGATTCACCCTCCAGACTTCACCTTCTCCTTCTCTTTCTTCTGCTTCTTCTGATTCACCCTCCAGACTTCACCTTCCCCTTCTCCTTCTTCTGATTCTTCTGATTCACCCTCCAGACTTCACCTTCTCCTTCTCCTTCTTCTGCTTCTTCTGATTCACCCTCCTGACTTCACCTTCTCCTTCTCCTTCTTCTACTTCTTCTGATTCACCATCCTGACTTCACCTTCTCCTTCTCCTTCTTCTACTTCTTCTGCTTCACCCTCCAGACTTCACCTTCTCCTTCTCCTTCTTCTACTTCTTCTGATTCTAACTCCAGACTTGACCTTCTCCTTTTCCTTCTTCTACTTCTTCTGATTCACCCTCCAGACTTCACCTTCTCCTTCTCCTTCTTCTGCTTCTTCTGCTTCACCGTCCTGACTTCACCTTCTCCTTCTCTTTCTTCTGCTTCTTCTGATTCACCCTCCAGACTTCACCTTCTCCTTCTCCTTCTTCTGATTCTTCTGATTCACCCTCCAGACTTCACCTTCTCCTTCTCCTTCTTCTGCTTCTTCTGATTCACCCTCCTGACTTCACCTTCTCCTTCTCCTTCTTCTACTTCTTCTGATTCACCATCCTGACTTCACCTTCTCCTTCTCCTTCTTGTACTTATTCTGCTTCATCCCCCTGACATCACCTGCTCCTTCTCCTTCTTCTGCTTCGTCTGATTCACCCTCCTAACTTCACCTTCTCCTTCTCCTTCTTCTGCTTCTTCTGATTCACCCTCCTGACTTCACCTTCTCCTTCTCCTTCTTCTGCTTCTTCTGATTCACCCTCCAGACTTCACCTTCTCCTTCTCCTTCTTCTGCTTCTTCTGATTCACCCTCCAGACTTCACCTTCTCCTTCTCCTTCTTCTGCTTCTTCTGATTCACCCTCCAGACTACACCTTCTCCTTCGCCTTCTTCTACTTCTTCTGATTCACCCTCCAGACTTCACCTTCTCCTTCTCCTTCTTCTGTTTCTTCCAATTCACCCTCCAGACTTCACCTTCTCCTTCTCCCTCTTCTGCTTCTTCTGATTCACCCTCCAGACTTCACCTTCTCCTTCTCCTTCTTCTGCTTCTTCTGATTCACCCTCCAGACCTCACCTTCTCCTTCTCCTTCTTCTACTTCTTCTGATTCACCCTCCAGACTTCATCTTCTCCTTCTCCTTCTTCTGCTTCTTCTGATTCACCCTCCAGACTTCACCTTCTCCTTCTCCTTCTTCTGCTTCTTCTGATTCACCCTCCAGACTTCACCTTCTCCTTCTCCTTCTTCTACTTCTTCTGATTCACCCTCCAGTCTTCACCTTCTCCTTCTCCTTTTTCTGTTTCTTCTGCTTCACCATCCAGACTTCACCTTCTCCTTCTCTTTCTTCTGCTTCTTCTGATTCACCCTCCAGACTTCACCTTCTCCTTCTCCTTCTTCTGATTCTTCTGATTCACCCTACAGACTTCACCTTCTCCTTCTCCTTCTTCTGCTTCTTCTGATTCACCCTCCTGATTTCACCTTCTCCTTCTCCTTCTTCTACTTCTTCTGATTCACCCTCCTGACTTCACCTTCTCCTTCTCCTTCTTCTGCTTCACCCTCCAGACTTCACCTTCTCCTTCTCCTTCTTCTACTTCTTCTGATTCACCCTCCAGACTTCACCTTCTCCTTCTCCTTCTTCTGCTTCTTCTGATTCACCCTCCAGACTTCACCTTCTCCTTCTCCTTATTCTGCTTCTTCTCATTCACCCTCCAGACTTCACCTTCTCCTTCTCCTTCTTCTGCTTCTTCTGATTCACCCTCCAGACTTCACCTTCTCCTTCTACTTCTTCTGCTTCTTCTGATTCACCCTCCAGACTTCACCTTCTCCTTCTCCTTCCTCTGCTTCTTCTGATTCACCCTCCAGACTTCACCTTCTCCTTCTCCTTCTTCTACTTCTTCTGATTCACCCTCCAGACTTCACCATCTCCTTCTCTTTCTTCTGCTTCTTCTGATTCACCCTCCAGACTTCACCTTCTCCTTCTCCTTCTTCTGATTCTTCTGATTCACCCTCCAGACTTCACCTTCTCCTTCTCCTTCTTCTGCTTCTTCTGATTCACCTTCCTGACTTCACCTTCTCCTTCTCCTTCTTCTACTTCTTCTGATTCACCCTCCTGACTTCACCTTCTCCTTCTCATAGATACATAGATACATAGATACATAGAAGATAGGAGCAGGAGTAGGCCATTCGGCCCTTCGTGCCTGCTCCGCCATTCGATGAGATCATGGCTGATCCTTTAATTCAGTATCCCGTCCCCGCCTTCTCTCCGTAACCCTTAACCCCTTTTGCCCGTAGAAATATATCTAATTCCCTCTTAAATATATTTAATGAGCTGGCGTACACTGCCCTCTGTGGCAATGAGTTCCACAGGTTCACCACTCTCTGAGTGAAGAAATTCCCCCTCATCTCTGTCCTAAATGGTTTAGCCCTTATCCTTAAATTATGTCCTCTAGTTCTGTTCTCACCCGCCAAGGGAAACATTCCTTCTGCATCCAGTCTGTCTAGACCTGTCAGAATTTTATACACTTCTATGAGGTCCCCTCTCAATCTTCTAAACTCCAGTGTGTACATCCCTAAACTACATAGTCTCTCCTCATAGGTCATTCCCGCCATTCCTGGTATCAGCCTGGTGAATCGCCGCTGCACCCCCTCCATGGCAAGAACATCCTTCCTCAGATGAGGCGACCAAAACTGTACACAGTACTCGAGGTGTGGTCTCACCAGTGCCCTGTACAGCTGCAGCAAGGTATCCCTGTTCCTGTATTCTAACCCTTTTGCTATGAAGGCCAGCATACCGTTTGCCTTCTTGACCGCCTGTTGCACCTGCATGCTCGCCTTCAGTGACTGGTGTACAAGAACACCCAGGTCTCTCTGTACTTCCCCCTCTCCCAATCTATTGCCATTTAAATAATAATTTGCCCTCCCGTTCCTGCACCCAAGGTGGATAACTTCGCACTTGTCCACATTATAGTGCATCTGCCATTTATCCGCCCAATCGCCCAGTCTGTCCAAATCGCTCTGGAGCTTCCTGGTCTCTTCCTCTGAGCCCAGCCCCCCTCCTAGTTTAGTGTCGTCTGCAAATTTGGAAATGCTGCATCCGACTCCCTGATCCAGGTCATTAATGTAAATTGTGAACAGCTGGGGGCCCAGGACAGATCCCTATGGTACCCCACTTGTTACTGCCTGCCATTCAGAAAATGAGCCGTTTATTCCTCCTTCTTCTACTTCTTCTGCTTCACCCTCCAGACTTCACCTTCTCCTTCTCCTTCTTCTACTTCTTCTGATTCAACCTCCAGACTTCACCTTCTCCTTCTCCTTCTTCTACTTCTTCTGATTCTCCCTCCAGACTTCACCTTCTCCTTCTCCTTCTTCTACTTCTTCTGATTCACCCTCCAGACTTCACCTTCTCCTTCTCCTTCTTTTGCTTCTTGTGATTCACCCTCCAGACTTCACCTTCTACTTCTCCTTCTTCTGCTTCTTCTGATTCACCCTCCAGACTTCACCTTCTCCTTCTCCTTCTTCTACTTCTTCTGATTCACCCTCCAGACTTCACCTTCTCCATCTCCTTCTTCTGCTTCTTCTGATTCACCCTCCAGACTTCACCTTCTCCTTCTCTTTCTTCTGCTTCTTCTGATTCACCCTCCAGACTTCACCTTCTCCTTCTCCTTCTTCTGATTCTTCTGATTCACCCTCCAGACTTCACCTTCTCCTTCTCCTTCTTCTGCTTCTTCTGATTTACCCTCCTGACTTCACCTTCTCCTTCTCCTTCTTCTACATCTTCTGATTCACCCTCCTGACTTCACCTTCTCCTTCTCCTTCTTCTACTTCTTCTGCTTCATCCTCCAGACTTCACCTTCTCCTTCTCCTTCTTCTACGTCTTCTGATTCACCCTCCAGACTTCACCTTCTCCTTCTCCTTCTTCTACTTCTTCTGATTAACCCTCCAGACTTCACCTTCTCCTTCTCCTTCTTCTACTTCTTCTGATTCACCCTCCAGACTTCACCTTCTCCTTCTCCTTCTTCTGATTCTTCTGATTCACCCTCCAGACTTCACCTTCACCTTCTCCTTATTCTGCTTCTTCTGAATTACCCTCCAGACTTCACCTTCTCCTTCTCCTTCTTCTGCTTCTTCTGATTCACCCTCCAGACTTCACCTTCTCCTTCTCCTTCTTCTGCTTCTTCTGATTCACCCTCCAGACTTCACCTTCTCCTTCTCCTTCTTCTACTTCTTCTGATTCACCCTCCAGACTTCACCTTCTCCATCTCCTTCTTCTGCTTCATCTGATTCACCCTCCAGACTTCACCTTCTCCTTCTCCTTCGTCTACTTCTTCTGATTCACCCTCCAGACTACACCTTCTCCTTCTCCTTCTTCTACTTCTTCTGATTCACCCTCCAGACTTCACCTTCTCCTTCTCCTTCTTCTGTTTCTTCTGATTCACCCTCCAGACTTCACCTTCTCCTTCTCCTTCTTCTACTACTTCTGATTCGCCCTCCAGACTTCACCTTCTCCTTCTCCTTCTTCTACTTCTTCTGATTCACCCTCCAGACTTCATCTTCTCCTTCTCCTTCTTCTGCTTCTTCTGATTCACCCTCCAGACTTCACCTTCTCCTTCTCCTTCTTCTGCTTCTTCTGATTCACCCTCCAGACTTCACCTTCTCCTTCTCCTTCTTCTACTTCTTCTGATTCACCCTCCAGACTTCACCTTCTCCTTCTCCTTCTTCTACTTCTTCTGATTCACCCTCCAGTCTTCACCTTCTCCTTCTCCTTCTTCTGTTTCTTCTGCTTCACCCTCCAGACTTCACCTTCTCCTTCTCTTTCTTCTGCTTCTTCTGATTCACCCTCCAGACTTCACCTTCTCCTTCTCCTTCTTCTGATTCTTCTGATTCACCCTCCAGACTTCACCTTCTCCTTCTCCTTCTTCTGCTTCTTCTGATTCACTCTCCTGACTTCACCTTCTCCTTCTCCTTCTTCTACTTCTTCTGACTCACCCACCTGACTTCACCATCTCCTTCTCCTTCTTCTACTTCTTCTGCTTCACCCTCCAGACTTCACCTTCTCCTTCTCCTTCTTCTACTTCTTCTGATTCACCCTCCAGACTTCACCTTCTCCTTCTCCTTCTTCTGCTTCTTCTGATTCACCCTCCAGACTTCACCTTCTCCTTCTCCTTATTCTGCTTCTTCTGATTCACCCTCCAGACTTCACCTTCTCCTTCTCCTTATTCTGCTTCTTCTGATTCACCCTCCAGACTTCACCTTCTCCTTCTCCTTCCTCTGCTTCTTCTGATTCACCCTCCAGACTTCACCTTCTCCTTCTCCTTCTTCTGATTCTTCTGATTCACCCTCCAGACTTCACCTTCTCCTTCTCCATCTTCTGCTTCTTCTGATTCACCCTCCTGACTTCACCTTCTCCTTCTCCTTCTTCTACTTCTTCTGATTCACCCTCCTGACTTCACCTTCTCCTTCTCCATCTTCTAATTCTCCTGCTTCACCCTCCAGACTTCAACTTCTCCTTCTCCTTCTTCTACTTCTTCTGATTCACCCTCCAGACTTCACCTTCTCCTTCTCCTTCTTCTGCTTCTTCTGATTCACCCTCCAGACTACACCTTCTCCTTCTCCTTATTCTGCTTCTTCTGATTCACCCTCCAGACTTCACCTTCTCCTTCTCCTTCTTCTGCTTCTTCTGATTCACCCTGCAGACTTCACCTTCTCCTTCTCCTTCTTCTGCTTCTTCTGATTCACCCTCCAGACTTCACCTTCTCCTTCTCCTTCTTCTGCTTCTTCTGATTCACCGTCCAGACTTCACCTTCTCCTTCTCCTTCTTCTACTTCTTCTGATTCACCCTCCAGACTTCACCTTCTCCTTCTCTTTCTTCTGCTTCTTCTGATTCACCCTCCAGACTTCACCTTCCCCTTCTCCTTCTTCTGATTCTTCTGATTCACCCTCCAGACTTCACCTTCTCCTTCTCCTTCTTCTGCTTCTTCTGATTCACCCTCCTGACTTCACCTTCTCCTTCTCCTTCTTCTACTTCTTCTGATTCACCATCCTGACTTCACCTTCTCCTTCTCCTTCTTCTACTTCTTCTGCTTCACCCTCCAGACTTCACCTTCTCCTTCTCCTTCTTCTACTTCTTCTGATTCTAACTCCAGACTTGACCTTCTCCTTTTCCTTCTTCTACTTCTTCTGATTCACCCTCCAGACTTCACCTTCTCCTTCTCCTTCTTCTGCTTCTTCTGCTTCACCGTCCTGACTTCACCTTCTCCTTCTCTTTCTTCTGCTTCTTCTGATTCACCCTCCAGACTTCACCTTCTCCTTCTCCTTCTTCTACTTCTTCTGATTCACCCTCCAGACTTCACCTTCTCCTTCTCCTTCTTCTGATTCTTCTGATTCACCCTCCAGACTTCACCTTCACCTTCTCCTTATTCTGCTTCTTCTGAATTACCCTCCAGACTTCACCTTCTCCTTCTCCTTCTTCTGCTTCTTCTGATTCACCCTCCAGACTTCACCTTCTCCTTCTCCTTCTTCTGCTTCTTCTGATTCACCCTCCAGACTTCACCTTCTCCTTCTCCTTCTTCTACTTCTTCTGATTCACCCTCCAGACTTCACCTTCTCCATCTCCTTCTTCTGCTTCATCTGATTCACCCTCCAGACTTCACCTTCTCCTTCTCCTTCGTCTACTTCTTCTGATTCACCCTCCAGACTACACCTTCTCCTTCTCCTTCTTCTACTTCTTCTGATTCACCCTCCAGACTTCACCTTCTCCTTCTCCTTCTTCTGTTTCTTCTGATTCACCCTCCAGACTTCACCTTCTCCTTCTCCTTCTTCTACTACTTCTGATTCGCCCTCCAGACTTCACCTTCTCCTTCTCCTTCTTCTACTTCTTCTGATTCACCCTCCAGACTTCATCTTCTCCTTCTCCTTCTTCTGCTTCTTCTGATTCACCCTCCAGACTTCACCTTCTCCTTCTCCTTCTTCTGCTTCTTCTGATTCACCCTCCAGACTTCACCTTCTCCTTCTCCTTCTTCTACTTCTTCTGATTCACCCTCCAGACTTCACCTTCTCCTTCTCCTTCTTCTACTTCTTCTGATTCACCCTCCAGTCTTCACCTTCTCCTTCTCCTTCTTCTGTTTCTTCTGCTTCACCCTCCAGACTTCACCTTCTCCTTCTCTTTCTTCTGCTTCTTCTGATTCACCCTCCAGACTTCACCTTCTCCTTCTCCTTCTTCTGATTCTTCTGATTCACCCTCCAGACTTCACCTTCTCCTTCTCCTTCTTCTGCTTCTTCTGATTCACTCTCCAGACTTCACCTTCTCCTTCTCCTTCTTCTACTTCTTCTGACTCACCCACCTGACTTCACCATCTCCTTCTCCTTCTTCTACTTCTTCTGCTTCACCCTCCAGACTTCACCTTCTCCTTCTCCTTCTTCTACTTCTTCTGATTCACCCTCCAGACTTCACCTTCTCCTTCTCCTTCTTCTGCTTCTTCTGATTCACCCTCCAGACTTCACCTTCTCCTTCTCCTTATTCTGCTTCTTCTGATTCACCCTCCAGACTTCACCTTCTCCTTCTCCTTATTCTGCTTCTTCTGATTCACCCTCCTGACTTCACCTTCTCCTTCTCCTTCCTCTGCTTCTTCTGATTCACCCTCCAGACTTCACCTTCTCCTTCTCCTTCTTCTGATTCTTCTGATTCACCCTCCAGACTTCACCTTCTCCTTCTCCATCTTCTGCTTCTTCTGATTCACCCTCCTGACTTCACCTTCTCCTTCTCCTTCTTCTACTTCTTCTGATTCACCCTCCTGACTTCACCTTCTCCTTCTCCATCTTCTAATTCTCCTGCTTCACCCTCCAGACTTCAACTTCTCCTTCTCCTTCTTCTACTTCTTCTGATTCACCCTCCAGACTTCACCTTCTCCTTCTCCTTCTTCTGCTTCTTCTGATTCACCCTCCAGACTACACCTTCTCCTTCTCCTTATTCTGCTTCTTCTGATTCACCCTCCAGACTTCACCTTCTCCTTCTCCTTCTTCTGCTTCTTCTGATTCACCCTGCAGACTTCACCTTCTCCTTCTCCTTCTTCTGCTTCTTCTGATTCACCCTCCAGACTTCACCTTCTCCTTCTCCTTCTTCTGCTTCTTCTGATTCACCCTCCAGACTTCACCTTCTCCTTCTCCTTCTTCTACTTCTTCTGATTCACCCTCCAGACTTCACCTTCTCCTTCTCTTTCTTCTGCTTCTTCTGATTCACCCTCCAGACTTCACCTTCCCCTTCTCCTTCTTCTGATTCTTCTGATTCACCCTCCAGACTTCACCTTCTCCTTCTCCTTCTTCTGCTTCTTCTGATTCACCCTCCTGACTTCACCTTCTCCTTCTCCTTCTTCTACTTCTTCTGATTCACCATCCTGACTTCACCTTCTCCTTCTCCTTCTTCTACTTCTTCTGCTTCACCCTCCAGACTTCACCTTCTCCTTCTCCTTCTTCTACTTCTTCTGATTCTAACTCCAGACTTGACCTTCTCCTTTTCCTTCTTCTACTTCTTCTGATTCACCCTCCAGACTTCACCTTCTCCTTCTCCTTCTTCTGCTTCTTCTGCTTCACCGTCCTGACTTCACCTTCTCCTTCTCTTTCTTCTGCTTCTTCTGATTCACCCTCCAGACTTCACCTTCTCCTTCTCCTTCTTCTGATTCTTCTGATTCACCCTCCAGACTTCACCTTCTCCTTCTCCTTCTTCTGCTTCTTCTGATTCACCCTCCTGACTTCACCTTCTCCTTCTCCTTCTTCTACTTCTTCTGATTCACCATCCTGACTTCACCTTCTCCTTCTCCTTCTTGTACTTATTCTGCTTCATCCCCCTGACATCACCTGCTCCTTCTCCTTCTTCTGCTTCGTCTGATTCACCCTCCTAACTTCACCTTCTCCTTCTCCTTCTTCTGCTTCTTCTGATTCACCCTCCTGACTTCACCTTCTCCTTCTCCTTCTTCTGCTTCTTCTGATTCACCCTCCAGACTTCACCTTCTCCTTCTCCTTCTTCTGCTTCTTCTGATTCCCCCTCCAGACTTCACCTTCTCCTTCTCCTTCTTCTGCTTCTTCTGATTCACCCTCCAGACTACACCTTCTCCTTCTCCTTCTTCTACTTCTTCTGATTCACCCTCCAGACTTCACCTTCTCCTTCTCCTTCTTCTGTTTCTTCCAATTCACCCTCCAGACTTCACCTTCTCCTTCTCCTTCTTCTGCTTCTTCTGATTCACCCTCCAGACTTCACCTTCTCCTTCTCCTTCTTCTGCTTCTTCTGATTCACCCTCCAGACCTCACCTTCTCCTTCTCCTTCTTCTACTTCTTCTGATTCACCCTCCAGACTTCATCTTCTCCTTCTCCTTCTTCTGCTTCTTCTGATTCACCCTCCAGACTTCACCTTCTCCTTCTCCTTCTTCTGCTTCTTCTGATTCACCCTCCAGACTTCACCTTCTCCTTCTCCTTCTTCTACTTCTTCTGATTCACCCTCCAGTCTTCACCTTCTCCTTCTCCTTCTTCTGTTTCTTCTGCTTCACCCTCCAGACTTCACCTTCTCCTTCTCTTTCTTCTGCTTCTTCTGATTCACCCTCCAGACTTCACCTTCTCCTTCTCCTTCTTCTGATTCTTCTGATTCACCCTACAGACTTCACCTTCTCCTTCTCCTTCTTCTGCTTCTTCTGATTCACCCTCCTGATTTCACCTTCTCCTTCTCCTTCTTCTACTTCTTCTGATTCACCCTCCTGACTTCACCTTCTCCTTCTCCTTCTTCTGCTTCACCCTCCAGACTTCACCTTCTCCTTCTCCTTCTTCTACTTCTTCTGATTCACCCTCCAGACTTCACCTTCTCCTTCTCCTTCTTCTGCTTCTTCTGATTCACCCTCCAGACTTCACCTTCTCCTTCTCCTTATTCTGCTTCTTCTCATTCACCCTCCAGACTTCACCTTCTCCTTCTCCTTCTTCTGCTTCTTCTGATTCACCCTCCAGACTTCACCTTCTCCTTCTACTTCTTCTGCTTCTTCTGATTCACCCTCCAGACTTCACCTTCTCCTTCTCCTTCCTCTGCTTCTTCTGATTCACCCTCCAGACTTCACCTTCTCCTTCTCCTTCTTCTACTTCTTCTGATTCACCCTCCAGACTTCACCTTCTCCTTCTCCTTCTTCTGATTCTTCTGATTCACCCTCCAGACTTCACCTTCTCCTTCTCCTTCTTCAGCTTCTTCTGATTCACCTTCCTGACTTCACCTTCTCCTTCTCCTTCTTCTACTTCTTCTGATTCACCCTCCTGACTTCACCTTCTCCTTCTCCTTCTTCTACTTCTTCTGCTTCACCCTCCAGACTTCACCTTCTCCTTCTCCTTCTTCTACTTCTTCTGGTTCAACCTCCAGACTTCACCTTCTCCTTCTCCTTCTTCTACTTCTTCTGATTCTCCCTCCAGACTTCACCTTCTCCTTCTCCTTCTTCTACTTCTTCTGATTCACCCTCCAGACTTCACCTTCTCCTTCTCCTTCTTTTGCTTCTTCTGATTCACCCTCCAGACTTCACCTTCTCCTTCTCCTTCTTCTGCTTCTTCTGATTCACTCTCCAGACTTCACCTTCTCCTTCTCCTTCTTCTAGTTCTTCTGATTCTCCCTCCAGACTTCACCTTCTCCATCTCCTTCTTCTGCTTCTTCTGATTCACCCTCCAGACTTCACCTTCTCCTTCTCCTTCGTCTACTTCTTCTGATTCACCCTCCAGACTACACCTTCTCCTTCTCCTTCTTCTACTTCTTCTGATTCACCCTCCAGACTTCACCTTCTCCTTCTCCTTCTTCTGTTTCTTCTGATACACCGTCCAGACTTCACCTTCTCCTTCTCCTTCTTCTACTACTTCTGATTCACCCTCCAGACTTCACCTTCTCCTTCTCCTTCTTCTACTTCTTCTGATTCACCCTCCAGACTTCATCTTCTCCTTCTCCTTCTTCTGCTTCTTCTGATTCACCCTCCAGACTTCACCTTCTCCTTCTCCTTCTTCTGCTTCTTCTGATTCACCCTCCAGACTTCACCTTCTCCTTCTCCTTCTTCTACTTCTTCTGATTCACCCTCCAGACTTCACCTTCTCCTTCTCCTTCTTCCACTTCTTCTGATTCACCCTCCAGTCTTCACCTTCTCCTTCTCCTTCTTCTGTTTCTTCTGCTTCACCCTCCAGACTTCACCTTCTCCTTCTCTTTCTTCTGCTTCTTCTGATTCACCCTCCAGACTTCACCTTCTCCTTCTCCTTCTTCTGATTCTTCTGATTCACCCTCCAGACTTCACCTTCTCCTTCTCCTTCTTCTGCTTCTTCTGATTCACCCTCCTGACTTCACCTTCTCCTTCTCCTTCTTCTACTTCTTCTGATTCACCCTCCTGACTTCACCTTCTCCTTCTCCTTCTTCTACTTCTTCTGCTTCACCCTCCAGACTTCACCTTCTCCTTCTCCTTCTTCTACTTCTTCTGATTCACCCTCCAGACTTCATCTTCTCCTTCTCCTTCTTCTGCTTCTTCTGTTTCACCCTCCAGACTTCACCTTCTCCTTCTCCTTATTCTGCTTCTTCTGATTCACCCTCCAGACTTCACCTTCTCCTTCTCCTTATTCTGCTTCTTCTGATTCACCCTCCAGACTTCACCTTCTCCTTCTCCTTCTTCTGCTTCTTCTGATTCACCCTCCTGACTTCACCTTCTCCTTCTCCTTCTTCTACTTCTTCTGATTCACCCTCCTGACTTCACCTTCTCCTTCTCCTTCTACTACTTCTTCTGCTTCACCCTCCAGACATCACCTTCTCCTTCTCCGTCTCCTACGTCTTCTGATTCACCCTCCAGACTTTACCTTCTCCTTCTCCTTCTTCTGCTTCTTCTGATTCACCCTCCATACTTCACCTTCACTTCTCCTTATTCTGCTTCTTCTGATTCACCCTCCAGACTTCAACTTCTCCTTCTCCTTCTTCTGCTTCTTCTGATTCACCCTCCAGACTTCACCTTCTCCTTCTCCTTCTTCTGCTTCTTCTGATTCACCCTCCAGACTTCACCTTCTCCTTCTCCTTCTTCTGCTTCTTCTGATTCACCCTCCAGACTTCACCTTCTCCTTCTCCTTCTTCTACTTCTTCTGATTCACCCTCCAGACTTCACCTTCTCCTTCTTTTTTTTCTGCTTCTTCTGATTCACCCTCCAGACTTCACCTTCTCCTTCTCCTTCTTCTACTTCTTCTGATTCACCCTCCAGACTTCATCTTCTCCTTCTCCTTCTTCTGCTTCTTCTGATTCACCCTCCAGACTTCACCTTCTCCTTCTCCTTCTCTGCTTCTTCTGATTCACCCTCCAGACTTCACCTTCTCCTCCTCCTTCTTCTACTTCTTCTGATTCACCCTCCAGACTTCACCTTCTCCTTCTCCTTCTTCCACTTCTTCTGATTCACCCTCCAGTCTTCACCTTCTCCTTCTCCTTCTTCTGTTTCTTCTGCTTCACCCTCCAGACTTCACCTTCTCCTTCTCTTTCTTCTGCTTCTTCTGATTCACCCTCCAGACTTCACCTTCTCCTTCTCCTTCTTCTGATTCTTCTGATTCACCCTCCAGACTTCACCTTCTCCTTCTCCTTCTTCTGCTTCTTCTGATTCACCCTCCTGACTTCACCTTCTCCTTCTCCTTCTTCTACTTCTTCTGATTCACCCTCCTGACTTCACCTTCTCCTTCTCCTTCTTCTACTTCTTCTGCTTCACCCGCCAGACTTCACCTTCTCCTTCTCCTTCTTCTACTTCTTCTGATTCACCCTCCAGACTTCATCTTCTCCTTCTCCTTCTTCTGCTTCTTCTGATTCACCCTCCAGACTTCACCTTCTCCTTCTCCTTATTCTGCTTCTTCTGATTCACCCTCCAAACTTCACCTTCTCCTTCTCCTTATTCTGCTTCTTCTGATTCACCCTCCAGACTTCACCTTCTCCTTCTCCTTCTTCTGCTTCTTCTGATTCACCCTCCTGACTTCACCTTCTCCTTCTCCTTCTTCTGCTTCTTCTGTTTCACCCTCCAGACTTCACCTTCTCCTTCTCCTTCTTCTACTTCTTCTGATTCACCCTCCTGACTTCACCTTCTCCTTCTCCTTCTTCTGCTTCTTCTGATTCACCCTCCAGACTTCACCTTCTGCTTCTCCTTCTTCTGCTTCTTCTGATTCACCCTCCAGACTTCACCTTCTCCTTCTCCTTCTTCTGTTTCTTCTGATTCACCCTCCAGACTTCACCTTCTCCTTCTCCTTCTTCTACTACTTCTGATTCGCCCTCCAGACTTCACCTTCTCCTTCTCCTTCTTCTACTTCTTCTGATTCACCCTCCAGACTTCATCTTCTCCTTCTCCTTCTTCTGCTTCTTCTGATTCACCCTCCAGACTTCACCTTCTCCTTCTCCTCCTTCTGCTTCTTCTGATTCACCCTCCAGACTTCACCTTCTCCTTCTCCTTCTTCTACTTCTTCTGATTCACCCTCCAGACTTCACCTTCTCCTTCTCCTTCTTCTACTTCTTCTGATTCACCCTCCAGTCTTCACCTTCTCCTTCTCCTTCTTCTGTTTCTTCTGCTTCACCCTCCAGACTTCACCTTCTCCTTCTCTTTCTTCTGCTTCTTCTGATTCACCCTCCAGACTTCACCTTCTCCTTCTCCTTCTTCTGATTCTTCTGATTCACCCTCCAGACTTCACCTTCTCCTTCTCCTTCTTCTGCTTCTTCTGATTCACTCTCCTGACTTCACCTTCTCCTTCTCCTTCTTCTACTTCTTCTGATTCACCCACCTGACTTCACCATCTCCTTCTCCTTCTTCTACTTCTTCTGCTTCACCCTCCAGACTTCACCTTCTCCTTCTCCTTCTTCTACTTCTTCTGATTCACCCTCCAGACTTCACCTTCTCCTTCTCCTTCTTCTGCTTCTTCTGATTCACCCTCCAGACTTCACCTTCTCCTTCTCCTTATTCTGCTTCTTCTGATTCACCCTCCAGACTTCACCTTCTCCTTCTCCTTATTCTGCTTCTTCTGATTCACCCTCCAGACTTCACCTTCTCCTTCTCCTTCCTCTGCTTCTTCTGATTCACCCTCCAGACTTCACCTTCTCCTTCTCCTTCTTCTGATTCTTCTGATTCACCCTCCAGACTTCACCTTCTCCTTCTCCATCTTCTGCTTCTTCTGATTCACCCTCCTGACTTCACCTTCTCCTTCTCCTTCTTCTACTTCTTCTGATTCACCATCCTGACTTCACCTTCTCCTTCTCCATCTTCTAATTCTCCTGCTTCACCCTCCAGACTTCAACTTCTCCTTCTCCTTCTTCTACTTCTTCTGATTCACCCTCCAGACTTCACCTTCTCCTTCTCCTTCTTCCGCTTCTTCTGATTCACCCTCCAGACTTCACCTTCTCCTTCTCCTTATTCTGCTTCTTCTGATTCACCCTCCAGACTTCATCTTCTCCTTCTCCTTCTTCTGCTTCTTCTGATTCTCCCTGCAGACTTCACCTTCTCCTTCTTCTTCTTCTGCTTCTTCTGATTCACCCTCCAGACTTCACCTTCTCCTTCTCCTTCTTCTGCTTCTTCTGATTCACCCTCCAGACTTCACCTTCTCCTTCTCCTTCTTCTACTTCTTCTGATTCACCCTCCAGACTTCACCTTCTCCTTCTCTTTCTTCTGCTTCTTCTGATTCACCCTCCAGACTTCACCTTCCCCTTCTCCTTCTTCTGATTCTTCTGATTCACCCTCCAGACTTCACCTTCTCCTTCTCCTTCTTCTGCTTCTTCTGATTCACCCTCCTGACTTCACCTTCTCCTTCTCCTTCTTCTACTTCTTCTGATTCACCATCCTGACTTCACCTTCTCCTTCTCCTTCTTCTACTTCTTCTGCTTCACCCTCCAGACTTCACCTTCTCCTTCTCCTTCTTCTACTTCTTCTGATTCTAACTCCAGACTTGACCTTCTCCTTTTCCTTCTTCTACTTCTTCTGATTCACCCTCCAGACTTCACCTTCTCCTTCTCCTTCTTCTGCTTCTTCTGCTTCACCGTCCTGACTTCACCTTCTCCTTCTCTTTCTTCTGCTTCTTCTGATTCACCCTCCAGACTTCACCTTCTCCTTCTCCTTCTTCTGATTCTTCTGATTCACCCTCCAGACTTCACCTTCTCCTTCTCCTTCTTCTGCTTCTTCTGATTCACCCTCCTGACTTCACCTTCTCCTTCTCCTTCTTCTACTTCTTCTGATTCACCATCCTGACTTCACCTTCTCCTTCTCCTTCTTGTACTTATTCTGCTTCATCCCCCTGACATCACCTGCTCCTTCTCCTTCTTCTGCTTCGTCTGATTCACCCTCCTAACTTCACCTTCTCCTTCTCCTTCTTCTGCTTCTTCTGATTCACCCTCCTGACTTCACCTTCTCCTTCTCCTTCTTCTGCTTCTTCTGATTCACCCTCCAGATTACACCTTCTCCTTCTCCTTCTTCTGCTTCTTCTGATTCACCCTCCAGAATACACCTTCTCCTTCTCCTTCTTCTACTTCTTCTGATTCACCCTCCAGACTTCACCTTCTCCTTCTCCTTCTTCTGCTTCTTCTGATTCACCCTCCAGACTTCACCTTCTCCTTCTCCTTCTTCTGCTTCTTCTGATTCACCCTCCAGACCTCACCGTCTCCTTCTCCTTCTTCTACTTCTTCTGATTCACCCTCCAGACTTCATCTTCTCCTTCTCCTTCTTCTGCTTCTTCTGATTCACCCTCCAGACTTCACCTTCTCCTTCTCCTTCTTCTGCTTCTTCTGATTCACCCTCCAGACTTCACCTTCTCCTTCTCATTCTTCTACTTCTTCTGATTCACCCTCCAGTCTTCACCTTCTCCTTCTCCTTCTTCTGTTTCTTCTGCTTCACCCTCCAGACTTCACCTTCTCCTTCTCTTTCTTCTGCTTCTTCTGATTCACCCTCCAGACTTCACCTTCTCCTTCTCCTTCTTCTGATTCTTCTGATTCACCCTACAGACTTCACCTTCTCCTTCTCCTTCTTCTGCTTCTTCTGATTCACCCTCCTGATTTCACCTTCTCCTTCTCCTTCTTCTACTTCTTCTGATTCACCCTCCTGACTTCACCTTCTCCTTCTCCTTCTTCTGCTTCACCCTCCAGACTTCACCTTCTCCTTCTCCTTCTTCTACTTCTTCTGATTCACCCTCCAGACTTCACCTTCTCCTTCTCCTTCTTCTGCTTCTTCTGATTCACCCTCCAGACTTCACCTTCTCCTTCTCCTTATTCTGCTTCTTCTCATTCACCCTCCAGACTTCACCTTCTCCTTCTCCTTCTTCTGCTTCTTCTGATTCACCCTCCAGACTTCACCTTCTCCTTCTACTTCTTCTGCTTCTTCTGATTCACCCTCCAGACTTCACCTTCTCCTTCTCCTTCCTCTGCTTCTTCTGATTCACCCTCCAGACTTCACCTTCTCCTTCTCCTTCTTCTACTTCTTCTGATTCACCCTCCAGACTTCACCATCTCCTTCTCCTTCTTCTACTTCTTCTGATTCAACCTCCAGACTTCACCTTCTCCTTCTCCTTCTTCTACTTCTTCTGATTCTCCCTCCAGACTTCACCTTCTCCTTCTCCTTCTTCTACTTCTTCTGATTCACCCTCCAGACTTCACCTTCTCCTTCTCCTTCTTTTGCTTCTTGTGATTCACCCTCCAGACTTCACCTTCTCCTTCTCCTTCTTCTGCTTCTTCTGATTCACCCTCCAGACTTCACCTTCTCCTTCTCCTTCTTCTACTTCTTCTGATTCACCCTCCATACTTCACCTTCTCCATCTCCTTCTTCTGCTTCTTCTGATTCACCCTCCAGACTTTACCTTCTCCTTCTCTTTCTTCTGCTTCTTCTGATTCACCCTCCAGACTTCACCTTCTCCTTCTCCTTCTTCTGATTCTTCTGATTCACCCTCCAGACTTCACCTTCTCCTTCTCCTTCTTCTGCTTCTTCTGATTCACCCTCCTGACTTCACCTTCTCCTTCTCCTTCTTCTACATCTTCTGATTCACCCTCCTGACTTCACCTTCTCCTTCTCCTTCTTCTACTTCTTCTGCTTCACCCTCCAGACTTCACCTTCTCCTTCTCCTTCTTCTACGTCTTCTGATTCACCCTCCAGACTTCACCTTCTCCTTCTCCTTCTTCTACTTCTTCTGATTAACCCTCCAGACTTCACCTTCTCCTTCTCCTTCTTCTACTTCTTCTGATTCACCCTCCAGACTTCACCTTCTCCTTCTCCTTCTTCTGATTCTTCTGATTCACCCTCCAGACTTCACCTTCACCTTCTCCTTATTCTGCTTCTTCTGAATCACCCTCCAGACTTCACCTTCTCCTTCTCCTTCTTCTGCTTCTTCTGATTCACCCTCCAGACTTCACCTTCTCCTTCTCCTTCTTCTGCTTCTTCTGATTCACCCTCCAGACTTCACCTTCTCCTTCTCCTTCTTCTACTTCTTCTGATTCACCCTCCAGACTTCACCTTCTCCATCTCCTTCTTCTGCTTCATCTGATTCACCCTCCAGACTTCACCTTCTCCTTCTCCTTCGTCTACTTCTTCTGATTCACCCTCCAGACTACACCTTCTCCTTCTCCTTCTTCTACTTCTTCTGATTCACCCTCCAGACTTCACCTTCTCCTTCTCCTTCTTCTGTTTCTTCTGATTCACCCTCCAGACTTCACCTTCTCCTTCTCCTTCTTCTACTACTTCTGATTCGCCCTCCAGACTTCACCTTCTCCTTCTCCTTCTTCTACTTCTTCTGATTCACCCTCCAGACTTCATCTTCTCCTTCTCCTTCTTCTGCTTCTTCTGATTCACCCTCCAGACTTCACCTTCTCCTTCTCCTTCTTCTGCTTCTTCTGATTCACCCTCCAGACTTCACCTTCTCCTTCTCCTTCTTCTACTTCTTCTGATTCACCCTCCAGACTTCACCTTCTACTTCTCCTTCTTCTACTTCTTCTGATTCACCCTCCAGTCTTCACCTTCTCCTTTTCCTTCTTCTGTTTCTTCTGCTTCACCTTCCAGACTTCACCTTCTCCTTCTCTTTCTTCTGCTTCTTCTGATTCACCCTCCAGACTTCACCTTCTCCTTCTTCTGATTCTTCTGATTCACCCTCCAGACTTCACCTTCTCCTTCTCCTTCTTCTGCTTCTTCTGATTCACTCTCCTGACTTCACCTTCTCCTTCTCCTTCTTCTACTTCTTCTGATTCACCCACCTGACTTCACCATCTCCTTCTCCTTCTTCTACTTCTTCTGCTTCACCCTCCAGACTTCACCTTCTCCTTCTCCTTCTTCTACTTCTTCTGATTCACCCTCCAGACTTCACCTTCTCCTTCTCCTTCTTCTGCTTCTTCTGATTCACCCTCCAGACTTCACCTTCTCCTTCTCCTTATTCTGCTTCTTCTGATTCACCCTCCAGACTTCACCTTCTCCTTCTCCTTATTCTGCTTCTTCTGATTCACCCTCCAGACTTCACCTTCTCCTTCTCCTTCCTCTGCTTCTTCTGATTCACCCTCCAGACTTCACCTTCTCCTTCTCCTTCTTCTGATTCTTCTGATTCACCCTCCAGACTTCACCTTCTCCTTCTCCATCTTCTGCTTCTTCTGATTCACCCTCCTGACTTCACCTTCTCCTTCTCCTTCTTCTACTTCTTCTGATTCACCCTCCTGACTTCACCTTCTCCTTCTCCATCTTCTAATTCTCCTGCTTCACCCTCCAGACTTCAACTTCTCCTTCTCCTTCTTCTACTTCTTCTGATTCACCCTCCAGACTTCACCTTCTCCTTCTCCTTCTTCTGCTTCTTCTGATTCACCCTCCTGACTTCACCTTCTCCTTCTCCATCTTCTAATTCTCCTGCTTCACCCTCCAGACTTCAACTTCTCCTTCTCCTTCTTCTACTTCTTCTGATTCACCCTCCAGACTTCACCTTCTCCTTCTCCTTCTTCTGCTTCTTCTGATTAACCCTCCAGACTTCACCTTCTCCTTCTCCTTCTTCTACTTCTTCTGATTCACCCTCCAGACTTCACCTTCTCCTTCTCCTTCTTCTGATTCTTCTGATTCACCCTCCAGACTTCACCTTCTCCTTCTCCTTCTTCTACTTCTTCTGATTCACCCTCCAGACTTCACCATCTCCTTCTCTTTCTTCTGCTTCTTCTGATTCACCCTCCAGACTTCACCTTCTCCTTCTCCTTCTTCTGATTCTTCTGATTCACCCTCCAGACTTCACCTTCTCCTTCTCCTTCTTCTGCTTCTTCTGATTCACCTTCCTGACTTCACCTTCTCCTTCTCCTTCTTCTACTTCTTCTGATTCACCCTCCTGACTTCACCTTCTCCTTCTCCTTCTTCTACTTCTTCTGCTTCACCCTCCAGACTTCACCTTCTCCTTCTCCTTCTTCTACTTCTTCTGATTCAACCTCCAGACTTCACCTTCTCCTTCTCCTTCTTCTACTTCTTCTGATTCTCCCTCCAGACTTCACCTTCTCCTTCTCCTTCTTCTACTTCTTCTGATTCACCCTCCAGACTTCACCTTCTCCTTCTCCTTCTTTTGCTTCTTGTGATTCACCCTCCAGACTTCACCTTCTCCTTCTCCTTCTTCTGCTTCTTCTGATTCACCCTCCAGACTTCACCTTCTCCTTCTCCTTCTTCTACTTCTTCTGATTCACCCTCCAGACTTCACCTTCTCCATCTCCTTCTTCTGCTTCTTCTGATTCACCCTCCAGACTTTACCTTCTCCTTCTCTTTCTTCTGCTTCTTCTGATTCACCCTCCAGACTTCACCTTCTCCTTCTCCTTCTTCTGATTCTTCTGATTCACCCTCCAGACTTCACCTTCTCCTTCTCCTTCTTCTGCTTCTTCTGATTCACCCTCCTGACTTCACCTTCTCCTTCTCCTTCTTCTACATCTTCTGATTCACCCTCCTGACTTCACCTTCTCCTTCTCCTTCTTCTACTTCTTCTGCTTCACCCTCCAGACTTCACCTTCTCCTTCTCCTTCTTCTACGTCTTCTGATTCACCCTCCAGACTTCACCTTCTCCTTCTCCTTCTTCTACTTCTTCTGATTAACCCTCCAGACTTCACCTTCTCCTTCTCCTTCTTCTACTTCTTCTGATTCACCCTCCAGACTTCACCTTCTCCTTCTCCTTCTTCTGATTCTTCTGATTCACCCTCCAGACTTCACCTTCACCTTCTCCTTATTCTGCTTCTTCTGAATCACCCTCCAGACTTCACCTTCTCCTTCTCCTTCTTCTGCTTCTTCTGATTCACCCTCCAGACTTCACCTTCTCCTTCTCCTTCTTCTGCTTCTTCTGATTCACCCTCCAGACTTCACCTTCTCCTTCTCCTTCTTCTACTTCTTCTGATTCACCCTCCAGACTTCACCTTCTCCATCTCCTTCTTCTGCTTCATCTGATTCACCCTCCAGACTTCACCTTCTCCTTCTCCTTCGTCTACTTCTTCTGATTCACCCTCCAGACTACACCTTCTCCTTCTCCTTCTTCTACTTCTTCTGATTCACCCTCCAGACTTCACCTTCTCCTTCTCCTTCTTCTGTTTCTTCTGATTCACCCTCCAGACTTCACCTTCTCCTTCTCCTTCTTCTACTACTTCTGATTCGCCCTCCAGACTTCACCTTCTCCTTCTCCTTCTTCTACTTCTTCTGATTCACCCTCCAGACTTCATCTTCTCCTTCTCCTTCTTCTGCTTCTTCTGATTCACCCTCCAGACTTCACCTTCTCCTTCTCCTTCTTCTGCTTCTTCTGATTCACCCTCCAGACTTCACCTTCTCCTTCTCCTTCTTCTACTTCTTCTGATTCACCCTCCAGACTTCACCTTCTACTTCTCCTTCTTCTACTTCTTCTGATTCACCCTCCAGTCTTCACCTTCTCCTTTTCCTTCTTCTGTTTCTTCTGCTTCACCTTCCAGACTTCACCTTCTCCTTCTCTTTCTTCTGCTTCTTCTGATTCACCCTCCAGACTTCACCTTCTCCTTCTTCTGATTCTTCTGATTCACCCTCCAGACTTCACCTTCTCCTTCTCCTTCTTCTGCTTCTTCTGATTCACTCTCCTGACTTCACCTTCTCCTTCTCCTTCTTCTACTTCTTCTGATTCACCCACCTGACTTCACCATCTCCTTCTCCTTCTTCTACTTCTTCTGCTTCACCCTCCAGACTTCACCTTCTCCTTCTCCTTCTTCTACTTCTTCTGATTCACCCTCCAGACTTCACCTTCTCCTTCTCCTTCTTCTGCTTCTTCTGATTCACCCTCCAGACTTCACCTTCTCCTTCTCCTTATTCTGCTTCTTCTGATTCACCCTCCAGACTTCACCTTCTCCTTCTCCTTATTCTGCTTCTTCTGATTCACCCTCCAGACTTCACCTTCTCCTTCTCCTTCCTCTGCTTCTTCTGATTCACCCTCCAGACTTCACCTTCTCCTTCTCCTTCTTCTGATTCTTCTGATTCACCCTCCAGACTTCACCTTCTCCTTCTCCATCTTCTGCTTCTTCTGATTCACCCTCCTGACTTCACCTTCTCCTTCTCCTTCTTCTACTTCTTCTGATTCACCCTCCTGACTTCACCTTCTCCTTCTCCATCTTCTAATTCTCCTGCTTCACCCTCCAGACTTCAACTTCTCCTTCTCCTTCTTCTACTTCTTCTGATTCACCCTCCAGACTTCACCTTCTCCTTCTCCTTCTTCTGCTTCTTCTGATTCACCCTCCAGACTTCACCTTCTCCTTCTCCTTATTCTGCTTCTTCTGATTCACCCTCCAGACTTCACCTTCTCCTTCTCCTTCTTCTGCTTCTTCTGATTCACCCTGCAGACTTCACCTTCTCCTTCTCCTTCTTCTGCTTCTTCTGATTCACCCTCCAGACTTCACCTTCTCCTTCTCCTTCTTCTGCTTCTTCTGATTCACCCTCCAGACTTCACCTTCTCCTTCTCCTTCTTCTACTTCTTCTGATTCACCCTCCAGACTTCACCTTCTCCTTCTCTTTCTTCTGCTTCTTCTGATTCACCCTCCAGACTTCACCTTCCCCTTCTCCTTCTTCTGATTCTTCTGATTCACCCTCCAGACTTCACCTTCTCCTTCTCCTTCTTCTGCTTCTTCTGATTCACCCTCCTGACTTCACCTTCTCCTTCTCCTTCTTCTACTTCTTCTGATTCACCATCCTGACTTCACCTTCTCCTTCTCCTTCTTCTACTTCTTCTGCTTCACCCTCCAGACTTCACCTTCTCCTTCTCCTTCTTCTACTTCTTCTGATTCTAACTCCAGACTTGACCTTCTCCTTTTCCTTCTTCTACTTCTTCTGATTCACCCTCCAGACTTCACCTTCTCCTTCTCCTTCTTCTGCTTCTTCTGCTTCACCGTCCTGACTTCACCTTCTCCTTCTCTTTCTTCTGCTTCTTCTGATTCACCCTCCAGACTTCACCTTCTCCTTCTCCTTCTTCTGATTCTTCTGATTCACCCTCCAGACTTCACCTTCTCCTTCTCCTTCTTCTGCTTCTTCTGATTCACCCTCCTGACTTCACCTTCTCCTTCTCCTTCTTCTACTTCTTCTGATTCACCATCCTGACTTCACCTTCTCCTTCTCCTTCTTGTACTTATTCTGCTTCATCCCCCTGACATCACCTGCTCCTTCTCCTTCTTCTGCTTCGTCTGATTCACCCTCCTAACTTCACCTTCTCCTTCTCCTTCTTCTGCTTCTTCTGATTCACCCTCCTGACTTCACCTTCTCCTTCTCCTTCTTCTGCTTCTTCTGATTCACCCTCCAGACTTCACCTTCTCCTTCTCCTTCTTCTGCTTCTTCTGATTCCCCCTCCAGACTTCACCTTCTCCTTCTCCTTCTTCTGCTTCTTCTGATTCACCCTCCAGACTACACCTTCTCCTTCTCCTTCTTCTACTTCTTCTGATTCACCCTCCAGACTTCACCTTCTCCTTCTCCTTCTTCTGTTTCTTCCAATTCACCCTCCAGACTTCACCTTCTCCTTCTCCTTCTTCTGCTTCTTCTGATTCACCCTCCAGACTTCACCTTCTCCTTCTCCTTCTTCTGCTTCTTCTGATTCACCCTCCAGACCTCACCTTCTCCTTCTCCTTCTTCTACTTCTTCTGATTCACCCTCCAGACTTCATCTTCTCCTTCTCCTTCTTCTGCTTCTTCTGATTCACCCTCCAGACTTCACCTTCTCCTTCTCCTTCTTCTGCTTCTTCTGATTCACCCTCCAGACTTCACCTTCTCCTTCTCCTTCTTCTACTTCTTCTGATTCACCCTCCAGTCTTCACCTTCTCCTTCTCCTTCTTCTGTTTCTTCTGCTTCACCCTCCAGACTTCACCTTCTCCTTCTCTTTCTTCTGCTTCTTCTGATTCACCCTCCAGACTTCACCTTCTCCTTCTCCTTCTTCTGATTCTTCTGATTCACCCTACAGACTTCACCTTCTCCTTCTCCTTCTTCTGCTTCTTCTGATTCACCCTCCTGATTTCACCTTCTCCTTCTCCTTCTTCTACTTCTTCTGATTCACCCTCCTGACTTCACCTTCTCCTTCTCCTTCTTCTGCTTCACCCTCCAGACTTCACCTTCTCCTTCTCCTTCTTCTACTTCTTCTGATTCACCCTCCAGACTTCACCTTCTCCTTCTCCTTCTTCTGCTTCTTCTGATTCACCCTCCAGACTTCACCTTCTCCTTCTCCTTATTCTGCTTCTTCTCATTCACCCTCCAGACTTCACCTTCTCCTTCTCCTTCTTCTGCTTCTTCTGATTCACCCTCCAGACTTCACCTTCTCCTTCTACTTCTTCTGCTTCTTCTGATTCACCCTCCAGACTTCACCTTCTCCTTCTCCTTCCTCTGCTTCTTCTGATTCACCCTCCAGACTTCACCTTCTCCTTCTCCTTCTTCTACTTCTTCTGATTCACCCTCCAGACTTCACCATCTCCTTCTCTTTCTTCTGCTTCTTCTGATTCACCCTCCAGACTTCACCTTCTCCTTCTCCTTCTTCTGATTCTTCTGATTCACCCTCCAGACTTCACCTTCTCCTTCTCCTTCTTCTGCTTCTTCTGATTCACCTTCCTGACTTCACCTTCTCCTTCTCCTTCTTCTACTTCTTCTGATTCACCCTCCTGACTTCACCTTCTCCTTCTCCTTCTTCTACTTCTTCTGCTTCACCCTCCAGACTTCACCTTCTCCTTCTCCTTCTTCTACTTCTTCTGATTCAACCTCCAGACTTCACCTTCTCCTTCTCCTTCTTCTACTTCTTCTGATTCTCCCTCCAGACTTCACCTTCTCCTTCTCCTTCTTCTACTTCTTCTGATTCACCCTCCAGACTTCACCTTCTCCTTCTCCTTCTTTTGCTTCATCTGATTCACCCTCCAGACTTCACCTTCTCCTTCTCCTTTTTCTGCTTCTTCTGATTCACTCTCCAGACTTCACCTTCTCCTTCTCCTTCTTCTACTTCTTCTGATTCACCCTCCAGACTTCACCTTCTCCATCTCCTTCTTCTGCTTCTTCTGATTCACCCTCCAGACTTCACCTTCTCCTTCTCCTTCGTCTACTTCTTCTGATTCACCCTCCAGACTACACCTTCTCCTTCTCCTTCTTCTACTTCTTCTGATTCACCCTCCAGACTTCACCTTCTCCTTCTCCTTCTTCTGTTTCTTCTGATACACCGTCCAGACTTCACCTTCTCCTTCTCCTTCTTCTACTACTTCTGATTCACCCTCCAGACTTCACCTTCTCCTTCTCCTTCTTCTACTTCTTCTGATTCACCCTCCAGACTTCATCTTCTCCTTCTCCTTCTTCTGCTTCTTCTGATTCACCCTCCAGACTTCACCTTCTCCTTCTCCTTCTTCTGCTTCTTCTGATTCACCCTCCAGACTTCACCTTCTCCTTCGCCTTCTTCTACTTCTTCTGATTCACCCTCCAGACTTCACCTTCTCCTTCTCCTTCTTCCACTTCTTCTGATTCACCCTCCAGTCTTCACCTTCTCCTTCTCCTTCTTCTGTTTCTTCTGCTTCACCCTCCAGACTTCACCTTCTCCTTCTCTTTCTTCTGCTTCTTCTGATTCACCCTCCAGACTTCACCTTCTCCTTCTCCTTCTTCTGATTCTTCTGATTCACCCTCCAGACTTCACCTTCTCCTTCTCCTTCTTCTGCTTCTTCTGATTCACCCTCCTGACTTCACCTTCTCCTTCTCCTTCTTCTTCTTCTTCTGATTCACCCTCCTGACTTCACCTTCTCCTTCTCCTTCTTCTACTTCTTCTGCTTCACCCTCCAGACTTCACCTTCTCCTTCTCCTTCTTCTACTTCTTCTGATTCACCCTCCAGACTTCATCTTCTCCTTCTCCTTCTTCTGCTTCTTCTGTTTCACCCTCCAGACTTCACCTTCTCCTTCTCCTTATTCTGCTTCTTCTGATTCACCCTCCAGACTTCACCTTCTCCTTCTCCTTATTCTGCTTCTTCTGATTCACCCTCCAGACTTCACCTTCTCCTTCTCCTTCTTCTGCTTCTTCTGATTCACCCTCCTGACTTCACCTTCTCCTTCTGCTTCTTCTACTTCTTCTGATTCACCCTCCTGACTTCACCTTCTCCTTCTCCTTCTACTACTTCTTCTGCTTCACCCTCCAGACATCACCTTCTCCTTCTCCGTCTCCTACGTCTTCTGATTCACCCTCCAGACTTTACCTTCTCCTTCTCCTTCTTCTGCTTCTTCTGATTCACCCTCCATACTTCACCTTCACTTCTCCTTATTCTGCTTCTTCTGATTCACCCTCCAGACTTCAACTTCTCCTTCTCCTTCTTCTGCTTCTTCTGATTCACCCTCCAGACTTCACCTTCTCCTTCTCCTTCTTCTGCTTCTTCTGATTCACCCTCCAGACTTCACCTTCTCCTTCTCCTTCTTCTGCTTCTTCTGATTCACCCTCCAGACTTCACCTTCTCCTTCTCCTTCTTCTACTTCTTCTGATTCACCCTCCAGACTTCACCTTCTCCTTCTTTTTTTTCTGCTTCTTCTGATTCACCCTCCAGACTTCACCTTCTCCTTCTCCTTCTTCTACTTCTTCTGATTCATCCTCCAGACTTCATCTTCTCCTTCTCCTTCTTCTGCTTCTTCTGATTCACCCTCCAGACTTCACCTTCTCCTTCTCCTTCTTCTGCTTCTTCTGATTCACCCTCCAGACTTCACCTTCTCCTCCTCCTTCTTCTACTTCTTCTGATTCACCCTCCAGACTTCACCTTCTCCTTCTCCTTCTTCCACTTCTTCTGATTCACCCTCCAGTCTTCACCTTCTCCTTCTCCTTCTTCTGTTTCTTCTGCTTCACCCTCCAGACTTCACCTTCTCCTTCTCTTTCTTCTGCTTCTTCTGATTCACCCTCCAGACTTCACCTTCTCCTTCTCCTTCTTCTGATTCTTCTGATTCACCCTCCAGACTTCACCTTCTCCTTCTCCTTCTTCTGCTTCTTCTGATTCACCCTCCTGAGTTCACCTTCTCCTTCTCCTTCTTCTACTTCTTCTGATTCACCCTCCAGACTTCACCTTCTCCTTCTCCTTCTTCTACTTCTTCTGCTTCACCCGCCAGACTTCACCTTCTCCTTCTCCTTCTTCTACTTCTTCTGATTCACCCTCCAGACTTCATCTTCTCCTTCTCCTTCTTCAGCTTCTTCTGATTCACCCTCCAGACTTCACCTTCTCCTTCTCCTTATTCTGCTTCTTCTGATTCACCCTCCAAACTTCACCTTCTCCTTCTCCTTATTCTGCTTCTTCTGATTCACCCTCCAGACTTCACCTTCTCCTTCTCCTTCTTCTGCTTCTTCTGATTCACCCTCCTGACTTCACCTTCTCCTTCTCCTTCTTCTGCTTCTTCTGTTTCACCCTCCAGACTTCACCTTCTCCTTCTCCTTCTTCTACTTCTTCTGATTCACCCTCCAGACATCACCTTCTCCTTCTCCTTCTTCTACTTCTTCTGATTCACCCTCCAGATTTCATCTTCTCCTTCTCCTTCTTCTACTTCTTCTGCTTCATCCCCCTGACATCACCTGCTCCTTCTCCTTCTTCTGCTTCTTCTGATTCACCCTCCTAACTTCACCTTCTCCTTCTCCTTCTTCTGCTTCTTCTGATTCACCCTCCTGACTTCACCTTCTCCTTCTCCTTCTTCTGCTTCTTCTGATTCACCCTCCAGACTTCACCTTCTCCTTCTCTTTCTTCTGCTTCTTCTGATTCACCCTCCAGACTTCACCTTCTCCTTCTCCTTCTGATTCTTCTGATTCACCCTCCAGACTTCACCTTCTGCTTCTCCTTCTTCTGCTTCTTCTGATTCACCCTCCTGACTTCACCTTCTCCTTCTCCTTCTTCTACTTCTTCTGATTCACCCTCCAGACTTGACCTTCTCCTTCTCCTTCTTCTACTTATTCTGATTCACCCTCCAGACTTCACCTTCTCCTTCTCCTTCTTCTGCTTCTTCTGCTTCACCGTCCTGACTTCACCTTCTCCTTCTCCTTCTTCTACTTCTTCTGCTTCATCCCGCTGACATCACCTGCTCCTTCTCCTTCTTCTGCTTCTTCTGATTCACCCTCCTAACTTCACCTTCTCCTTCTCCTTCTTCTGCTTCTTCTGATTCACCCTCCTGACTTCACCTTCTCCTTCTCCTTCTTCTGCTTCTTCTGATTCACCCTCCAGACTTCACCTTCTCCTTCTCCTTCTTCTGCTTCTTCTGATTCACCCTCCAGACTTCACCTTCTCCTTCTCCTTCTTCTGATTCTTCTGATTCACCCTCCAGACTTCACCTTCTCCTTCTCCTTCTTCTGCTTCTTCTGATTCACCCTCCTGACTTCACCTTCTCCTTCTCCTTCTTCTACTTCTTCTGTTTCACCCTCCAGACTTCACCTTCTCCTTCTCCTTCTTCTGCTTCTTCTGATTCACCCTCCAGACTTCTCCTTCTCCTTCTCCTTCGTCTACTTCTTCTGATTCACCCTCCAGACTACACCTTCTCCTTCTCCTTCTTCTACTTCTTCTGATTCACCCTCCAGACTTCACCTTCTCCTTCTGCTTCTTCTGTTTCTTCTGATTCACCGTCCAGACTTCACCTTCTCCTTCTCCTTCTTCTACTACTTCTGATTCACCCTCCAGACTTCACCTTCTCCTTCTCCTTCTTCTACTTCTTCTGATTCACCCTCCAGACTTCATCTTCTCCTTCTCCTTCTTCTGCTTCTTCTGATTCACCCTCCAGACTTCACCTTCTCCTTCTCCTTCTTCTGCTTCTTCTGATTCACCCTCCAGACTTCACCTTCTCCTTCTCCTTCTTCTCCTTCTTCTGATTCACCCTCCAGACTTCACCTTCTCCTTCTCCTTCTTCTACTTCTTCTGATTCACCCTCCAGTCTTCACCTTCTCCTTCTCCTTCTTCTGTTTCTTCTGCTTCACCCTCCAGGCTTCACCTTCTCCTTCTCTTTCTTCTGCTTCGTCTGATTCACCCTCCAGACTTCACCTTCTCCTTCTCCTTCTTCTGATTCTTCTGATTCACCCTCCAGACTTCACCTTCTCCTTCTCCTTCTTCTGCTTCTTCTGATTCACCCTCCTGACTTCACCTTCTCCTTCTCCTTCTTCTACTTCTTCTGCTTCACCCTCCAGACTTCACCTTCTCCTTCTCCTTCTTCTACTTCTTCTGATTCACCCTCCAGACTTCATCTTCTCCTTCTCCTTCTTCTGCTTCTTCTGATTCACCCTCCAGACTTCACCTTCTCCTTCTCCTTATTCTGCTTCTTCTGATTCACCCTTCAGACTTCACCTTCTCCTTCTCCTTATTCTGCTTCTTCTGATTCACCCTCCAGACTTCACCTTCTCCTTCTCCTTCTTCTGCTTCTTCTGATTCACCCTCCAGACTTCACCTTCTCCTTCTCCTTATTCTGCTTCTTCTGATTCACCCTCCAGACTTCACCTTCTCCTTCTCCTTCCTCTGCTTCTTCTGATTCACCCTCCAGACTTCACCTTCTCCTTCTCCTTCTTCTGCTTCTTCTGATTCACCCTCCAGACTTCACCTTCTCCTTCTCCTTATTCTGCTTCTTCTGATTCACCCTCCAGACTTCACCTTCTCCTTGTCCTTCTTCTGCTTCTTCTGATTCACACTCCAGACTTCACCTTCTCCTTCTCCTTCTTCTACTTCTTCTGATTCACCCTCCAGACTTCACCTTCTCCTTCTCTTTCTTCTGCTTCTTCTGATTCACCCTCCAGACTTCACCTTCTCCTTCTCCTTCTTCTGATTCTTCTGATTCACCCTCCAGACTTCACCTTCTTCTTCTCCTTCTTCTGCTTCTTCTGATTCACACTCCAGACTTCACCTTCTCCTTCTCCTTCTTCTACTTCATCTGATTCACCCTCCAGACTTCACCTTCTCCTTCTCTTTCTTCTGCTTCTTCTGATTCACCCTCCAGACTTCACCTTCTCCTTCTCTTTCTTCTGCTTCTTCTGATTCACCCTCCAGACTTCACCTTCTCCTTCTCCTTCTTCTGATTCTTCTGATTCACCCTACAGACTTCACGTTCTCCTTCTCCTTCTTCTGCTTCTTCTGATTCACCCTCCTGATTTCACCTTCTCCTTCTCCTTCTTCTACTTCTTCTGATTCACCCTCCTGACTTCACCTTCTCCTTCTCCTTCTTCTGCTTCACCCTCCAGACTTCACCTTCTCCTTCTCCTTCTTCTACTTCTTCTGATTCACCCTCCAGACTTCACCTTCTCCTTCTCCTTCTTCTGCTTCTTCTGATACACCCTCCAGACTTCACCTTCTCCTTCTCCTTATTCTGCTTCTTCTCATTCACCCTCCAGACTTCACCTTCTCCTTCTCCTTCTTCTGCTTCTTCTGATTCACCCTCCAGACTTCACCTTCTCCTTCTACTTCTTCTGCTTCTTCTGATTCACCCTCCAGACTTCACCTTCTCCTTCTCCTTCCTCTGCTTCTTCTGATTCACCCTCCAGACTTCACCTTCTCCTTCTCCTTCTTCTACTTCTTCTGATTCACCCTCCAGACTTCACCATCTCCTTCTCTTTCTTCTGCTTCTTCTGATTCACCCTCCAGACTTCACCTTCTCCTTCTCCTTCTTCTGATTCTTCTGATTCACCCTCCAGACTTCACCTTCTCCTTCTCCTTCTTCTGCTTCTTCTGATTCACCTTCCTGACTTCACCTTCTCCTTCTCCTTCTTCTACTTCTTCTGATTCACCCTCCTGACTTCACCTTCTCCTTCTCCTTCTTCTACTTCTTCTGCTTCACCCTCCAGACTTCACCTTCTCCTTCTCCTTCTTCTACTTCTTCTGATTCAACCTCCAGACTTCACCTTCTCCTTCTCCTTCTTCTACTTCTTCTGATTCTCCCTCCAGACTTCACCTTCTCCTTCTCCTTCTTCTACTTCTTCTGATTCACCCTCCAGACTTCACCTTCTCCTTCTCCTTCTTTTGCTTCTTCTGATTCACCCTCCAGACTTCACCTTCTCCTTCTCCTTCTTCTGCTTCTTCTGATTCACTCTCCAGACTTCACCTTCTCCTTCTCCTTCTTCTACTTCTTCTGATTCACCCTCCAGACTTCAACTTCTCCATCTCCTTCTTCTGCTTCTTCTGATTCACCCTCCAGACTTCACCTTCTCCTTCTCCTTCGTCTACTTCTTCTGATTCACCCTCCAGACTACACCTTCTACTTCTCCTTCTTCTACTTCTTCTGATTCACCCTCCAGACTTCACCTTCTCCTTCTCCTTCTTCTGTTTCTTCTGATACACCGTCCAGACTTCACCTTCTCCTTCTCCTTCTTCTACTACTTCTGATTCACCCTCCAGACTTCACCTTCTCCTTCTCCTTCTTCTACTTCTTCTGATTCACCCTCCAGACTTCATCTTCTCCTTCTCCTTCTTCTGCTTCTTCTGATTCACCCTCCAGACTTCACCTTCTCCTTCTCCTTCTTCTGCTTCTTCTGATTCACCCTCCAGACTTCACCTTCTCCTTCTCCTTCTTCTACTTCTTCTGATTCACCCTCCAGACTTCACCTTCTCCTTCTCCTTCTTCCACTTCTTCTGATTCACCCTCCAGTCTTCACCTTCTCCTTCTCCTTCTTCTGTTTCTTCTGCTTCACCCTCCAGACTTCACCTTCTCCTTCTCTTTCTTCTGCTTCTTCTGATTCACCCTCCAGACTTCACCTTCTCCTTCTCCTTCTTCTGATTCTTCTGATTCACCCTCCAGACTTCAACTTCTCCTTCTCCTTCTTCTGCTTCTTCTGATTCACCCTCCTGACTTCACCTTCTCCTTCTCCTTCTTCTACTTCTTCTGATTCACCCTCCTGACTTCACCTTCTCCTTCTCCTTCTTCTACTTCTTCTGCTTCACCCTCCAGACTTCACCTTCTCCTTCTCCTTCTTCTACTTCTTCTGATTCACCCTCCAGACTTCATCTTCTCCTTCTCCTTCTTCTGCTTCTTCTGTTTCACCCTCCAGACTTCACCTTCTCCTTCTCCTTATTCTGCTTCTTCTGATTCACCCTCCAGACTTCACCTTCTCCTTCTCCTTATTCTGCTTCTTCTGATTCACCCTCCAGACTTCACCTTCTCCTTCTCCTGCTTCTGCTTCTTCTGATTCACCCTCCTGACTTCACCTTCTCCTTCTCCTTCTTCTACTTCTTCTGATTCACCCTCCTGACTTCACCTTCTCCTTCTCCTTCTACTACTTCTTCTGCTTCACCCTCCAGACATCACCTTCTCCTTCTCCGTATCCTACGTCTTCTGATTCACCCTCCAGACTTTACCTTCTCCTTCTCCTTCTTCTGCTTCTTCTGATTCACCCTCCATACTTCACCTTCACTTCTCCTTATTCTGCTTCTTCTGATTCACCCTCCAGACTTCAACTTCTCCTTCTCCTTCTTCTGCTTCTTCTGATTCACCCTCCAGACTTCACCTTCTCCTTCTCCTTCTTCTGCTTCTTCTGATTCACCCTCCAGACTTCACCTTCTCCTTCTCCTTCTTCTGCTTCTTCTGATTCACCCTCCAGACTTCACCTTCTCCTTCTCCTTCTTCTACTTCTTCTGATTCACCCTCCAGACTTCACCTTCTCCTTCTTTTTTTTCTGCTTCTTCTGATTCACCCTCCAGACTTCACCTTCTCCTTCTCCTTCTTCTACTTCTTCTGATTCACCCTCCAGACTTCATCTTCTCCTTCTCCTTCTTCTGCTTCTTCTGATTCACCCTCCAGACTTCACATTCTCCTTCTCCTTCTTCTGCTTCTTCTGATTCACCCTCCAGACTTCACCTTCTCCTCCTCCTTCTTCTACTTCTTCTGATTCACCCTCCAGACTTCACCTTCTCCTTCTCCTTCTTCCACTTCTTCTGATTCACCCTCCAGTCTTCACCTCCTTCTCCTTCTTCTGTTTCTTCTGCTTCACCCTCCAGACTTCACCTTCTCCTTCTCTTTCTTCTGCTTCTTCTGATTCACCCTCCAGACTTCACCTTCTCCTTCTCCTTCTTCTGATTCTTCTGATTCACCCTCCAGACTTCACCTTCTCCTTCTCCTTCTTCTGCTTCTTCTGATTCACCCTCCTGACTTCACCTTCTCCTTCTCCTTCTTCTACTTCTTCTGATTCACCCTCCTGACTTCACCTTCTCCTTCTCCTTCTTCTACTTCTTCTGCTTCACCCGCCAGACTTCACCTTCTCCTTCTCCTTCTTCTACTTCTTCTGATTCACCCTCCAGACTTCATCTTCTCCTTCTCCTTCTTCTGCTTCTTCTGATTCACCCTCCAGACTTCACCTTCTCCTTCTCCTTATTCTGCTTCTTCTGATTCACCCTCCAAACTTCACCTTCTCCTTCTCCTTATTCTGCTTCTTCTGATTCACCCTCCAGACTTTACCTTCTCCTTCTCCTTCTTCTGCTTCTTCTGATTCACCCTCCTGACTTCACCTTCTCCTTCTCCTTCTTCTGCTTCTTCTGTTTCACCCTCCAGACTTCACCTTCTTCTTCTCCTTCTTCTACTTCTTCTGATTCACCCTCCAGACATCACCTTCTCCTTCTCCTTCTTCTACTTCTTCTGATTCACCCTCCAGATTTCATCTTCTCCTTCTCCTTCTTCTACTTCTTCTGCTTCATCCCCCTGACATCACCTGCTCCTTCTCCTTCTTCTGCTTCTTCTGATTCACCCTCCTAACTTCACCTTCTCCTTCTCCTTCTTCTGCTTCTTCTGATTCACCCTCCTGACTTCACCTTCTCCTTCTCCTTCTTCTGCTTCTTCTGATTCACCCTCCAGACTTCACCTTCTCCTTCTCTTTCTTCTGCTTCTTCTGATTCACCCTCCAGACTTCACCTTCTCCTTCTCCTTCTTCTGATTCTTCTGATTCACCCTCCAGACTTCACCTTCTGCTTCTCCTTCTTCTGCTTCTTCTGATTCACCCTCCTGACTTCACCTTCTCCTTCTCCTTCTTCTACTTCTTCTGATTCACCCTCCAGACTTGACCTTCTCCTTCTCCTTCTTCTACTTATTCTGATTCACCCTCCAGACTTCACCTTCTCCTTCTCCTTCTTCTGCTTCTTCTGCTTCACCGTCCTGACTTCACCTTCTCCTTCTCCTTCTTCTACTTCTTCTGCTTCATCCCGCTGACATCACCTGCTCCTTCTCCTTCTTCTGCTTCTTCTGATTCACCCTCCTAACTTCACCTTCTCCTTCTCCTTCTTCTGCTTCTTCTGATTCACCCTCCTGACTTCACCTTCTCCTTCTCCTTCTTCTGCTTCTTCTGATTCACCCTCCAGACTTCACCTTCTCCTTCTCCTTCTTCTGCTTCTTCTGATTCACCCTCCAGACTTCACCTTCTCCTTCTCCTTCTTCTGATTCTTCTGATTCACCCTCCAGACTTCACCTTCTCCTTCTCCTTCTTCTGCTTCTTCTGATTCACCCTCCTGACTTCACCTTCTCCTTCTCCTTCTTCTACTTCTTCTGTTTCACCCTCCAGACTTCACCTTCTCCTTCTCCTTCTTCTGCTTCTTCTGATTCACCCTCCAGACTTCTCCTTCTCCTTCTCCTTCGTCTACTTCTTCTGATTCACCCTCCAGACTACACCTTCTCCTTCTCCTTCTTCTACTTCTTCTGATTCACCCTCCAGACTTCACCTTCTCCTTCTGCTTCTTCTGTTTCTTCTGATTCACCGTCCAGACTTCACCTTCTCCTTCTCCTTCTTCTACTACTTCTGATTCACCCTCCAGACTTCACCTTCTCCTTCTCCTTCTTCTACTTCTTCTGATTCACCCTCCAGACTTCATCTTCTCCTTCTCCTTCTTCTGCTTCTTCTGATTCACCCTCCAGACTTCACCTTCTCCTTCTCCTTCTTCTGCTTCTTCTGATTCACCCTCCAGACTTCACCTTCTCCTTCTCCTTCTTCTACTTCTTCTGATTCACCCTCCAGACTTCACCTTCTCCTTCTCCTTCTTCTACTTCTTCTGATTCACCCTCCAGTCTTCACCTTCTCCTTCTCCTTCTTCTGTTTCTTCTGCTTCACCCTCCAGACTTCACCTTCTCCTTCTCTTTCTTCTGCTTCGTCTGATTCACCCTCCAGACTTCACCTTCTCCTTCTCCTTCTTCTGATTCTTCTGATTCACCCTCCAGACTTCACCTTCTCCTTCTCCTTCTTCTGCTTCTTCTGATTCACCCTCCTGACTTCACCTTCTCCTTCTCCTTCTTCTACTTCTTCTGCTTCACCCTCCAGACTTCACCTTCTCCTTCTCCTTCTTCTACTTCTTCTGATTCACCCTCCAGACTTCATCTTCTCCTTCTCCTTCTTCTGCTTCTTCTGATTCACCCTCCAGACTTCACCTTCTCCTTCTCCTTATTCTGCTTCTTCTGATTCACCCTTCAGACTTCACCTTCTCCTTCTCCTTATTCTGCTTCTTCTGATTCACCCTCCAGACTTCACCTTCTCCTTCTCCTTCTTCTGCTTCTTCTGATTCACCCTCCAGACTTCACCTTCTCCTTCTCCTTATTCTGCTTCTTCTGATTCACCCTCCAGACTTCACCTTCTCCTTCTCCTTCCTCTGCTTCTTCTGATTCACCCTCCAGACTTCACCTTCTCCTTCTCCTTCTTCTGCTTCTTCTGATTCACCCTCCAGACTTCACCTTCTCCTTCTCCTTATTCTGCTTCTTCTGATTCACCCTCCAGACTTCACCTTCTCCTTGTCCTTCTTCTGCTTCTTCTGATTCACACTCCAGACTTCACCTTCTCCTTCTCCTTCTTCTACTTCTTCTGATTCACCCTCCAGACTTCACCTTCTCCTTCTCTTTCTTCTGCTTCTTCTGATTCACCCTCCAGACTTCACCTTCTCCTTCTCCTTCTTCTGATTCTTCTGATTCACCCTCCAGACTTCACCTTCTTCTTCTCCTTCTTCTGCTTCTTCTGATTCACCCTCCTGACTTCACCTTCTCCTTCTCCTTCTTCTACTTCTTCTGATTCATCCTCCTGACTTCACCTTCTCCTTCTCCTTCTTCTACTTCTTCTGCTTCACCCTCCAGACTTCAACTTCTCCTTCTCCTTTTTCTACTTCTTCTGATTCACCCTCCAGACTTGACCTTCTCCTTCTCCTTCTTCTGCTTCTTCTGATTCACCCTCCAGACTTCACCTTCTCCTTCTCCTTCTTCTACTTCTTCTGCTTCATCCCCCTGACATCACCTGCTCCTTCTCCTTCTTCTGCTTCTTCTGATTCACCCTCCTAACTTCACCTTCTCCTTCTCCTTCTTCTGCTTCTTCTGATTCACCCTCCTGACTTCACCTTCTCCTTCTCCTTCTTCTGCTTCTTCTGATTCACCCTCCAGACTTCACCTTCTCCTTCTCCTTCTTCTGCTTCTTCTGATTCACCCTCCAGACTTCACCTTCTCCTTCTCCTTCTTCTGCTTCTTCTGATTCACCCTCCAGACCTCACCTTCTCCTTCTCCTTCTTCTACTTCTTCTGATTCACCCTCCAGACTTCATCTTCTCCTTCTCCTTCTTCTGCTTCTTCTGATTCACCCTCCAGACTTCACCTTCTCCTTCTCCTTCTTCTGCTTCTTCTGATTCACCCTCCAGACATCACCTTCTCCTTCTCCTTCTTCTGCTTCTTCTGATTCACCCTCCAGACTTCACCTTCTCCTTCTCCTTCTTCTACTTCTTCTGATTCACCCTCCAGTCTTCACCTTCTCCTTCTCCTTCTTCTGTTTCTTCTGCTTCACCCTCCAGACTTCACCTTCTCCTTCTCTTTCTTCTGCTTCTTCTGAATCACCCTCCAGACTTCACCTTCTCCTTCTCCTTCTTCTGATTCTTCTGATTCACCCTCCAGACTTCACCTTCTCCTTCTCCTTCTTCTGCTTCTTCTGATTCACCCTCCTGACTTCACCTTCTCCTTCTTCTACTTCTTCTGATTCACCCTCCTGACTTCACCTTCTCCTTCTCCTTCTTCTACTTCTTCTGCTTCACCCTCCAGACTTCACCTTCTCCTTCTCCTTCTTCTATTTCTTCTGATTCACCCTTCAGACTTCACCTTCTTCTTCTCCTTTTTCTGCTTCTTCTGATTCACCCTCCAGACTTCACCTTCTCCTTCTCCTTCTTCTGCTTCTTCTGATTCACCCTCCAGACTTCACCTTCTCCTTCTCCTTCTTCTGCTTCTTCTGATTCACCCTCCAGACTTCACCTTCTCCTTCTCCTTCGTCTACTTCTTCTGATTCACCCTCCAGACAACACCTTCTCCTTCTCCTTCTTCTACTTCTTCTGATTCACCCTCCAGACTTCACCTTCTCCTTCCCCTTCTTCTGCTTCTTCTGATTCACCCTCCTGACTTCACCTTCTCCTTCTCCTTCTTCCACTTCTTCTGATTCACCCTCCTGACTTCACCTTCTCCTTCTCCTTCTTCTACTTCTTCTGCTTCACCCTCCAGACTTCACCTTCTCCTTCTCCTTCTTCTACTTCTTCTGATTCACCCTCCAGACTTGACCTTCTCCTTCTCCTTCTTCTAATTATTCTGATTCACCCTCCAGACTTCACATTCTCCTTCTCCTTCTTCTGCTTCTTCTGCTTCACCGTCCTGACTTCACCTTCTCCTTCTCCTTCTTCTACTTCTTCTGCTTCATCCCGCTGACATCACCTGCTCCTTCTCCTTCT
Organism: Somniosus microcephalus; assembly: GCF_052327205.1. Taxonomy (NCBI): domain Eukaryota; kingdom Metazoa; phylum Chordata; class Chondrichthyes; order Squaliformes; family Somniosidae; genus Somniosus; species Somniosus microcephalus. The sequence continues at coordinate 851,589 of NW_028225227.1, read as the reverse complement.
TCTGCTTCTTCTGATTCACCCTCCTAACTTCACCTTCTCCTTCTCCTTCTTCTGCTTCTTCTGATTCACCCTCCTGACTTCACCTTCTCCTTCTCCTTCTTCTGCTTCTTCTGATTCACCCTCCAGACTTCACCTTCTCCTTCTCCTTCTTCGGCTTCTTCTGATTCACCCTCCAGACTTCACCTTCTCCTTCTCCTTCTTCTGATTCTTCTGATTCACCCTCCAGACTTCACCTTCTCCTTCTCCTTCTTCTGCTTCTTCTGATTCACCCTCCTGACTTCACCTTCTCCTTCTCCTTCTTCCACTTCTTCTGATTCACCCTCCTGACTTCACCTTCTCCTTCTCCTTCTTCTACTTCTTCTGCTTCACCCTCCAGACTTCACCTTCTCCTTCTCCTTCTTCTGCTTCTTCTGATTCACCCTCCAGACTTCTCCTTCTCCTTCTCCTTCTTCTGCTTCTTCTGATTCACCCTCCAGACTTCACCTTCTCCTTCTTCTACTTCTTCTGATTCACCCTCCAGACTTCACCTTCTCCTTCTCCTTCTTCTACTTCTTCTGATTCACCCTCCAGTCTTCACCTTCTCCTTCTCCTTCTTCTGTTTCTTCTGCTTCACCCTCCAGACTTCACCTTCTCCTTCTCTTTCTTCTGCTTCTTCTGATTCACCCTCCAGACTTCAACTTCTACTTCTCCTTCTTCTGATTCTTCTGATTCACCCTCCAGACTTCACCTTCTCCTTCTCCTTCTTCTGCTTCTTCTGATTCACCCTCCTGACTTCACCTTCTCCTTCTTCTTCTTCTACTTCTTCTGATTCACCCTCCTGACTTCACCTTCTCCTTCTCCTTCTTCTACTTCTTCTGCTTCACCCTCCAGACTTCACCTTCTCCTTCTCCTTCTTCTACTTCTTCTGATTCACCCTCCAGACTTCATCTTCTCCTTCTCCTTCTTCTGCTTCTTCTGATTCACCCTCCAGACTTCACCTTCTCCTTCTCCTTATTCTGCTTCTTCTGATTCACACTCCAGACTTCACCTTCTCCTTCTCCTTATTCTGCTTCTTCTGATTCACCCTCCAGACTTCACCTTCTCCTTCTCCTTCCTCTGCTTCTTCTGATTCACCCTCCAGACTTCACCTTCTCCTTCTCCTTCTTCTGATTCTTCTGATTCACCCTCCAGACTTCACCTTCTCCTTCTCCTTCTTCTGCTTCTTCTGATTCACCCTCCTGACTTCACCTTCTCCTTCTCCTTCTTCTACTTCTTCTGATTCACCCTCCTGACTTCACCTTCTCCTTCTCCTTCTTCTACTTCTTCTGCTTCACCCTCCAGACTTCACCTTCTCCTTCTCCTTCTTCTACTTCTTCTGATTCACCCTCCAGACTTCACCTTCTCCTTCTCCTTCTTCTGCTTCTTCTGATTCACCCTCCAGACTTCACCTTCTCCTTCTCCTTATTCTGCTTCTTCTGATTCACCCTCTAGACTTCACCTTCTCCTTCTCCTTCTTCTGCTTCTTCTGATTCACACTCCAGACTTCACCTTCTCCTTCTCCTTCTTCTACTTCTTCTGATTCACCCTCCAGACTTCACCTTCTCCTTCTCTTTCTTCTGCTTCTTCTGATTCACCCTCCAGACTTCACCTTCTCCTTCTCCTTCTTCTGATTCTTCTGATTCACCCTCCAGACTTCACCTTCTCCTTCTCCTTCTTCTGCTTCTTCTGATTCACCCTCCTGACTTCACCTTCTCCTTCTCCTTCTTCTACTTCTTCTGATTCACCCTCCTGACTTCACCTTCTCCTTCTCCTTCTTCTACTTCTTCTGCTTCACCCTCCAGACTTCACCTTCTCCTTCTCATTATTCTACTTCTTCTGATTCACCCTCCAGACTTGACCTTCTCCTTCTCCTTCTTCTACTTCTTCTGATTCATCCTCCAGACTTCACCTTCTCCTTCTCCTTCTTCTGCTTCTTCTGCTTCACCGTCCTGACTTCACCTTCTCCTTCTCCTTCTTCTACTTCTTCTGCTTCATCCCCCTGACATCACCTGCTCCTTCTCCTTCTTCTGCTTCTTCTGATTCACCCTCCAGACTTCACCCTCTCCTTCTCCTTCTTCTGCTTCTTCTGATTCACCCTCCTGACTTCTCCTTCTCCTTCTCCTTCTTCTGCTTCTTCTGATTCACCCTCCAGACTTCACCTTCTCCTTCCCTTTCTTCTGCTTCTTCTGATTCACCCTCCAGACTTCACCTTCTCCTTCTCCTTCTTCTGATTCTTCTGATTCACCCTCCAGACTTCACCTTCCCCTTCTCCTTCTTCTGCTTCAACTGATTCACCCTCCTGACTTCACCTTCTCCTTCTCCTTCTTCTACTTCTTCTGATTCACCCTCCTGACTTCACCTTCTTCTTCTCCTTCTTCTACTTCTTCTGCTTCACCCTCCAGACTTCACCTTCTCCTTCTCCTTCTTCTACTTCTTCTGATTCACCCTCCAGACTTCACCTTCTCCTTCTCCTTCTTTTGCTTCTTCTGCTTCACACTCCAGACTTCACCTTCTCCTTCTCCTTCTTCTGCTTCTTCTGATTCACCCTCCTTACTTCACCTTCTCCTTCTCCTTCTTCTGCTTCTTCTGATTCACCCTCCTGACTTCACCTTCTCCTTCTCCTTATTCTGCTTCTTCTGTTTCACCCTCCAGACTTCACCTTCTCCTTCTCCTTCTTCTGCTTCTTCTGATTCACCCTCCAGACTTCACCTTCTCCTTCTCCTTCTTCTGCTTCTTCTGATTCACCCTCCAGACTTCACCTTCTCCTTCTCCTTCTTCTACTTCTTCTGATTCACCCTCCAGACTTCACCTTCTCCTTCTCCTTCTTCTGCTTCTTCTGGTTCACCCTCCAGACTTCACCTTCTCCTTCTCCTTCGTCTACTTCTTCTGATTCACCCTCCAGACTACACCTTCTCCTTCTCCTTCTTCTACTTCTTCTGATTCACCCTCCAGACTTCACCTTCTCCTTCTCCTTCTTCTGTTTCTTCTGATTCACCCTCCAGACTTCACCTTCTCCTTCTCCTTCTTCTACTTCTTCTGATTCACCCTCCAGACTTCACCTTCTCCTTCTCCTTCTTCTACTTCTTCTGATTCACCCTCCAGACTTCACCTTCTCCTTCTCCTTCTTCTACTTCTTCTGCTTCTCCCTCCAGACTTCACCTTCTCCTTCTCCTTCTTCTGCTTCTTCTGATTCACCCTCCAGACTTCACCTTCTCCTTCTCTTTCTTCTGCTTCTTCTGATTCACCCTCCAGACTTCACCTTCTCCTTCTCCTTCTTCTGATTCTTCTGATTCACCCTCCAGACTTCACCTTCTCCTTCTCCTTCTTCTGCTTCTTCTGATTCACCCTCCTGACTTCACCTTCTCCTTCTCCTTCTTCTACTTCTTCTGATTCACCCTCCTGACTTCACCTTCTCCTTCTCCTTCTTCTACTTCTTCTGCTTCACCCTCCAGACTTCACCTTCTCCTTCTCCTTCGTCTACTTCTTCTGATTCACCCTCCAGACTTCACCTTCTCCTTCTCCTTCTTTTGCTTCTTCTGCTTCACACTCCAGACTTCACCTTCTCCTTCTCCTTCTTCTACTTCTTCTGCTTCACACTCCAGACTTCACCTTCTCCTTCTCCTTCTTCTGCTTCTTCTGATTCACCCTCCTTACTTCACCTTCTCCTTCTCCTTCTTCAGCTTCTTCTGATTCACCCTCCTGACTTCACCTTCTCCTTCTCCTTATTCTGCTTCTTCTGTTTCACCCTCCAGACTTCACCTTCTCCTTCTCCTTCTTCTGCTTCTTCTGATTCACCCTCCAGACTTCACCTTCTCCTTCTCCTTCTTCTGCTTCTTCTGATTCACCCTCCAGACTTCACCTTCTCCTTCTCCTTCTTCTACTTCTTCTGATTCACCCTCCAGACTTCACCTTCTCCTTCTCCTTCTTCTACTTCTTCTGCTTCTCCCTCCAGACTTCACCTTCTCCTTCTCCTTCTTCTGCTTCTTCTGATTCACCCTCCAGACTTCACCTTCTCCTTCTCCTTCTTCTGATTCTTCTGATTCACCCTCCAGACTTCACCTTCTCCTTCTCTTTCTTCTGCTTCTTACGATTCACCCTCCTGACTTCATCTTCTCCTTCTCCTTCTTCTACTTCTTCTGATTCACCCTCCTGACTTCACCTTCTCCTGCTCCTTCTTCTACTTCTTCTGCTTCACCCTCCAGACTTCACCTTCTCCTTCTCCTTCTTCTACTTCTTCTGATTCACCCTTCAGGCTTCACCTTCTCCTTCTCCTTTTTCTGCTTCTTCTGATTCACCCTCCAGACTTCACCTTCTCCTTCTCCTTATTCTGCTTCTTCTGATTCACCCTCCAGACTTCACCTTCTCCTTCTCCTTCTTCTGCTTCTTCTGATTCACCCTCCAGACTTCACCTTCTCCTTCTCCTTCTTCTGCTTCTTCTGATTCACCCTCCAGACTTCACCTTCTCCTTCTCCTTCGTCTACTTCTTCTGATTCACCCTCCAGACTACACCTTCTCCTTCTCCTTCTTCTACTTCTTCTGATTCACCCTCCAGACTTCACCTTCTCCTTCTCCTTCTTCTGTTTCTTCTGATTCACCGTCCAGACTTCACCTTCTCCTTCTCCTTCTTCTACTACTTCTGATTCACCCTCCAGACTTCACCTTCTCCTTCTCCTTCTTCTACTTCTTCTGATTCACCCTCCAGACTTCATCTTCTCCTTCTCCTTCTTCTGCTTCTTCTGATTCACCCTCCAGACTTCACCTTCTCCTTCTCCTTCTTCTGCTTCTTCTGATTCACCCCCCAGACTTCACCTTCTCCTTCTCCTTCTTCTACTTCTTCTGATTCACCCTCCAGACTTCACCTTCTCCTTCTCCTTCTTCTACTTCTTCTGATTCACCCTCCAGTCTTCACCTTCTCCTTCTCTTTCTTCTGCTTCTTCTGATTCACCCTCCAGACTTCACCTTCAACTTCTCCTTCTTCTGATTCTTCTGATTCACCCTCCAGACTTCCCCTTCTCCTTCTCCTTCTTCTGCTTCATCTGATTCACCCTCCTGACTTCACCTTCTCCTTCTTCTTCTTCTACTTCTTCTGATTCACCCTCCTGACTTCACCTTCTCCTTCTCCTTCTTCTACTTCTTCTGCTTCACCCTCCAGACTTCACCTTCTCCTTCTCCTTCTTCTACTTCTTCTGATTCACCCTCCAGACTTCATCTTCTCCTTCTCCTTCTTCTGCTTCTTATGATTCACCCTCCAGACTTCACCTTCTCCTTCTCCTTATTCTGCTTCTTCTGATTCACCCTCCAGACTTCACCTTCTCCTTCTCCTTATTCTGCTTCTTCTGATTCACCCTCCAGACTTCACCTTCTCCTTCTCCTTCTTCTACTTCTTCTGCTTCGCCCTCCAGAATTCACCTTCTCCTTCTTCTTCTTCTACTTCTTCTGATTCACCCTCCAGACTTCACCTTCACCTTCTCCTTCTTCTGCTTCTTCTGATTCACCCTCCAGACTTCACCTTCTCCTTCTCCTTATTCTGCTTCTTCTGATTCACCCTCTAGACTTCACCTTCTCCTTCTCCTTTTTCTGCTTCTTCTGATTCACACTCCAGACTTCACCTTCTCCTTCTCCTTCTTCTACTTCTTCTGATTCACCCTCCAGACTTCAACTTCTCCTTCTCTTACTTCTGCTTCTTCTGATTCACCCTCCAGACTTCACCTTCTCCTTCTCCTTCTTCTGATTCTTCTGATTCACCCTCCAGACTTCACCTTCTCCTTCTCCTTCTTCTGCTTCTTCTGATTCACCCTCCTGACTTCACCTTCTCCTTCTCCTTCTTCTACTTCTTCTGATTCACCCTCCTGACTTCACCTTCTCCTTCTCCTTCTTCTACTTCTACTGCTTCACCCTCCAGACTTCACCTTCTCCTTCTCCTTATTCTACTTCTTCTGATTCACCCTCCAGACTTGACCTTCTCCTTCTCCTTCTTCTACTTCTTCTGATTCACCCTCCTAACTTCACCTTCTCCTTCTCCTTCTTCTGCTTCTTCTGATTCACCCTCCTGACTTCACCTTCTCCTTCTCCTTCTTCTGCTTCTTCTGATTCACCCTCCAGACTTCACCTACTCCTTCTCCTTCTTCTGCTTCTTCTGATTCACCCTCCAGACTTCACCTTCTCCTTCTCCTTCTTCTGCTTCTTCTGATTCACCCTCCAGACCTCACCTTCTCCTTCTCCTTCTTCTACTTCTTCTGATTCACCCTCCAGACTTCATCTTCTCCTTTTCCTTCTTCTGCTTCTTCTGATTCACCCTCCAGACTTCACCTTCTCCTTCTCCTTCTTCTGCTTCTTCTGATTCACCCTCCAGACTTTACCTTCTCCTTCTCCTTCTTCTACTTCTTCTGATTCACCCTCCAGACTTTACCTTCTCCTTCTCCTTCTTCTACTTCTTCTGATTCACCCTCCAGTCTTCACCTTCTCCTTCTCCTTCTTCTATTTCTTCTGCTTCACCCTCCAGACTTCACCTTGTCCTTCTCTTTCTTCTGCTTCTTCTGATTCACCCTCCAGACTTCACCTTCTCCTTCTCCTTCTTCTGATTCTTCTGATTCACCCTCCAGACTTCACCTTCTCCTTCTCCTTCTTCTGCTTCTTCTGATTCACCCTCCTGACTTCACCTTCTCCTTCTCCTTCTTCTACTTCTTCTGATTCACCCTCCTGACTTCACCTTCTCCTTCTCCTTCTTCTACTTCTTCTGCTTTACCCTCCAGACTTCACCTTCTCCTTCTCCTTCTTCTACTTCTTCTGATTCACCCTTCAGATTTCACCTTCTCCTTCTCCTTTTTCTGCTTCTTCTGATTCACCCTCCAGACTTCACCTTCTCCTTCTCCTTATTCTGCTTCTTCTGATTCACCCTCCAGACTTCACCTTCTCCTTCTCCTTCTTCTGCTTCTTCTGATTCACCCTCCAGACTTCACCTTCTCCTTCTCCTTCTTCTACTTCTTCTGATTCACCCTCCTGACTTCACCTTCTCCTTCTCCTTCTTCTACTTCTTCTGCTTCACCCTCCAGACTTCACCTTCTCCTTCTCCTTCTTCTACTTCTTGTGATTCACCCTCCAGACTTCACCTTCTCCTTCTCCTTCTTTTGCTTCTTCTGCTTCACACTCCAGACTTCACCTTCTCCTTCTCCTTCTTCTGCTTCTTCTGATTCACCCTCCTTACTTCACCTTCTCCTTCTCCTTCTTCTGCTTCTTCTGATTCACCCTCCTGACTTCACCTTCTCCTTCTCCTTATTCTGCTTCTTCTGTTTCACCCTCCAGACTTCACCTTCTCCTTCTCCTTCTTCTGCTTCTTCTGATTCACCCTCCAGACTTCACCTTCTCCTTCTCCTTCTTCTGCTTCTTCTGATTCTCCCTCCAGACTTCACCTTCTCCTTCTCCTTCTTCTACTTCTTCTGATTCACCCTCCAGACTTCACCTTCTCCTTCTCCTTCTTCTACTTCTTCTGCTTCTCCCTCCAGACTTCACCTTCTCCTTCTCCTTCTTCTGCTTCTTCTGATTCACCCTCCAGACTTCACCTTCTCCTTCTCCTTCTTCTGATTCTTCTGATTCACCCTCCAGACTTCACCTTCTCCTTCTCCTTCTTCTGCTTCTTCTGATTCACCCTCCTGACTTCATCTTCTCCTTCTCCTTCTTCTACTTCTTCTGATTCACCCTCCTGACTTCACCTTCTCCTGCTCCTTCTTCTACTTCTTCTGCTTCACCCTCCAGACTTCACCTTCTCCTTCTCCTTCTTCTACTTCTTCTGATTCACCCTTCAGACTTCACCTTCTCCTTCTCCTTTTTCTGCTTCTTCTGATTCACCCTCCAGACTTCACCTTCTCCTTCTCCTTATTCTGCTTCTTCTGATTCACCCTCCAGACTTCACCTTCTCCTTCTCCTTCTTCTGCTTCTTCTGATTCACCCTCCAGACTTCACCTTCTCCTTCTCCTTCTTCTGCTTCTTCTGATTCACCCTCCAGACTTCACCTTCTCCTTCTCCTTCGTCTACTTCTTCTGATTCACCCTCCAGACTACACCTTCTCCTTCTCCTTCTTCTACTTCTTCTGATTCACCCTCCAGACTTCACCTTCTCCTTCTCCTTCTTCTGTTTCTTCTGATTCACCGTCCAGACTTCACCTTCTCCTTCTCCTTTTTCTACTACTTCTGATTCACCCTCCAGACTTCACCTTCTCCTTCTCCTTCTTCTACTTCTTCTGATTCACCCTCCAGACTTCATCTTCTCCTTCTCCTTCTTCTGCTTCTTCTGATTCACCCTCCAGACTTCACCTTCTCCTTCTCCTTCTTCTGCTTCTTCTGATTCACCCCCCAGACTTCACCTTCTCCTTCTCCTTCTTCTACTTCTTCTGATTCACCCTCCAGACTTCACCTTCTCCTTCTCCTTCTTCTACTTCTTCTGATTCACCCTCCAGTCTTCACCTTCTCCTTCTTCTGTTTCTTCTGCTTCACCCTCCAGACTTCACCTTCTCCTTCTCTTTCTTCTGCTTCTTCTGATTCACCCTCCAGACTTCACCTTCTACTTCTCCTTCTTCTGATTCTTCTGATTCACCCTCCAGACTTCACCTTCTCCTTCTCCTTCTTCTGCTTCATCTGATTCACCCTCCTGACTTCACCTTCTCCTTCTTCTTCTTCTACTTCTTCTGATTCACCCTCCTGACTTCACCTTCTCCTTCTCCTTCTTCTACTTCTTCTGCTTCACCCTCCAGACTTCACCTTCTCCTTCTCCTTCTTCTGCTTCTTCTGATTCACCCTCCAGATTTCACCTTCTCCTTCTCCTTCCTCTGCTTCTTCTGATTCACCCTCCAGACTTCACCTTCTCCTTCTCCTTCTTCTGATTCTTCTGATTCACCCTCCAGACTTCACCTTCTCCTTCTCCTTCTTCTGCTTCTTCTGATTCACCCTCCTGACTTCACCTTCTCCTTCTCCTTCTTCTACTTCTTCTGATTCATCCTCCTGACTTCACCTTCTCCTTCTGCTTCTTCTACTTCTTCTGCTTCGCCCTCCAGAATTCACCTTCTCCTTCTCCTTCTTCTACTTCTTCTGATTCACCCTCCAGACTTCACCTTCTCCTTCTCCTTCTTCTGCTTCTTCTGATTCACCCTCCAGACTTCACCTTCTCCTTCTCCTTATTCTGCTTCTTCTGATTCACCCTCTAGACTTCACCTTCTCCTTCTCCTTCTTCTGCTTCTTCTGATTCACACTCCAGACTTCACCTTCTCCTTCTCCTTCTTCTACTTCTTCTGATTCACCCTCCAGACTTCACCTTCTCCTTCTCTTTCTTCTGCTTCTTCTGATTCACCCTCCAGACTTCACCTTCTCCTTCTCCTTCTTCTGATTCTTCTGATTCACCCTCCAGACTTCACCTTCTCCTTCTCCTTCTTCTGCTTCTTCTGATTCACCCTCCAGACTTCACCTTCTCCTTCTCCTTCTTCTGCTTCTTCTGATTCACCCTCCAGACTTCACCTTCTCCTTCTCCTTCTTCTACTTCTTCTGATTCACCCTCCAGACTTCACCTTCTCCTTCTCCTTCTTCTACTTCTTCTGCTTCTCCCTCCAGACTTCACCTTCTCCTTCTCCTTCTTCTGCTTCTTCTGATTCACCCTCCAGACTTCACCTTCTCCTTCTCCTTCTTCTGATTCTTCTGATTCACCCTCCAGACTTCACCTTCTCCTTCTCCTTCTTCTGCTTCTTATGATTCACCCTCCTGACTTCATCTTCTCCTTCTCCTTCTTCTACATCTTCTGATTCACCCTCCTGACTTCACCTTCTCCTGCTCCTTCTTCTACTTCTTCTGCTTCACCCTCCAGACTTCACCTTCTCCTTCTCCTTCTTCTACTTCTTCTGATTCACCCTTCAGACTTCACCTTCTCCTTCTCCTTTTTCTGCTTCTTCTGATTCACCCTCCAGACTTCACCTTCTCCTTCTCCTTATTCTGCTTCTTCTGATTCACCCTCCAGACTTCACCTTCTCCTTCTCCTTCTTCTGCTTCTTCTGATTCACCCTCCAGACTTCACCTTCTCCTTCTCCTTCTTCTGCTTCTTCTGATTCACCCTCCAGACTTCACCTTCTCCTTCTCCTTCGTCTACTTCTTCTGATTCACCCTCCAGACTACACCTTCTCCTTCTCCTTCTTCTGTTTCTTCTGATTCACCGTCCAGACTTCACCTTCTCCTTCTCCTTCTTCTACTACTTCTGATTCACCCTTCAGACTTCACCTTCTCCTTCTCCTTCTTCTACTTCTTCTGATTCACCCTCCAGACTTCATCTTCTCCTTCTCCTTCTTCTGCTTCTTCTGATTCACCCTCCAGACTTCACCTTCTCCTTCTCCTTCTTCTGCTTCTTCTGATTCACCCCCCAGACTTCACCTTCTCCTTCTCCTTCTTCTACTTCTTCTGATTCACCCTCCAGACTTCACCTTCTCCTTCTCCTTCTTCTACTTCTTCTGATTCACCCTCCAGTCTTCACCTTCTCCTTCTTCTGTTTCTTCTGCTTCACCCTCCAGACTTCACCTTCTCCTTCTCTTTCTTCTGCTTCTTCTGATTCACCCTCCAGACTTCACCTTCTACTTCTCCTTCTTCTGATTCTTCTGATTCACCCTCCAGACTTCACCTTCTCCTTCTCCTTCTTCTGCTTCATCTGATTCACCCTCCTGACTTCACCTTCTCCTTCTTCTTCTTCTACTTCTTCTGATTCACCCTCCTGACTTCACCTTCTCCTTCTCCTTCTTCTACTTCTTCTGCTTCACCCTCCAGACTTCACCTTCTCCTTCTCCTTCTTCTGCTTCTTCTGATTCACCCTCCAGACTTCACCTTCTCCTTCTCCTTCCTCTGCTTCTTCTGATTCACCCTCCAGACTTCACCTTCTCCTTCTCCTTCTTCTGATTCTTCTGATTCACCCTCCAGACTTCACCTTCTCCTTCTCCTTCTTCTGCTTCTTCTGATTCACCCTCCTGACTTCACCTTCTCCTTCTCCTTCTTCTACTTCTTCTGATTCACCCTCCTGACTTCACCTTCTCCTTCTGCTTCTTCTACTTCTTCTGCTTCGCCCTCCAGAATTCACCTTCTCCTTCTCCTTCTTCTACTTCTTCTGATTCACCCTCCAGACTTCACCTTCTCCTTCTCCTTCTTCTGCTTCTTCTGATTCACCCTCCAGACTTCACCTTCTCCTTCTCCTTATTCTGCTTCTTCTGATTCACCCTCTAGACTTCACCTTCTCCTTCTCCTTCTTCTGCTTCTTCTGATTCACACTCCAGACTTCACCTTCTCCTTCTCCTTCTTCTACTTCTTCTGATTCACCCTCCAGACTTCACCTTCTCCTTCTCTTTCTTCTGCTTCTTCTGATTCACCCTCCAGACTTCACCTTCTCCTTCTCCTTCTTCTGATTCTTCTGATTCACCCTCCAGACTTCACCTTCTCCTTCTCCTTCTTCTGCTTCTTCTGATTCACCCTCCTGACTTCACCTTCTCCTTCTCCTTCTTCTACTTCTTCTGATTCACCCTCCTGACTTCACCTTCTCCTTCTCCTTCTTCTACTTCTACTGCTTCACCCTCCAGACTTCACCTTCTCCTTCTCCTTATTCTACTTCTTCTGATTCACCCTCCAGACTTGACCTTCTCCTTCTCCTTCTTCTACTTCTTCTGATTCACCCTCCAGACTTCACCTTCTCCTTCTCCTTCTTCTGCTTCTTCTGCTTCACCGTCCTGACTTCACCTTCTCCTTCTCCTTCTTCTACTTCTTCTGCTTCATCCCCCTGACATCACCTGCTCCTTCTCCTTCTTCTGCTTCTTCTGATTCACCCTCCTAACTTCACCTTCTCCTTCTCCTTCTTCTGCTTCTTCTGATTCACCCTCCTGACTTCACCTTCTCCTTCTCCTTCTTCTGCTTCTTCTGATTCACCCTCCAGACTTCACCTACTCCTTCTCCTTCTTCTGCTCCTTCTGATTTACCCTCCAGACTTCACCTTCTCCTTCTCCTTCTTCTGCTTCTCCTGATTCACCCTCCAGACCTCACCTTCTCCTTCTCCTTCTTCTACTTCTTCTGATTCACCCTCCAGACTTCATCTTCTCCTTCTCCTTCTTCTGCTTCTTCTGATTCACCCTCCAGACTTCACCTTCTCCTTCTCCTTCTTCTGCTTCTTCTGATTCACCCTCCAGACTTCACCTTCTCCTTCTCCTTCTTCTACTTCTTCTGATTCACCCTCCAGACTTCACCTTCTCCTTCTCCTTCTTCTACTTCTTCTGATTCACCCTCCAGTCTTCACCTTCTCCTTCTCCTTCTTCTATTTCTTCTGCTTCACCCTCCAGACTTCACCTTGTCCTTCTCTTTCTTCTGCTTCTTCTGATTCACCCTCCAGACTTCACCTTCTCCTTCTCCTTCTTCTGATTCTTCTGATTCACCCTCCAGACTTCACCTTCTCCTTCTCCTTCTTCTGCTTCTTCTGATTCACCCTCCTGACTTCACCTTCTCCTTCTCCTTCTTCTACTTCTTCTGATTCACCCTCCTGACTTCACCTTCTCCTTCTCCTTCTTCTACTTCTTCTGCTTCTCCCTCCAGACTTCACCTTCTCCTTCTCCTTCTTCTACTTCTTCTGATTCACCCTTCAGACTTCACCTTCTCCTTCTCCTTTTTCTGCTTCTTCTGATTCACCCTCCAGACTTCACCTTCTCCTTCTCCTTATTCTGCTTCTTCTGATTCACCCTCCAGACTTCACCTTCTCCTTCTCCTTCTTCTGCTTCTTCTGATTCACCCTCCAGACTTCACCTTCTCCTTCTCCTTCTTCTGCTTCTTCTGATTCATCCTCCAGACTTCACCTTCTCCTTCTCCTTCTTCTGCTTTTTCTGATTCACCCTCCAGACTTCACCTTCTCCTTCTCCTTCTTCTACTTCTTCTGATTCACCCTCCAGACTTCACCTTCTCCTTCTCTTTTTTCTGCTTCTTCTGATTCAGCCTCCAGACTTCACCTTCTCCTTCTCCTTCTTCTGATTCTTCTGATTCACCCTCCAGACTTCACCTTCTCCTTCTCCTTCTTCTGCTTCTTCTGATTCACCCTCCTGACTTCACCTTCTCCTTCTCCTTCTTCTACTTCTTCTGATTCACCCTCCTGACTTCACCTTCTCCTTCTCCTTCTTCTACTTCTTCTGCTTCACCCTCCAGACTTCACCTTCTCCTTCTCCTTCTTCTGCTTCTTCTGATTCACCCTCCAGACTTCACCTTCTCCTTCTCTTTCTTCTGCTTCTTCTGATTCACCCTCCAGACTTCACCTTCTCCTTCTCCTTCTTCTGATTCTTCTGATTCACCCTCCAGACTTCACCTTCTTCTTCTCCTTCTTCTGCTTCTTCTGATTCACCCTCCTGACTTCACCTTCTCCTTCTCCTTCTTCTACTTCTTCTGATTCACCCTCCTGACTTCACCTTCTCCTTCTCCTTCTTCTACTTCTTCTGCTTCACCCTCCAGACTTCACCTTCTCCTTCTCCTTCTTCTACTTCTTCTGATTCACCCTCCAGACTTCACCTTCTCCTTCTCCTTCTTTTGCTTCTTCTGCTTCACACTCCAGACTTCACCTTCTCCTTCTCCTTCTTCTGCTTCTTCTGATTCACCCTCCTTACTTCACCTTCTCCTTCTCCTTCTTCTGCTTCTTCTGATTCACCCTCCTGACTTCACCTTCTCCTTCTCCTTCTTCTGATTCTTCTGATTCACCCTCCAGACTTCACCTTCTTCTTCTCCTTCTTCTGCTTCTTCTGATTCACCCTCCTGACTTCACCTTCTCCTTCTCCTTCTTCTACTTCTTCTGATTCACCCTCCTGACTTCACCTTCTCCTTCTCCTTCTTCTACTTCTTCTGCTTCACCCTCCAGACTTCACCTTCTCCTTCTCCTTCTTCTGCTTCTTCTGATTCACCCTCCTTACTTCACCTTCTCCTTCTCCTTCTTCTGCTTCTTCTGATTCACCCTCCTGACTTCACCTTCTCCTTCTCCTTATTCTGCTTCTTCTGTTTCACCCTCCAGACTTCACCTTCTCCTTCTCCTTCTTCTGCTTCTTCTGATTCACCCTCCAGACTTCACCTTCTCCTTCTCCTTCTTCTGCTTCTTCTGATTCACCCTCCAGACTTCACCTTCTCCTTCTCCTTCTTCTACTTCTTCTGATTCACCCTCCAGACTTCACCTTCTCCTTCTCCTTCTTCTACTTCTTCTGCTTCTCCCTCCAGACTTCACCTTCTCCTTCTCCTTCTTCTGCTTCTTCTGATTCACCCTCCAGACTTCACCTTCTCCTTCTCCTTCTTCTGATTCTTCTGATTCACCCTCCAGACTTCACCTTCTCCTTCTCCTTCTTCTGCTTCTTATGATTCACCCTCCTGACTTCATCTTCTCCTTCTCCTTCTTCTACTTCTTCTGATTCACCCTCCTGACTTCACCTTCTCCTGCTCCTTCTTCTACTTCTTCTGCTTCACCCTCCAGACTTCACCTTCTCCTTCTCCTTCTTCTACTTCTTCTGATTCACCCTTCAGACTTCACCTTCTCCTTCTCCTTTTTCTGCTTCTTCTGATTCACCCTCCAGACTTCACCTTCTCCTTCTCCTTATTCTGCTTCTTCTGATTCACCCTCCAGACTTCACCTTCTCCTTCTCCTTCTTCTGCTTCTTCTGATTCACCCTCCAGACTTCACCTTCTCCTTCTCCTTCTTCTGCTTCTTCTGATTCACCCTCCAGACTTCACCTTCTCCTTCTCCTTCGTCTACTTCTTCTGATTCACCCTCCAGACTACACCTTCTCCTTCTCCTTCTTCTACTTCTTCTGATTCACCCTCCAGACTTCACCTTCTCCTTCTCCTTCTTCTGTTTCTTCTGATTCACCGTCCAGACTTCACCTTCTCCTTCTCCTTCTTCTACTACTTCTGATTCACCATCCAGACTTCACCTTCTCCTTCTCCTTCTTCTACTTCTTCTGATTCACCCTCCAGACTTCATCTTCTCCTTCTCCTTCTTCTACTTCTTCTGATTCACCCTCCAGACTTCACCTTCTCCTTCTCCTTCTTCTACTTCTTCTGATTCACCCTCCAGTCTTCACCTTCTCCTTCTTCTGTTTCTTCTGCTTCACCCTCCAGACTTCACCTTCTCCTTCTCTTTCTTCTGCTTCTTCTGATTCACCCTCCAGACTTCACCTTCTACTTCTCCTTCTTCTGATTCTTCTGATTCACCCTCCAGACTTCACCTTCTCCTTCTCCTTCTTCTGCTTCATCTGATTCACCCTCCTGACTTCACCTTCTCCTTCTTCTTCTTCTACTTCTTCTGATTCACCCTCCTGACTTCACCTTCTCCTTCTCCTTCTTCTACTTCTTCTGCTTCACCCTCCAGACTTCACCTTCTCCTTCTCCTTCTTCTACTTCTTCTGATTCACCCTCCAGTCTTCACCTTCTCCTTCTTCTGTTTCTTCTGCTTCACCCTCCAGACTTCACCTTCTCCTTCTCTTTCTTCTGCTTCTTCTGATTCACCCTCCAGACTTCACCTTCTACTTCTCCTTCTTCTGATTCTTCTGATTCACCCTCCAGACTTCACCTTCTCCTTCTCCTTATTCTGCTTCTTCTGTTTCACCCTCCAGACTTCACCTTCTCCTTCTCCTTCTTCTGCTTCTTCTGATTCACCCTCCAGACTTCACCTTCTCCTTCTCCTTCTTCTACTTCTTCTGATTCACCCTCCAGACTTCACCTTCTCCTTCTCCTTCTTCTGCTTCTTCTGGTTCACCCTCCAGACTTCACCTTCTCCTTCTCCTTCATCTACTTCTTCTGATTCACCCTCCAGACTACACCTTCTCCTTCTCCTTCTTCTACTTCTTCTGATTCACCCTCCAGACTTCACCTTCTCCTTCTCCTTCTTCTGTTTCTTCTGATTCACCCTCCAGACTTCACCTTCTCCTTCTCCTTCTTCTACTTCTTCTGATTCACCCTCCAGACTTCACCTTCTCCTTCTCCTTCTTCTACTTCTTCTGATTCACCCTCCAGACTTCACCTTCTCCTTCTCCTTCTTCTACTTCTTCTGCTTCTCCCTCCAGACTTCACCTTCTCCTTCTCCTTCTTCTGCTTCTTCTGATTCACCCTCCAGACTTCACCTTCTCCTTCTCTTTCTTCTGCTTCTTCTGATTCACCCTCCAGACTTCACCTTCTCCTTCTCCTTCTTCTGATTCTTCTGATTCACCCTCCAGACTTCACCTTCTCCTTCTCCTTCTTCTGCTTCTTCTGATTCACCCTCCTGACTTCACCTTCTCCTTCTCCTTCTTCTACTTCTTCTGATTCACCCTCCTGACTTCACCTTCTCCTTCTCCTTCTTCTACTTCTTCTGCTTCACCCTCCAGACTTCACCTTCTCCTTCTCCTTCTTCTACTTCTTCTGAATCACACTCCAGACTTCACCTTCTCCTTCTCCTTCTTCAACTTCTTCTGATTCACCCTCCAGACTTCACCTTCTCCTTCTCCTTCTTATACTTCTTCAGATTCACCCTCCAGTCTTCACCTTCTCCTTCCCCTTCTTCTGTTTCTTCTGCTTCACCCTCCAGACTTCACCTTCTTCTTCTCTTTCTTCTGCTTCTTCTGATTCACCCTCCAGACTTCACCTTCTCCTTCTCCTTCTTCTGATTCTTCTGATTCACTCTCCAGACTTCACCTTCTCCTTCTCCTTCTTCTGCTTCTTCTGATTCACCCTCCTGACTTCACCTTCTCCTTCTCCTTCTTCTACTTCTTCTGATTCACCCTCCTGACTTCACCTTCTCCTTCTCCTTCTTCTACTTCTTCTGATTCACCCTCCAGACTTCACCTTCTCCTTCTCCTTCTTCTGCTTCTTCTGATTCACCCTCCAGACTTCACCTTCTCCTTCTCCTTATTCTGCTTCTTCTGATTCACCCTCCAGACTTCACCTTCTCCTTCTCCTTCTTCTGCTTCTTCTGATTCACCCTCCAGACCTCACCTTCTCCTTCTCCTTCTTCTGCTTCTTCTGATTCACCCTCCAGACTTCACCTTCTCCTTCTCCTTCTTCTGCTTCTTCTGATTCACCCTCCAGACTTCACCTTCTCCTTCTTCTACTCCTTCTGATTCACCCTCCAGACTTCACCTTCTCCTTCTCCTTCTTCTGCTTCTTCTGATTCACCCTCCAGACTTCACCTTCTCCTTCTCCTTATTCTGCTTCTTCTGATTCACCCTCCAGACTTCACCTTCTCCTTCTCCATCTTCTGCTTCTTCTGATTCACCCTCCAGACTTCACCTTCTCCTTCTCCTTCTTCTACTTCTTCTGATTCACCCTCCAGACATCACCTTCTCCTTCTCCTTCTTCTGCTTCTTCTGATTCACCCTCCAGACTTCACCTCCTCCTTCTCCTTCTTCTACTTCTTCTGCTTCACCCTCCAGACTACTCCTTCTCCTTCTCCTACTTCTACTTCTTCTGATTCACCCTCCAGACTTCACCTTCTCCTTCTCCTTCTTCTGCTTCTTCTGATTCACCCTCCAGACTTCACCTTCTCCTTCTCCTTCAGATTCACCCTCCAGTCTTCACCTTCTCCTTCTCCTTCTTCTGTTTCTTCTGCTTCACCCTCCAGACTTCACCTTCTCCTTCTCTTTCTTCTGCTTCTTCTGATTCACCCTCCAGACTTCACCTTCTCCTTCTCCTTCTTCTGATTCTTCTGATTCACCCTCCAAACTTCACCTTCTCCTTCTCCTTCTTCTGCTTCTTCTGATTCACCCTCCAGACTTCACCTTCTCCTTCTCCTTCTTCTGATTCTTCTGATTCACCCTCCAGACTTCACCTTTTCCTTCTCCTTCTTCTGCTTCTTCTGCTTCGCCCTCCAGACTTCACCTTCTCCTTCTCCATCTTCTGCTTCTTCTGCTTCACTCTCCTGACTTCACCTTCTCCTTCTCCTTCTTCTACTTCTTCTGATTCACCCTCCAGACTTCACCTTCTCCTTCTCCTTCTTCTGCTTCTTCTGCTTCACCCTCCAGACTTCAGCTTCTCCTTCTCCTTCTTCTGCTTCTTCTGCTGCGCCCTCCAGACTTCACCTTCTCCTTCTCCTTCTTCTGCTTCTTCTG
Source organism: Somniosus microcephalus (assembly GCF_052327205.1). NCBI lineage: Eukaryota > Metazoa > Chordata > Chondrichthyes > Squaliformes > Somniosidae > Somniosus > Somniosus microcephalus. The sequence continues at coordinate 833,474 of NW_028225227.1, read as the reverse complement.
CTTCACCGTCCTGACTTCACCTTCTCCTTCTCCTTCTTCTACTTCTTCTGCTTCACCCCCCTGACTTCACCTGCTCCTTCTCCTTCTTCTGCTTCTTCTGCTGCGCCCTCCAGACTTCACCTTCTCCTTCTCCTTCTTCTTCTTCTTCTGCTTCACCCTCCTGACTTCACCTTCTCCTTCTCCTTCTTCTACTTCTTCTGCTTCACCCCCCTGACTTCACCTGCTCCTTCTCCTTCTTCTGCTTCTTCTGATTCACCCTCCTAACTTTACCTTCTCCTTCTCCTTCTTCTGCTTCTTCTGATTCACCCTCCTGACTTCACCTTCTCCTTCTCCTTCTTCTGCTTCTTCTAATTCACCCTCCAGACTTCACCTTCTCCTTGTCCTTCTTCTGCTTCTTCTGATTCACCCTCCAGACTTCACCTTCTCCTTCTCCTTGTTCTGCTTCTTCTGATTGACCCTCCAGACCTCACCTTCTCCTTCTCCTTCTTCTACTTCTTCTGATTCACCCTCCAGACTTCATCTTCTCCTTCTCCTTCTTCTGCTTCTTCTGATTCACCCCCCAGACTTCACCTTCTCCTTCTCCTTCTTCTGCTTCTTCTGATTCATCCTCCAGACTTCACCTTCTCCTTCTCCTTCTTCTACTTCTTCTGATTCACCATCCTGACTTCACCTTCTCCTTCTCCTTCTTCTGCTTCTTCTGCTTCACCCTCCAGACTTCACCTTCTCCTGCTCCTTCTTCTGCTTCTTCTGCTTCACCCTCCAGACTTCACCTTCTCCTTCTCCTTCTTCTGCTTCTTCTGCTTCACCCTCCTGACTTCACCTTCTCCTTCTCCTTCTTCTACTTCTTCTGATTCACCCTCCAGACTTCTCCTTCTCCTTCTCCTTCTTCTGCTTCTTCTGCTTCACCCTCCAGACTTCACCTTCTCCTTCTCCTTCTTCTGCTTCTTCTGCTTCGCCCTCCAGACTTCACCTTCTCCTTCTCCTTCTTCTGCTTCTTCTGATTCACCCTCCTAACTACACCTACTCCTTCTCTTTCTTCTGCTTCTTCTGATTCACCCTCCTGACTTCACCTTCTCCTTCTCCTTCTTCTGCTTCTTCTGATTCCCCCTCCAGACTTCACCTTCTCCTTCTCCTTCTTCTGCTTCTTCTGATTCACCCTCCAGACTTCACCTTCTCCTTCTCCTTCTTCTGCTTCTTCTGATTCACCCTCCAGACCTCACCTTCTCCTTCTCCTTCTTCTACTTCTTCTGATTCACCCTCCAGACTTCACCTTCTCCTTCTCCTTCGTCTACTTCTTCTGATTCACCCTCCAGACTACACCTTCTCCTTCTCCTTCTTCTACTTCTTCTGATTCACCCTCCAGACTTCACCTTCTCCTTCTCCTTCTTCTGTTTCTTCTGATTCACCCTCCAGACTTCATCTTCTCCTTCTCCTTCTTCTACTTCTTCTGATTCACCCTCCAGACTTCACCTTCTCCTTCTCCTTCTTCTACTTCTTCTGATTCACCCTCCGGACTTCATCTTCTCCTTCTCCTTCTTCTGCTTCTTCTGATTCACCCTCCAGACTTCACCTTCTCCTTCTCCTTCTTCTGCTTCTTCTGATTCACCCTCCAGACTTCAACTTCTCCTTCTTCTACTTCTTCTGATTCATCCTCCAGACTTCACCTTCTCCTTCTCCTTCTTCTACTTCTTCTGATTCACCCTCCAGTCTTCACCTTCTCCTTCTCCTTCTTCTGTTTCTTCTGCTTCACCCTCCAGACTTCACCTTCTCCTTCTCTTTCTTCTGCTTCTTCTGATTCACCCTCCAGACTTCACCTTCTCCTTCTCCTTCTTCTGATTCTTCTGATTCCCCCTCCAGACTTCACCTTCTCCTTCTCCTTCTTCTGCTTCTTCTGATTCACCCTCCTGACTTCACCTTCTCCTTCTCCTTCTTCTACTTCTTCTGCTTCACCCTCCAGACTTCACCTTCTCCTTCTCCTTCTTCTACTTCTTCTGATTCACCCTCCAGACTTCACCTTCTCCTTCTCCTTCTGCTGCTTCTTCTGATTCACCCTCCAGACTTCACCTTCTCCTTCTCCTTCTTCTGCTTCTTCTGCTTCACCGTCCTGACTTCACCTTCTCCTTCTCCTTCTTCTACTTCTTCTGCTACACCCCCCTGACTTCACCTGCTCCTTCTCCTTCTTCTGCTTCTTCTGATTCACCCTCCTAACTTCACCTACTCCTTCTCCTTCTTCTGCTTCTTCTGATTCACCCTCCTGACTTCACCTTCTCCTTCTCCTTCTTCTGCTTCTTCTGATTCACCCTCCAGACTTCACCTTCTCCTTCTTCTTCTTCTGCTTCTTCTGATTCACCCTCCAGACTTCACCTTCTCCTTCTCCTTCTTCTGCTTCTTCTGATTCACCCTCCAGACCTCACCTTCTCCTTCTCCTTCTTCTACTTCTTCTGATTCACCCTCCAGACTTCATCTTCTCCTTCTCCTTCTTCTGCTTCTTCTGATTCACCCTCCAGACTTCACCTTCTCCTTCTCCTTCTTCTGCTTCTTCTGATTCACCCTCCAGACTTCACCTTCTCCTTCTCCTTCTTCTACTTCTTCTGATTCACCCTCCAGACTTCACCTTCTCCTTCTCCTTCTTCTACTTCTTCTGATTCACCCTCCAGTCTTCACCTTCTCCTTCTCCTTCTTCTGTATCTTCTGCTTCACCCTCCAGACTTCACCTTCTCCTTCTCTTTCTTCTGCTTCTTCTGCTTCACCCTCCAGACTTCACCTTCTCCTTCTCCTTCTTCTGATTCTTCTGATTCACCCTCCAGACTTCACCTTCTCTATCTCCTTCTTCTGCTTCTTCTGATTCACCCTCCTGACTTCACCTTCTCCTTCTCCTTCTTCTACTTCTTCTGATTCACCCTCCTGACTTCACCTTCTCCTTCTCCTTCTTCTACTTCTTCTGCTTCACCCTTCAGACTTCACCTTCTCCTTCTCCTTCTTCTACTTCTTCTGATTCACCCTCCAGACTTCACCTTCTCCTTCTCCTTCTTCTGCTTCTTCTGATTCACCCTCCAGACTTCACCTTCTCCTTCTCCTTATTCTGCTTCTTCTGATTCACCCTCCAGACTTCACCTTCTCCTTCTCCTTCTTCTGCTTCTTCTGATTCACCCTCCAGACTTCACCTTCTCCTTCTCCTTCTTCTGCTTCTTCTGATTCACCCTCCAGACTTCACCTTCTCCTTCTCCTTCTTCTGCTTCTACTGATTCACCCTCCTGACTTCACCTTCTCCTTCTCCTTCTTCTACATCTTCTGATTCACCCTCCTGACTTCACCTTCTCCTTCTCCTTCTTCTACTTCTTCTGCTTCAACCTCCAGACTTCACCTTCTCCTTCTCCTTCTTCTACTTCTTCTGATTCACCCTCCAGACTTCACCTTCTCCTTCTCCTTCTTCTACTACTTCTGATTCACCCTCCAGACTTCACCTTCTCCTTCTCCTTCTTCTACTTCTTCTGATTCACCCTCCAGACTTCACCTTCTACTTCTCCTTCTTCTGCTTCTTCTGATTCACCCTCCAGACTTCACCTTCTCCTTCTCCTTATTCTGCTTCTTCTGAATCACCCTCCAGACTTCACCTTCTCCTTCTCCTTCTTCTGCTTCTTCTGATTCACCCTCCAGACTTCACCTTCTCCTTCTCCTTCTTCTGCTTCTTCTGATTCACCCTCCAGACTTCACCTTCACCTTCTCCTTCTTCTACTTCTTCTGATTCACCCTCCAGACTTCACCTTCTCCATCTCCTTCTTCTGCTTCTTCTGATTCACCCTCCAGACTTCACCTTCTCCTTCTCCTTCGTCTACTTCTTCTGATTCACCCTCCAGACTTCACCTTCTCCTTCTCCTTCTTCTGCTTCTTCTGATTCACCCTCCAGACTTCACCTTCTCCTTCTCCTTCTTCTACTTCTTCTGATTCACCCTCCAGACTTCACCTTCTCCTTCTCCTTCTTCTGATTCTTCTGATTCACCCTCCAGACTTCACATTCTCCTTCTCCTTCTTCTGCTTCTTCTGATTCACCCTCCTGACTTCACCTTCTCCTTCTCCTTCTTCTACATCTTCTGATTCACCCTCCTGACTTCACCTTCTCCTTCTCCTTCTTCTACTTCTTCTGCTTCCCCCTCCAGACTTCACCTTCTCCTTCTCCTTCTTCTACTTCTTCTGATTCACCCTCCAGACTTCACCTTCTCCTTCTCCTTCTTCTACTTCTTCTGATTCACCCTCCAGACTTCACCTTCTCCTTCTCCTTCTTCTACTTCTTCTGATTCACCCTCCAGACTTCACCTTCTCCTTCTCCTTCTTCTGCTTCTTCTGATTCACCCTCCAGACATCACCTTCTCCTTCTCCTTATTCTGCTTCTTCTGAATCACCCTCCAGTCTTCACCTTCTCCTTCTCCTTCTTCTGCTTCTTCTGATTCACCCTCCAGACTTCACCTTCTCCTTCTCCTTCTTCTGCTTCTTCTGATTCACCCTCCAGACTTCACCTTCTCCTTCTCCTTCTTCTACTTCTTCTGATTCACCCTCCAGACTTCACCTTCTCCATCTCCTTCTGCTTCTTCTGATTCACCCTCCAGACTTCACCTTCTCCTTCTCCTTCGTCTACTTCTTCTGATTCACCCTCCAGACTACACCTTCTCCTTCTCCTTCTTCTACTTCTTCTGATTCACCCTCCAGACTTCACCTTCTCCTTCTCCTTCTTCTGTTTCTTCTGATTCACCCTCCAGACTTCACCTTCTCCTTCTCCTTCTTCTACTACTTCTGATTCACCCTCCAGACCTCACCTTCTCCTTCTCCTTCTTCTACTTCTTCTGATTCACCCTCCAGACTTCATCTTCTCCTTCTCCTTCTTCTGCTTCTTCTGATTCACCCTCCAGACTTCACCTATCCTTCTCCTTCTTCTGCTTCTTCTGATTCACCCTCCAGACTTCACCTTCTCCTTCTCCTTCTTCTACTTCTTCTGATTCACCCTCCAGACTTCACCTTCTCCTTCTCCTTCTTCTACTTCTTCTGATTCACCCTCCAGTCTTCACCTTCTCCTTCTCCTTCTTCTCTTTCTTCTGCTTCACCCTCCAGACTTCACCTTCTCCTTCTCTTTCTTCTGCTTCTTCTGATTCACCCTCCAGACTTCACCTTCTCCTTCTCCTTCTTCTGATTCTTCTGATTCACCCTCCAGACTTCACCTTCTCCTTCTCCTTCTTCTGCTTCTTCTGATTCACCCTCCTGACTTCACCTTCTCCTTCTCCTTCTTCTACTTCTTCTGATTCACCTTCCTGACTTCAGCTTCTCCTTCTCCTTCTTCTACTTCTTCTGCTTCACCCTCCATACTTCACCTTCTCCTTCTCCTTCTTCTACATCTTCTGATTCACCCTCCAGACTTCACCTTCTCCTTCTCCTTATTCTGCTTCTTCTGATTCACCCTCCAGACTTCACCTTCTCCTTCTCCTTATTCTGCTTCTTCTGATTCACCCTCCAGACTTCACCTTCTCCTTCTCCTTCCTTTGCTTCTTCTGATTCACCCTCCAGACTTCACCTTCTCCTTCTCCTTCTTCTGATTCTTCTGATTCACCCTCCAGACTTCACCTTCTCCTTCTCCATCTTCTGCTTCTTCTGATTCACCCTCCTGACTTCACCTTCTCCTTCTCCTTCTTCTACTTCTTCTGATTCACCCTCCTGACTTCACCTTCTCCTTCTCCATCTTCTACTTCTTCTGCTTCACCCTCCAGACTTCAACTTCTCCTTCTCCTTCTTCTACTTCTTCTGATTCACCCTCCAGACTTCACCTTCTCCTTCTCCTTCTTCTGCTTCTTCTGATTCACCCTCCAGACTTCACCTTCTCCTTCTCCTTCTTCTGCTTCTTCTGATTCACCCTCCAGACTTCACCTTCTCCTTCTCCTTCTTCTACTTCTTCTGATTCATCCTCCAGACTTCACCTTCTCCTTCTCCTTCTTCTGCTTCTTCTGATTCACCCTCCAGACTTCACCTTCTCCTTCTCCTTCGTCTACTTCTTCTGATTCACCCTCCAGACTACACCTTCTCCTTCTCCTTCTTCTACTTCTTCTGATTCACCCTCCAGACTTCACCTTCTCCTCCTCCTTCTTCTGTTTCTTCTGATTCACCCTCCAGACTTCATCTTCTCCTTCTCCTTCTTCTACTTCTTCTGATTCACCCTCCAGACTTCACCTTCTCCTTCTCCTTCTTCTACTTCTTCTGATTCACCCTCCAGACTTCATCTTCTCCTTCTCCTTCTTCTGCTTCTTCTGATTCACCCTCCAGACTTCATCTTCTCCTTCTCCTTCTTCTGCTTCTTCTGATTCACCCTCCAGACTTCAACTTCTCCTTCTCCTTCTTCTACTTCTTCTGATTCACCCTCCAGACTTCACCTTCTCCTTCTCCTTCTTCTACTTCTTCCGATTCACCCTCCAGACTTCATCTTCTCCTTCTCCTTCTTCTGCTTCTTCTGATTCACCCTCCAGACTTCACCTTCTCCTTCTCCTTCTTCTGCTTCTTCTGATTCACCCTCCAGACTTCACCTTCTCCTTCTCCTTCTTCTACTTCTTCTGATTCACCCTCCAGACTTGACCTTCTCCTTCTCCTTCTTCTACTTCTTCTGATTCACCCTCCAGTCTTCACCTTCTCCTTCTCCTTCTTCTGTTTCTTCTGCTTCACCCTCCAGACTTCACCTTCTCCTTCTCTTTCTTCTGCTTCTTCTGATTCACCCTCCAGACTTCACCTTCTCCTTCTCCTTCTTCTGATTCTTCTGATTCACCCTCCAGACTTCACCTTCTCCTTCTCCTTCTTCTACTTCTTCTGATTCACCCTCCAGACTTGACCTTCTCCTTCTCCTTCTTCTACTTCTTCTGATTCACCCTCCTGACTTCACCTTCTCCTTCTCCTTCTTCTACTTCTTCTGCTTCACCCTCCAGACTTCACCTTCTCCTTCTCCTTCTTCTGCTTCTTCTGATTCACCCTCCAGACTTCACCTTCTCCTTCTCCTTCTTCTGCTTCTTCTGATTCACCCTCCAGACTTCACCTTCTCCTTCTGCTTATTCTGCTTCTTCTGATTCACCCTCCAGACTTCACCTTCTCCTTCTCCTTATTCTGCTTCTTCTGATTCACCCTCCAGACTTCACCTTCTCCTTCTCCTTCCTCTGCTTCTTCTGATTCACCCTCCAGACTTCACCTTCTCCTTCTCCTTCTTCTGATTCTTCTGATTCACCCTCCAGACTTCACCTTCTCCTTCTCCATCTTCTGCTTCTTCTGATTCACCCTCCTGACTTCACCTTCTCCTTCTCCTTCTTCTACTTCTTCTGATTCACCCTCCTGACTTCACCTTCCCCTTCTCCATTTTCTACTTCTTCTGCTTCACCCTCCAGACTTCAACTTCTCCTTCTCCTTCTTCTACTTCTTCTGATTCACCCTCCAGACTTCACCTTCTCCTTCTCCTTCTTCTGCTTCTTCTGATTCACCCTCCAGACTTCACCTTCTCCTTCTCCTTCTTCTGCTTCTTCTGATTCACCCTCCAGACTTCACCTTCTCCTTCTCCTTCTTCTACTTCATCTGATTCACCCTCCAGACTTCACCTTCTCCTTCTCCTTCTTCTGCTTCTTCTGATTCACCCTCCAGACTTCACCTTCTCTTTCTCCTTCGTCTACTTCTTCTGATTCACCCTCCAGACTTCACCTTCTCCTTCTTCTGCTTCTTCTGATTCACCCTCCAGACTTCACCTTCTCCTTCTCCTTCTTCTCCTTCTTCTGATTCACCCTCCAGACTTCACCTTCTCCTTCTCCTTCTTCTACTTCTTCTGATTCACCCTCCAGACTTCACCTTCTCCTTCTCCTTCTTCTGCTTCTTCTGATTCACCCTCCAGACTTCACCTTCTCCTTCTCCTTCGTCTACTTCTTCTGATTCACCCTCCAGACTACACCTTCTCCTTCTCCTTCTTCTTCTTCATCTGATTCACCCTCCAGACTTCACCTTCTCCTTCTCCTTCTTCTGTTTCTTCTGATTCACCCTCCAGACTTCATCTTCTCCTTCTCCTTCTTCTACTTCTTCTGATTCACCCTCCAGACTTCACCTTCTCCTTCTCCTTCTTCTACTTCTTCTGATTCACCCTCCAGACTTCATCTTCTCCTTCTCCTTCTTCTGCTTCTTCTGATTCACCCTCCAGACTTCACCTTCTCCTTCTCCTTCTTCTGCTTCTTCTGATTCACCCTCCAGACTTCAACTTCTCCTTCTCCTTCTTCTACTTCTTCTGATTCACCCACCAGACTTCACCTTCTCCTTCTCCTTCTTCTACTTCTTCCGATTCACCCTCCAGACTTCATCTTCTCCTTCTCCTTCTTCTGCTTCTTCTGATTCACCCTCCAGACTTCACCTTCTCCTTCTCCTTCTTCTGCTTCTTCTGATTCACCCTCCAGACTTCAGCTTCTCCTTCTCCTTCTTCTACTTCTTCTGATTCACCCTCCAGACTTCACCTTCTCCTTCTCCTTCTTCTACTTCTTCTGATTCATCCTCCAGTCTTCACCTTCTCCTTCTCCTTCTTCTGTTTCTTCTGCTTCACCCTCCAGACTTCACCTTCTCCTTCTCTTTCTTCTGCTTCTTCTGATTCACCCTCCAGACTTCACCTTCTCCTTCTCCTTCTTCTGATTCTTCTGATTCACCCTCCAGACTTCACCTTCTCCTTCTCCTTCTTCTGCTTCTTCTGATTCACCCTCCTGACTTCACCTTCTCCTTCTCCTTCTTCTACTTCTTCTGATTCACCCTCCTGACTTCACCTTCTCCTTCTCCTTCTTCTCCTTCTTCTGCTTCACCCTCCAGACTTCACCTTCTCCTTCTCCTTCTTCTGCTTCTTCTGATTCACCCTCCAGACTTCACATTCTCCTTCTTCTTCTGCTTCTTCTGATTCACCCTCCAGACTTCACCTTCTCCTTCTCCTTATTCTGCTTCTTCTGATTCACCCTCCAGACTTCACCTTCTCCTTCTCCTTATTCTGCTTCTTCTGATTCACCCTCCAGACTTCACCTTCTCCTTCTCCTTCCTCTGCTTCTTCTGATTCACCCTCCAGACTTCACCTTCTCCTTCTCCTTCTTCTGATTCTTCTGATTCACCCTCCAGTCTTCACCTTCTCCTTCTCCATCTTCTGCTTCTTCTGATTCACCCTCCTGACTTCACCTTCTCCTTCTCCTTCTTCTACTTCTTCTGATTCACCCTCCTGACTTCACCTTCTCCTTCTCCATCTTCTACTTCCTCTGCTTCACCCTCCAGACTTCAACTTCTCCTTCTCCTTCTTCTACTTCTTCTGATTCACCTTCCAGACTTCACCTTCTCCTTCTACTTCTTCTGCTTCTTCTGATTCACCCTCCAGACTTCACCTTCTCCTTCTCCTTCTTCTGCTTCTTCTGATTCACCCTCCAGACTTCACCTTCTCCTTCTCCTTCTTCTACTTCATCTGATTCACCCTCCAGACTTCACCTTCTCCTTCTCCTTCTTCTGCTTCTTCTGATTCACCCTCCAGACTTCACCTTCTCCTTCTCCTTCGTCTACTTCTTCTGATTCACCCTCCAGACTACACCTTCTCCTTCTCCTTCTTCTACTTCTTCTGATTCACCCTCCAGACTTCACCTTCTCCTTCTCCTTCTTCTGTTTCTTCTGATTCACCCTCCAGACTTCATCTTCTCCTTCTCCTTCAACTACTTCTTCTGATTCACCCTCCAGACTTCACCTTCTCCTTCTCCTTCTTCTACTTCTTCTGATTCACCCTCCAGACTTCATCTTCTCCTTCTCCTTCTTCTGCTTCTTCTGATTCACCCTCCAGACTTCACCTTCTCCTTCTCCTTCTTCTGCTTCTTCTGATTCACCCTCCAGACTTCAACTTCTCCTTCTCCTTCTTCTACTTCTTCTGATTCACCCTCCAGACTTCACCTTCTCCTTCTCCTTCTTCTACTTCTTCTGATTCACCCTCCAGTCTTCACCTTCTCCTTCTCCTTCTTCTGTTTCTTCTGCTTCACCCTCCAGACTTCACCTTCTCCTTCTCTTTCTTCTGCTTCTTCTGATTCACCCTCCAGACTTCACCTTCTCCATCTCCTTCTTCTGATTCTTCTGATTCACCCTCCAGACTTAGCTTCTCCTTCTCCTTCTTCTGCTTCTTCTGATTCACCCTCCTGACTTCACCTTCTCCTTCTCCTTCTTCTACTTCTTCTGATTCACCCTCCTGACTTCACCTTCTCCTTCTCCTTCTTCTACTTCTTCTGCTTCACCCTCCAGACTTCACCTTCTCCTTCTCCTTCTTCTACTTCTTCTGATTCAACCTCCAGACTTCACCTTCTCCTTCTCCTTCTTCTGCTTCTTCTGATTCACCCTCCAGACTTCACCTTCTCATTCTCCTTCTTCGGCTTCTTCTGCTGCGCCCTCCAGACTTCACCTTCTCCTTCTCCTTCTTCTGCTTCTTCTGCTTCACACTCCAGACTTCACCTTCTCCTACTCCTTCTTCTGCTTCTTCTGCTGCGCCCTCCAGGCTTCATCTTTTCCTTCTCCTTCTTCTGCTTCTTCTGCTTCACCGTCCTGACTTCACCTTCTCCTTCTCCTTCTTCTACTTCTTCTGCTACACCCCCCTGACTTCACCTGCTCCTTCTCCTTCTTCTGCTTCTTCTGATTCACCCTCCTAACTTCACCTTCTCCTTCTCCTTATTCTGCTTCTTCTGATTCACCCTCCTGACTTCACCTTCTCCTTCTCCTTCTTCTGCTTCTTCTGATTCACCTTCCAGACTTCACCTTCTCCTTCTCCTTCTTCTGCTTCTTCTGATTCACCCTCCAGACTTCACCTTCTCCTTCTCCTTCTTCTGCTTCTTCTGGTTCACCCTCCAGACCTCACCTTCTCCTTCTCCTTCTTCTACTTCTTCTGATTCACCCTCCAGACTTCATCTTCTCCTTCTCCTTCTTCTGCTTCTTCTGATTCACCCTCCAGACTTCACCTTCTCCTTCTCCTTCTTCTGCTTCTTCTGATTCACCCTCCAGACTTCACCTTCTCCTTCTCCTTCTTCTACTTCTTCTGATTCACCCTCCAGACTTCACCTTCTCCTTCTCCTTCTTCTACTTTTTCTGGTTCACCCTCCAGTCTTCACCTTCTCCTTCTCCTTCTTCTGTTTCTTCTGCTTCACCCTCCAGACTTCACCTTCTCCTTCTCTTTCTTCTGCTTCTTCTGCTTCACCCTCCAGACTTCACCTTCTCCTTCTCCTTCTTCTGATTCTTCTGACTCACCCTCCAGACTTCACCTTCTCTATCTCCTTCTTCTGCTTCTTCTGATTCACCCTCCTGACTTCACCTTCTCCTTCTTCTACTTCTTCTGATTCACCCTCCTGACTTCACCTTCTCCTTCTCCTTCTTCTACTTCTTCTGCTTCACCCTCCAGACTTCACCTTCTCCTTCTCCTTCTTCTACTTCTTCTGATTCACCCTCCAGACTTCACCTTCTCCTTCTCCTTCTTCTGCTTCTTCTGATTCACCCTCCAGACTTCACCTTCTCCTTCTCTTTCTTCTGCTTCTTCTGATTCACCCTCCAGACTTCACCTTCTACTTCTCCTTCTTCTGATTCTTCTGATTCACCCTCCAGACTTCACCTTCTCCTTCTCCTTCTTCTGCTTCTTCTGATTCACCCTCCTGACTTCACCTTCTCCTTCTTCTACTTCTTCTGATTCACCCTCCTGACTTCACCTTCTCCTTCTCCTTCTTCTACTTCTTCTGCTTCACCCTCCAGACTTCACCTTCTCCTTCTCCTTCTTCTACTTCTTCTGATTCAACCTCCAGACTTCACCTTCTCCTTCTCCTTCTTCTGCTTCTTCTGATTCACCCTCCAGACTTCACCTTCTCATTCTCCTTTTTCTGCTTCTTCTGCTGCGCCCTCCAGACTTCACCTTCTCCTTCTCCTTCTTCTGCTTCTTCTGCTTCACACTCCAGACTTCACCTTCTCCTTCTCCTTCTTCTGCTTCTTCTGCTGCGCCCTCCAGGCTTCACCTTCTCCTTCTCCTTCTTCTGCTTCTTCTGCTTCACCGTCCTGACTTCACCTTCTCCTTCTCCTTCTTCTACTTCTTCTGCTACACCCCCCTGACTTCACCTGCTCCTTCTCCTTCTTCTGCTTCTTCTGATTCACCCTCCTAACTTCACCTTCTACTTCTCCTTCTTCTGCTTCTTCTGATTCACCCTCCTGACTTCACCTTCTCCTTCTCCTTCTTCTGCTTCTTCTGATTCACCCTCCAGACTTCACCTTCTCCTTCTCCTTCTTCTGCTTCTTCTGATTCACCCTCCAGACTTCACCTTCTCCTTCTCCTTCTTCTGCTTCTTCTGATTCACCCTCCAGACCTCACCTTCTCCTCCTCCTTCTTCGACTTCTTCTGATTCACCCTCCAGACTTCATCTTCTCCTTCTCCTTCTTCTGCTTCTTCTGATTCACCCTCCAGTCTTCACCTTCTCCTTCTCCTTCTTCTGTTTCTTCTGCTTCACCCTCCAGACTTCACCTTCTCCTTCTCTTTCTTCTGCTTCTTCTGATTCACCCTCCAGACTTCACCTTCTCCTTCTCCTTCTTCTGATTCTTCTGATTCACCCTCCAGACTTCACCTTCTCCTTCTCCTTCTTCTGCTTCTTCTGATTCACCCTCCTGACTTCACCTTCTCCTTCTCCTTCTTCTACTTCTTCTGATTCACCCTCCTGACTTCACCTTCTCCTTCTCCTTCTTCTCCTTCTTCTGCTTCACCCTCCAGACTTCACCTTCTCCTTCTCCTTCTTCTGCTTCTTCTGATTCACCCTCCAGACTTCACCTTCTCGTTCTTCTTCTGCTTCTTCTGATTCACCCTCCAGACTTCACCTTCTCCTTCTCCTTATTCTGCTTCTTCTGATTCACCCTCCAGACTTCACCTTCTCCTTCTCCTTATTCTGCTTCTTCTGATTCACCCTCCAGACTTCACCTTCTCCTTCTCCTTCCTCTGCTTCTTCTGATTCACCCTCCAGACTTCACCTTCTCCTTCTCCTTCTTCTGATTCTTCTGATTCACCCTCCAGTCTTCACCTTCTCCTTCTCCATCTTCTGCTTCTTCTGATTCACCCTCCTGACTTCACCTTCTACTTCTCCTTCTTCTACTTCTTCTGATTCACCCTCCTGACTTCACCTTCTCCTTCTCCATCTTCTACTTCCTCTGCTTCACCCTCCAGACTTCAACTTCTCCTTCTCCTACTTCTTCTGATTCACCTTCCAGACTTCACCTTCTCCTTCTCCTTCTTCTGCTTCTTCTGATTCACCCTCCAGACTTCACCTTCTCCTTCTCCTTCTTCTGCTTCTTCTGATTCACCCTCCAGACTTCACCTTCTCCTTCTCCTTCTTCTACTTCATCTGATTCACCCTCCAGACTTCACCTTCTCCTTCTCCTTCTTCTGCTTCTTCTGATTCACCCTCCAGACTTCACCTTCTCCTTCTCCTTCGTCTACTTCTTCTGATTCACCCTCCAGACTACACCTTCTCCTTCTCCTTCTTCTACTTCTTCTGATTCACCCTCCAGACTTTACCTTCTCCTTCTCCTTCTTCTGTTTCTTCTGATTCACCCTCCAGACTTCATCTTCTCCTTCTCCTTCAACTACTTCTTCTGATTCACCCTCCAGACTTCACCTTCTCCTTCTCCTTCTTCTACTTCTTCTGATTCTCCCTCCAGACTTCATCTTCTCCTTCTCCTTCTTCTGCTTCTTCTGATTCACCCTCCAGACTTCACCTTCTCCTTCTCCTTCTTCTGCTTCTTCTGATTCACCCTCCAGACTTCAACTTCTCCTTCTCCTTCTTCTACTTCTTCTGATTCACCCTCCAGACTTCACCTTCTCCTTCTCCTTCTTCTACTTCTTCTGATTCACCCTCCAGTCTTCACCTTCTCCTTCTCCTTCTTCTGTTTCTTCTGCTTCACCCTCCAGACTTCACCTTCTCCTTCTCTTTCTTCTGCTTCTTCTGATTCACCCTCCAGACTTCACCTTCTCCTTCTCCTTCTTCTGATTCTTCTGATTCACCCTCCAGACTTAGCTTCTCCTTCTCCTTCTTCTGCTTCTTCTGATTCACCCTCCTGACTTCACCTTCTCCTTCTCCTTCTTCTACTTCTTCTGATTCACCCTCCTGACTTCACCTTCTCCTTCTCCTTCTTCTACTTCTTCTGCTTCACCCTCCAGACTTCACCTTCTCCTTCTCCTTCTTCTACTTCTTCTGATTCAACCTCCAGACTTCACCTTCTACTTCTCCTTCTTCTGCTTCTTCTGATTCACCTTCCAGACTTCACCTTCTCATTCTCCTTCTTCTGCTTCTTCTGCTGCGCCCTCCAGACTTCACCTTCTCCTTCTCCTTCTTCTGCTTCACACTCCAGACTTCACCTTCTCCTACTCCTTCTTCTGCTTCTTCTGCTGCGCCCTCCTGGCTTCACCTTCTCCTTCTCCTTCTTCTGCTTCTTCTGCTTCACCGTCCTGACTTCACCTTCTCCTTCTCCTTCTTCTACTTCTTCTGCTACACCCCCCTGACTTCACCTGCTCCTTCTCCTTCTTCTGCTTCTTCTGATTCACCCTCCTAACTTCACCTTCTACTTCTCCTTCTTCTGCTTCTTCTGATTCACCCTCCTGACTTCACCTTCTCCTTCTCCTTCTTCTGCTTCTTCTGATTCACCCTCCAGACTTCACCTTCTCCTTCTCCTTCTTCTGCTTCTTCTGATTCACCCTCCAGACTTCACCTTCTCCTTCTCCTTCTTCTGCTTCTTCTGATTCACCCTCCAGACCTCACCTTCTCCTCCTCCTTCTTCGACTTCTTCTGATTCACCCTCCAGACTTCATCTTCTCCTTCTCCTTCTTCTGCTTCTTCTGATTCACCCTCCAGTCTTCACCTTCTCCTTCTCCTTCTTCTGTTTCTTCTGCTTCACCCTCCAGACTTCACCTTCTCCTTCTCTTTCTTCTGCTTCTTCTGATTCACCCTCCAGACTTCACCTTCTCCTTCTCCTTCTTCTGATTCTTCTGATTCACCCTCCAGACTTCACCTTCTCCTTCTCCTTCTTCTGCTTCTTCTGATTCACCCTCCTGACTTCACCTTCTCCTTCTCCTTCTTCTACTTCTTCTGATTCACCCTCCTGACTTCACCTTCTCCTTCTCCTTCTTCTCCTTCTTCTGCTTCACCCTCCAGACTTCACCTTCTCCTTCTCCTTCTTCTGCTTCTTCTGATTCACCCTCCAGACTTCACCTTCTCGTTCTTCTTCTGCTTCTTCTGATTCACCCTCCAGACTTCACCTTCTCCTTCTCCTTATTCTGCTTCTTCTGATTCACCCTCCAGACTTCACCTTCTCCTTCTCCTTATTCTGCTTCTTCTGATTCACCCTCCAGACTTCACCTTCTCCTTCTCCTTCCTCTGCTTCTTCTGATTCACCCTCCAGACTTCACCTTCTCCTTCTCCTTCTTCTGATTCTTCTGATTCACCCTCCAGTCTTCACCTTCTCCTTCTCCATCTTCTGCTTCTTCTGATTCACCCTCCTGACTTCACCTTCTCCTTCTCCTTCTTCTACTTCTTCTGATTCACCCTCCTGACTTCACCTTCTCCTTCTCCATCTTCTACTTCCTCTGCTTCACCCTCCAGACTTCAACTTCTCCTTCTCCTACTTCTTCTGATTCACCTTCCAGACTTCACCTTCTCCTTCTCCTTCTTCTGCTTCTTCTGATTCACCCTCCAGACTTCACCTTCTCCTTCTCCTTCTTCTGCTTCTTCTGATTCACCCTCCAGACTTCACCTTCTCCTTCTCCTTCTTCTACTTCATCTGATTCACCCTCCAGACTTCACCTTCTCCTTCTCCTTCTTCTGCTTCTTCTGATTCACCCTCCAGACTTCACCTTCTCCTTCTCCTTCGTCTACTTCTTCTGATTCACCCTCCAGACTACACCTTCTCCTTCTCCTTCTTCTACTTCTTCTGATTCACCCTCCAGACTTTACCTTCTCCTTCTCCTTCTTCTGTTTCTTCTGATTCACCCTCCAGACTTCATCTTCTCCTTCTCCTTCAACTACTTCTTCTGATTCACCCTCCAGACTTCACCTTCTCCTTCTCCTTCTTCTACTTCTTCTGATTCTCCCTCCAGACTTCATCTTCTCCTTCTCCTTCTTCTGCTTCTTCTGATTCACCCTCCAGACTTCACCTTCTCCTTCTCCTTCTTCTGCTTCTTCTGATTCACCCTCCAGACTTCAACTTCTCCTTCTCCTTCTTCTACTTCTTCTGATTCACCCTCCAGACTTCACCTTCTCCTTCTCCTTCTTCTACTTCTTCTGATTCACCCTCCAGTCTTCACCTTCTCCTTCTCCTTCTTCTGTTTCTTCTGCTTCACCCTCCAGACTTCACCTTCTCCTTCTCTTTCTTCTGCTTCTTCTGATTCACCCTCCAGACTTCACCTTCTCCTTCTCCTTCTTCTGATTCTTCTGATTCACCCTCCAGACTTAGCTTCTCCTTCTCCTTCTTCTGCTTCTTCTGATTCACCCTCCTGACTTCACCTTCTCCTTCTCCTTCTTCTACTTCTTCTGATTCACCCTCCTGACTTCACCTTCTCCTTCTCCTTCTTCTACTTCTTCTGCTTCACCCTCCAGACTTCACCTTCTCCTTCTCCTTCTTCTACTTCTTCTGATTCAACCTCCAGACTTCACCTTCTACTTCTCCTTCTTCTGCTTCTTCTGATTCACCTTCCAGACTTCACCTTCTCATTCTCCTTCTTCTGCTTCTTCTGCTGCGCCCTCCAGACTTCACCTTCTCCTTCTCCTTCTTCTGCTTCACACTCCAGACTTCACCTTCTCCTACTCCTTCTTCTGCTTCTTCTGCTGCGCCCTCCTGGCTTCACCTTCTCCTTCTCCTTCTTCTGCTTCTTCTGCTTCACCGTCCTGACTTCACCTTCTCCTTCTCCTTCTTCTACTTCTTCTGCTACACCCCCCTGACTTCACCTGCTCCTTCTCCTTCTTCTGCTTCTTCTGATTCACCCTCCTAACTTCACCTTCTCCTTCTCCTTATTCTGCTTCTTCTGATTCACCCTCCTGACTTCACCTTCTCCTTCTCCTTCTTCTGCTTCTTCTGATTCACCTTCCAGACATCACCTTCTCCTTCTCCTTCTTCTGCTTCTTCTGATTCACCCTCCAGACTTCACCTTCTCCTTCTCCTTCTTCTGCTTCTTCTGGTTCACCCTCCAGACCACACCTTCTCCTTCTCCTTCTTCTACTTCTTCTGATTCACCCTCCAGACTTCATCTTCTCCTTCTCCTTCTTCTGCTTCTTCTGATTCACCCTCCAGACTTCACCTTCTCCTTCTCCTTCTTCTGCTTCTTCTGATTCACCCTCCAGACTTCACCTTCTCCTTCTCCTTCTTCTACTTCTTCTGATTCACCCTCCAGACTTCACCTTCTCCTTCTCCTTCTTCTACTTCTTCTGATTCACCCTCCAGTCTTCACCTTCTCCTTCTCCTTCTTCTGTTTCTTCTGCTTCACCCTCCAGACTTCACCTTCTCCTTCTCTTTCTTCTGCTTCTTCTGCTTCACCCTCCAGACTTCACCTTCTCCTTCTCCTTCTTCTGATTCTTCTGATTCACCCTCCAGACTTCACCTTCTCTATCTCCTTCTTCTGCTTCTTCTGATTCACCCTCCTGACTTCACCTTCTCCTTCTTCTACTTCTTCTGATTCACCCTCCTGACTTCACCTTCTCCTTCTCCTTCTTCTACTTCTTCTGCTTCACCCTCCAGACTTCACCTTCTCCTTCTCCTTCTTCTACTTCTTCTGATTCACCCTCCAGACTTCACCTTCTCCTTCTCCTTCTTCTGCTTCTTCTGATTCACCCTCCAGAATTCACCTTCTCCTTCTCTTTCTTCTGCTTCTTCTGATTCACCCTCCAGACTTCACCTTCTCCTTCTCCTTCTTCTGATTCTTCTGATTCACCCTCCAGAATTCACCTTCTCCTTCTCCTTCTTCTGCTTCTTCTGATTCACCCTCCTGACTTCACCTTCTCCTTCTTCTACTTCTTCTGATTCACCCTCCTGACTTCACCTTCTCCTTCTCCTTCTTCTACTTCTTCTGCTTCACCCTCCAGACTTCACCTTCTCCTTCTCCTTCTTCTACTTCTTCTGATTCAACCTCCAGACTTCACCTTCTCCTTCTCCTTCTTCTGCTTCTTCTGATTCACCCTCCAGACATCACCTTCTCATTCTCCTTCTTCTGCTTCTTCTGCTGCGCCCTCCAGACTTCACCTTCTCCTTCTCCTTCTTCTGCTTCTTCTGCTTCACACTCCAGACTTCACCTTCTCCTTCTCCTTCTTCTGCTTCCTCTGCTGCGCCCTCCAGGCTTTACCTTCTCCTTCTCCTTCTTCTGCTTCTTCTGCTTCACCGTCCTGACTTCACCTTCTCCTTCTCCTTCTTCTACTTCTTCTGCTACACCCCCCTGACTTCACCTGCTCCTTCTCCTTCTTCTGCTTCTTCTGATTCACCCTCCTAACTTCACCTTCTACTTCTCCTTCTTCTGCTTCTTCTGATTCACCCTCCTGACTTCACTTTCTCCTTCTCCTTCTTCTGCTTCTTCTGATTCACCCTCCAGACTTCACCTTCTCCTTCTCCTTCTTCTGCTTCTTCTGATTCACCCTCCAGACTTCACCTTCTCCTTCTCCTTCTTCTGCTTCTTCTGATTCACCCTCCAGACCTCACCTTCTCCTCCTCCTTCTTCGACTTCTTCTGATTCACCCTCCAGACTTCATCTTCTCCTTCTCCTTCTTCTGCTTCTTCTGATTCACCCTCCAGACTTCACCTTCTCCTTCTCCTTCTTCTGCTTCTTCTGATTCACCTTCCAGACTTCACCTTCTCCTTCTCCTTCTTCTACTTCTTCTGATTCACCCTCCAGACTTCACCTTCTCCTTCTCCTTCTTCTACTTCTTCTGATTCACCCTCCAGTCTTCACCTTCTCCTTCTCCTTCTTCTGTTTCTTCTGCTTCACCCTCCAGACTTCACCTTCTCCTTCTCTTTCTTCTGCTTCTTCTGCTTCACCCTCCAGACTTCACCTTCTCCTTCTCCTTCTTCTGATTCTTCTGATTCACCCTCCAGACTTCACCTTCTCTATCTCCTTCTTCTGCTTCTTCTGATTCACCCTCCTGACTTCACCTTCTCCTTCTCCTTCTTCTACTTCTTCTGATTCACCCTCCTGACTTCACCTTCTCCTTCTCCTTCTTCTACTTCTTCTGCTTCACCCTCCAGACTTCACCTTCTCCTTCTCCTTCTTCTACTTCTTCTGATTCACCCTCCAGACTTCACCTTCTCCTTCTCCTTCTTCTGCTTCTTCTGATTCACCCTCCAGACTTAACCTTCTCCTTCTCCTTATTCTGCTTCTTCTGATTCACCCTCCAGACTTCACCTTCTCCTTCTCCTTCTTCTGCTTCTTCTGATTCACCCTCCAGACTTCACCTTCTCCTTCTCCTTCTTCTGCTTCTTCTGATTCACCCTCCAGACTTCACCTTCTCCTTCTCCTTCTTCTACTTCTTCTGATTCACCCTCCAGACTTCACCTTCTCCTTCTCCTTCTTCTGCTTCTTCTGATTCACCCTTCTGACTTCACCTTCTCCTTCTCCTTCTTCTACATCTTCTGATTCACCCTCCAGACTTCACCTTCTCCTTCTCCTTCTTCTGCTTCTTCTGATTCACCCTCCAGACCTCACCTTCTCCTCCTCCTTCTTCGACTTCTTCTGATTCACCCTCCAGACTTCATCTTCTCCTTCTCCTTCTTCTGCTTCTTCTGATTCACCCTCCAGTCTTCACCTTCTCCTTCTCCTTCTTCTGTTTCTTCTGCTTCACCCTCCAGACTTCACCTTCTCCTTCTCTTTCTTCTGCTTCTTCTGATTCACCCTCCAGACTTCACCTTCTCCTTCTCCTTCTTCTGATTCTTCTGATTCACCCTCCAGACTTCACCTTCTCCTTCTCCTTCTTCTGCTTCTTCTGATTCACCCTCCTGACTTCACCTTCTCCTTCTCCTTCTTCTACTTCTTCTGATTCACCCTCCTGACTTCACCTTCTCCTTCTCCTTCTTCTCCTTCTTCTGCTTCACCCTCCAGACTTCACCTTCTCCTTCTCCTTCTTCTGCTTCTTCTGATTCACCCTCCAGACTTCACCTTCTCCTTCTTCTTCTGCTTCTTCTGATTCACCCTCCAGACTTCACCTTCTCCTTCTCCTTATTCTGATTCTTCTGATTCACCCTCCAGACTTCACCTTCTCATTCTCCTTCTTCTGCTTCTTCTGCTGCGCCCTCCAGACTTCACCTTCTCCTTCTCCTTCTTCTGCTTCTTCTGCTTCACACTCCAGACTTCACCTTCTCCTTCTCCTTCTTCTGCTTCCTCTGCGGCGCCCTCCAGGCTTCACCTTCTCCTTCTCCTTCTTCTGCTTCTTCTGCTTCACCGTCCTGACTTCACCTTCTCCTTCTCCTTCTTCTACTTCTTCTGCTACACCCCCCTGACTTCACCTGCTCCTTCTCCTTCTTCTGCTTCTTCTGATTCACCCTCCTAACCTCACCTTCTCCTTCTCCTTCTTCTGCTTCTTCTGATTCACCCTCCTGACTTCACCTTCTCCTTTTCCTTCTTCTGCTTCTTCTGATTCACCCTCCAGACTTCACCTTCTCCTTCTCCTTCTTCTGCTTCTTCTGATTCACCCTCCAGACTTCACCTTCTCCTTCTCCTTCTTCTGCTTCTTCTGATTCACCCTCCAGACCTCACCTTCTCCTTCTCCTTCTTCTACTTCTTCTGATTCACCCTCCAGACTTCATCTTCTCCTTCTCCTTCTTCTGCTTCTTCTGATTCACCCTCCAGACCTCACCTTCTCCTTCTCCTTCTTCTACTTCTTCTGATTCACCCTCCAGACTTCATCTTCTCCTTCTCCTTCTTCTGCTTCTTCTGATTCACCCTCCAGACTTCACCTTCTCCTTCTCCTTCTTCTGCTTCTTCTGATTCACCCTCCAGACTTCACCTTCTCCTTTTCCTTCTTCTACTTCTTCTGATTCACCCTCCAGACTTCACCTTCTCCTTCTCCTTCTTCTACTTCTTCTGATTCACCCTCCAGTCTTCACCTTCTCCTTCTCCTTCTTCTGTTTCTTCTGCTTCACCCTCCAGACTTCAACATCTCCTTCTCTTTCTTCTGCTTCTTCTGCTTCACCCTCCAGACTTCACCTTCTCCTTCTCCTTCTTCTGATTCTTCTGATTCAACCTCCAGACTTCACCTTCTCTATCTCCTTCTTCTGCTTCTTCTGATTCACCCTCCTGACTTCACCTTCTCCTTCTCCTTCTTCTACTTCATCTGATTCACCCTCCTGACTTCACCTTCTCCTTCTCCTTCTTCTGCTTCTTCTGATTCACCCTCCAGACTTAACCTTCTCCTTCTCCTTATTCTGCTTCTTCTGATTCACCCTCCAGACTTCACCTTCTCCTTCTCCTTCTTCTGCTTCTTCTGATTCACCCTCCAGACTTCACCTTCTCCTTCTCCTTCTTCTGCTTCTTCTGATTCACCCTCCAGACTTCACCTTCTCCTTCTCCTTCTTCTACTTCTTCTGATTCACCCTCCAGACTTCACCTTCTCCTTCTCCTTCTTCTGCTTCTTCTGATTCACCCTCCTGACTTCACCTTCTCCTTGTCCTTCTTCTACATCTTCTGATTCACCCTCCTGACTTCACCTTCTCCTTCTCCTTCTTCTACTTCTTCTGCTTCACCCTCCAGACTTCACCTTCTCCTTCTCCTTCTTCTACTTCTTCTGATTCACCCTCCAGACTTCACCTTCTCCTTCTCCTTCTTCTACTTCTTCTGATTCACCCTCCAGACTTCACCTTCTCCTTCTCCTTCTTCTGCTTCTTCTGATTCACCCTCCAGACTTCACCTTCTCCTTCTCCTTCGTCTACTTCTTCTGATTCACCCTCCAGACTTCATCTTCTCCTTCTCCTTCTTCTGCTTCTTCTGATTCACCCTCCAGACTTCACCTTCTCCTTCTCCTTCTTCTGCTTCTTCTGATTCACCCTCCAGACTTCAACTTCTCCTTCTCCTTCTTCTACTTCTTCTGATTCACCCTCCAGACTTCACCTTCTCCTTCTCCTTCTTCTACTTCTTCTGATTCACCCTCCAGTCTTCACCTTCTCCTTCTCCTTCTTCTGTTTCTTCTGCTTCACCCTCCAGACTTCACCTTCTCCTTCTCTTTCTTCTGCTTCTTCTGATTCACCCTCCAGACTTCACCTTCTCCTTCTCCTTCTTCTGATTCTTTTGGTTCACCCTCCAGACTTCACCTTCTCCTTCTCCTTCTTCTGCTTCTTCTGATTCACCCTCCTGACTTCACCTTCTCCTTCTTCTTTTTCTACTTCTTCTGATTCACCCTCCTGACTTCACCTTCTCCTTCTCCTTCTTCTACTTCTTCTGCTTCACCCTCCAGACTTCACCTTCTCCTTCTCCTTCTTCTACTTCTTCTGATTCACCCTCCAGACTTCACCTTCTCCTTCTCCTTCTTCTGCTTCTTCTGATTCACCCTCCAGACTTCACCTTCTCATTCTCCTTCTTCTGCTTCTTCTGCTGCGCCCTCCAGACTTCACCTTCTCCTTCTCCTTCTTCTGCTTCTTCTGCTTCACACTCCAGACTTCACCTTCTCCTTCTCCTTCTTCTGCTTCTTCTGCTGCGCCCTCCAGGCTTCACCTTCTCCTTCTCCTTCTTCTGCTTCTTCTGCTTCATCGTCCTGACTTCACCTTCTCCTTCTCCTTCTTCTACTTCTTCTGCTACACCCCCCTGACTTCACCTGCTCCTTCTCCTTTTTCTGCTTCTTCTGATTCACCCTCCTAACTTCACCTTCTCCTTCTCCTTCTTCTGCTTCTTCTGATTCACCCTCCTGACTTCACCTTCTCCTTCTCCTTCTTCTGCTTCTTCTGATTCACCCTCCAGACTTCACCTTCTCCTTCTCCTTCTTCTGCTTCTTCTGATTCACCCTCCAGACTTCACCTTCTCCTTCTCCTTCTTCTGCTTCTTCTGATTCACCCTCCAGACCTCACCTTCTCCTTCTCCTTCTTCTACTTCTTCTGATTCACCCTCCAGACTTCATCTTCTCCTTCTCCTTCTTCTGCTTCTTCTGATTCACCCTCCAGACTTCACCTTCTCCTTCTCCTTCTTCTGCTTCTTCTGATTCACCCTCCAGTCTTCACCTTCTCCTTCTCCTTCTTCTACTTCTTCTGATTCACCCTATATACTTCACCTTCTCCTTCTCCTTCTTCTACTTCTTCTAATTCTCCCTCCAGTCTTCACCTTCTCCTTCTCCTTCTTCTGTTTCTTCTGCTTCACCCTCCAGACTTCACCTTCTCCTTCTCTTTCTTCTGCTTCTTCTGCTTCACCCTCCAGACTTCACCTTCTCCTTCTCCTTCTTCTGATTCTTCTGATTCACCCTCAAGACTTCACCTTCTATATCTCCTTCTTCTGCTTCTTCTGATTCACCCTCCTGACTTCACCTTCTCCTTCTCCTTCTTCTACTCCTTCTGATTGACCCTCCTGACTTCACCTTCTCCTTCTCCTTCTTCTACTTCTTCTGCTTCACCCTCCAGACTTCACCTTCTCCTTCTCCTTCTTCTACTTCTTCTGATTCACCCTCCCGACTTCACCTTCTCCTTCTCCTTCTTCTGCTTCTTCTGATTCACCCTCCAGACTTCACCTTCTCCTTCTCCTTATTCTGCTTCTTCTGATTCACCCTCCAGACTTCACCTTCTCCTTCTCCTTCTTCTGCTTCTTCTGATTCACCCTCCAGACTTCACCTTCTCCTTCTCCTTCTTCTGCTTCTTCTGATTCACCCTCCAGACTTCACCTTCTCCTTCTCCTTCTTCTACTTCTTCTGATTCACCCTCCAGACTTCACCTTCTCCTTCTCCTTCTTCTGCTTCTTCTGATTCACCCTCCTGACTTCACCTTCTCCTTCTCCTTCTTCTACATCTTCTGATTCACCCTCCTGACTTCACCTTCACCTTCTCCTTCTTCTACTTCTTCTGCTTCACCCTCCAGACTTCACCTTCTCCTTCTCCTTCTTCTACTTCTTCTGATTCACCCTCCAGACTTCACCTTCTCCTTCTCCTTCTTCTACTTCTTCTGATTCACCCTCCAGACTTCACCTTCTCCTTCTCCTTCTTCTACTTCTTCTGATTCACCCTCCAGACTTCACCTTCTCCTTCTCCTTCTTCTGCTTCTTCTGATTCACCCTCCAGACTTCACCTTCTCCTTCTCCTTATTCTGCTTCTTCTGAATCACCCTCCAGACTTCACCTTCTCCTTCTCCTTCTTCTGCTTCTTCTGATTCACCCTCCAGACTTCACCTTCTCCTTCTCCTTCTTCTGATTCTTCTGATTCACCCTCCAGACTTCACCTTCTCCTTCTCCTTCTTCTGCTTCTTCTGATTCACCCTCCTGACTTCACCTTCTCCTTCTCCTTCTTCTACATCTTCTGATTCACCCTCCTGACTTCACCTTCTCCTTCTCCTTCTTCTACTTCTTCTGCTTCACCCTCCAGACTTCACCTTCTCCTTCTCCTTCTTCTACGTCTTCTGATTCACCCTCCAGACTTCACCTTCTCCTTCTCCTTCTTCTACTTCTTCTGATTCACCCTCCAGACTTCAGCTTCTCCTTCTCCTTCTTCTGCTTCTTCTGATTCAACCTCCAGACTTCACCTTCTCCTTCTCCTTATCCTGCTTCTTCTGAATCACCCTCCAGACTTCACCTTCTCCTTCTCCTTCTTCTGCTTCTTCTGATTCACCCTCCAGACTTCACCTTCTCCTTCTCCTTATTCTGCTTCTTCTGATTCACCCTCCAGACTTCACCTTCTCCTTCTCCTTATTCTGCTTCTTTTGATTCACCCTCCAGACTTCACCTTCTCCTTCTCCTTCCTCTGCTTCTTCTGATTCACCCTCCAGACTTCACCTTCTCCTTCTCCTTCTTCTGATTCTTCTGATTCACCCTCCAGACCTCACCTTCTCCTTCTCCATCTTCTGCTTCTTCTGATTCACCCTCCTGACTTCACCTTCTCCTTCTCCTTCTTCTACTTCTTCTGATTCACCCTCCTGACTTCACCTTCTCCTTCTCCATCTTCTACTTCTTCTGCTTCACCCTCCAGACTTCAACTTCTCCTTCTCCTTCTTCTACTTCTTCTGATTCACCCTCCAGACTTCACCTTCTCCTTCTCCTTCTTCTGCTTCTTCTGATTCACCCTCCAGACTTCACCTTCTCCTTCTCCTTCTTCTGCTTCTTCTGATTCACCCTCCAGACTTCACCTTCTCCTTCTCCTTCTTCTACTTCTTCTGATTCACCCTCCAGACTTCACCTTCTCCTTCTCCTTCTTCTGCTTCTTCTGATTAACCCTCCAGACTTCACCTTCTCCTTCTCCTTCGTCTACTTCTTCTGATTCACCCTCCAGACTTCATCTTCTCCTTCTCCTTCTTCTGCTTCTTCTGATTCACCCTCCAGACTTCACCTTCTCCTTCTCCTTCTTCTGCTTCTTCTGATTCACCCTCCAGACTTCAACTTCTCCTTCTCCTTCTTCTACTTCTTCTGATTCACCCTCCAGACTTCACCTTCTCCTTCTCCATCTTCTACTTCTTCTGATTCACCCTCCAGTCTTCACCTTCTCCTTCTCCTTCTTCTGTTTCTTCTGCTTCACCCTCCAGACTTCACCTTCTCCTTCTCTATCTTCTGCTTCTTCTGATTCACCCTCCAGACTTCACCTTCTCCTTCTCCTTCTTCTGATTCTTCTGATTCACCCTCCAGACTTCACCTTCTCCTTCTCCTTCTTCTGATTCACCCTCCTGACTTCACCTTCTCCTTCTCCTTCTTCTACTTCTTCTGATTCACCCTCCTGACTTCACCTTCTCCTTCTCCTTCTTCTACTTCTTCTGCTTCACCCTCCAGACTTCACCTTCTCCTTCTCCTTCTTCTACTTCTTCTGATTCACCCTCCAGACTTCACCTTCTCCTTCTCCTTCTTCTGCTTCTTCTGATTCACCCTCCAGACTTCACCTTCTCATTCTCCTTCTTCTGCTTCTTCTGCTGCGCCCTCCAGACTTCACCTTCTCCTTCTCCTTCTTCTGCTTCTTCTGCTTCACACTCCAGACTTCACCTTCTCCTTCTCCTTCTTCTGCTTCTTCTGCTGCGCCCTCCAGACTTCACCTTCTCCTTCTCCTTCTTCTGCTTCTTCTGCTTCATCGTCCTGACTTCACCTTCTCCTTCTCCTTCTTCTACTTCTTCTGCTACACCCCCCTGACTTCACCTGCTCCTTCTCCTTTTTCTGCTTCTTCTGATTCACCCTCCTAACTTCACCTTCTCCTTCTCCTTCTTCTTCTTCTTCTGATTCACCCTCCTGACTTCACCTTCTCCTTCTCCTTCTTCTGCTTCTTCTGATTCACCCTCCAGACTTCACCTTCTCCTTCTCCTTCTTCTGCTTCTTCTGATTCACCCTCCAGACTTCACCTTCTCCTTCTCCTTCTTCTGCTTCTTCTGATTCACCCTCCAGACCTCACCTTCTCCTTCTCCTTCTTCTACTTCTTCTGAGTCACCCTCCAGACTTCATCTTCTCCTTCTCCTTCTTCTGCTTCTTCTGATTCACCCTCCAGACTTCACCTTCTCCTTCTCCTTCTTCTGCTTCTTCTGATTCACCCTCCAGACTTCACCTTCTCCTTCTCCTTCTTCTACTTCTTCTGATTCACCCTATAGACTTCACCTTCTCCTTCTCCTTCTTCTACTTCTTCTGATTCACCCTCCAGTCTTCACCTTCTCCTTCTCCTTCTTCTGTTTCTTCTGCTTCACCCTCCAGACTTCACCTTCTCCTTCTCTTTCTTCTGCTTCTTCTGCTTCACCCTCCAGACTTCACCTTCTCCTTCTCCTTCTTCTGATTCTTCTGATTCACCCTCAAGACTTCACCTTCTATATCTCCTTCTTCTGCTTCTTCTGATTCACCCTCCTTACTTCACCTTCTCCTTCTCCTTCTTCTACTTCTTCTGATTCACCCTCCTGACTTCACCTTCTCCTTCTCCTTCTTCTACTTCTTCTGCTTCACCCTCCAGACTTCACCTTCTCCTTCTCCTTCTTCTACTTCTTCTGATTCCCCCTCCCGACTTCACCTTCTCCTTCTCCTTCTTCTGCTTCTTCTGATTCACCCTCCAGACTTCACCTTCTCCTTCTCCTTATTCTGCTTCTTCTGATTCACCCTCCAGACTTCACCTTCTCCTTCTCCTTCTTCTGCTTCTTCTGATTCACCCTCCAGACTTCACCTTCTCCTTCTCCTTCTTCTGCTTCTTCTGATTCACCCTCCAGACTTCACCTTCTCCTTCTCCTTCTTCTACTTCTTCTGATTCACCCTCCAGACTTCACCTTCTCCTTCTCCTTCTTCTGCTTCTTCTGATTCACCCTCCTGACTTCACCTTCTCCTTCTCCTTCTTCTACATCTTCTGATTCACCCTCCTGACTTCACCTTCTCCTTCTCCTTCTTCTACTTCTTCTGCTTCACCCTCCAGACTTCACCTTCTCCTTCTCCTTCTTCTACTTCTTCTGATTCACCCTCCAGACTTCACCTTCTCCTTCTCCTTCTTCTACTTCTTCTGATTCACCCTCCAGACATCACCTTCTCCTTCTCCTTCTTCTACTTCTTCTGATTCACCCTCCAGACTTCACCTTCTCCTTCTCCTTCTTCTGCTTCTTCTGATTCACCCTCCAGACTTCACCTTCTCCTTCTCCTTATTCTGCTTCTTCTGAATCACCCTCCAGACTTCACCTTCTCCTTCTCCTTCTTCTGCTTCTTCTGATTCACCCTCCAGACTTCACCTGTTCCTTCTCCTTCTTCTGCTTCTTCTGATTCACCCTCCAGACTTCACCTTCTCCTTCTCCTTCTTCTGCTTCTTCTGATTCACCCTCCAGACTTCACCTTCTCCTTCTCCTTCTTCTACGTCTTCTGATTCACACTCCAGTTTTCACCTTCTCCATTTCCTTCTTCTGCTTCTTCTGATTCACCCTCCAGACTTCACCTTCTCCTTCTCCTTCATCTACTTCTTCTGATTCACCCTCCAGACTTCACCTTCTCCTTCTCCTTCTTCTGCTTCTTCTGATTCACCCTCCAGACTTCACCTTCTCCTTCTCCTTCTTCTGCTTCTTCTGATTCACCCTCCAGACTTCACCTTCTCCTTCTCCTTCTTCTACTTCTTCTGATTCACCCTCCAGACTTCACCTTCTCCTTCTCCTTCGTCTACTTCTTCTGATTCACCCTCCAGACTACACCTTCTCCTTCTCCTTCTTCTACTTCTTCTGATTCATCCTCCAGACTTCACCTTCTCCTGCTCCTTCTTCTGTTTCTTCTGATTCACACTCCAGACTTCATCTTCTCCTTCTCCTTCTTCTACTTCTTCTGATTCACCCTCCAGACTTCACCTTCTCCTTCTCCTTCTTCTACTTCTTCTGATTCACCCTCCAGACTTCATCTTCTCCTTCTCCTTCTTCTGCTTCTTCTGATTCACCCTCCAGACTTCACCTTCTCCTTTTCCTTCTTCTGCTTCTTCTGATTCACCCTCCAGACTTCAACTTCTCCTTCTCCTTCTTCTACTTCTTCTGATTCACCCTCCAGACTTCACCTTCTCCTTCTCCTTCTTCTACTTCTTCCGATTCACCCTCCAGACTTCATCTTCTCCTTCTCCTTCTTCTGCTTCTTCTGATTCACCCTCCAGACTTCACCTTCTCCTTCTCCTTCTTCTGCTTCTTCTGATTCACCCTCCAGACTTCACCTTCTCCTTCTCCTTCTTCTACTTCTTCTGATTCACCCTCCAGACTTCACCTTCTCCTTCTCCTTCTTCTACTTCTTCTGATTCACCCTCCAGTCTTCACCTTCTCCTTCTCCTTCTTCTGTTTCTTCTGCTTCACCCTCCAGACTTCACCTTCTCCTTCTCTTTCTTCTGCTTCTTCTGATTCACCCTCCAGACTTCACCTTCTGCTTCTCCTTCTTCTGATTCTTCTGATTCACCCTCCAGACTTCACCTTCTCCTTCTCCTTCTTCTGCTTCTTCTGATTCACCCTCCTGACTTCACCTTCTCCTTCTGCTTCTTCTACTTCTTCTGATTCACCCTCCTGACTTCAGCTTCTCCTTCTCCTTCTTCTACTTCTTCTCCTTCACCCTCCAGACTTCACCTTCTCCTTCTCCTTCTTCTGCTTCTTCTGATTCACCCTCCAGACTTCACCTTCTCCTTCTCCTTATTCTGCTTCTTCTGATTCACCCTCCAGACTTCACCTTCTCCTTCTCCTTATTCTGCTTCTTTTGATTCACCCTCCAGACTTCACCTTCTCCTTCTCCTTCCTCTGCTTCTTCTGATTCACCCTCCAGACTTCACCTTCTCCTTCTCCTTCTTCTGATTCTTCTGATTCACCCTCCAGACTTCACCTTCTCCTTCTCCATCTTCTGCTTCTTCTGATTCACCCTCCTGACTTCACCTTCTCCTTCTCCTTCTTCTACTTCTTCTGATTCACCCTCCTGACTTCACCTTCTCCTTCTCCATCTTCTTCTTCTTCTGCTTCACCCTCCAGACTTCAACTTCTCCTTCTCCTTCTTCTACTTCTTCTGATTCACCCTCCAGACTTCACCTTCTCCTTCTCCTTCTTCTGCTTCTTCTGATTCACCCTCCAGGCTTCACCTTCTCCTTCTCCTTCTTCTGCTTCTTCTGATTCACCCTCCTGACTTCACCTTCTCCTTCTCCTTCTTCTACTTCTTCTGATTCACCCTCCAGACTTCACCTTCTCCTTCTCCTTCTTCTGCTTCTTCTGATTCACCCTCCAGACTTCACCTTCTCCTTCTCCTTCGTCTACTTCTTCTGATTCACCCTCCAGACTTCATCTTCTCCTTCTCCTTCTTCTGCTTCTTCTGATTCACCCTCCAGACTTCACCTTCTCCTTCTCCTTCTTCTGCTTCTTCTGATTCACCCTCCAGACTTCAACTTCTCCTTCTCCTTCTTCTACTTCTTCTGATTCACCCTCCAGACTTCACCTTCTCCTTCTCCTTCTTCTACTTCTTCTGATTCACCCTCCAGTCTTCACCTTCTCCTTCTCCTTCTTCTGTTTCTTCTGCTTCACCCTCCAGACTTCACCTTCTCCTTCTCTTTCTTCTGCTTCTTCTGATTCACCCTCCAGACTTCACCTTCTCCTTCTCCTTCTTCTGATTCTTCTGATTCACCCTCCAGACTTCACCTTCTCCTTCTCCTTCTTCTGCTTCTTCTGATTCACCCTCCTGACTTCACCTTCTCCTTCTCCTTCTTCTACTTCTTCTGATTCACCCTCCTGACTTCACCTTCTCCTTCTCCTTCTTCTACTTCTTCTGCTTCACCCTCCAGACTTCACCTTCTCCTTCTCCTTCTTCTACTTCTTCTGATTCACCCTCCAGACTTCACCTTCTCCTTCTCCTTCTTCTGCTTCTTCTGATTCACCCTCCAGACTTCACCTTCTCATTCTCCTTCTTCTGCTTCTTCTGCTGCGCCCTCCAGACTTCACCTTCTCCTTCTCCTTCTTCTGCTTCTTCTGCTTCACACTCCAGACTTCACCTTCTCCTTCTCCTTCTTCTGCTTCTTCTGCTGCGCCCTCCAGGCTTCACCTTCTCCTTCTCCTTCTTCTGCTTCTTCTGCTTCATCGTCCTGACTTCACCTTCTCCTTCTCCTTCTTCTACTTCTTCTGCTACACCCCCCTGACTTCACCTGCTCCTTCTCCTTTTTCTGCTTCTTCTGATTCACCCTCCTAACTTCACCTTCTCCTTCTCCTTCTTCTGCTTCTTCTGATTCACCCTCCTGACTTCACCTTCTCCTTCTCCTTCTTCTGCTTCTTCTGATTCACCCTCCAGACTTCACCTTCTCCTTCTCCTTCTTCTGCTTCTTCTGATTCACCCTCCAGACTTCACCTTCTCCTTCTCCTTCTTCTGCTTCTTCTGATTCACCCTCCAGACCTCACCTTCTCCTTCTCCTTCTTCTACTTCTTCTGATTCACCCTCCAGACTTCATCTTCTCCTTCTCCTTCTTCTGCTTCTTCTGATTCACCCTCCAGACTTCACCTTCTCCTTCTCCTTCTTCTGCTTCTTCTGATTCACCCTCCAGTCTTCACCTTCTCCTTCTCCTTCTTCTACTTCTTCTGATTCACCCTATAGACTTCGCCTTCTCCTTCTCCTTCTTCTACTTCTTCTGATTCTCCCTCCAGTCTTCACCTTCTCCTTCTCCTTCTTCTGTTTCTTCTGCTTCACCCTCCAGACTTCACCTTCTCCTTCTCTTTCTTCTGCTTCTTCTGCTTCACCCTCCAGACTTCACCTTCTCCTTCTCCTTCTTCTGATTCTTCTGATTCACCCTCAAGACTTCACCTTCTATATCTCCTTCTTCTGCTTCTTCTGATTCACCCTCCTGACTTCACCTTCTCCTTCTCCTTCTTCTACTCCTTCTGATTCACCCTCCTGACTTCACCTTCTCCTTCTCCTTCTTCTACTTCTTCTGCTTCACCCTCCAGACTTCACCTTCTCCTTCTCCTTCTTCTACTTCTTCTGATTCACCCTCCCGACTTCCCCTTCTCCTTCTCCTTCTTCTGCTTCTTCTGATTCACCCTCCAGACTTCACCTTCTCCTTCTCCTTATTCTGCTTCTTCTGATTCACCCTCCAGACTTCACCTTCTCCTTCTCCTTCTTCTGCTTCTTCTGATTCACCCTCCTGACTTCACCTTCTCCTTCTCCTTCTTCTACATCTTCTGATTCACCCTCCTGACTTCACCTTCTCCTTCTCCTTCTTCTACTTCTTCTGCTTCACCCTCCAGACTTCACCTTCTCCTTCTCCTTCTTCTACTTCTTCTGATTCACCCTCCAGACTTCACCTTCTCCTTCTCCTTCTTCTACTTCTTCTGATTCACCCTCCAGACTTCACCTTCTCCTTCTCCTTCTTCTACTTCTTCTGATTCACCCTCCAGACTTCACCTTCTCCTTCTCCTTCTTCTGCTTCTTCTGATTCACCCTCCAGACTTCACCTTCTCCTTCTCCTTATTCTGCTTCTTCTGAATCACCCTCCAGACTTCACCTTCTCCTTCTCCTTCTTCTGCTTCTTCTGATTCACCCTCCAGACTTCACCTGTTCCTTCTCCTTCTTCTGCTTCTTCTGATTCACCCTCCAGACTTCACCTTCTCCTTCTCCTTCTTCTACTTCTTCTGATTCACCCTCCAGACTTCACCTTCTCCATCTCCTTCTTCTGCTTCTTCTGATTCACCCTCCAGACTTCCACTTCTCCTTCTCCTTCGTCTACTTCTTCTGATTCACCCTCCAGACTTCACCTTCTCCTTCTCCTTCTTCTGCTTCTTCTGATTCACCCTCCAGACTTCACCTTCTCCTTCTCCTTCTTCTACTTCTTCTGATTCACCCTCCAGACTTCACCTTCTCCTTCTCTTTCTTCTGCTTCTTCTGATTCACCCTCCAGACTTCACCTTCTCCTTCTCCTTCTTCTGATTCTTCTGATTCACCCTCCAGACTTCACCTTCTCCTTCTCCTTCTTCTGCTTCTTCTGATTCACCCTCCTGACTTCACCTTCTCCTTCTCCTTCTTCTACATCTTCTGATTCACCCTCCTGACTTCACCTTCTCCTTCTCCTTCTTCTACTTCTTCTGCTTCACCCTCCAGACTTCACCTTCTCCTTCTCCTTCTTCTACGTCTTCTGATTCACCCTCCAGACTTCACCTTCTCCTTCTCCTTCTTCTACTTCTTCTGATTCACCCTCCAGACTTCAGCTTCTCCTTCTCCTTCTTCTGCTTCTTCTGATTCAACCTCCAGACTTCACCTTCTCCTTCTCCTTATCCTGCTTCTTCTGAATCACCCTCCAGACTTCACCTTCTCCTTCTCCTTCTTCTGCTTCTTCTGATTCACCCTCCAGACTTCACCTTCTCCTTCTCCTTATTCTGCTTCTTCTGATTCACCCTCCAGACTTCACCTTCTCCTTCTCCTTATTCTGCTTCTTTTGATTCACCCTCCAGACTTCACCTTCTCCTTCTCCTTCCTCTGCTTCTTCTGATTCACCCTCCAGACTTCACCTTCTCCTTCTCCTTCTTCTGATTCTTCTGATTCACCCTCCAGACTTCACCTTCTCCTTCTCCATCTTCTGCTTCTTCTGATTCACCCTCCTGACTTCACCTTCTCCTTCTCCTTCTTCTACTTCTTCTGATTCACCCTCCTGACTTCACCTTCTCCTTCTCCATCTTCTACTTCTTCTGCTTCACCCTCCAGACTTCAACTTCTCCTTCTCCTTCTTCTACTTCTTCTGATTCACCCTCCAGACTTCACCTTCTCCTTCTCCTTCTTCTGCTTCTTCTGATTCACCCTCCAGACTTCACCTTCTCCTTCTCCTTCTTCTGCTTCTTCTGATTCACCCTCCAGACTTCACCTTCTCCTTCTCCTTCTTCTACTTCTTCTGATTCACCCTCCAGACTTCACCTTCTCCTTCTCCTTCTTCTGCTTCTTCTGATTAACCCTCCAGACTTCACCTTCTCCTTCTCCTTCGTCTACTTCTTCTGATTCACCCTCCAGACTTCATCTTCTCCTTCTCCTTCTTCTGCTTCTTCTGATTCACCCTCCAGACTTCACCTTCTCCTTCTCCTTCTTCTGCTTCTTCTGATTCACCCTCCAGACTTCAACTTCTCCTTCTCCTTCTTCTACTTCTTCTGATTCACCCTCCAGACTTCACCTTCTCCTTCTCCTTCTTCTACTTCTTCTGATTCACCCTCCAGTCTTCACCTTCTCCTTCTCCTTCTTCTGTTTCTTCTGCTTCACCCTCCAGACTTCACCTTCTCCTTCTCTTTCTTCTGCTTCTTCTGATTCACCCTCCAGACTTCACCTTCTCCTTCTCCTTCTTCTGATTCTTCTGATTCACCCTCCAGACTTCACCTTCTCCTTCTCCTTCTTCTGCTTCTTCTGATTCACCCTCCTGACTTCACCTTCTCCTTCTCCTTCTTCTACTTCTTCTGATTCACCCTCCTGACTTCACCTTCTCCTTCTCCTTCTTCTACTTCTTCTGCTTCACCCTCCAGACTTCACCTTCTCCTTCTCCTTCTTCTACTTCTTCTGATTCACCCTCCAGACTTCACCTTCTCCTTCTCCTTCTTCTGCTTCTTCTGATTCACCCTCCAGACTTCACCTTCTCATTCTCCTTCTTCTGCTTCTTCTGCTGCGCCCTCCAGACTTCACCTTCTCCTTCTCCTTCTTCTGCTTCTTCTGCTTCACACTCCAGACTTCACCTTCTCCTTCTCCTTCTTCTGCTTCTTCTGCTGCGCCCTCCAGACTTCACCCTCTCCTTCTCCTTCTTCTGCTTCTTCTGCTTCATCGTCCTGACTTCACCTTCTCCTTCTCCTTCTTCTACTTCTTCTGCTACACCCCCCTGACTTCACCTGCTCCTTCTCCTTTTTCTGCTTCTTCTGATTCACCCTCCTAACTTCACCTTCTCCTTCTCCTTCTTCTGCTTCTTCTGATTCACCCTCCTGACTTCACCGTCTCCTTCTCCTTCTTCTGCTTCTTCTGATTCACCCTCCAGACTTCACCTTCTCCTTCTCCTTCTTCTGCTTCTTCTGATTCACCCTCCAGACCTCACCTTCTCCTTCTCCTTCTTCTACTTCTTCTGAGTCACCCTCCAGACTTCATCTTCTCCTTCTCCTTCTTCTGCTTCTTCTGATTCACCCTCCAGACTTCACCTTCTCCTTCTCCTTCTTCTGCTTCTTCTGATTCACCCTCCAGACTTCACCTTCTCCTTCTCCTTCTTCTACTTCTTCTGATTCACCCTATAGACTTCACCTTCTCCTTCTCCTTCTTCTACTTCTTCTGATTCACCCTCCAGTCTTCACCTTCTCCTTCTCCTTCTTCTGTTTCTTCTGCTTCACCCTCCAGACTTCACCTTCTCCTTCTCTTTCTTCTGCTTCTTCTGCTTCACCCTCCAGACTTCACCTTCTCCTTCTCCTTCTTCTGATTCTTCTGATTCACCCTCAAGACTTCACCTTCTATATCTCCTTCTTCTGCTTCTTCTGATTCACCCTCCTGACTTCACCTTCTCCTTCTCCTTCTTCTACTTCTTCTGATTCACCCTCCTGACTTCACCTTCTCCTTCTCCTTCTTCTACTTCTTCTGCTTCACCCTCCAGACTTCACCTTCTCCTTCTCCTTCTTCTACTTCTTCTGATTCCCCCTCCCGACTTCACCTTCTCCTTCTCCTTCTTCTGCTTCTTCTGATTCACCCTCCAGACTTCACCTTCTCCTTCTCCTTATTCTGCTTCTTCTGATTCACCCTCCAGACTTCACCTTCTCCTTCTCCTTCTTCTGCTTCTTCTGATTCACCCTCCAGACTTCACCTTCTCCTTCTCCTTCTTCTGCTTCTTCTGATTCACCCTCCAGACTTCACCTTCTCCTTCTCCTTCTTCTACTTCTTCTGATTCACCCTCCAGACTTCACCTTCTCCTTCTCCTTCTTCTGCTTCTTCTGATTCACCCTCCTGACTTCACCTTCTCCTTCTCCTTCTTCTACATCTTCTGATTCACCCTCCTGACTTCACCTTCTCCTTCTCCTTCTTCTACTTCTTCTGCTTCACCCTCCAGACTTCACCTTCTCCTTCTCCTTCTTGTACTTCTTCTGATTCACCCTCCAGACTTCACCTTCTCCTTCTCCTTCTTCTACTTCTTCTGATTCACCCTCCAGACATCACCTTCTCCTTCTCCTTCTTCTACTTCTTCTGATTCACCCTCCAGACTTCACCTTCTCCTTCTCCTTCTTCTGCTTCTTCTGATTCACCCTCCAGACTTCACCTTCTCCTTCTCCTTATTCTGCTTCTTCTGAATCACCCTCCAGACTTCACCTTCTCCTTCTCCTTCTTCTGCTTCTTCTGATTCACCCTCCAGACTTCACCTGTTCCTTCTCCTTCTTCTGCTTCTTCTGATTCACCCTCCAGACTTCACCTTCTCCTTCTCCTTCTTCTACTTCTTCTGATTCACCCTCCAGACTTCACCTTCTCCATCTCCTTCTTCTGCTTCTTCTGATTCACCCTCCAGACTTCACCTTCTCCTTCTCCTTCGTCTACTTCTTCTGATTCACCCTCCAGACTTCACCTTCTCCTTCTCCTTCTTCTGCTTCTTCTGATTCACCCTCCAGACTTCACCTTCTCCTTCTCCTTCTTCTACTTCTTCTGATTCACCCTCCAGACTTCACCTTCTCCTTCTCTTTCTTCTGCTTCTTCTGATTCACCCTCCAGACTTCACCTTCTCCTTCTCCTTCTTCTGATTCTTCTGATTCACCCTCCAGACTTCACCTTCTCCTTCTCCTTCTTCTGCTTCTTCTGATTCACCCTCCTGACTTCACCTTCTCCTTCTCCTTCTTCTACATCTTCTGATTCACCCTCCTGACTTCACCTTCTCCTTCTCCTTCTTCTACTTCTTCTGCTTCACCCTCCAGACTTCACCTTCTCCTTCTCCTCCTTCTACGTCTTCTGATTCACCCTCCAGACTTCACCTTCTCCTCCTCCTTCTTCTACTTCTTCTGATTCACCCTCCAGACTTCATCTTCTCCTTCTCCTTCTTCTACTTCTTCTGATTCACCCTCCAGACTTCAGCTTCTCCTTCTCCTTCTTCTGCTTGTTCTGATTCAATCTCCAGACTTCCCCTTCTCCTTCTCCTTATCCTGCTTCTTCTGAATCACCCTCCAGACTTCACCTTCTCCTTCTCCTTCTTCTGCTTCTTCTGATTCACCCTCCAGACTTCACCTTCTCCTTCTCCTTCTTCTGCTTCTTCTGATTCACCCTCCAGACTTCACCTTCTCCTTCTCCTTCTTCTACTTCTTCTGATTCAACCTCCAGACTTCACCTTCTCCATCTCCTTCTTCTGCTTCATCTGATTCACCCTCCAGACTTCACCTTCTCCTTCTCCTTCGTCTACTTCTTCTGATTCACCCTCCAGACTACACCTTCTCCTTCTCCTTCTTCTACTTCTTCTGATTCACCCTCCAGACTTCACCTTCTCCTTCTTCTTCTTCTGTTTCTTCTGATTCACCCTCCAGACTTCACCTTCTCCTTCTCCTTCTTCGACTACTTCTGATTCACCCTCCAGACTTCACCTTCTCCTTCTCCTTCTTCTACTTCTTCTGATTCACCCTCCAGACTTCATCTTCTCCTTCTCCTTCTTCTGCTTCTTCTGATTCACCCTCCAGACTTCACCTTCTCCTTCTCCTTCTTCTGCTTCTTCTGATTCACCCTCCAGACTTCACCTTCTCCTTCTCCTTCTTCTAATTCTTCTGATTCACCCTCCAGACTTCACCTTCTTCTTCTCCTTCTTCTACTTCTTCTGATTCACCCTCCAGTCTTCACCTTCTCCTTCTCCTTCTTCTGTTTCTTCTGCTTTACCCTCCAGACTTCACCTTCTCCTTCTCTTTCTTCTGCTTCTTCTGATTCACCCTCCAGACTTCACCTTCTCCTTCTCCTTCTTCTGATTCTTCTGATTCACCCTCCAGACTTCACCTTCTCCTTCTCCTTCTTCTGCTTCTTCTGATTCACCCTCCTGACTTCACCTTCTCCTTCTCCTTCTTCTACTTCTTCTGATTCACCCACCTGACTTCACCTTCTCCTTCTCCTTCTTCTACTTCTTCTGCTTCACCGTCCAGACTTCACCTTCTCCTTCTCCTTCTTCTACTTCTTCTGATTCACCCTCCAGACTTCACCTTCTCCTTCTCCTTCTTCTGCTTCTTCTGATTCACCCTCCAGACTTCACCTTCTCCTTCTCCTTATTCTGCTTCTTCTGATTCACCCTCCAGACTTCACCTTCTCCTTCTCCTTCTTCTACTTCTTCTGATTCACCCTCCTGACTTCACCTTCTCCTTCTCCATCTTCTAATTCTTCTGCTTCACCCTCCAGACTTCAACTTCTCCTTCTCCTTCTTCTACTTCTTCTGATTCACCCTCCAGACTTCACCTTCTCCTTCTCCTTCTTCTGCTTCTTCTGATTCACCCTCCAGACTTCACCTTCTCCTTCTCCTTATTCTGCTTCTTCTGATTCACCCTCCAGACTTCACCTTCTCCTTCTCCTTCTTCTGCTTCTTCTGATTCACCCTGCAGACTTCACCTTCTCCTTCTCCTTCTTCTGCTTCTTCTGATTCACCCTCCAGACTTCACCTTCTCCTTCTCCTTCTTCTGCTTCTTCTGATTCACCCTCCAGACTTCACCTTCTCCTTCTCCTCCTTCTACTTCTTCTGATTCACCCTCCAGACTTCACCTTCTCCTTCTCTTTCTTCTGCTTCTTCTGATTCACCCTCCAGACTTCACCTTCTCCTTCTCCTTCTTCTGATTCTTCTGATTCACCCTCCAGACTTCACCTTCTCCTTCTCCTTCTTCTGCTTCTTCTGATTCACCCTCCTGACTTCACCTTCTCCTTCTCCTTCTTCTACTTCTTCTGATTCACCATCCTGACTTCACCTTCTCCTTCTCCTTCTTCTACTTCTTCTGCTTCACCCTCCAGACTTCACCTTCTCCTTCTCCTTCTTCTACTTCTTCTGATTCACCCTCCAGACTTGACCTTCTCCTTTTCCTTCTTCTACTTCTTCTGATTCACCCTCCAGACTTCACCTTCTCCTTCTCCTTCTTCTGCTTCTTCTGCTTCACCGTCCTGACTGCACCTTCTCCTTCTCCTTCTTCTACTTATTCTGCTTCATCCCCCTGACATCACCTGCTCCTTCTCCTTCTTCTGCTTCTTCTGATTCACCCTCCTAACTTCACCTTCTCCTTCTCCTTCTTCTGCTTCTTCTGATTCACCCTCCTGACTTCACCTTCTCCTTCTCCTTCTTCTGCTTCCTCTGATTCACCCTCCAGACTTCACCTTCTCCTTCTCCTTCTTCTGCTTCTTCTGATTCACCCTCCAGACTTCACCTTCTCCTTCTCCTTCTTCTGCTTCTTCTGATTCACCCTCCAGACTTCACCTTCTCCTTCTCCTTATTCTGCTTCTTCTCATTCACCCTCCAGACTTCACCTTCTCCTTCTCCTTCTTCTGCTTCTTCTGATTCACCCTCCAGACTTCACCTTCTCCTTCTACTTCTTCTGCTTCTTCTGATTCACCCTCCAGACTTCACCTTCTCCTTCTCCTTCCTCTGCTTCTTCTGATTCACCCTCCAGACTTCACCTTCTCCTTCTCCTTCTTCTGCTTCTTCTGATTCACCCTCCAGACTTCACCTTCTCCTTCTCCTTATTCTGCTTCTTCTGATTCACCCTCCAGACTTCACCTTCTCCTTCTCCTTCTTCTGCTTCTTCTGATTCACCCTGCAGACTTCACCTTCTCCTTCTCCTTCTTCTGCTTCTTCTGATACACCCTCCAGACTTCACCTTCTCCTTCACCTTCTTCTGCTTCTTCTGATTCACCCTCCAGACTTCACCTTCTCCTTCTCCTTCTTCTACTTCTTCTGATTCACCCTCCAGACTTCACCTTCTCCTTCTCTTTCTTCTGCTTCTTCTGATTCACCCTCCAGACTTCACCTTCTCCTTCTCCATCTTCTGATTCTTCTGATTCACCCTCCAGACTTCACCTTCTCCTTCTCCTTCTTCTGCTTCTTCTGATTCACCCTCCTGACTTCACCTTCTCCTTCTCCTTCTTCTACTTCTTCTGATTCACCATCCTGACTTCACCTTCTCCTTCTCCTTCTTCTACTTCTTCTGCTTCACCCTCCAGACTTCACCTTCTCCTTCTCCTTCTTCTACTTCTTCTGATTCACCCTCCAGACTTGACCTTCTCCTTTTCCATTCTTCTACTTCTTCTGATTCACACTCCAGACTTCACCTTCTCCTTCTCCTTCTTCTGCTTCTTCTGCTTCACCGTCCTGACTTCACCTTCTCCTTCTCCTTCTTCTACTTATTCTGCTTCATCCCCCTGACATCACCTGCTCCTTCTCCTTCTTCTGCTTCTTCTGATTCACCCTCCTAACTTCACCTTCTCCTTCTCCTTCTTCTGCTTCTTCTGATTCACCCTCCTGACTTCACCTTCTCCTTCTCCTTCTTCTGCTTCTTCTGATTCACCCTCCAGAATTCACCTTCTCCTTCTCCTTCTTCTGCTTCTTCTGATTCACCCTCCAGACTTCACCTTCTCCTTCTCCTTCTTCTGCTTCTTCTGATTCACCCTCCAGACTACACCTTCTCCTTCTCCTTCTTCTACTTCTTCTGATTCACCCTCCAGACTTCACCTTCTCCTTCTCCTTCTTCTGTTTCTTCTGATTCACCCTCCAGACTTCACCTTCTCCTTCTCCTTCTTCTGCTTCTTCTGATTCACCCTGCAGACTTCACCTTCTCCTTCTCCTTCTTCTGCTTCTTCTGATTCACCCTCCAGACTTCACCTTCTCCTTCTCCTTCTTCTGCTTCTTCTGATTCACCCTCCAGACTTCACCTTCTCCTTCTCCTTCTTCTACTTCTTCTGATTCACCCTCCAGACTTCACCTTCTCCTTCTCTTTCTTCTGCTTCTTCTGATTCACCCTCCAGACTTCACCTTCTCCTTCTCCTTCTTCTGATTCTTCTGATTCACCCTCCAGACTTCACTTTCTCCTTCTCCTTCTTCTGCTTCTTCTGATTCACCCTCCTGACTTCACCTTCTCCTTCTCCTTCTTCTACTTCTTCTGATTCACCATCCTGACTTCACCTTCTCCTTCTCCTTCTTCTACTTCTTCTGCTTCACCCTCCAGACTTCACCTTCTCCTTCTCCTTCTTCTACTTCTTCTGATTCACCCTCCAGACTTGACCTTCTCCTTTTCCTTCTTCTACTTCTTCTGATTCACCCTCCAGACTTCACCTTCTCCTTCTCCTTCTTCTGCTTCTTCTGCTTCACCGTCCTGACTGCACCTTCTCCTTCTCCTTCTTCTACTTATTCTGCTTCATCCCCCTGACATCACCTGCTCCTTCTCCTTCTTCTGCTTCTTCTGATTCACCCTCCTAACTTCACCTTCTCCTTCTCCTTCTTCTGCTTCTTCTGATTCACCCTCCTGACTTCACCTTCTCCTTCTCCTTCTTCTGCTTCCTCTGATTCACCCTCCAGACTTCACCTTCTCCTTCTCCTTCTTCTGCTTCTTCTGATTCACCCTCCAGACTTCACCTTCTCCTTCTCCTTCTTCTGCTTCTTCTGATTCACCCTCCAGACTTCACCTTCTCCTTCTCCTTATTCTGCTTCTTCTCATTCACCCTCCAGACTTCACCTTCTCCTTCTCCTTCTTCTGCTTCTTCTGATTCACCCTCCAGACTTCACCTTCTCCTTCTACTTCTTCTGCTTCTTCTGATTCACCCTCCAGACTTCACCTTCTCCTTCTCCTTCCTCTGCTTCTTCTGATTCACCCTCCAGACTTCACCTTCTCCTTCTCCTTCTTCTGCTTCTTCTGATTCACCCTCCAGACTTCACCTTCTCCTTCTCCTTATTCTGCTTCTTCTGATTCACCCTCCAGACTTCACCTTCTCCTTCTCCTTCTTCTGCTTCTTCTGATTCACCCTGCAGACTTCACCTTCTCCTTCTCCTTCTTCTGCTTCTTCTGATTCACCCTCCAGACTTCACCTTCTCCTTCACCTTCTTCTGCTTCTTCTGATTCACCCTCCAGACTTCACCTTCTCCTTCTCCTTCTTCTACTTCTTCTGATTCACCCTCCAGACTTCACCTTCTCCTTCTCTTTCTTCTGCTTCTTCTGATTCACCCTCCAGACTTCACCTTCTCCTTCTCCATCTTCTGATTCTTCTGATTCACCCTCCAGACTTCACCTTCTCCTTCTCCTTCTTCTGCTTCTTCTGATTCACCCTCCTGACTTCATCTTCTCCTTCTCCTTCTTCTACTTCTTCTGATTCACCATCCTGACTTCACCTTCTCCTTCTCCTTCTTCTACTTCTTCTGCTTCACCCTCCAGACTTCACCTTCTCCTTCTCCTTCTTCTACTTCTTCTGATTCACCCTCCAGACTTGACCTTCTCCTTTTCCTTCTTCTACTTCTTCTGATTCACCCTCCAGACTTCACCTTCTCCTTCTCCTTCTTCTGCTTCTTCTGCTTCACCGTCCTGACTTCACCTTCTCCTTCTCCTTCTTCTACTTATTCTGCTTCATCCCCCTGACATCACCTGCTCCTTCTCCTTCTTCTGCTTCTTCTGATTCACCCTCCTAACTTCACCTTCTCCTTCTCCTTCTTCTGCTTCTTCTGATTCACCCTCCTGACTTCACCTTCTCCTTCTCCTTCTTCTGCTTCTTCTGATTCACCCTCCAGAATTCACCTTCTCCTTCTCCTTCTTCTGCTTCTTCTGATTCACCCTCCAGACTTCACCTTCTCCTTCTCCTTCTTCTGCTTCTTCTGATTCACCCTCCAGACTACACCTTCTCCTTCTCCTTCTTCTACTTCTTCTGATTCACCCTCCAGACTTCACCTTCTCCTTCTCCTTCTTCTGTTTCTTCTGATTCACCCTCCAGACTTCACCTTCTCCTTCTCCTTCTTCTGCTTCTTCTGATTCACCCTGCAGACTTCACCTTCTCCTTCTCCTTCTTCTGCTTCTTCTGATTCACCCTCCAGACTTCACCTTCTCCTTCTCCTTCTTCTGCTTCTTCTGATTCACCCTCCAGACTTCACCTTCTCCTTCTCCTTCTTCTACTTCTTCTGATTCACCCTCCAGACTTCACCTTCTCCTTCTCTTTCTTCTGCTTCTTCTGATTCACCCTCCAGACTTCACCTTCTCCATCTCCTTCTTCTGATTCTTCTGATTCACCCTCCAGACTTCACTTTCTCCTTCTCCTTCTTCTGCTTCTTCTGATTCACCCTCCTGACTTCACCTTCTCCTTCTCCTTCTTCTACTTCTTCTGATTCACCATCCTGACTTCACCTTCTCCTTCTCCTTCTTCTACTTCTTCTGCTTCACCCTCCAGACTTCACCTTCTCCTTCTCCTTCTTCTACTTCTTCTGATTCACCCTCCAGACTTGACCTTCTCCTTTTCCTTCTTCTACTTCTTCTGATTCACCCTCCAGACTTCACCTTCTCCTTCTCCTTCTTCTGCTTCTTCTGCTTCACCGTCCTGACTTCACCTTCTCCTTCTCCTTCTTCTACTTATTCTGCTTCGTCCCCCTGACATCACCTGCTCCTTCTCCTTCTTCTGCTTCTTCTGATTCACCCTCCTAACTTCACCTTCTCCTTCTCCTTCTTCTGCTTCTTCTGATTCACCCTCCTGACTTCACCTTCTCCTTCTCCTTCTTCTGCTTCTTCTGATTCACCCTCCAGACTTCACCTTCTCCTTCTCCTTCTTCTGCTTCTTCTGATTCACCCTCCAGACTTCACCTTCTCCTTCTCCTTCTTCTGCTTCTTCTGATTCACCCTCCAGACTACACCTTCTCCTTCTCCTTCTTCTACTTCTTCTGATTCACCCTCCAGACTTCACCTTCTCCTTCTCCTTCTTCTGTTTCTTCTGATTCACCCTCCAGACTTCACCATCTCCTTCTCCTTCTTCTGCTTCTTCTGATTCACCCTCCAGACTTCACCTTCTCCTTCTCCTTCTTCTGCTTCTTCTGATTCACCCTCCAGACCTCACCTTCTCCTTCTCCTTCTTCTGCTTCTTCTGATTCACCCTCCAGACTTCACCTTCTCCTTCTCCTTCTTCTGCTTCTTCTGATTCACCCTCCAGACTTCACCTTCTCCTTCTCCTTCTTCTGCTTCTTCTGATTCACCCTCCAGACTACACCTTCTCCTTCTCCTTCTTCTACTTCTTCTGATTCACCCTCCAGACTTCACCTTCTCCTTCTCCTTCTTCTGTTTCTTCTGATTCACCCTCCAGACTTCAGCTTCTCCTTCTCCTTCTTCTGCTTCTTCTGATTCACCCTCCAGACTTCACCTTCTCCTTCTCCTTCTTCTGCTTCTTATGATTCACCCTCCAGACCTCACCTTCTCCTTCTCCTTCTTCTACTTCTTCTGATTCACCCTCCAGATTTCATCTTCTCCTTCTCCTTCTTCTGCTTCTTCTGATTCACCCTCCAGACTTCACCTTCTCCTTCTCCTTCTTCTGCTTCTTCTGATTCACCCTCCAGACTTCACCTTCTCCTTCTCCTTCTTCTACTTCTTCTGATTCACCCTCCAGACTTCACCTTCTCCTTCTCCTTCTTCTACTTCTTCTGATTCACCCTCCAGTCTTCACCTTCTCCTTCTCCTTCTTCTGTTTCTTCTGCTTCACCCTCCAGACTTCACCTTCTCCTTCTCTTTCTTCTGCTTCTTCTGATTCACCCTCCAGACTTCACCTTCTCCTTCTCCTTCATCTGATTCTTCTGATTCACCCTACAGACTTCACCTTCTCCTTCTCCTTCTTCTGCTTCTTCTGATTCACCCTCCTGATTTCACCTTCTCCTTCTCCTTCTTCTACTTCTTCTGATTCACCCTCCTGACTTCACCTTCTCCTTCTCCTTCTTCTGCTTCACCCTCCAGACTTCACCTTCTCCGTCTCCTTCTTCTACTTCTTCTGATTCACCCTCCAGACTTCACCTTCTCCTTCTCCTTCTTCTGCTTCTTCTGATTCACCCTCCAGACTTCACCTTCTCCTTCTCCTTATTCTGCTTCTTCTCATTCACCCTCCAGACTTCACCTTCTCCTTCTCCTTCTTCTGCTTCTTCTGATTCACCCTCCAGACTTCACCTTCTCCTTCTACTTCTTCTGCTTCTTCTGATTCACCCTCCAGACTTCACCTTCTCCTTCTCCTTCCTCTGCTTCTTCTGATTCACCCTCCAGACTTCACCTTCTCCTTCTCCTTCTCCTACTTCTTCTTATTCACCCTCCAGACTTCACCATCTCCTTCTCTTTCTTCTGCTTCTTCTGATTCACCCTCCAGACTTCACCTTCTCCTTCTCCTTCTTCTGATTCTTCT
Source organism: Somniosus microcephalus (assembly GCF_052327205.1). NCBI lineage: Eukaryota > Metazoa > Chordata > Chondrichthyes > Squaliformes > Somniosidae > Somniosus > Somniosus microcephalus. The sequence goes on along the minus strand of NW_028225227.1, from coordinate 788,527 downwards.
GATTCACCCTCCAGACTTCACCTTCTCTTTCTCCTTCTTCTGCTTCTTCTGATTCACCCTCCTGACTTCACCTTCTCCTTCTCCTTCTTCTACTTCTTCTGATTCACCCTCCTGACTTCACCTTCTCCTTCTCCTTCTTCTACTTCTTCTGCTTCACCCTCCAGACTTCACCTTCTCCTTCTCCTTCTTCTACTTCTTCTGATTCAACCTCCAGTCTTCACCTTCTCCTTCTCCTTCTTCTACTTCTTCTGATTCACCCTCCAGACTTCACCTTCTCCATCTCCTTCTTCTGCTTCTTCTGATTCACCCTCCAGACTTCACCTTCTCCTTCTCCTTCGTCTACTTCTTCTGATTCACCCTCCAGACTACACCTTCTCCTTCTCCTTCTTCTACTTCTTCTGATTCACCCTCCAGACTTCACCTTCTCCTTCTCCTTCTTCTGTTTCTTCTGATACACCGTCCAGACTTCACCTTCTCCTTCTCCTTCTTCTACTACTTCTGATTCACCCTCCAGACTTCACCTTCTCCTTCTCCTTCTTCTACTTCTTCTGATTCACCCTCCAGACTTCATCTTCTCCTTCTCCTTCTTCTGCTTCTTCTGATTCACCCTCCAGACTTCACCTTCTCCTTCTCCTTCTTCTGCTTCTTCTGATTCACCCTCCAGACTTCACCTTCTCCTTCTCCTTCTTCTACTTCTTCTGATTCACCCTCCAGACTTCACCTTCTCCTTCTCCTTCTTCCACTTCTTCTGATTCACCCTCCAGTCTTCACCTTCTCCTTCTCCTTCTTCTGTTTCTTCTGCTTCACCCTCCAGACTTCACCTTCTCCTTCTCTTTCTTCTGCTTCTTCTGATTCACCCTCCAGACTTCACCTTCTCCTTCTCCTTCTTCTGATTCTTCTGATTCACCCTCCAGACTTCACCTTCTCCTTCTCCTTCTTCTGCTTCTTCTGATTCACCCTCCTGACTTCACCTTCTCCTCCTCCTTCTTCTACTTCTTCTGATTCACCCTCCTGACTTCACCTTCTCCTTCTCCTTCTTCTACTTCTTCTGCTTCACCCTCCAGACTTCACCTTCTCCTTCTCCTTCTTCTACTTCTTCTGCTTCACCCTCCAGACTTCACCTTCTCCTTCTCCTTCTTCTACTTCTTCTGATTCACCCTCCAGACTTCATCTTCTCCTTCTCCTTCTTCTACTTCTTCTGCTTCACCCTCCAGACTTCACCTTCTCCTTCGCCTTCTTCTACTTCTTCTGATTCACCCTCCAGACTTCACCTTCTCCTTCTCCTTCTTCTGCTTCTTCTGATTCACCCTCCATACTTCACCTTCACTTCTCCTTATTCTGCTTCTTCTGATTCACCCTCCAGACTTCAACTTCTCCTTCTCCTTCTTCTGCTTCTTCTGATTCACCCTCCAGACTTCACCTTCTCCTTCTCCTTCTTCTGCTTCTTCTGATTCACCCTCCAGACTTCACCTTCTCCTTCTCCTTCTTCTGCTTCTTCTGATTCACCCTCCAGACTTCACCTTCTCCTTCTCCCTCTTCTACTTCTTCTGATTCACCCTCCAGACTTCACCTTCTCCTTCTCTTTCTTCTGCTTCTTCTGATTCACCCTCCAGACTTCACCTTCTCCTTCTCCTTCTTCTACTTCTTCTGATTCACCCTCCAGACTTCATCTTCTCCTTCTCCTTCTTCTGCTTCTTCTGATTCACCCTCCAGACTTCACCTTCTCCTTCTCCTTCTTCTGCTTCTTCTGATTCACCCTCCAGACTTCACCTTCTCCTTCTCCTTCTTCTACTACTTCTGATTCACCCTCCAAACTTCACCTTCTCCTTCTCCTTCTTCCACTTCTTCTGATTCACCCTCCAGTCTTCACCTTCTCCTTCTCCTTCTTCTGTTTCTTCTGCTTCACCCTTTGACTTCACCTTCTCCTTCTCTTTCTTCTGCTTCTTCTGATTCACCCTCCAGACTTCACCTTCTCCTTCTCCTTCTTCTGATTCTTCTGATTCACCCTCCAGACTTCACCTTCTCCTTCTCCTTCTTCTGCTTCTTCTGATTCACCCTCCTGACTTCACCTTCTCCTTCTTCTACTTCTTCTGATTCACCCTCCTGACTTCACCTTCTCCTTCTCCTTCTTCTACTTCTTCTGCTTCACCCTCCAGACTTCACCTTCTCCTTCTCCTTCTTCTACTTCTTCTGATTCACCCTCCAGACTTCATCTTCTCCTTCTCCTTCTTCTGCTTCTTCTGATTCACCCTCCAGACTTCACCTTCTCCTTCTCCTTATTCTGCTTCTTCTGATTCACCCTCCAGACTTCACCTTCTCCTTCTCCTATTCTGCTTCTTCTGATTCACCCTCCAGACTTCACCTTCTCCTTCTCCTGCTTCTGCTTCTTCTGATTCACCCTCCTGACTTCACCTTCTCCTTCTCCTTCTTCTACTTCTTCTGATTCACCCTCCTGACTTCACCTTCATCCTTCTCCTTCTTCTACTTCTTCTGCTTCACCCTCCAGACTTCACCTTCTCCTTCTCCTTCTTCTAATTCTTCTGATTCACCCTCCAGACTTCACCTTCTCCTTCTCCTTCTTCTGCTTCTTCTGATTCACCCTCCAGACTTCACCTTCTCCTTCTCCTTCTTCTACTTCTTCTGATTCACCCTCCAGACTTCAACTTCTCCTCTCTTTCTTCTGCTTCTTCTGATTCACCCTCCAGATTTCATCTTCTCCTTCTCCTTCTTCTGCTTCTTCTGATTCACCCTCCAGACTTCACCTTCTCCTTCTCCTTCTTCCTGCTTCTTCTGATTCACCCTCCAGGACTTCACCTTCTCCTTCTCCTTCTTCTGCTTCCTTCTGTTTCACCCTCCAGACTTCACCTTCTCCTTCTCCTTCTTCTACTTCTTCTGATTCACCCTCCAGACCTCACCTTCTCCTTCTCCTCTTCTACTTCTTCTGATTCACCCTCCAGATTTCATCTCTCCTTCTCCTTCTTCTGCTTCTTCTGATTCACCCTCAGACTTCACCTTCTCCTTCTCCTTCTTCTGCTTCTTCTGATTCACCCTCCAGACTTCACCTTCTCCTTCTCCTTCTTCTACTTCTTCTGCTTCACCCCTCCAGACTTCACCTTCCCCTTCTCCTTCTTCTACTTCTTCTGATTCACCCTCCAGACTTGACCTTCTCCTTCTCCTTCTTCTACTTCTTCTGATTCACCCTCCAGACTTCAGCTTCTCCTTCTCCTTCTTCTGCTTCTTCTGCTTCACCGTCCTGACTTCACCTTCTCCTTCTCCTTCTTCTGCTTCTTCAGATTCACCCTCCAGACTTCACCTTCTCCTTCTCTTTCTTCTGCTTCTTCTGATTCACCCTCCAGACTTCACCTTCTCCTTCTCCTTCTTCTGATTCTTCTGATTCACCCTCCAGACTTCACCTTCTCCTTCTCCTTCTTCTGCTTCTTCTGATTCACCCTCCTGACTTCACCTTCTCCTTCTCCTTCTTCTACTTCTTCTGCTTCACCCTCCAGACTTGACCTTCTCCTTCTCCTTCTTCTACTTATTCTGATTCACCCTCCAGACTTCACCTTCTCCTTCTCCTTCTTCTGCTTCTTCTGCTTCACCGTCCTGACTTCACCTTCTCCTTCTCCTTCTTCTACTTCTTCTGCTTCATCCCGCTGACATCACCTGCTCCTTCTCCTTCTTCTGCTTCTTCTGATTCACCCTCCTAACTTCACCTTCTACTTCTCCTTCTTCTGCTTCTTGTGATTCACCCTCCTGACTTCACCTTCTCCTTCTCCTTCTTCTGCTTCTTCTGATTCACCCTCCAGACTTCACCTTCTCCTTCTCCTTCTTCTGCTTCTTCTGATTCACCCTCCAGACTTCACCTTCTCCTTCACCTTCTTCTGATTCTTCTGATTCACCCTCCAGACTTCACCTTCTCCTTCTCCTTCTTCTGCTTCTTCTGATTCACCCTCCTGACTTCACCTTCTCCTTCTCCTTCTTCTACTTCTTCTGATTCACCCTCCTGACTTCACCTTCTCCTTCTCCTTCTTCTACTTCTTCTGCTTCACCCTCCAGACTTCACCTTCTCCTTCTCCTTCTTCTGCTTCTTCTGATTCACCCTCCAGACTCCTCCTTCTCCTTCTCCTTCTTCTGCTTCTTCTGATTCACCCTCCAGACTTCACCTTCTCCTTCTCCTTCTTCTGCTTCTTCTGATTCACCCTCCAGACTTCACCTTCTCCTTCTCCTTCTTCTACTTCTTCTGATTCACCCTCCAGACTTCACCTTCTCCTTCTCCTTCTTCTGCTTCTTCTGATTCACCCTCCAGACTTCTCCTTCTCCTTCTCCTTCGTCTACTTCTTCTGATTCACCCTCCAGACTACACCTTCTCCTTCTCCTTCTTCTACTTCTTCTGATTCACCCTCCAGACTTCACCTTCTCCTTCTCCTTCTTCTGTTTCATCTGATTCACCGTCCAGACTTCACCTTCTCCTTCTCCTTCTTCTACTACTTCTGATTCACCCTCCAGACTTCACCTTCTCCTTCTCCTTCTTCTACTTCTTCTGATTCACCCTCCAGACTTCATCTTCTCCTTCTCCTTCTTCTGCTTCTTCTGATTCACCCTCCAGACTTCACCTTCTCCTTCTCCTTCTTCTGCTTCTTCTGATTCACCCTCCAGACTTCACCTTCTCCTTCTCCTTCTTCTGCTTCTTCTGATTCACCCTCCAGACTTCACCTTCTCCTTCTCCTTCTTCTGCTTCTTCTGTTTCACCCTCCAGACTTCACCTTCTCCTTCTCCTTCTTCTACTTCTTCTGATTCACCCTCCAGACCTCACCTTCTCCTTCTCCTTCTTCTACTTCTTCTGATTCACCCTCCAGATTTCATCTTCTCCTTCTCCTTCTTCTGCTTCTTCTGATTCACCCTCCAGACTTCACCTTCTCCTTCTCCTTCTTCTGCTTCTTCTGATTCACCCTCCTGACTTCACCTTCTCCTTCTCCTTCTTCTACTTCTTCTGATTCACCCTCCAGTCTTCACCTTCTCCTTCTCCTTCTTCTGTTTCTTCTGCTTCACCCTCCAGACTTCACCTTCTCCTTCTCTTTCTTCTGCTTCTTCTGATTCACCCTCCAGACTTCACCTTCTCCTTCTCCTTCTTCTGCTTCTTCTGATTCACCCTCCAGACTTCACCTTCTCCTTCTCCTTCTTCTGATTCTTCTGATTCACCCTCCAGACTTCACCTTCTCCTTCTCCTTCTTTTGCTTCTTCTAATTCACCCTCCAGACTTCATCTTCTCCTTCTCCTTCTTCTGCTTCTTCTGATTCACCCTCCAGACTTCACCTTCTCCTTCTCCTTATTCTGCTTCTTCTGATTCACCCTCCAGACTTCACCTTCTCCTTCTCCTTATTCTGCTTCTTCTGATTCACCCTCCAGACTTCACCTTCTCCTTCTCCTTCCTCTGCTTCTTCTGATTCACCCTCCAGACTTCAACTTCTCCTTCTCCTTCTTCTGATTCTTCTGATTCACCCTCCAGACTTCACCTTCTCCTTCTCCTTCTTCTGCTTCTTCTGATTCACCCTCCTGACTTCACCTTCTCCTTCTCCTACTTCTACTTCTTCTGATTCAGCCTCCTGACTTCACCTTCTCCTTCTCCTTCTTCTACTTCTTCTGATTCACCCTCCAGACTTCACCTTCTCCTTCTCCTTCTTCTACTTCTTCTGCTTCAACCTCCAGACTTTACCTTCTCCTTCTCCTTCTTCTACTTCTTCTGATTCACCCTCCAGACTTCACCTTCTCCTTCTCCTTCTTCTGCTTCTTCTGATTCACCCTCCAGACTTCACCTTCTCCTTCTCCTTCTTCTGCTTCTTCTGATTCACCCTCCAGACTTCACCTTCTCCTTCTCCTTCTTCTACTCCTTCTGATTCACCCTCCAGACTTCAACTTCTCCTTCTCCTTCTTCTGCTTCTTCTGATTCACCCTCCAGACTTCACCTTCTCCTTCTCCTTATTCTGCTTCTTCTGATTCAACCTCCAGACTTCACCTTCTCCTTCTCCTTCTTCTGCTTCTTCTGATTCACCCTGCAGACTTCACCTTCTCCTTCTCCTTCTTCTGCTTCTTCTGATTCACCCTCCAGACTTCACCTTCTCCTTCTCCTTCTTCTGCTTCTTCTGATTCACCCTCCAGACTGCACCTTCTCCTTCTCCTTCTTCTGCTTCTTCTGATTCACCCTCCAGACTTCACCTTCTCCTTCTCCTTCGTCTACTTCTTCTGATTCACCCTCCAGTCTACACCTTCTCCTTCTCCTTCTTCTACTTCTTCTGATTCACCCTCCAGACTTCACCTTCTCCTTCTCCTTCTTCTGCTTCTTCTGATTCACCCTCCAGACTTCACCTTCTCCTTCTCCTTCTTCTACTTCTTCTGATTCACCCTCCAGACTGCACCTTCTCCTTCTTCTACTTCTTCTGATTCACCCTCCAGACTTCACCTTCTCCTTCTCCTTCTTCTACTTCTTCTGCTTCTCCCTCCAGACTTCACCTTCTCCTTCTCCTTCTTCTGCTTCTTCTGATTCACCCTCCAGACTTCACCTTCTCCTTCTCCTTCTTCTACTTCTTCTGATTCACCCTCCAGACTTCAGCTTCTCCTTCTCCTTCTTCTACTTCTTCTGATTCACCCTCCAGACTTCACTTTCTCCTTCTTCTCCTTCTTCTGATTCACCCTCCTGACTTCACGTTCTCCTTCTCCTTCTTCTGCTTCTTCTGCTTCACCCTCCAGACTTCACCTTCTCCTTCTCCTTCTTCTGCTTCTTCTGCTTCACCCTCCAGACTTTACCTTCTCCTTCTCCTTCCTCTGCTTCTTCTGCTTCACCCTCCTGACTTCACCTTCTCCTTCTCCTTCTTCTACTTCTTCTGATTCACCCTCCAGACTTCACCTTCTCCTTCTCCTTCTTCTGCTTCTTCTGCTTCACCCTCCAGACTTCACCTTCTCCTTCCCCTTCTTCTGCTTCTTCTGCTTCGCCCTCCAGACTTCACCTTCTCCTTCTCCTTCTTCTGCTTCTTCTGCTTCACCCTCCAGACTTCACCTTCTCCTTCTCCTTCTTCTGCTTCTTCTGCTTCACTCTCCTAACTTCACCTTCTCCTTCTCCTCCTTCTACTTCTTCTGATTCACCCTCCAGACTTCACCTTCTCCTTCTCCTTCTTTTACTTCTTCTGATTCACCCTCCAGACTTCACCTTCTCCTTCTCCTTCTTCTGCTTCTTCTGATTCACCCTCCAGACTTCACCTTCTCCTTCTCCTTCTTCTGCTTCTTCTGATTCACCCTCCAGACTTCATCTTCTCCTTCTCCTTCTTCTGCTTCTTCTGATTCACCCTTCAGACTTCACCTTCTCCTTCTCCTTCTTCTGCTTCTTCTGATTCACCCTCCAGACCTCACCTTCTCCTTCTCCTTCATCTACTTCTTCTGATTCACCCTCCAGACTTCATCTTCTCCTTCTCCTTCTTCTGCTTCTTCTGATTCACCCTCCAGACTTCACCTTCTCCTTCTCCTTCTTCTGCTTCTTCTGATTCACCCTCCAGACTTCACCTTCTCCTTCTCCTTCTTCTACTTCTTCTGCTTCACCCCCCTGACTTCACCTTCTCCTTCTCCTTCTTCTGCTTCTTCTGATTCACCCTCCTAACTTCACCTGCTCCTTCTCCTTCTTCTGCTTCTTCTGATTCACCCTCCTGACTTCACCTTCTCCTTCTCCTTCTTCTGCTTCTTCTGATTCACCCTCCAGACTTCACCTTCTCCTTCTCCTTCTTCTCATTCTTCTGATTCCCCCTCCAGACTTCACCTTCTCCTACTCCTTCTTCTACTTCTTCTGATTCACCCTCCAGACTTCACCTTCTCCTTCTCCTTCTTCTACTTCCTCTGATTCACCCTCCAGTCTTCACCTTCTACTTCTCCTTCTTCTGCTTCTTCTGCTTCACCCTCCAGACTTCACCTTCTCCTTCTCTTTCTTCAGCTTCTTCTGATTCACCGTCCAGACTTCACCTTCTCCTTCTCCTTCTTCTGATTCTTCTGATTCACTCTCCAGACTTCACCTTCTCCTTCTCCTTCTTCTGCTTCTTCTGATTCACCCTCCTGAATTCACCTTCTCCTTCTCCTTCTTCTACCTCTTCTGATTCACCCTCCTGACTTCACCTTCTCCTTCTCCTTCTTCTACTTCTTCTGCTTCACCCTACAGCCTCCAGAATTCACCTTCTCCTTCTCCGTCTTCTACTTCTTCTGATTCACCCTCCAGACTTCACCTTCTCCTTCTCCTTCTTCTGCTTCTTCTGATTCACCCTCCAGACTTCACCTTCTCCTTCTCCTACTTCTGCTTCTTCTGATTCACCCTCCAGACTTCACCATCTCCTTCTCCTTCTTCTGCTTCTTCTGATTCACCCTCCAGACTTCTCCTTCTCCTACTCCTTCTTCTACTTCTTCTGATTCACCCTCCAGACTTCACCTTCTCCTTCTCCTTCTTCTACTTCCTCTGATTCACCCTCCAGTCTTCACCTTCTACTTCTCCTTCTTCTGCTTCTTCTGCTTCACCCTCCAGACTTCACCTTCTCCTTCTCTTTCTTCAGCTTCTTCTGATTCACCGTCCAGACTTCACCTTCTCCTTCTCCTTCTTCTGATTCTTCTGATTCACTCTCCAGACTTCACCTTCTCCTTCTCCTTCTTCTGCTTCTTCTGATTCACCCTCCTGAATTCACCTTCTCCTTCTCCTTCTTCTACCTCTTCTGATTCACCCTCCTGACTTCACCTTCTCCTTCTCCTTCTTCTACTTCTTCTGCTTCACCCTACAGCCTCCAGAATTCACCTTCTCCTTCTCCGTCTTCTACTTCTTCTGATTCACCCTCCAGACTTCACCTTCTCCTTCTCCTTCTTCTGCTTCTTCTGATTCACCCTCCAGACTTCACCTTCTCCTTCTCCTACTTCTGCTTCTTCTGATTCACCCTCCAGACTTCACCATCTCCTTCTCCTTCTTCTGCTTCTTCTGATTCACCCTCCAGACTTCTCCTTCTCCTACTCCTTCTTCCACTTCTTCTGATTCACCCTCCAGACTTCATCTTCTCCTTCTCCTTCTTCTTCTTCTTCTGATACACCCTCCAGACTTCACCTTCTCCTTCTCCTTCTTCTGCTTCTTCTGATTCACCCTCCAGACTTCACCTTCTCCTTCTCCTTCTTCTACTTCTTCTGATTCACCCTCCAGACTTCACCTTCTCCTTCTCCTTCTTCTACTTCTTCTGATTCACCCTCCAGACTTCACCTTCTCCTTCTCCTTCTTCTGCTTCTTCTGATTCACCCTCCAGACTTCACCTTCTCCTTCTCCTTCTTCTGCTTCTTCTGATTCACACTCCAGACTTCACCTTTTTCTTCTCCTTCTTCTGCTTCTTCTGATTCAACCTTCAGACTTCACCATTTCCTTCTCCTTCTTCTGCTTCTTCTGATTCACCCTCCAGACCTCACCTTCTCCTTCTCCTTCTTCTACTTCTTCTGATTCACCCTCCAGTCTTCACCTTCTCCTTCTCCTTCTTCTGTTTCTTCTGCTTCACCCTCCAGACTTCACCTTCTCCTTCTCTTTCTTCTGCTTCTTCTGATTCACCCTCCAGACTTCACCTTCTCCTTCTCCTTCTTCTGATTCTTCTGATTCACCCTCCAGACTTCACCTTCTCCTTCTCCTTCTTCTGCTTCTTCTGATTCACCCTCCTGACTTCACCTTCTCCTTCTCCTTCTTCTACTTCTTCTGATTCACCCTCCTGACTTCACCTTCTCCTTCTCCTTCTTCTACTTCTTCTGCTTCACCCTCCAGACTTCACCTTCTCCTTCTCCTTCTTCGACTTCTTCTGATTCACCCTTCAGACTTCACCTTCTCCTTCTCCTTTTTCTGCTTCTTCTGATTCATCCTCCAGACTTCACCTTCTCCTTCTCCTTCTTCTGCTTCTTCTGATTCACCCTCCAGACTTCACCTTCTCCTTCTCCTTCTTCTGCTTCTTCTGATTCACCCTCCAGACCTCACCTTCTCCTTCTCCTTCATCTACTTCTTCTGATTCACCCTCCAGACTTCATCTTCTCCTTCTCCTTCTTCTGCTTCTTCTGATTCACCCTCCAGACTTCACCTTCTTCTTCTCCTTCTTCTGCTTCTTCTGATTCACCCTCCAGACTTCACCTTCTCCTTCTCCTTCTTCTACTTCTTCTGCTTCACCCCCCTGACTTCACCTTCTCCTTCTCCTTCTTCTGCTTCTTCTGATTCACCCTCCTAACTTCACCTGCTCCTTCTCCTTCTTCTGCTTCTTCTGATTCACCCTCCTGACTTCACCTTCTCCTTCTCCTTCTTCTGCTTCTTCTGATTCACCCTCCAGACTTCACCTTCTCCTTCTCCTTCTTCTCATTCTTCTGATTCCCCCTCCAGACTTCACCTTCTCCTACTCCTTCTTCTACTTCTTCTGATTCACCCTCCAGACTTCACCTTCTCCTTCTCCTTCTTCTACTTCCTCTGATTCACCCTCCAGTCTTCACCTTCTACTTCTCCTTCTTCTGCTTCTTCTGCTTCACCCTCCAGACTTCACCTTCTCCTTCTCTTTCTTCAGCTTCTTCTGATTCACCGTCCAGACTTCACCTTCTCCTTCTCCTTCTTCTGATTCTTCTGATTCACTCTCCAGACTTCACCTTCTCCTTCTCCTTCTTCTGCTTCTTCTGATTCACCCTCCTGAATTCACCTTCTCCTTCTCCTTCTTCTACCTCTTCTGATTCACCCTCCTGACTTCACCTTCTCCTTCTCCTTCTTCTACTTCTTCTGCTTCACCCTACAGCCTCCAGAATTCACCTTCTCCTTCTCCGTCTTCTACTTCTTCTGATTCACCCTCCAGACTTCACCTTCTCCTTCTCCTTCTTCTGCTTCTTCTGATTCACCCTCCAGACTTCACCTTCTCCTTCTCCTACTTCTGCTTCTTCTGATTCACCCTCCAGACTTCACCATCTCCTTCTCCTTCTTCTGCTTCTTCTGATTCACCCTCCAGACTTCTCCTTCTCCTACTCCTTCTTCCACTTCTTCTGATTCACCCTCCAGACTTCATCTTCTCCTTCTCCTTCTTCTTCTTCTTCTGATACACCCTCCAGACTTCACCTTCTCCTTCTCCTTCTTCTGCTTCTTCTGATTCACCCTCCAGACTTCACCTTCTCCTTCTCCTTCTTCTACTTCTTCTGATTCACCCTCCAGACTTCACCTTCTCCTTCTCCTTCTTCTACTTCTTCTGATTCACCCTCCAGACTTCACCTTCTCCTTCTCCTTCTTCTGCTTCTTCTGATTCACCCTCCAGACTTCACCTTCTCCTTCTCCTTCTTCTGCTTCTTCTGATTCACACTCCAGACTTCACCTTTTTCTTCTCCTTCTTCTGCTTCTTCTGATTCAACCTTCAGACTTCACCATTTCCTTCTCCTTCTTCTGCTTCTTCTGATTCACCCTCCAGACCTCACCTTCTCCTTCTCCTTCTTCTACTTCTTCTGATTCACCCTCCAGTCTTCACCTTCTCCTTCTCCTTCTTCTGTTTCTTCTGCTTCACCCTCCAGACTTCACCTTCTCCTTCTCTTTCTTCTGCTTCTTCTGATTCACCCTCCAGACTTCACCTTCTCCTTCTCCTTCTTCTGATTCTTCTGATTCACCCTCCAGACTTCACCTTCTCCTTCTCCTTCTTCTGCTTCTTCTGATTCACCCTCCTGACTTCACCTTCTCCTTCTCCTTCTTCTACTTCTTCTGATTCACCCTCCTGACTTCACCTTCTCCTTCTCCTTCTTCTACTTCTTCTGCTTCACCCTCCAGACTTCACCTTCTCCTTCTCCTTCTTCGACTTCTTCTGATTCACCCTTCAGACTTCACCTTCTCCTTCTCCTTTTTCTGCTTCTTCTGATTCATCCTCCAGACTTCACCTTCTCCTTCTCCTTCTTCTGCTTCTTCTGATTCACCCTCCAGACTTCACCTTCTCCTTCTCCTTCTTCTGCTTCTTCTGATTCACCCTCCAGACTTCACCTTCTCCTTCTCCTTCTTCTGCTTTTTCTGATTCACCCTCCACACTTCACCTTCTCCTTCTCCTTCTTCTACTTCTTCTGATTCACCCTCCAGACTTCACCTTCTCCTTCTCTTTCTTCTGCTTCTTCTGATTCACCCTCCAGACTTCACCTTCTCCTTCTACTTCTTCTGATTATTCTGATTCACCCTCCAGACTTCACCTTCTCCTTCTCCTTCTTCTACTTCTTCTGATTCACCCTCCAGACTTCACCTTCTCCTTCTCTTTCTTCTGCTTCTTCTGATTCACCCTCCAGACTTCACCTTCTCCTTCTCCTTCTTCTACTTCTTCTGCTTCAACCTCCAGACTTTACCTTCTCCTTCTCCTTCTTCTACTTCTTCTGATTCACCCTCCAGACTTCACCTTCTCCTTCTCCTTCTTCTGCTTCTTCTGATTCACCCTCCAGACTTCACCTTCTCCTTCTCCTTCTTCTGCTTCTTCTGATTCACCCTCCAGACTTCACCTTCTCCTTCTCCTTCTTCTACTCCTTCTGATTCACCCTCCAGACTTCACCTTCTCCTTCTCCTTCTTCTGCTTCTTCTGATTCACCCTCCTGACTTCACCTTCTCCTTCTCCTTCTTCTACTTCTTCTGATTCACCCTCCTGACTTCACCTTCTCCTTCTCCTTCTTCTACTTCTTCTGCTTCACCCTCCAGACTTCACCTTCTCCTTCTCCTTCTTCGACTTCTTCTGATTCACCCTTCAGACTTCACCTTCTCCTTCTCCTTTTTCTGCTTCTTCTGATTCATCCTCCAGACTTCACCTTCTCCTTCTCCTTCTTCTGCTTCTTCTGATTCACCCTCCAGACTTCACCTTCTCCTTCTCCTTCTTCTGCTTCTTCTGATTCACCCTCCAGACTTCACCTTCTCCTTCTCCTTCTTCTGCTTTTTCTGATTCACCCTCCACACTTCACCTTCTCCTTCTCCTTCTTCTACTTCTTCTGATTCACCCTCCAGACTTCACCTTCTCCTTCTCTTTCTTCTGCTTCTTCTGATTCACCCTCCAGACTTCACCTTCTCCTTCTACTTCTTCTGATTATTCTGATTCACCCTCCAGACTTCACCTTCTCCTTCTCCTTCTTCTACTTCTTCTGATTCACCCTCCAGACTTCACCTTCTCCTTCTCTTTCTTCTGCTTCTTCTGATTCACCCTCCAGACTTCACCTTCTCCTTCTCCTTCTTCTACTTCTTCTGCTTCAACCTCCAGACTTTACCTTCTCCTTCTCCTTCTTCTACTTCTTCTGATTCACCCTCCAGACTTCACCTTCTCCTTCTCCTTCTTCTGCTTCTTCTGATTCACCCTCCAGACTTCACCTTCTCCTTCTCCTTCTTCTGCTTCTTCTGATTCACCCTCCAGACTTCACCTTCTCCTTCTCCTTCTTCTACTCCTTCTGATTCACCCTCCAGACTTCACCTTCTCCTTCTCCTTCTTCTGCTTCTTCTGATTCACCCTCCAGACTTCACCTTCTCCTTCTCCTTATTCTGCTTCTTCTGATTCACCCTCCAGACTTCACCTTCTCCTTCTCCTTCTTCTGCTTCTTCTGATTCACCCTGCAGACTTCACCTTCTCCTTCTCCTTCTTCTGCTTCTTCTGATTCACCCTCCAGACTTCACCTTCTCCTTCTCCTTCTTCTACTTCTTCTGATTCACCCTCCAGACTTCACCTTCTCCTTCTCCTTCTTCTGCTTCTTCTGATTCACCCTCCAGACTTCACCTTCTCCTTCTCCTTCGTCTACTTCTTCTGATTCACCCTCCAGTCTACACCTTCTCCTTCTCCTTCTTCTACTTCTTCTGATTCACCCTCCAGACTTCACCTTCTCCTTCTCCTTCTTCTGCTTCTTCTGATTCACCCTCCAGACTTCACCTTCTCCTTCTCCTTCTTCTACTTCTTCTGATTCACCCTCCAGACTGCACCTTCTCCTTCTTCAACTTCTTCTGATTCACCCTCCAGACTTCACCTTCTCCTTCTCCTTCTTCTACTTCTTCTGCTTCTCCCTCCAGACTTCACCTTCTCCTTCTCCTTCTTCTGCTTCTTCTGATTCACCCTCCAGACTTCACCTTCTCCTTCTCCTTCTACTTCTTCTGATTCACCCTCCAGACTTCAGCTTCTCCTTCTCCTTCTTCTACTTCTTCTGATTCACCCTCCAGACTTCACCTTCTCCTTCTTCTCCTTCTTCTGATTCACCCTCCTGACTTCACGTTCTCCTTCTCCTTCTTCTGCTTCTTCTGCTTCACCCTCCAGACTTCACCTTCTCCTTCTCCTTCTTCTGCTTCTTCTGCTTCACCCTCCAGACTTTACCTTCTCCTTCTCCTTCCTCTGCCTCTTCTGCTTCACCCTCCTGACTTCACCTTCTCCTTCTCCTTCTTCTACTTCTTCTGATTCACCCTCCAGACTTCACCTTCTCCTTCTCCTTCTTCTGCTTCTTCTGCTTCACCCTCCAGACTTCACCTTCTCCTTCCCCTTCTTCTGCTTCTTCTGCTTCGCCCTCCAGACTTCACCTTCTCCTTCTCCTTCTTCTGCTTCTTCTGCTTCACCCTCCAGACTTCACCTTCTCCTTCTCCTTCTTCTGCTTCTTCTGATTCACCCTCCAGACTTCACCTTCTCCTTCTCCTTCTTCTGCTTCTTCTGATTCACCCTCCAGACTTCACCTTCTCCTTCTCCTTCTTCTGCTTCTTCTGATTCAACCTTCAGACTTCACCATTTCCTTCTCCTTCTTCTGCTTCTTCTGATTCACCCTCCAGACCTCACCTTCTCCTTCTCCTTCTTCTACTTCTTCTGATTCACCCTCCAGTCTTCACCTTCTCCTTCTCCTTCTTCTGTTTCTTCTGCTTCACCCTCCAGACTTCACCTTCTCCTTCTCTTTCTTCTGCTTCTTCTGATTCACCCTCCAGACTTCACCTTCTCCTTCTCCTTCTTCTGATTCTTCTGATTCACCCTCCAGACTTCACCTTCTCCTTCTCCTTCTTCTGCTTCTTCTGATTCACCCTCCTGACTTCACCTTCTCCTTCTCCTTCTTCTACTTCTTCTGATTCACCCTCCTGACTTCACCTTCTCCTTCTCCTTCTTCTACTTCTTCTGCTTCACCCTCCAGACTTCACCTTCTCCTTCTCCTTCTTCGACTTCTTCTGATTCACCCTTCAGACTTCACCTTCTCCTTCTCCTTTTTCTGCTTCTTCTGATTCATCCTCCAGACTTCACCTTCTCCTTCTCCTTCTTCTGCTTCTTCTGATTCACCCTCCAGACTTCACCTTCTCCTTCTCCTTCTTCTGCTTCTTCTGATTCACCCTCCAGACTTCACCTTCTCCTTCTCCTTCTTCTGCTTCTTCTGATTCACCCTCCAGACTTCACCTTCTCCTTCTCCTTCTTCTGCTTTTTCTGATTCACCCTCCAGACTTCACCTTCTCCTTCTCCTTCTTCTACTTCTTCTGATTCACCCTCCAGACTTCACCTTCTCCTTCTCTTTCTTCTGCTTCTTCTGATTCACCCTCCAGACTTCACCTTCTCCTTCTACTTCTTCTGATTATTCTGATTCACCCTCCAGACTTCACCTTCTCCTTCTCCTTCTTCTACTTCTTCTGATTCACCCTCCAGACTTCACCTTCTCCTTCTCTTTCTTCTGCTTCTTCTGATTCACCCTCCAGACTTCACCTTCTCCTTCTCCTTCTTCTACTTCTTCTGCTTCAACCTCCAGACTTTACCTTCTCCTTCTCCTTCTTCTACTTCTTCTGATTCACCCTCCAGACTTCACCTTCTCCTTCTCCTTCTTCTGCTTCTTCTGATTCACCCTCCAGACTTCACCTTCTCCTTCTCCTTCTTCTGCTTCTTCTGATTCACCCTCCAGAGTTCACCTTCTCCTTCTCCTTCTTCTACTCCTTCTGATTCACCCTCCAGACTTCACCTTCTCCTTCTCCTTCTTCTGCTTCTTCTGATTCACCCTCCAGACTTCACCTTCTCCTTCTCCTTATTCTGCTTCTTCTGATTCACCCTCCAGACTTCACCTTCTCCTTCTCCTTCTTCTGCTTCTTCTGATTCACCCTGCAGACTTCACCTTCTCCTTCTCCTTCTTCTGCTTCTTCTGATTCACCCTCCAGACTTCACCTTCTCCTTCTCCTTCTTCTACTTCTTCTGATTCACCCTCCAGACTTCACCTTCTCCTTCTCCTTCTTCTGCTTCTTCTGATTCACCCTCCAGACTTCACCTTCTCCTTCTCCTTCGTCTACTTCTTCTGATTCACCCTCCAGTCTACACCTTCTCCTTCTCCTTCTTCTACTTCTTCTGATTCACCCTCCAGACTTCACCTTCTCCTTCTCCTTCTTCTGCTTCTTCTGATTCACCCTCCAGACTTCACCTTCTCCTTCTCCTTCTTCTACTTCTTCTGATTCACCCTCCAGACTGCACCTTCTCCTTCTTCTACTTCTTCTGATTCACCCTCCAGACTTCACCTTCTCCTTCTCCTTCTTCTACTTCTTCTGCTTCTCCCTCCAGACTTCACCTCCTCCTTCTCCTTCTTCTGCTTCTTCTGATTCACCCTCCAGACTTCACCTTCTCCTTCTCCTTCTTCTACTTCTTCTGATTCACCCTCCAGACTTCAGCTTCTCCTTCTCCTTCTTCTACTTCTTCTGATTCACCCTCCAGACCTCACCTTCTCCTTCTTCTCCTTCTTCTGATTCACCCTCCTGACTTCACGTTCTCCTTCTCCTTCTTCTGCTTCTTCTGCTTCACCCTCCAGACTTCACCTTCTCCTTCTCCTTCTTCTGCTTCTTCTGCTTCACCCTCCAGACTTTATCTTCTCCTTCTCCTTCCTCTGCTTCTTCTGCTTCACCCTCCTGACTTCACCTTCTCCTTCTCCTTCTTCTACTTCTTCTGATTCACCCTCCAGACTTCACCTTCTCCTTCTCCTTCTTCTGCTTCTTCTGCTTCACCCTCCAGACTTCACCTTCTCCTTCCCCTTCTTCTGCTTCTTCTGCTTCGCCCTCCAGACTTCACCTTCTCCTTCTCCTTCTTCTGCTTCTTCTGCTTCACCCTCCAGACTTCACCTTCTCCTTCTCCTTCTTCTGCTTCTTCTGCTTCACTCTCCTAACTTCACCTTCTCCTTCTCCTCCTTCTACTTCTTCTGATTCACCCTCCAGACTTCACCTTCTCCTTCTCCTTCTTTTACTTCTTCTGATTCACCCTCCAGACTTCACCTTCTCCTTCTCCTTCTTCTGCTTCTTCTGATTCACCCTCCAGACTTCACCTTCTCCTTCTCCTTCTTCTGCTTCTTCTGATTCACCCTCCAGACTTCACCTTCTCCTTCTCCTTCTTCTGCTTCTTCTGATTCACCCTCCAGACTTCACCTTCTCCTTCTCCTTCTTCTGATTCTTCTGATTCACCCTCCAGACTTCACCTTCTCCTTCTCCTTCTTCTGCTTCTTCTGATTCACCCTCCTGACTTCACCTTCTCCTTCTCCTTCTTCTACTTCTTCTGATTCACCCTCCTGACTTCACCTTCTCCTTCTCCTTCTTCTACTTCTTCTGCTTCACCCTCCAGACTTCACCTTCTCCTTCTCCTTCTTCGACTTCTTCTGATTCACCCTTCAGACTTCACCTTCTCCTTCTCCTTTTTCTGCTTCTTCTGATTCATCCTCCAGACTTCACCTTCTCCTTCTCCTTCTTCTGCTTCTTCTGATTCACCCTCCAGACTTCACCTTCTCCTTCTCCTTCTTCTGCTTCTTCTGATTCACCCTCCAGACTTCACCTTCTCCTTCTCCTTCTTCTGCTTCTTCTGATTCACCCTCCAGACTTCACCTTCTCCTTCTCCTTCTTCTGCTTTTTCTGATTCACCCTCCAGACTTCACCTTCTTCTTCTCCTTCTTCTACTTCTTCTGATTCACCCTCCAGACTTCACCTTCTCCTTCTCTTTCTTCTGCTTCTTCTGATTCACCCTCCAGACTTCACCTTCTCCTTCTACTTCTTCTGATTATTCTGATTCACCCTCCAGACTTCACCTTCTCCTTCTCCTTCTTCTACTTCTTCTGATTCACCCTCCAGACTTCACCTTCTCCTTCTCTTTCTTCTGCTTCTTCTGATTCACCCTCCAGACTTCACCTTCTCCTTCTCCTTCTTCTACTTCTTCTGATTCACCCTCCAGACTTCACCTTCTCCTTCTCCTTCTTCTGCTTCTTCTGATTCACCCTCCAGACTTCACCTTCTCCTTCTCCTTCTTCTGCTTCTTCTGATTCACCCTCCAGACTTCACCTTCTCCTTCTCCTTCTTCTACTCCTTCTGATTCACCCTCCAGACTTCACCTTCTCCTTCTCCTTCTTCTGCTTCTTCTGATTCACCCTCCAGACTTCACCTTCTCCTTCTCCTTCTTCTACTCCTTCTGATTCACCCTCCAGACTTCACCTTCTCCTTCTCCTTCTTCTACTTCTTCTGATTCACCCTCCAGTCTTCACCTTCTCCTTCTCCTTCTTCTGTTTCCTCTGCTTCACCCTCCAGACTTCACCTTCTCCTTCTCTTTCTTCTGCTTCTTCTGATTCACCCTCCAGACTTCACCTTCTCCTTCTCCTTCTTCTGATTCTTCTGATTCACCCTCCAGACTTCACCTTCTCCTTCTCCTTCTTCTGCTTCTTCTGATTCACCCTCCAGACTTCACCTTCTCCTTCTCCTACTTCTGCTTCTTCTGATTCACCCTCCAGACTTCACCATCTCCTTCTCCTTCTTCTGCTTCTTCTGATTCACCCTCCAGACTTCACCTTCTCCTTCTCCTTCTTCTGCTTCTTCTGATTCACCCTCCTGACTTCACCTTCTCCTTCTCCTTCTTCTACTTCTTCTGCTTCACCCTCCAGACTTCACCTTCTCCTTCTCCTTCTTCGACTTCTTCTGATTCACCCTTCAGACTTCACCTTCTCCTTCTCCTTCTTCTGCTTCTTCTGATTCACCCTCCTGACTTCACCTTCTCCTTCTCCTTCTTCTACTTCTTCTGCTTCACCCTCCAGACTTCACATTCTCCTTCTCCTTCTTCTGCTTTTTCTGATTCACCCTCCAGACTTCACCTTCTCCTTCTCCTTCTTCTACTTCTTCTGATTCACCCTCCAGACTTCACCTTCTCCTTCTGCTACTTCTGCTTCTTCTGATTCACCCTCCAGACTTCACCATCTCCTTCTCCTTCTTCTGCTTCTTCTGATTCACCCTCCAGACTTCTCCTTCTCCTACTCCTTCTTCCACTTCTTCTGATTCACCCTCCAGACTTCATCTTCTCCTTCTCCTTCTTCTGCTTCTTCTGATTCACCCTCCAGACTTCACCTTCTCCTTCTCCTTCTTCTGCTTCTTCTGATTCACCCTCCAGACTTCACCTTCTCCTTCTCCTTCTTCTACTTCTTCTGATTCACCCTCCAGACTTCACCTTCTCCTTCTCCTTCTTCTACTTCTTCTGATTCACCCTCCAGACTTCACCTTCTCCTTCTCCTTCTTCTGCTTCTTCTGATTCACCCTCCAGACTTCACCTTCTCCTTCTCCTTCTTCTGCTTCTTCTGATTCACACTCCAGACTTCACCTTTTTCTTCTCCTTCTTCTGCTTCTTCTGATTCAACCTTCAGACTTCACCATTTCCTTCTCCTTCTTCTGCTTCTTCTGATTCACCCTCCAGACCTCACCTTCTCCTTCTCCTTCTTCTACTTCTTCTGATTCACCCTCCAGTCTTCACCTTCTCCTTCTCCTTCTTCTGTTTCTTCTGCTTCACCCTCCAGACTTCACCTTCTCCTTCTCTTTCTTCTGCTTCTTCTGATTCACCCTCCAGACTTCACCTTCTCCTTCTCCTTCTTCTGATTCTTCTGATTCACCCTCCAGACTTCACCTTCTCCTTCTCCTTCTTCTGCTTCTTCTGATTCACCCTCCTGACTTCACCTTCTCCTTCTCCTTCTTCTACTTCTTCTGATTCACCCTCCTGACTTCACCTTCTCCTTCTCCTTCTTCTATTTCTTCTGCTTCACCCTCCAGACTTCACCTTCTCCTTCTCCTTCTTCGACTTCTTCTGATTCACCCTTCAGACTTCACCTTCTCCTTCTCCTTTTTCTGCTTCTTCTGATTCATCCTCCAGACTTCACCTTCTCCTTCTCCTTCTTCTGCTTCTTCTGATTCACCCTCCAGACTTCACCTTCTCCTTCTCCTTCTTCTGCTTCTTCTGATTCACCCTCCAGACTTCACCTTCTCTTTCTCCTTCTTCTGCTTCTTCTGATTCACCCTCCAGACTTCACCTTCTCCTTCTCCTTCTTCTGCTTTTTCTGATTCACCCTCCAGACTTCACCTTCTCCTTCTCCTTCTTCTACTTCTTCTGATTCACCCTCCAGACTTCACCTTCTCCTTCTCTTTCTTCTGCTTCTTCTGATTCACCCTCCAGACTTCACCTTCTCCTTCTACTTCTTCTGATTATTCTGATTCACCCTCCAGACTTCACCTTCTCCTTCTCCTTCTTCTACTTCTTCTGATTCACCCTCCAGACTTCACCTTCTCCTTCTCTTTCTTCTGCTTCTTCTGATTCACCCTCCAGACTTCACCTTCTCCTTCTCCTTCTTCTACTTCTTCTGCTTCAACCTCCAGACTTTACCTTCTCCTTCTCCTTCTTCTACTTCTTCTGATTCACCCTCCAGACTTCTCCTTCTCCTACTCCTTCTTCCACTTCTTCTGATTCACCCTCCAGACTTCATCTTCTCCTTCTCCTTCTTCTGCTTCTTCTGATTCACCCTCCAGACTTCACCTTCTCCTTCTCCTTCTTCTGCTTCTTCTGATTCACCCTCCAGACTTCAAATTCTCCTTCTCCTTCTTCTACTTCTTCTGATTCACCCTTCAGACTTCACCTTCTCCTTCTCCTTCTTCTACTTCTTCTGATTCACTCTCCAGACTTCACCTTCTCCTTCTCCTTCTTCTGCTTCTTCTGATTCACACTCCAGACTTCACCTTTTTCTTCTCCTTCTTCTGCTTCTTCTGATTCAACCTTCAGACTTCACCATTTCCTGCTCCTTCTTCTGCTTCTTCTGATTCACCCTCCAGACCTCACCTTCTCCTTCTCCTTCTTCTACTTCTTCTGATTCACCCTCCAGTCTTCACCTTCTCCTTCTCCTTCTTCTGTTTCTTCTGCTTCACCCTCCAGACTTCACCTTCTCCTTCTCTTTCTTCTGCTTCTTCTGATTCACCCTCCAGACTTCACCTTCTCCTTCTCCTTCTTCTGATTCTTCTGATTCACCCTCCAGACTTCACCTTCTCCTTCTCCTTCTTCTGCTTCTTCTGATTCACCCTCCTGACTTCACCTTCTCCTTCTCCTTCTTCTACTTCTTCTGATTCACCCTCCTGACTTCACCTTCTCCTTCTCCTTCTTCTACTTCTTCTGCTTCACCCTCCAGACTTCACCTTCTCCTTCTCCTTCTTCGACTTCTTCTGATTCACCCTTCAGACTTCACCTTCTCCTTCTCCTTTTTCTGCTTCTTCTGATTCATCCTCCAGACTTCACCTTCTCCTTCTCCTTCTTCTGCTTCTTCTGATTCACCCTCCAGACTTCACCTTCTCCTTCTCCTTCTTCTGCTTCTTCTGATTCACCCTCCAGACTTCACCTTCTCCTTCTCCTTCTTCTGCTTCTTCTGATTCACCATCCAGACTTCACCTTCTCCTTCTCCTTCTTCTGCTTTTTCTGATTCACCCTCCAGACTTCACCTTCTCCTTCTCCTTCTTCTACTTCTTCTGATTCACCCTCCAGACTTCACCTTCTCCTTCTCTTTCTTCTGCTTCTTCTGATTCACCCTCCAGACTTCACCTTCTCCTTCTACTTCTTCTGATTATTCTGATTCACCCTCCAGACTTCACCTTCTCCTTCTCCTTCTTCTACTTCTTCTGATTCACCCTCCAGACTTCACCTTCTCCTTCTCTTTCTTCTGCTTCTTCTGATTCACCCTCCAGACTTCACCTTCTCCTTCTCCTTCTTCTACTTCTTCTGCTTCAACCTCCAGACTTTACCTTCTCCTTCTCCTTCTTCTACTTCTTCTGATTCACCCTCCAGACTTCACCTTCTCCTTCTCCTTCTTCTGCTTCTTCTGATTCACCCTCCAGACTTCACCTTCTCCTTCTCCTTCTTCTGCTTCTTCTGATTCACCCTCCAGACTTCACCTTCTCCTTCTCCTTCTTCTACTCCTTCTGATTCACCCTCCAGACTTCACCTGCTCCTTCTCCTTCTTCTGCTTCTTCTGATTCACCCTCCAGACTTCACCTTCTCCTTCTCCTTATTCTGCTTCTTCTGATTCACCCTCCAGACTTCACCTTCTCCTTCTCCTTCTTCTGCTTCTTCTGATTCACCCTGCAGACTTCACCTTCTCCTTCTCCTTCTTCTGCTTCTTCTGATTCACCCTCCAGACTTCACCTTCTCCTTCTCCTTCTTCGACTTCTTCTGATTCACCCTCCAGACTTCACCTTCTCCTTCTCCTTCTTCTGCTTCTTCTGATTCACCCTCCAGACTTCACCTTCACCTTCTCCTTCGTCTACTTCTTCTGATTCACCCTCCAGTCTACACCTTCTCCTTCTCCTTCTTCTACTTCTTCTGATTCACCCTCCAGACTTCACCTTCTCCTTCTCCTTCTTCTGCTTCTTCTGATTCACCCTCCAGACTTCACCTTCTCCTTCTCCTTCTTCTACTTCTTCTGATTCACCCTCCAGACTGCACCTTCTCCTTCTTCTACTTCTTCTGATTCACCCTCCAGACTTCACCTTCTCCTTCTCCTTCTTCTACTTCTTCTGATTCACCCTCCAGACTGCACCTTCTCCTTCTTCTACTTCTTCTGATTCACCCTCCAGACTTCGCCTTCTCCTTCTCCTTCTTCTACTTCTTCTGATTCACCCTCCAGACTTCACCTTCTCCTTCTCCTTCTTCTACTTTTTCTGATTCACCCTCCAGTCTTCACCTCCTCCTTCTCCTTCTTCTGCTTCTTCTGATTCACCCTCCAGACTTCACCTTCTCCTTCTCCTTCTTCTTCTTCTTCTGATTCACCCTCCTGACTTCACCTTCTCATTCTCCTTCTTCTGCTTCTTCTGATTCACCCTCCAGACTTCACCTTCTCCTCCTCCTTCTTATACTTCTTCTGATTCACCCTCCAGACTTCACCTTCTCGTTCTCCTTCTTCTGCTTCTTCTGATTCACCCTCCAGACTTCACCTTCTCCTTCTCCTTCGTCTACTTCTTCTGATTCACCCTCCAGACTACACCTTCTCCTTCTCCTTCTTCTACTTCTTCTGATTCACCCTCCAGACTTCACCTTCTCCTTCTCCTTCTTCTACTTCTTCTGATTCACCCTCCAGTCTTCAACTTCTCCTTCTCCTTCTTCTGCTTCTTCTGATTCACCCTCCAGACTTCACCTTCTCCTTCTCCTTCTTCTGCTTCTTCTGATTCACCCTCCTGACTTCACCTTCTCCTTCTCCTTCTTCTGCTTCTTCTGATTCACCCTCCAGAGTTCACCTTCTCCTTCTCCTTCTTCTACTTCTTCTGATTCACCCTCTAGACTTCACCTTCTCCTTCTCCTTCTTCTGCTTCTTCTGATTCACCCTCCAGACTTCACCTTCTCCTTCTCCTTCGTCTACTTCTTCTGATTCACCCTCCAGACTACACCATCTCCTTCTCCTTCTTCTACTTCTTCTGATTCACCCTCCAGACTTCACCTTCTCCTTCTCCTTCTTCTGCTTCTTCTGATTCCCCCTCCAGACTTCACCTTCTCCTTCTCCTTCTTCTTCTTCTACTGATTCACTCTCCAGACTTCACCTTCTCCTTCTCCTTCTTCTGCTTCTTCTGATTCACCCTCCAGACTTCACCTTCTCCTTCTCCTTCGTCTACTTCTTCTGATTCACCTTCCAGACTACACCTTCTCCTTCTCCTTCTTCTACTTCTTCTGATTCACCCTCCAGACTTCACCTTCTCCTTCTCCTTCTTCTGCTTCTTCTGATTCACCCTCCAGACTTCACCTTCTCCTTCTCCTTCTTCTACTTCTTCTGATTCACCCTCCAGACTTCACCTTCTCCTTCTCCTTCTTCTACTTCTTCTGATTCACCCTCCAGACTTCACCTTCTCCTTCTCCTTCTTCTACTTCTTCTGCTTCTCCCTCCAGACTTCACCATCTCTTCTCCTTCTTCTGCTTCTTCTGATTCACCCTCCAGACTTCACCTTCTCCTTCTCCTTCTTCTACTTCTTCTGATTCACCCTCCAGACTTCACCTTCTCCTTCTCCTTCTTCTACTTCTTCTGATTCACCCTCCAGACTTCACCATCTCCTTCTCCTTCTTCTACTTCTTTTGATTCACCCTCCTGACTTCACCTTCTCCTTCTCCTTCTTCTGCTTCTTCTGCTTCACCCTCCAGACTTCACCTTCTCCTTCTCCTTCTTCTGCTTCTTCTGCTTCACCCTCCAGACTTCACCTTCTCCTTCTCCTTCTTCTGCTTCTTCTGCTTCACCCTCCTGACTTCACCTTCTCCTACTCCTTCTTCTACTTCTTCTGATTCACCCTCCAGGCTTCACCTTCTCCTTCTCCTTCTTCTGCTTCTTCTGCTTCACCCTCCAGACTTCACCTTCTTCTTCTCCTTCTTCTGCTTCGCCCTCCAGACTTCACATTCTCCTTCTCCTTCTTCTGCTTCTTCTGCTTCACCCTCCAGACTTCACCTTCTCCTTCTCCTTCTTCTGCTTCTTCTGCTTCACCCTCCTGACTTCACCTTCTCCTTCTCCTTCTTCTACATCTTCTGATTCACCCTCCAGACTTCACCTTCTCCTTCTCCTTCTTCTGCTTCTTCTGCTTCACCCTCCAGACTTCACCTTCTCCTTCTCCTTCTTCTGCTTCTTCTGCTGCGCCCTCCAGACTTCACATTCTCCTTCTCCTTCTTCTGCTTCTTCTGCTTCACCCTCCTGACTTCACCTTCTCCTTCTCCTTCTTCTACTTCTTCTGCTTCACCCCCGTGACTTCACCTTCTCCTTCTCCTTCTTCTGCTTCTTCTGATTCACCCTCCTAACTTCACCTTCTCCTTCTCCTTCTTCTGCTTCTTCTGATTCACCCTCCTGACTTCACCTTCTCCTTCTCCTTCTTCTGCTTCTTCTGATTCACCCTCCAGACTTCACCTTCTCCTTCTCCTTCTTCTGCTTCTTCTGATTCACCTTCCAGACTTCACCTTCTCCTTCTCCTTCTTCTGCTTCTTCTGATTCACCCTCCAGACCTCACCTTCTCCTTCTCCTTCTTCTACTTCTTCTGATTCACCCTTCAGACTTCATCTTCTCCTTCGCCTTCTTCTGCTTCTTCTGATTCACCCTCCAGACCTCACCTTCTCCTTCTCCTTCTTCTGCTTCTTCTGATTCACCCTCCAGACTTCACCTTCTCCTTCTCCTTCTTCTACTTCTTCTGATTCATCCTCCAGACTTCACCTTCTCCTTCTCCTTCTTCTGATTCACCCTCCAGTCTTCACCTTCTGCTTCTCCTTCTTCTGCTTCTTCTGCTTCACCCTCCAGACTTCACCCTCTCCTTCTCTTTCTTCTGCTTCTTCTGATTCACCCTCCAGACTTCACCTTCTCCTTCTCCTTCTTCTGATTCTTCTGATTCACCCTCCAGACTTCACCTTCTCCTTCTCCTTCTTCTGCTTCTTCTGATTCACCCTCCTGACTTCACCTTCTCCTTCTCCTTCTTCTACTTCTTCTGATTCACCCTCCTGACTTCACCTTCTCCTTCTCCTTCTTCTACTTCTTCTGCTTCACCCTCCAGACTTCACCTTCTCCTTCTCCTTCTTCTACTTCTTCTGATTCACCCTCCAGACTTCACCTTCTCCTTCTCCTTCTTCTGCTTCTTCTGATTCACCCTCCTGACTTCACCTTCTCCTTCTCCTTATAATGCTTCTTCTGATTCACCCTCCAGACTTCACCTTCTCCTCCTCCTTCTTCTGCTTCTTCTGATTCACCCTCCAGACTTCACCTTCTACTTCTCCTTCTTCTGCATCTTCTGATTCACCCTCCAGACTTCATCTTCTCCTTCTCCTTCTTCTGCTTCTTCCGATTCACCCTCCAGACTTCACCTTCTCCTTCTCCTTCTTCTGCTTCTTCTGATTCACCCTCCAGACTTCACCTTCTCCTTCTCCTTCTTCTACTTCTTCTGATTCACCCTCCAGACTTCACCTTCTCCTTCTCCTTCTACTTCTTCTGATTCACCCTCCAGACTTCACCTTCTCCTTCTCTTTCTTCTGCTTCTTCTGATTCACCCTCCAGACTTCACCTTCTCCTTCTCCTTCTTCTACTTCTTCTGCTTCACCCTTCAGACTTCACCTTCTCCTTCTCCTTCTTCTACTTCTTCTGATTCACCCTCCAGACTTCACCTTCTCCTTCTCCTTCTTCTGCTTCTTCTGATTCACCCTCCAGACTTCACCTTCTCCTTCTCCTTATTCTGCTTCTTCTGATTCACCCTCCAGACTTCACCTTCTCCTTCTCCTTCTTCTGCTTCTTCTGATTCACCCTCCAGACTTCACCTTCTCCTTCTCCTTCTTCTGCTTCTTCTGATTCACCCTCCAGACTTCACCTTCTCCTTCTCCTTCTTCTGCTTCTTCTGATTCACCCTCCAGACTTCACCTTCTCCTTCTCCTTCTTCTACTCCTTCTGATTCACCCTCCAGACTTCAACTTCTCCTTCTCCTTCTTCTGCTGCTTCTGATTCACCCTCCAGACTTCACCTTCTCCTTCTCCTTATTCTGCTTCTTCTGATTCACCCTCCAGACTTCACCTTCTCCTTCTCCTTCTTCTGCTTCTTCTGATTCACCCTGCAGACTTCACCTTCTCCTTCTCCTTCTTCTGCTTCTTCTGATTCACCCTCCAGACTTCACCTTCTCCTTCTCCTTCTTCTACTTCTTCTGATTCACCCTCCAGACTTCACCTTCTCCTTCTCCTTCTTCTGCTTCTTCTGATTCACCCTCCAGACTTCACCTTCTCCTTCTCCTTCGTCTACTTCTTCTGATTCACCCTCCAGACTACACCTTCTCCTTCTCCTTCTTCTACTTCTTCTGATTCACCCTCCAGACTTCACCTTCTCCTTCTCCTTCTTCTGCTTCTTCTGATTCACCCTCCAGACTTCACCTTCTCCTGCTCCTTCTTCTACTTCTTGTGATTCACCCTCCAGACTTCACCTTCTCCTTCTCCTTCTTCTACTTCTTCTGATTCACCCTCCAGACTTCACCTTCTCCTTCTCCTTCTTCTACTTCTTCTGCTTCTCCCTCCAGACTTCACCTTCTCCTTCTCCTTCTTCTGCTTCTTCTGATTCACCCTCCAGACTTCACCTTCTCCTTCTCCTTCTTCTACTTCTTCTGATTCACCCTTCAGACTTCAGCTTCTCCTTCTCCTTCTTCTACTTCTTCTGATTCACCCTCCAGACTTCACCTTCTCCTTCTCCTTCTTCTACTTCTTCTGATTCACCCTCCTGACTTCACGTTCTCCTTCTCCTTCTTCTGCTTCTTCTGCTTCACCCTCCAGACTTCACCTTCTCCTTCTCCTTCTTCTGCTTCTTCTGCTTCACCCTCCAGACTTTACCTTCTCCTTCTCCTTCTTCTGCTTCTTCTGCTTCACCCTCCTGACTTCACCTTCTCCTTCTCCTTCTTCTACTTCTTCTGATTCACCCTCCAGACTTCACCTTCTCCTTCTCCTTCTTCCGCTTCTTCTGCTTCACCCTCCAGACTTCACCTTCTCCTTCCCCTTCTTCTGCTTCTTCTGCTTCGCCCTCCAGACTTCACCTTCTCCTTCTCCTTCTTCTGCTTCTTCTGCTTCACCCTCCAGACTTCACCTTCTCCTTCTCCTTCTTCTGCTTCTTCTGCTTCACTCTCCTGACTTCACCTTCTCCTTCTCCTTCTTCTACTTCTTCTGATTCACCCTCCAGACTTCACCTTCTCCTTCTCCTTCTTCTGCTTCTTCTGCTTCTCCCTCCAGACTTCACCTTCTCCTTCTCCTTCTTCTGCTTCTTCTGCTTCACCCTCCTGACTTCAGCTTCTCCTTCTCCTTCTTCTACTTCTTCTGCTTCACCCCCTGACTTCACCTGCTCCTTCTCCTTCTTCTGCTTCTTCTGATTCACCCTCCTAACTTTATCTTCTCCTGCTCCTTCTTCTGCTTCTTCTGATTCACCCTCCTGACTTCACCTTCTCCTTCTCCTTCTTCTGCTTCTTCTAATTCACCCTCCAGACTTCACCTTCTCCTTTTCCTTCTTCTGCTTCTTCTGATTCACCCTCCAGACTTCACCTTCTCCTTCTCCTTCTTCTGCTTCTTCTGATTCACCCTCCTAACTTCACCTTCTCCTTCTCCTTCTTCTGCTTCTTCTGATTCACCCTCCTGACTTCACCTTCTCCTTCTCCTTCTTCTGCTTCTTCTGATTCACCCTCCAGACTTCACCTTCTCCTTCTCCTTCTTCTGCTTCTTCTGATTCACCCTCCAGACCACACCTTCTCCTTCTCCTTCTTCTACTTCTTCTGATTCACCCTCCAGACTTCATCTTCTCCTTCTCCTTCTTCTACTTCTTCTGATTCATCCTCCAGACTTCACCTTCTTCTTCTCCTTCTTCTACTTCTTCTGATTCACCCTCCAGTCTTCACCTTCTTCTTCTCCTTCTTCTGTTTCTTCTGCTTCACCCTCCAGACTTCACTTTCTCCTTCTCTTTCTTCTGCTTCTTCTGATTCACCCTCCAGACTTCACCTTCTCCTTCTCCTTATAATGCTTCTTCTGATTCACCCTCCAGACTTCACCTTCTCCTCCTCCTTCTTCTGCTTCTTCTGATTCACCCTCCAGACTTCACCTTCTCCTTCTCCTTCTTCTGCTTCTTCTGATTCACCCTCCAGACTTCACCTTCTCCTTCTCCTTCTTCTGCTTCTTCTGATTCACCCTCCAGACCTCACCTTCTCCTTCTCCTTCTTCTACTTCTTCTGATTCACCCTCCAGACTTCATCTTCTCCTTCTCCTTCCTCGACTTCTTCTGATTCATCCTCCAGACTTCACCTTCTCCTTCTCCTTCTTCTACTTCTTCTGATTCACCCTCCAGTCTTCACCTTCTCCTTCTCCTTCTTCTGTTTCTTCTGCTTCACCCTCCAGACTTCACTTTCTCCTTCTCTTTCTTCTGCTTCTTCTGATTCACCCTCCAGACTTCACCTTCTCCTTCTCCTTATAATGCTTCTTCTGATTCACCCTCCAGACTTCACCTTCTCCTCCTCCTTCTTCTGCTTCTTCTGATTCACCCTCCAGACTTCACCTTCTCCTTCTCCTTCTTCTGCATCTTCTGATTCACCCTCCAGACTTCACCTTCTCCTTCTCCTTCTTCTACTTCTTCTGATTCACCCTCCAGACTTCATCTTCTCCTTCTCCTTCTTCTGCTTCTTCCGATTCACCCTCCAGACTTCACCTTCTCCTTCTCCTTCTTCTGCTTCTTCTGATTCACCCTCCAGACTTCACCTTCTCCTTCTCCTTCTTCTACTTCTTCTGATTCACCCTCCAGACTTCACCTTCTCCTTCTCCTTCTTCTAATTCTTCTGATTCACCCTCCAGACTTCACCTTCTCCTTCTCCTTCTTCTGCTTCTTCTGATTCACCCTCCAGACTTCAACTTCTCCTTCTCCTTCTTCTGCTTCTTCTGATTCACCCTCCAGACTTCACCTTCTCCTTCTCCTTCTTCTGCTTCTTCTGATTCACCCTTCAGACTTCACCTTCTCCTTCTCCTTTTTCTGCTTCTTCTGATTCACACTCCAGACCTCACCTTCTCCTTCTCCTTCATCTACTTATTCTGATTCACCCTCCAGACTTCACCTTCTCCTTCTCCTTCTTCTGCTTCTTCTGATTCACCCTCCAGACTTCACCTTCTCCTTCTCCTTCTTCTACTTCTTCTGATTCACCCTCCAGACTTCACCTGCTCCTTCTCCTTCTTCTGCTTCTTCTGATTCACCCTCCTAACTTTATCTTCTCCTGCTCCTTCTTCTGCTTCTTCTGATTCACCCTCCTGACTTCACCTTCTCCTTCTCCTTCTTCTGCTTCTTCTAATTCACCCTCCAGACTTCACCTTCTCCTTTTCCTTCTTCTGCTTCTTCTGATTCACCCTCCAGACTTCACCTTCTCCTTCTCCTTCTTCTGCTTCTTCTGATTCACCCTCCTAACTTCACCTTCTCCTTCTCCTTCTTCTGCTTCTTCTGATTCACCCTCCTGACTTCACCTTCTCCTTCTCCTTCTTCTGCTTCTTCTGATTCACCCTCCAGACTTCACCTTCTCCTTCTCCTTCTTCTGCTTCTTCTGATTCACCCTCCAGACCACACCTTCTCCTTCTCCTTCTTCTACTTCTTCTGATTCACCCTCCAGACTTCATCTTCTCCTTCTCCTTCTTCTACTTCTTCTGATTCATCCTCCAGACTTCACCTTCTCCTTCTCCTTCTTCTACTTCTTCTGATTCACCCTCCAGTCTTCACCTTCTTCTTCTCCTTCTTCTGTTTCTTCTGCTTCACCCTCCAGACTTCACTTTCTCCTTCTCTTTCTTCTGCTTCTTCTGATTCACCCTCCAGACTTCACCTTCTCCTTCTCCTTATAATGCTTCTTCTGATTCACCCTCCAGACTTCACCTTCTCCTCCTCCTTCTTCTGCTTCTTCTGATTCACCCTCCAGACTTCACCTTCTCCTTCTCCTTCTTCTGCTTCTTCTGATTCACCCTCCAGACTTCACCTTCTCCTTCTCCTTCTTCTGCTTCTTCTGATTCACCCTCCAGACCTCACCTTCTCCTTCTCCTTCTTCTACTTCTTCTGATTCACCCTCCAGACTTCATCTTCTCCTTCTCCTTCCTCTACTTCTTCTGATTCATCCTCCAGACTTCACCTTCTCCTTCTCCTTCTTCTACTTCTTCTGATTCACCCTCCAGTCTTCACCTTCTCCTTCTCCTTCTTCTGTTTCTTCTGCTTCACCCTCCAGACTTCACTTTCTCCTTCTCTTTCTTCTGCTTCTTCTGATTCACCCTCCAGACTTCACCTTCTCCTTCTCCTTATAATGCTTCTTCTGATTCACCCTCCAGACTTCACCTTCTCCTCCTCCTTCTTCTGCTTCTTCTGATTCACCCTCCAGACTTCACCTTCTCCTTCTCCTTCTTCTGCATCTTCTGATTCACCCTCCAGACTTCACCTTCTCCTTCTCCTTCTTCTACTTCTTCTGATTCACCCTCCAGACTTCATCTTCTCCTTCTCCTTCTTCTGCTTCTTCCGATTCACCCTCCAGACTTCACCTTCTCCTTCTCCTTCTTCTGCTTCTTCTGATTCACCCTCCAGACTTCACCTTCTCCTTCTCCTTCTTCTACTTCTTCTGATTCACCCTCCAGACTTCACCTTCTCCTTCTCCTTCTTCTAATTCTTCTGATTCACCCTCCAGACTTCACCTTCTCCTTCTCCTTCTTCTGCTTCTTCTGATTCACCCTCCAGACTTCAACTTCTCCTTCTCCTTCTTCTGCTTCTTCTGATTCACCCTCCAGACTTCACCTTCTCCTTCTCCTTCTTCTGCTTCTTCTGATTCACCCTTCAGACTTCACCTTCTCCTTCTCCTTTTTCTGCTTCTTCTGATTCACACTCCAGACCTCACCTTCTCCTTCTCCTTCATCTACTTATTCTGATTCACCCTCCAGACTTCACCTTCTCCTTCTCCTTCTTCTGCTTCTTCTGATTCACCCTCCAGACTTCACCTTCTCCTTCTCCTTCTTCTACTTCTTCTGATTCACCCTCCAGACTTCACCTTCTCCTTCTCCTTCTTCTAATTCTTCTGATTCACCCTCCAGACTTCACCTTCTCCTTCTCCTTCTTCTGCTTCTTCTGCTTCACTCTCCTGACTTCACCTTCTCCTTCTCCTTCTTCTACTTCTTCTGATTCACCCTCCAGACTTCACCTTCTCCTTCTCCTTCTTCTGCTTCTTCTGCTTCACCCTCCAGACTTCACCTTCTCCTTCTCCTTCTTCTGCTTCTTCTGCTTCACCCTCCTGACTTCACCTTCTCCTTCTCCTTCTTCTACTTCTTCTGCTTCACCCCCTGACTTCACCTGCTCCTTCTCCTTCTTCTGCTTCTTCTGATTCACCCTCCTAACTTTACCTTCTCCTGCTCCTTCTTCTGCTTCTTCTGATTCACCCTCCTGACTTCACCTTCTCCTTCTCCTTCTTCTGCTTCTTCTAATTCACCCTCCAGACTTCACCTTCTCCTTTTCCTTCTTCTGCTTCTTCTGATTCACCCTCCAGACTTCACCTTCTCCTTCTCCTTCTTCTGCTTCTTCTGATTCACCCTCCTAACTTCACCTTCTCCTTCTCCTTCTTCTGCTTCTTCTGATTCACCCTCCTGACTTCACCTTCTCCTTCTCCTTCTTCTGCTTCTTCTGATTCACCCTCCAGACTTCACCTTCTCCTTCTCCTTCTTCTGCTTCTTCTGATTCACCCTCCAGACTTCACCTTCTCCTTCTCCTTCTTCTGCTTCTTCTGATTCACCCTCCAGACCACACCTTCTCCTTCTCCTTCTTCTACTTCTTCTGATTCACCCTCCAGACTTCATCTTCTCCTTCTCCTTCTTCTACTTCTTCTGATTCATCCTCCAGACTTCACCTTCTCCTTCTCCTTCTTCTACTTCTTCTGATTCACCCTCCAGTCTTCACCTTCTTCTTCTCCTTCTTCTGTTTCTTCTGCTTCACCCTCCAGACTTCACTTTCTCCTTCTCTTTCTTCTGCTTCTTCTGATTCACCCTCCAGACTTCACCTTCTCCTTCTCCTTATAATGCTTCTTCTGATTCACCCTCCAGACTTCACCTTCTCCTCCTCCTTCTTCTGCTTCTTCTGATTCACCCTCCAGACTTCACCTTCTCCTTCTCCTTCTTCTGCTTCTTCTGATTCACCCTCCAGACTTCACCTTCTCCTTCTCCTTCTTCTGCTTCTTCTGATTCACCCTCCAGACCTCACCTTCTCCTTCTCCTTCTTCTACTTCTTCTGATTCACCCTCCAGACTTCATCTTCTCCTTCTCCTTCCTCTACTTCTTCTGATTCATCCTCCAGACTTCACCTTCTCCTTCTCCTTCTTCTACTTCTTCTGATTCACCCTCCAGTCTTCACCTTCTCCTTCTCCTTCTTCTGTTTCTTCTGCTTCACCCTCCAGACTTCACTTTCTCCTTCTCTTTCTTCTGCTTCTTCTGATTCACCCTCCAGACTTCACCTTCTCCTTCTCCTTATAATGCTTCTTCTGATTCACCCTCCAGACTTCACCTTCTCCTCCTCCTTCTTCTGCTTCTTCTGATTCACCCTCCAGACTTCACCTTCTCCTTCTCCTTCTTCTGCATCTTCTGATTCACCCTCCAGACTTCACCTTCTCCTTCTCCTTCTTCTACTTCTTCTGATTCACCCTCCAGACTTCATCTTCTCCTTCTCCTTCTTCTGCTTCTTCCGATTCACCCTCCAGACTTCACCTTCTCCTTCTCCTTCTTCTGCTTCTTCTGATTCACCCTCCAGACTTCACCTTCTCCTTCTCCTTCTTCTACTTCTTCTGATTCACCCTCCAGACTTCACCTTCTCCTTCTCCTTCTTCTAATTCTTCTGATTCACCCTCCAGACTTCACCTTCTCCTTCTCCTTCTTCTGCTTCTTCTGATTCACCCTCCAGACTTCAACTTCTCCTTCTCCTTCTTCTGCTTCTTCTGATTCACCCTCCAGACTTCACCTTCTCCTTCTCCTTCTTCTGCTTCTTCTGATTCACCCTTCAGACTTCACCTTCTCCTTCTCCTTTTTCTGCTTCTTCTGATTCACCCTCCAGACCTCACCTTCTCCTTCTCCTTCATCTACTTATTCTGATTCACCGTCCAGACTTCATCTTCTCCTTCTCCTTCTTCTGCTTCTTCTGATTCACCCTCCAGACTTCACCTTCTCCTTCTCCTTCTTCTGCTTCTTCTGATTCACCCTCCAGACTTCACCTTCTCCTTCTCCTTCTTCTACTTCTTCTGCTTCACCCCCCTGACTTCACCTTCTCCTTCTCCTTCTTCTGCTTCTTCTGATTCACCCTCCTAACTTCACCTTCTCCTTCTCCTTCTTCTGCTTCTTCTGATTCACCCTCCTGACTTCACCTTCTCCTTCTCCTTCTTCTGCTTCTTCTGATTCACCCTCCAGACTTCACCTTCTCCTTCACCTTCTTCTCATTCTTCTGATTCACCCTCCAGACTTCACCTTCTCCTACTCCTTCTTCGACTTCTTCTGATTCACCCTCCAGACTTCACCTTCTCCTTCTCCTTCTTCTACTTCTTCTGATTCACCCTCCAGTCTTCACCTTCTCCTTCTCCTTCTTCTGCTTCTTCTGCTTCACCCTCCAGACTTCACCTTCTCCTTCTCTTTCTTCAGCTTCTTCTGATTCACCCTCCAGACTTCACCTTCTCCTTCTCCTTCTTCTGATTCTTCTGATTCACTCTCCAGACTTCACCTTCTCCTACTCCTTCTTCGACTTCTTCTGATTCACCCTCCAGACTTCACCTTCTCCTTCTCCTTCTTCTACTTCTTCTGATTCACCCTCCAGTCTTCACCTTCTCCTTCTCCTTCGTCTACTTCTTCTGATTCACCCTCCAGACTACACCTTCTCCTTCTCCTTCTTCTACTTCTTCTGATTCACCCTCCAGACTTCACCTTCTCCTTCTCCTTCTTCTGCTTCTTCTGATTCACCCTCCAGACTTCACCTTCTCCTGCTCCTTCTTCTACTTCTTGTGATTCACCCTCCAGACTTCACCTTCTCCTTCTCCTTCTTCTACTTCTTCTGATTCACCCTCCAGACTTCACCTTCTCCTTCTCCTTCTTTTACTTCTTCTGCTTCTCCCTCCAGACTTCACCTTCTCCTTCTCCTTCTTCTGCTTCTTCTGATTCACCCTCCGGACTTCACCTTCTCCTTCTCCTTCTTCTACTTCTTCTGATTCACCCTCCAGACTTCAGCTTCTCCTTCTCCTTCTTCTACTTCTTCTGATCCACCCTCCAGACTTCACCTTCTCCTTCTCCTTCTTCTACTTCTTCTGATTCACCCTCCTGACTTCACGTTCTCCTTCTCCTTCTTCTGCTTCTTCTGCTTCACCCTCCAGACTTCACCTTCTCCTTCTCCTTCTTCTGCTTCTTCTGCTTCACCCTCCAGACTTTACCTTCTCCTTCTCCTTCTTCTGCTTCTTCTGCTTCACCCTCCTGACTTCACCTTCTCCTTCTCCTTCTTCTACTTCTTCTGATTCACCCTCCAGACTTCACCTTCTCCTTCTCCTTCTTCTGCTTCTTCTGCTTCACCCTCCAGACTTTACCTTCTCCTTCCCCTTCTTCTGCTTCTTCTGCTTCGCCCTCCAGACTTCACCTTCTCCTTCTCCTTCTTCTGCTTCTTCTGCTTCACCCTCCAGACTTCACCTTCTCCTTCTCCTTCTTCTGCTTCTTCTGCTTCACTCTCCTGACTTCACCTTCTCCTTCTCCTTCTTCTACTTCTTCTGATTCACCCTCCAGACTTCACCTTCTCCTTCTCCTTCTTCTGCTTCTTCTGCTTCACCCTCCAGACTTCACCTTCTCCTTCTCCTTCTTCTGCTTCTTCTGCTTCACCCTCCTGACTTCACCTTCTCCTTCTCCTTCTTCTACTTCTTCTGCTGCACCCCCTGACTTCACCTGCTCCTTCTCCTTCATCTGCTTCTTCTGATTCACCCTCCTAACTTTACCTTCTCCTGCTCCTTCTTCTGCTTCTTCTGATTCACCCTCCTGACTTCACCTTCTCCTTCTCCTTCTTCTGCTTCTTCTAATTCACCCTCCAGACTTCACCTTCTCCTTTTCCTTCTTCTGCTTCTTCTGATTCACCCTCCAGACTTCACCTTCTCCTTCTCCTTCTTCTGCTTCTTCTGATTCACCCTCCTAACTTCACCTTCTCCTTCTCCTTCTTCTGCTTCTTCTGATTCACCCTCCTGACTTCACCTTCTCCTTCTCCTTCTTCTGCTTCTTCTGATTCACCCTCCAGACTTCACCTTCTCCTTCTCCTTCTTCTGCTTCTTCTGATTCACCCTCCAGACTTCACCTTCTCCTTCTCCTTCTTCTGCTTCTTCTGATTCACCCTCCAGACCACACCTTCTCCTTCTCCTTCTTCTACTTCTTCTGATTCACCCTCCAGACTTCATCTTCTCCTTCTCCTTCTTCTACTTCTTCTGATTCATCCTCCAGACTTCACCTTCTCCTTCTCCTTCTTCTACTTCTTCTGATTCACCCTCCAGTCTTCACCTTCTTCTTCTCCTTCTTCTGTTTCTTCTGCTTCACCCTCCAGACTTCACTTTCTCCTTCTCTTTCTTCTGCTTCTTCTGATTCACCCTCCAGACTTCACCTTCTCCTTCTCCTTATAATGCTTCTTCTGATTCACCCTCCAGACTTCACCTTCTCCTCCTCCTTCTTCTGCTTCTTCTGATTCACCCTCCAGACTTCACCTTCTCCTTCTCCTTCTTCTGCTTCTTCTGATTCACCCTCCAGACTTCACCTTCTCCTTCTCCTTCTTCTGCTTCTTCTGATTCACCCTCCAGACCTCACCTTCTCCTTCTCCTTCTTCTACTTCTTCTGATTCACCCTCCAGACTTCATCTTCTCCTTCTCCTTCCTCTACTTCTTCTGATTCATCCTCCAGACTTCACCTTCTCCTTCTCCTTCTTCTACTTCTTCTGATTCAACCTCCAGTCTTCACCTTCTCCTTCTCCTTCTTCTGTTTCTTCTGCTTCACCCTCCAGACTTCACTTTCTCCTTCTCTTTCTTCTGCTTCTTCTGATTCACCCTCCAGACTTCACCTTCTCCTTCTCCTTATAATGCTTCTTCTGATTCACCCTCCAGACTTCACCTTCTCCTCCTCCTTCTTCTGCTTTTTCTGATTCACCCTCCAGACTTCACCTTCTCCTTCTCCTTCTTCTGCTTCTTCTGATTCACCCTCCAGACTTCACCTTCTCCTTCTCCTTCTTCTGCTTCTTCTGATTCACCCTCCAGACCTCACCTTCTCCTCCTCCTTCTTCTGCTTCTTCTGATTCACCCTCCAGACTTCACCTTCTCCTTCTCCTTCTTCTGCATCTTCTGATTCACCCTCCAGACTTCACCTTCTCCTTCTCCTTCTTCTACTTATTCTGATTCACCCTCCAGACTTCATCTTCTCCTTCTCCTTCTTCTGCTTCTTCCGATTCACCCTCCAGACTTCACCTTCTCCTTCTCCTTCTTCTGCTTCTTCTGATTCACCCTCCAGACTTCACCTTCTCCTTCTCCTTCTTCTACTTCTTCTGATTCACCCTCCAGACTTCACCTTCTCCTTCTCCTTCTTCTAATTCTTCTGATTCACCCTCCAGACTTCACCTTCTCCTTCTCCTTCTTCTGCTTCTTCTGATTCACCCTCCAGACTTCAACTTCTCCTTCTCCTTCTTCTGCTTCTTCTGAATCACCCTCCAGACTTCACCTTCTCCTTCTCCTTCTTCTGCTTCTTCTGATTCACCCTTCAGACTTCACCTTCTCCTTCTCCTTCTTCTGCTTCTTCTGATTCACCCTCCAGACCTCACCTTCTCCTTCTCCTTCATCTACTTATTCTGATTCACCCTCCAGACTTCATCTTCTCCTTCTCCTTCTTCTGCTTCTTCTGATTCACCCTCCAGACTTCACCTTCTCCTTCTCCTTCTTCTGCTTCTTCTGATTCACCCTCCAGACTTCACCTTCTCCTTCTCCTTCTTCTACTTCTTCTGCTTCACCCCCCTGACTTCACCTTCTCCTTCTCCTTCTTCTGCTTCTTCTGATTCACCCTCCTAACTTCACCTTCTCCTTCTCCTTCTTCTGCTTCTTCTGATTCACCCTCCTGACTTCACCTTCTCCTTCTCCTTCTTCTGCTTCTTCTGATTCACCCTCCAGACTTCACCTTCTCCTTCACCTTCTTCTCATTCTTCTGATTCACCCTCCAGACTTCACCTTCTCCTACTCCTTCTTCGACTTCTTCTGATTCACCCTCCAGACTT
Source organism: Somniosus microcephalus (assembly GCF_052327205.1). Lineage (NCBI taxonomy): Eukaryota > Metazoa > Chordata > Chondrichthyes > Squaliformes > Somniosidae > Somniosus > Somniosus microcephalus. Next base: position 750,472 of record NW_028225227.1, on the reverse strand, counting down.
CACCTTCTCCTTCTCCTTCTTCTACTTCTTCTGATTCACCCTCCAGTCTTCACCTTCTCCTTCTCCTTCTTCTGCTTCTTCTGCTTCACCCTCCAGACTTCACCTTCTCCTTCTCTTTCTTCAGCTTCTTCTGATTCACCCTCCAGACTTCACCTTCTCCTTCTCCTTCTTCTGATTCTTCTGATTCACTCTCCAGACTTCACCTTCTCCTTCTCCTTCTTCTGCTTCTTCTGATTCACCCTCCTGACTTCACCTTCTCCTTCTTCTACCTCTTCTGATTCACCCTCCTGACTTCACCTTCTCCTTCTCCTTCTTCTACTTCTTCTGATTCACCCTCCAGACTTCACCTTCTCCTTCTCCTTCTTCTGCTTCTTCTGATTCACCCTCCAGACTTCACCTTCTCCTTCTCCTTCGTCTACTTCTTCTGATTCACCCTCCAGACTACACCTTCTCCTGCTCCTTCTTCTACTTCTTCTGATTCACCCTCCAGACTTCACCTTCTCCTTCTCCTTCTTCTGCTTCTTCTGATTCACCCTCCAGACTTCACCTTCTCCTGCTCCTTCTTCTACTTCTTGTGATTCACCCTCCAGACTTCACCTTCTCCTTCTCCTTCTTCTACTTCTTCTGATTCACCCTCCAGACTTCACCTTCTCCTTCTCCTTCTTCTACTTCTTCTGCTTCTCCCTCCAGACTTCACCTTCTCCTTCTCCTTCTTCTGCTTCTTCTGATTCACCCTCCAGACTTCACCTTCTCCTTCTCCTTCTTCTACTTCTTCTGATTCACCCTCCTGACTTCACGTTCTCCTTCTCCTTCTTCTGCTTCTTCTGCTTCCCCCTCCAGACTTCACCTTCTCCTTCTCCTTCTTCTGCTTCTTCTGCTTCACCCTCCAGACTTCACCTTCTCCTTCTCCTTCTTCTGCTTCTTCTGATTCACCCTCCAGACTTCAGCTTCTCCTTCTCCTTCTTCTACTTCTTCTGATTCACCCTCCAGACTTCACCTTCTCCTTCTCCTTATAATGCTTCTTCTGATTCACCCTCCAGACTTCACCTTCTCCTCCTCCTTCTTCTGCTTCTTCTGATTCACCCTCCAGACTTCACCTTCTCCTTCTCCTTCTTCTGCTTCTTCTGATTCACCCTCCAGACTTCACCTTCTCCTTCTCCTTCTTCTGCTTCTTCTGATTCACCCTCCAGACCTCACCTTCTCCTTCTCCTTCTTCTACTTCTTCTGATTCACCCTCCAGACTTCATCTTCTCCTTCTCCTTCCTCTACTTCTTCTGATTCATCCTCCAGACTTCACCTTCTCCTTCTCCTTCTTCTACTTCTTCTGATTCACCCTCCAGTCTTCACCTTCTCCTTCTCCTTCTTCTGTTTCTTCTGCTTCACCCTCCAGACTTCACTTTCTCCTTCTCTTTCTTCTGCTTCTTCTGATTCACCCTCCAGACTTCACCTTCTCCTTCTCCTTATAATGCTTCTTCTGATTCACCCTCCAGACTTCACCTTCTCCTCCTCCTTCTTCTGCTTCTTCTGATTCACCCTCCAGACTTTACCTTCTCCTTCTCCTTCTTCTGCATCTTCTGATTCACCCTCCAGACTTCACCTTCTCCTTCTCCTTCTTCTACTTCTTCTGATTCACCCTCCAGACTTCATCTTCTCCTTCTCCTTCTTCTGCTTCTTCCGATTCACCCTCCAGACTTCACCTTCTCCTTCTCCTTCTTCTGCTTCTTCTGATTCACCCTCCAGACTTCACCTTCTCCTTCTCCTTCTTCTACTTCTTCTGATTCACCCTCCAGACTTCACCTTCTCCTTCTCCTTCTTCTAATTCTTCTGATTCACCCTCCAGACTTCACCTTCTCCTTCTCCTTCTTCTGCTTCTTCTGATTCACCCTCCAGACTTCAACTTCTCCTTCTCCTTCTTCTGCTTCTTCTGATTCACCCTCCAGACTTCACCTTCTCCTTCTCCTTCTTCTGCTTCTTCTGATTCACCCTTCAGACTTCACCTTCTCCTTCTCCTTCTTCTGCTTCTTCTGATTCACCCTCCAGACCTCACCTTCTCCTTCTCCTTCATCTACTTATTCTGATTCACCCTCCAGACTTCATCTTCTCCTTCTCCTTCTTCTGCTTCTTCTGATTCACCCTCCAGACTTCACCTTCTCCTTCTCCTTCTTCTGCTTCTTCTGATTCACCCTCCAGACTTCACCTTCTCCTTCTCCTTCTTCTACTTCTTCTGCTTCACCCCCCTGACTTCACCTTCTCCTTCTCCTTCTTCTGCTTCTTCTGATTCACCCTCCTAACTTCACCTTCTCCTTCTCCTTCTTCTGCTTCTTCTGATTCACCCTCCTGACTTCACCTTCTCCTTCTCCTTCTTCTGCTTCTTCTGATTCACCCTCCAGACTTCACCTTCTCCTTCACCTTCTTCTCATTCTTCTGATTCACCCTCCAGACTTCACCTTCTCCTACTCCTTCTTCGACTTCTTCTGATTCACCCTCCAGACTTCACCTTCTCCTTCTCCTTCTTCTACTTCTTCTGATTCACCCTCCAGTCTTCACCTTCTCCTTCTCCTTCTTCTGCTTCTTCTGCTTCACCCTCCAGACTTCACCTTCTCCTTCTCTTTCTTCAGCTTCTTCTGATTCACCCTCCAGACTTCACCTTCTCCTTCTCCTTCTTCTGATTCTTCTGATTCACTATCCAGACTTCACCTTCTCCTACTCCTTCTTCGACTTCTTCTGATTCACCCTCCAGACTTCACCTTCTCCTTCTCCTTCTTCTACTTCTTCTGATTCACCCTCCAGTCTTCACCTTCTCCTTCTCCTTCGTCTACTTCTTCTGATTCACCCTCCAGACTACACCTTCTCCTTCTCCTTCTTCTACTTCTTCTGATTCACCCTCCAGACTTCACCTTCTCCTTCTCCTTCTTCTGCTTCTTCTGATTCACCCTCCAGACTACACCTTCTCCTGCTCCTTCTTCTACTTCTTGTGATTCACCCTCCAGACTTCACCTTCTCCTTCTCCTTCTTCTACTTCTTCTGATTCACCCTCCAGACTTCACCTTCTCCTTCTCCTTCTTCTACTTCTTCTGCTTCTCCCTCCAGACTTCACCTTCTCCTTCTCCTTCTTCTGCTTCTTCTGATTCACCCTCCAGACTTCACCTTCTCCTTCTCCTTCTTCTACTTCTTCTGATTCACCCTCCAGACTTCAGCTTCTCCTTCTCCTTCTTCTACTTCTTCTGATTCACCCTCCTGACTTCACCTTCTCCTTCTCCTTCTTCTACTTCTTCTGCTTCACCCTCCAGACTTCACCTTCTCCTTCTCCTTCTTCTACTTCTTCTGATTCACCCTCCAGACTTCACCTTCTCCTTCTCCTTCTTCTGCTTCTTCTGATTCACCCTCCAGACTTCACCTTCTCCTCCTCCTTCTTCTGCTTCTTCTGATTCACCCTCCAGACTTCACCTTCTCCTTCTCCTTCTTCTGCATCTTCTGATTCACCCTCCAGACTTCACCTTCTCCTTCTCCTTCTTCTACTTCTTCTGATTCACCCTCCAGACTTCATCTTCTCCTTCTCCTTCTTCTGCTTCTTCCGATTCACCCTCCAGACTTCACCTTCTCCTTCTCCTTCTTCTGCTTCTTCTGATTCACCCTCCAGACTTCACCTTCTCCTTCTCCTTCTTCTACTTCTTCTGATTCACCCTCCAGACTTCACCTTCTCCTTCTCCTTCTTCTAATTCTTCTGATTCACCCTCCAGTCTTCACCTTCTCCTTCTCCTTCTTCTGTTTCTTCTGCTTCACCCTCCAGACTTCACTTTCTCCTTCTCTTTCTTCTGCTTCTTCTGATTCACCCTCCAGACTTCACCTTCTCCTTCTCCTTATAATGCTTCTTCTGATTCACCCTCCAGACTTCACCTTCTCCTCCTCCTTCTTCTGCTTCTTCTGATTCACCCTCCAGACTTTACCTTCTCCTTCTCCTTCTTCTGCATCTTCTGATTCACCCTCCAGACTTCACCTTCTCCTTCTCCTTCTTCTACTTCTTCTGATTCACCCTCCAGACTTCATCTTCTCCTTCTCCTTCTTCTGCTTCTTCCGATTCACCCTCCAGACTTCACCTTCTCCTTCTCCTTCTTCTGCTTCTTCTGATTCACCCTCCAGACTTCACCTTCTCCTTCTCCTTCTTCTACTTCTTCTGATTCACCCTCCAGACTTCACCTTCTCCTTCTCCTTCTTCTAATTCTTCTGATTCACCCTCCAGACTTCACCTTCTCCTTCTCCTTCTTCTGCTTCTTCTGATTCACCCTCCAGACTTCAACTTCTCCTTCTCCTTCTTCTGCTTCTTCTGATTCACCCTCCAGACTTCACCTTCTCCTTCTCCTTCTTCTGCTTCTTCTGATTCACCCTTCAGACTTCACCTTCTCCTTCTCCTTCTTCTGCTTCTTCTGATTCACCCTCCAGACCTCACCTTCTCCTTCTCCTTCATCTACTTATTCTGATTCACCCTCCAGACTTCATCTTCTCCTTCTCCTTCTTCTGCTTCTTCTGATTCACCCTCCAGACTTCACCTTCTCCTTCTCCTTCTTCTGCTTCTTCTGATTCACCCTCCAGACTTCACCTTCTCCTTCTCCTTCTTCTACTTCTTCTGCTTCACCCCCCTGACTTCACCTTCTCCTTCTCCTTCTTCTGCTTCTTCTGATTCACCCTCCTAACTTCACCTTCTCCTTCTCCTTCTTCTGCTTCTTCTGATTCACCCTCCTGACTTCACCTTCTCCTTCTCCTTCTTCTGCTTCTTCTGATTCACCCTCCAGACTTCACCTTCTCCTTCACCTTCTTCTCATTCTTCTGATTCACCCTCCAGACTTCACCTTCTCCTACTCCTTCTTCGACTTCTTCTGATTCACCCTCCAGACTTCACCTTCTCCTTCTCCTTCTTCTACTTCTTCTGATTCACCCTCCAGTCTTCACCTTCTCCTTCTCCTTCTTCTGCTTCTTCTGCTTCACCCTCCAGACTTCACCTTCTCCTTCTCTTTCTTCAGCTTCTTCTGATTCACCCTCCAGACTTCACCTTCTCCTTCTCCTTCTTCTGATTCTTCTGATTCACTATCCAGACTTCACCTTCTCCTACTCCTTCTTCGACTTCTTCTGATTCACCCTCCAGACTTCACCTTCTCCTTCTCCTTCTTCTACTTCTTCTGATTCACCCTCCAGTCTTCACCTTCTCCTTCTCCTTCGTCTACTTCTTCTGATTCACCCTCCAGACTACACCTTCTCCTTCTCCTTCTTCTACTTCTTCTGATTCACCCTCCAGACTTCACCTTCTCCTTCTCCTTCTTCTGCTTCTTCTGATTCACCCTCCAGACTACACCTTCTCCTGCTCCTTCTTCTACTTCTTGTGATTCACCCTCCAGACTTCACCTTCTCCTTCTCCTTCTTCTACTTCTTCTGATTCTCCCTCCAGACTTCACCTTCTCCTTCTCCTTCTTCTACTTCTTCTGCTTCTCCCTCCAGACTTCACCTTCTCCTTCTCCTTCTTCTGCTTCTTCTGATTCACCCTCCAGACTTCACCTTCTCCTTCTCCTTCTTCTACTTCTTCTGATTCACCCTCCAGACTTCAGCTTCTCCTTCTCCTTCTTCTACTTCTTCTGATTCACCCTCCAGACTTCACCTTCTCCTTCTCCTTCTTCTACTTCTTCTGATTCACCCTCCTGACTTCACGTTCTCCTTCTCCTTCTTCTGCTTCTTCTGCTTCACCCTCCAGACTTCACCTTCTCCTTCTCCTTCTTCTGCTTCTTCTGCTTCACCCTCCAGACTTTACCTTCTCCTTCTCCTTCTTCTGCTTCTTCTGCTTCACCCTCCTGACTTCACCTTCTCCTTCTCCTTCTTCTACTTCTTCTGATTCACCCTCCAGACTTCACCTTCTCCTTCTCCTTCTTCTGCTTCTTCTGCTTCACCCTCCAGACTTCACCTTCTCCTTCCCCTTCTTCTGCTTCTTCTGCTTCGCCCTCCAGACTTCACCTTCTCCTTCTCCTTCTTCTGCTTCTTCTGCTTCACCCTCCTGACTTCACCTTCTCCTTCTCCTTCTTCTGCTTCTTCTGCTTCACTCTCCTGACTTCACCTTCTCCTTCACCTTCTTCTACTTCTTCTGATTCACCCTCCAGACTTCACCTTCTCCTTCTCCTTCTTCTGCTTCTTCTGCTTCACCCTCCAGACTTCACCTTCTCCTTCTCCTTCTTCTGCTTCTTCTGCTTCACCCTCCTGACTTCACCTTCTCCTTCTCCTTCTTCTCCTTCTTCTGCTGCACCCCCTGACTTCACCTGCTCCTTCTCCTTCTTCTGCTTCTTCTGATTCACCCTCCTAACTTTACCTTCTCCTGCTCCTTCTTCTGCTTCTTCTGATTCACCCTCCTGACTTCACCTTCTACTTCTCCTTCTTCTGCTTCTTCTAATTCACCCTCCAGACTTCACCTTCTCCTTTTCCTTCTTCTGCTTCTTCTGATTCACCCTCCAGACTTCACCTTCTCCTTCTCCTTCTTCTGCTTCTTCTGATTCACCCTCCTAACTTCACCTTCTCCTTCTCCTTCTTCTGCTTCTTCTGATTCACCCTCCTGACTTCACCTTCTCCTTCTCCTTCTTCTGCTTCTTCTGATTCACCCTCCAGACTTCACCTTCTCCTTCTCCTTCTTCTGCTTCTTCTGATTCACCCTCCAGACTTCACCTTCTCCTTCTCCTTCTTCTGCTTCTTCTGATTCACCCTCCAGACCACACCTTCTCCTTCTCCTTCTTCTACTTCTTCTGATTCACCCTCCAGACTTCATCTTCTCCTTCTCCTTCTTCTACTTCTTCTGATTCATCCTCCAGACTTCACCTTCTCCTTCTCCTTCTTCTACTTCTTCTGATTCACCCTCCAGTCTTCACCTTCTTCTTCTCCTTCTTCTGTTTCTTCTGCTTCACCCTCCAGACTTCACTTTCTCCTTCTCTTTCTTCTGCTTCTTCTGATTCACCCTCCAGACTTCACCTTCTCCTTCTCCTTATAATGCTTCTTCTGATTCACCCTCCAGACTTCACCTTCTCCTCCTCCTTCTTCTGCTTCTTCTGATTCACCCTCCAGACTTCACCTTCTCCTTCTCCTTCTTCTGCTTCTTCTGATTCACCCTCCAGACTTCACCTTCTCCTTCTCCTTCTTCTGCTTCTTCTGATTCACCCTCCAGACCTCACCTTCTCCTTCTCCTTCTTCTACTTCTTCTGATTCACCCTCCAGACTTCATCTTCTCCTTCTCCTTCCTCTACTTCTTCTGATTCATCCTCCAGACTTCACCTTCTCCTTCTCCTTCTTCTACTTCTTCTGATTCACCCTCCAGTCTTCACCTTCTCCTTCTCCTTCTTCTGTTTCTTCTGCTTCACCCTCCAGACTTCACTTTCTCCTTCTCTTTCTTCTGCTTCTTCTGATTCACCCTCCAGACTTCACCATCTCCTTCTCCTTATAATGCTTCTTCTGATTCACCCTCCAGACTTCACCTTCTCCTCCTCCTTCTTCTGCTTCTTCTGATTCACCCTCCAGACTTCACCTTCTCCTTCTCCTTCTTCTGCATCTTCTGATTCACCCTCCAGACTTCACCTTCTCCTTCTCCTTCTTCTACTTCTTCTGATTCACCCTCCAGACTTCATCTTCTCCTTCTCCTTCTTCTGCTTCTTCCGATTCACCCTCCAGACTTCACCTTCTCCTTCTCCTTCTTCTGCTTCTTCTGATTCACCCTCCAGACTTCACCTTCTCCTTCTCCTTCTTCTACTTCTTCTGATTCACCCTCCAGACTTCACCTTCTCCTTCTCCTTCTTCTAATTCTTCTGCTTCACCCTCCAGACTTCACCTTCTCCTTCTCCTTCTTCTGCTTCTTCTGATTCACCCTCCAGACTTCAACTTCTCCTTCTCCTTCTTCTGCTTCTTCTGATTCACCCTCCAGACTTCACCTTCTCCTTCTCCTTCTTCTGCTTCTTCTGATTCACCCTTCAGACTTCACCTTCTCCTTCTCCTTCTTCTGCTTCTTCTGATTCACCCTCCAGACCTCACCTTCTCCTTCTCCTTCTTCTGCTTCTTCTGATTCACCCTCCAGACTTCACCTTCTCCTTCTCCTTCTTCTGCTTCTTCTGATTCACCCTCCAGACTTCACCTTCTCCTTCTCCTTCTTCTACTTCTTCTGCTTCACCCCCCTGACTTCACCTTCTCCTTCTCCTTCCTCTGCTTCTTCTGATTCACCCTCCTAACTTCACCTTCTCCTTCTCCTTCTTCTGCTTCTTCTGATTCACCCTCCTGACTTCACCTTCTCCTTCTCCTTCTTCTGCTTCTTCTGATTCACCCTCCAGACTTCACCTTCTCCTTCACCTTCTTCTCATTCTTCTGATTCACCCTCCAGACTTCACCTTCTCCTACTCCTTCTTCGACTTCTTCTGATTCACCCTCCAGACTTCACCTTCTCCTTCTCCTTCTTCTACTTCTTCTGATTCACCCTCCAGTCTTCACCTTCTCCTTCTCCTTCTTCTGCTTCCTCTGCTTCACCCTCCAGACTTCACCTTCTCCTTCTCTTTCTTCAGCTTCTTCTGATTCACCCTCCAGACTTCACCTTCTCCTTCTCCTTCTTCTGATTCTTCTGATTCACTCTCCAGACTTCACCTTCTCCTTCTCCTTCTTCTGCTTCTTCTGATTCACCCTCCTGACTTCACCTTCTCCTTCTCCTTCTTCTACCTCTTCTGATTCACCCTCCTGACTTCACCTTCTCCTTCTCCTTCTTCTACTTCTTCTGATTCACCCTCCAGACTTCACCTTCTCCTTCTCCTTCTTCTGCTTCTTCTGATTCACCCTCCAGACTTCACCTTCTCCTTCTCCTTCGTCTACTTCTTCTGATTCACCCTCCAGACTACACCTTCTCCTGCTCCTTCTTCTACTTCTTCTGATTCACCCTCCAGACTTCATCTTCTCCTTCTCCTTCTTCTGCTTCTTCTGATTCACCCTCCAGACTTCACCTTCTCCTGCTCCTTCTTCTACTTCTTGTGATTCACCCTCCAGACTTCACCTTCTCCTTCTCCTTCTTCTACTTCTTCTGATTCACCCTCCAGACTTCACCTTCTCCTTCTCCTTCTTCTACTTCTTCTGCTTCTCCCTCCAGACTTCACCTTCTCCTTCTCCTTCTTCTGCTTCTTCTGATTCACCCTCCAGACTTCACCTTCTCCTTCTCCTTCTTCTACTTCTTCTGATTCACCCTCCTGACTTCACGTTCTCCTTCTCCTTCTTCTGCTTCTTCTGCTTCACCCTCCAGACTTCACCTTCTCCTTCTCCTTCTTCTGCTTCTTCTGCTTCACCCTCCAGACTTCACCTTCTCCTTCTCCTTCTTCTGCTTCTTCTGATTCACCCTCCAGACTTCAGCTTCTCCTTCTCCTTCTTCTACTTCTTCTGATTCACCCTCCAGACTTCACCTTCTCCTTCTCCTTCTTCTACTTCTTCTGATTCACCCTCCTGACTTCACGTTCTCCTTCTCCTTCTTCTGCTTCTTCTGCTTCACCCTCCAGACTTCACCTTCTCCTTCTCCTTCTTCTGCTTCTTCTGCTTCACCCTCCAGACTTTACCTTCTCCTTCTCCTTCCTCTGCTTCTTCTGCTTCACCCTCCTGACTTCACCTTCTGCTTCTCCTTCTTCTACTTCTTCTGATTCACCCTCCAGACTTCACCTTCTCCTTCTCCTTCTTCTGCTTCTTCTGCTTCACCCTCCAGACTTCACCTTCTCCTTCCCCTTCTTCTGCTTCTTCTGCTTCGCCCTGCAGACTTCACCTTCTCCTTCTCCTTCTTCTGCTTCTTCTGCTTCACCCTCCAGACTTCACCTTCTCCTTCTCCTTCTTCTGCTTCTTCTGCTTCACTCTCCTGACTTCACCTTCTCCTTCTCCTTCTTCTACTTCTTCTGATTCACCCTCCAGACTTCACCTTCTCCTTCTCCTTCGTCTACTTCTTCTGATTCACCCTCCAGACTACACCTTCTCCTTCTCCTTCTTCTACTTCTTCTGATTCACCCTCCAGACTTCACCTTCTCCTTCTCCTTCTTCTGCTTCTTCTGATTCACCCTCCAGACTTCACCTTCTCCTGCTCCTTCTTCTACTTCTTGTGATTCACCCTCCAGACTTCACCTTCTCCTTCTCCTTCTTCTACTTCTTCTGATTCACCCTCCAGACTTCACCTTCTCCTTCTCCTTCTTCTACTTCTTCTGCTTCTCCCTCCAGACTTCACCTTCTCCTTCTCCTTCTTCTGCTTCTTCTGATTCACCCTCCAGACTTCACCTTCTCCTTCTCCTTCTTCTACTTCTTCTGATTCACCCTCCAGACTTCAGCTTCTCCTTCTCCTTCTTCTACTTCTTCTGATTCACCCTCCAGACTTCACCTGCTCCTTCTCCTTCTTCTACTTCTTCTGATTCACCCTCCTGACTTCACGTTCTCTTTCTCCTTCTTCTGCTTCTTCTGCTTCACCCTCCAGACTTCACCTTCTCCTTCTCCTTCTTCTGCTTCTTCTGCTTCACCCTCCAGACTTTACCTTCTCCTTCTCCTTCTTCTGCTTCTTCTGCTTCACCCTCCTGACTTCACCTTCTCCTTCTCCTTCTTCTACTTCTTCTGATTCACCCTCCAGACTTCACCTTCTCCTTCTCCTTCTTCTGCTTCTTCTGCTTCACCCTCCAGACTTCACCTTCTCCTTCCCCTTCTTCTGCTTCTTCTGCTTCGCCCTCCAGACTTCACCTTCTCCTTCTCCTTCTTCTGCTTCTTCTGCTTCACCCTCCATACTTCACCTTCTCCTTCTCCTTCTTCTGCTTCTTCTGCTTCACTCTCCTGACTTCACCTTCTCCTTCTCCTTCTTCTACTTCTTCTGATTCACCCTCCAGACTTCACCTTCTCCTTCTCCTTCTTCTGCTTCTTCTGCTTCACCCTCCAGACTTCACCTTCTCCTTCTCCTTCTTCTGCTTCTTCTGCTTCACCCTCCTGACTTCACCTTCTCCTTCTCCTTCTTCTACTTCTTTTGCTTCACCCCCTGACTTCACCTGCTCCTTCTCCTTCTTCTGCTTCTTCTGATTCACCCTCCTAACTTTACCTTCTCCTGCTCCTTCTTCTGCTTCTTCTGATTCACCCTCCTGACTTCACCTTCTCCTTCTCCTTCTTCTGCTTCTTCTGCTTCACCCTCCAGACTTTACCTTCTCCTTCTCCTTCTTCTGCTTCTTCTGCTTCACCCTCCTGACTTCACCTTCTCCTTCTCCTTCTTCTACTTCTTCTGATTCACCCTCCAGACTTCACCTTCTCCTACTCCTTCTTCTGCTTCTTCTGCTTCACCCTCCAGACTTCACCTTCTCCTTCCCCTTCTTCTGCTTCTTCTGCTTCGCCCTCCAGACTTCACCTTCTCCTTCTCCTTCTTCTGCTTCTTCTGCTTCACCCTCCAGACTTCACCTTCTCCTTCTCCTTCTTCTGCTTCTTCTGCTTCACTCTCCTGACTTCACCTTCTCCTTCTCCTTCTTCTACTTCTTCTGATTCACCCTCCAGACTTCACCTTCTCCTTCTCCTTCTTCTGCTTCTTCTGCTTCACCCTCCAGACTTCACCTTCTCCTTCTCCTTCTTCTGCTTCTTCTGCTTCACCCTCCTAACTTCACCTTCTCCTTCTCCTTCTTCTACTTCTTTTGCTTCACCCCCTGACTTCACCTGCTCCTTCTCCTTCTTCTGCTTCTTCTGATTCACCCTCCTAACTTTACCTTCTCCTGCTCCTTCTTCTGCTTCTTCTGATTCACCCTCCTGACTTCACCTTCTCCTTCTCCTTCTTCTGCTTCTTCTAATTCACCCTCCAGACTTCACCTTCTCCTTTTCCTTCTTCTGCTTCTTCTGATTCACCCTCCAGACTTCACCTTCTCCTTCTCCTTCTTCTGCTTCTTCTGATTCACCCTCCTAACTTCACCTTCTCCTTCTCCTTCTTCTGCTTCTTCTGATTCACCCTCCTGACTTCACCTTCCCCTTCTCCTTCTTCTGCTTCTTCTGATTCACCCTCCAGACTTCACCTTCTCCTTCTCCTTCTTCTGCTTCTTCTGATTCACCCTCCAGACTTCACCTTCTCCTTCTCCTTCTTCTGCTTCTTCTGATTCACCCTGCAGACCTCACCTTCTCCTTCTCCTTCTTCTACTTCTTCTGATTCACCCTCCAGACTTCATCTTCTCCTTCTCCTTCTTCTACTTCTTCTGATTCATCCTCCAGACTTCACCTTCTCCTTCTCCTTCTTCTACTTCTTCTGATTCACCCTCCAGTCTTCACCTTCTCCTTCTCCTTCTTCTGTTTCTTCTGCTTCACCCTCCAGACTTCACTTTCTCCTTCTCTTTCTTCTGCTTCTTCTGATTCACCCTCCAGACTTCACCTTCTCCTTCTCCTTATAATGCTTCTTCTGATTCACCCTCCAGACTTCACCTTCTCCTCCTCCTTCTTCTGCTTCTTCTGATTCACCCTCCAGACTTCACCTTCTCCTTCTCCTTCTTCTGCTTCTTCTGATTCACCCTCCAGACTTCACCTTCTCCTTCTCCTTCTTCTGCTTCTTCTGATTCACCCTCCAGACCTCACCTTCTCCTTCTCCTTCTTCTACTTCTTCTGATTCACCCTCCAGACTTCATCTTCTCCTTCTCCTTCCTCTACTTCTTCTGATTCATCCTCCAGACTTCACCTTCTCCTTCTCCTTCTTCTACTTCTTCTGATTCACCCTCCAGTCTTCACCTTCTCCTTCTCCTTCTTCTGTTTCTTCTGCTTCATCCTCCAGACTTCACTTTCTCCTTCTCTTTCTTCTGCTTCTTCTGATTCACCCTCCAGATTTAACCTTCTCCTTCTCCTTATAATGCTTCTTCTGATTCACCCTCCAGACTTCACCTTCTCCTCCTCCTTCTTCTGCTTCTTCTGATTCACCCTCCAGACTTCACCTTCTCCTTCTCCTTCTTCTGCATCTTCTGATTCACCCTCCAGACTTCACCTTCTCCTTCTCCTTCTTCTACTTCTTCTGATTCACCCTCCAGACTTCATCTTCTCCTTCTCCTTCTTCTGCTTCTTCCGATTCACCCTCCAGACTTCACCTTCTCCTTCTCCTTCTTCTGCTTCTTCTGATTCACCCTCCAGACTTCACCTTCTCCTTCTCCTTCTTCTACTTCTTCTGATTCACCCTCCAGACTTCACCTTCTCCTTCTCCTTCTTCTACTTCTTCTGATTCACCCTCCAGACTTCACCTTCTCCTTCTCCTTCTTCTGCTTCTTCTGATTCACCCTCCAGACTTCAACTTCTCCTTCTCCTTCTTCTGCTTCTTCTGATTCACCCTCCAGACTTCACCTTCTCCTTCTCCTTCTTCTGCTTCTTCTGATTCACCCTTCAGACTTCACCTTCTCCTTCTCCTTCTTCTGCTTCTTCTGATTCACCCTCCAGACCTCACCTTCTCCTTCTCCTTCATCTACTTCTTCTGATTCACCCTCCAGACTTCATCTTCTCCTTCTCCTTCTTCTGCTTCTTCTGATTCACCCTCCAGACTTCGCCTTCTCCTTCTCCTTCTTCTGCTTCTTCTGATTCACCCTCCAGACTTCACCTTCTCCTTCTCCTTCTTCTACTTCTTCTGCTTCACCCCCCTGACTTCACCTTCTCCTTCTCCTTCTTCTGCTTCTTCTGATTCACCCTCCTAACTTCACCTTCTACTTCTCCTTCTTCTGCTTCTTCTGATTCACCCTCCTGACTTCACCTTCTCCTTCTCCTTCTTCTGCTTCTTCTGATTCACCCTCCAGACTTCACCTTCTCCTTCTCCTTCTTCTCATTCTTCTGATTCACCCTCCAGACTTCACCTTCTCCTACTCTTTCTTCAGCTTCTTCTGATTCACCCTCCAGACTTCACCTTCTCCTTCTCCTTCTTCTGATTCTTCTGATTCACTCTCCAGACTTCACCTTCTCCTTCTCCTTCTTCTGCTTCTTCTGATTCACCCTCCTGACTTCAACTTCTCCTTCTCCTTCTTCTACCTCTTCTGATTCACCCTCCTGACTTCACCTTCTCCTTCTCCTTCTTCTACTTCTTCTGCTTCACCCTCCAGCCTCCAGACTTCACCTTCTCCTTCTCCGTCTTCTACTTCTTCTGATTCACCCTCCAGACTTCACCTTCTCCTTCTCCTTCTTCTGCTTCTTCTGATTCACCCTCCAGACTTCACCATCTCCTTCTCCTTCTTCTGCTTCTTCTGATTCACCCTCCAGACTTCTCCTTCTCCTACTCCTTCTTCTACTTCTTCTGATTCACCCTCCAGACTTCATCTTCTCCTTCTCCTTCTTCTGCTTCTTCCGATTCACCCTCCTAACTTCACCTTCTCCTTCTCCTTCTTCTGCTTCTTCTGATTCACCCTCCTGACTTCACCTTCTCCTTCTCCTTCTTCTGCTTCTTCCGATTCACCCTCCTAACTTCACCTTCTCCTTCTCCTTCTTCTGCTTCTTCTGATTCACCCTCCAGACTTCACCTTCTCCTTCTCCTTCGTCTACTTCTTCTGATTCACCCTCCAGACTACACCTTCTCCTTCTCCTTCTTCTACTTCTTCTGATTCACCCTCCAGACTTCACCTTCTCCTTCTCCTTCTTCTGCTTCTTCTGATTCACCCTCCAGACTTCACCTTCTCCTGCTCCTTCTTCTACTTCTTGTGATTCACCCTCCAGAATTCACCTTCTCCTTCTCCTTCTTCTACTTCTTCTGATTCACCCTCCAGACTTCACCTTCTCCTTCTCCTTCTTCTACTTCTTCTGCTTCTCCCTCCAGACTTCACCTTCTCCTTCTCCTTCTTCTGCTTCTTCTGATTCACCCTCCAGACTTCACCTTCTCCTTCTCCTTCTTCTACTTCTTCTGATTCACCCTCCAGACTTCAGCTTCTCCTTCTCCTTCTTCTACTTCTTCTGATTCACACTCCAGACTTCACCTTCTCCTTCTCCTTCTTCTACTTCTTCTGATTCACCCTCCTGACTTCACGTTCTCCTTCTCCTTCTTCTGCTTCTTCTGCTTCACCCTCCAGACTTCACCTTCTCCTTCTCCTTCTTCTGCTTCTTCTGCTTCACCCTCCAGACTTTACCTTCTCCTTCTCCTTCTTCTGCTTCTTCTGCTTCACCCTCCTGACTTCACCTTCTCCTTCTCCTTCTTCTACTTCTTCTGATTCACCCTCCAGACTTCACCTTCTCCTTCTCCTTCTTCTGCTTCTTCTGCTTCACCCTCCAGACTTCACCTTCTCCTTCCCCTTCTTCTGCTTCTTCTGCTTCGCCCTCCAGACTTCACCTTCTCCTTCTCCTTCTTCTGCTTCTTCTGCTTCACCCTCCAGACTTCACCTTCTCCTTCTCCTTCTTCTGCTTCTTCTGCTTCACTCTCCTTACTTCACCTTCTCCTTCTCCTTCTTCTACTTCTTCTGATTCACCCTCCAGACTTCACCTTCTCCTTCTCCTTCTTCTGCTTCTTCTGCTTCACCCTCCAGACTTCACCTTCTCCTTCTCCTTCTTCTGCTTCTTCTGCTTCACCCTCCTGACTTCACCTTCTCCTTCTCCTTCTTCTACTTCTTCTGCTTCACCCCCTGACTTCACCTGCTCCTTCTCCTTCTTCTGCTTCTTCTGATTCACCCTCCTAACTTTACCTTCTCCTGCTCCTTCTTCTGCTTCTTCTGATTCACCCTCCTGACTTCACCTTCTCTTTCTCCTTCTTCTGCTTCTTCTAATTCACCCTCCAGACTTCACCTTCTCCTTTTCCTTCTTCTGCTTCTTCTGATTCACCCTCCAGACTTCACCTTCTCCTTCTCCTTCTTCTGCTTCTTCTGATTCACCCTCCTAACTTCACCTTCTCCTTCTCCTTCTTCTGCTTCTTCTGATTCACCCTCCTGACTTCACCTTCTCCTTCTCCTTCTTCTGCTTCTTCTGATTCACCCTCCAGACTTCACCTTCTCCTTCTCCTTCTTCTGCTTCTTCTGATTCACCCTCCAGACTTCACCTTCTCCTTCTCCTTCTTCTGCTTCTTCTGATTCACCCTCCAGAGCACACCTTCTCCTTCTCCTTCTTCTACTTCTTCTGATTCACCCTCCAGACTTCATCTTCTCCTTCTCCTTCTTCTACTTCTTCTGATTCATCCTCCAGACTTCACCTTCTCCTTCTCCTTCTTCTACTTCTTCTGATTCACCCTCCAGTCTTCAATTCTTCTTCTCCTTCTTCTGTTTCTTCTGCTTCACCCTCCAGACTTCACTTTCTCCTTCTCTTTCTTCTGCTTCTTCTGATTCACCCTCCAGACTTCACCTTCTCCTTCTCCTTATAATGCTTCTTCTGATTCACCCTCCAGACTTCACCTTCTCCTCCTCCTTCTTCTGCTTCTTCTGATTCACCCTCCAGACTTCACCTTCTCCTTCTCCTTCTTCTGCTTCTTCTGATTCCCCCTCCAGACTTCACCTTCTCCTTCTCCTTCTTCTGCTTCTTCTGATTCACTCTCCAGACCTCACCTTCTCCTTCTCCTTCTTCTACTTCTTCTGATTCACCCTCCAGACTTCATCTTCTCCTTCTCCTTCATCTACTTCTTCTGATTCATCCTCCAGACTTCACCTTCTCCTTCTCCTTCTTCTACTTCTTCTGATTCACCCTCCAGTCTTCACCTTCTCCTTCTCCTTCTTCTGTTTCTTCTGCTTCACCCTCCAGACTTCACTTTCTCCTTCTCTTTCTTCTGCTTCTTCTGATTCACCCTCCAGACTTCACCTTCTCCTTCTCCTTATAATGCTTCTTCTGATTCACCCTCCAGACTTCACCTTCTCCTCCTCCTTCTTCTGCTTCTTCTGATTCACCCTCCAGACTTCACCTTCTCCTTCTCCTTCTTCTGCATCTTCTGATTCACCCTCCAGACTTCACCTTCTCCTTCTCCTTCTTCTACTTCTTCTGATTCACCCTCCAGACTTCATCTTCTCCTTCTCCTTCTTCTGCTTCTTCCGATTCACCCTCCAGACTTCACCTTCTCCTTCTCCTTCTTCTGCTTCTTCTGATTCACCCTCCAGACTTCACCTTCTCCTTCTCCTTCTTCTACTTCTTCTGATTCACCCTCCAGACTTCACCTTCTCCTTCTCCTTCTTCTAATTCTTCTGATTCACCCTCCAGACTTCACCTTCTCCTTCTCCTTCTTCTGCTTCTTCTGATTCACCCTCCAGACTTCAACTTCTCCTTCTCCTTCTTCTGCTTCTTCTGATTCACCCTCCAGACTTCACCTTCTCCTTCTCCTTCTTCTGCTTCTTCTGATTCACCCTTCAGACTTCACCTTCTCCTTCTCCTTCTTCTGCTTCTTCTGATTCACCCTCCAGACCTCACCTTCTCCTTCTCCTTCATCTACTTATTCTGATTCACCCTCCAGACTTCATCTTCTCCTTCTCCTTCTTCTGCTTCTTCTGATTCACCCTCCAGACTTCACCTTCTCCTTCTCCTTCTTCTGCATCTTCTGATTCACCCTCCAGACTTCACCTTCTCCTTCTCCTTCTTCTACTTCTTCTGCTTCACCCCCCTGACTTCACCTTCTCCTTCTCCTTCTTCTGCTTCTTCTGATTCACCCTCCTAACTTCACCTTCTCCTTCTCCTTCTTCTGCTTCTTCTGATTCACCCTCCTGACTTCACCTTCTCCTTCTCCTTCTTCTGCTTCTTCTGATTCACCCTCCAGACTTCACCTTCTCCTTCACCTTCTTCTCATTCTTCTGATTCACCCTCCAGACTTCACCTTCTCCTACTCCTTCTTCGACTTCTTCTGATTCACCCTCCAGACTTCACCTTCTCCTTCTCCTTCTTCTACTTCTTCTGATTCACCCTCCAGTCTTCACCTTCTCCTTCTCCTTCTTCTGCTTCTTCTGCTTCACCCTCCAGACTTCACCTTCTCCTTCTCTTTCTTCAGCTTCTTCTGATTCACCCTCCAGACTTCACCTTCTCCTTCTCCTTCTTCTGATTCTTCTGATTCACTCTCCAGACTTCACCTTCTCCTTCTCCTTCTTCTGCTTCTTCTGATTCACCCTCCTGACTTCACCTTCTCCTTCTCCTTCTTCTACCTCTTCTGAATCACCCTCCTGACTTCACCTTCTCCTTCTCCTTCTTCTACTTCTTCTGATTCACCCTCCAGACTTCACCTTCTCCTTCTCCTTCTTCTGCTTCTTCTGATTCACCCTCCAGACTTCACCTTCTCCTTCTCCTTCGTCTACTTCTTCTGATTCACCCTCCAGACTACACCTTCTCCTTCTCCTTCTTCTACTTCTTCTGATTCACCATCCAGACTTCACCTTCTCCTTCTCCTTCTTCTGCTTCTTCTGATTCACCCTCCAGACTTCACCTTCTCCTGCTCCTTCTTCTACTTCTTGTGATTCACCCTCCAGACTTCACCTTCTCCTTCTCCTTCTTCTACTTCTTCTGATTCACCCTCCAGACTTCACCTTCTCCTTCTCCTTCTTCTACTTCTTCTGCTTCTCCCTCCAGACTTCACCTTCTCCTTCTCCTTCTTCTGCTTCTTCTGATTCACCCTCCAGACTTCACCTTCTCCTTCTCCTTCTTCTACTTCTTCTGATTCACCCTCCTGACTTCACGTTCTCCTTCTCCTTCTTCTGCTTCTTCTGCTTCACCCTCCAGTCTTCACCTTCTCCTTCTCCTTCTTCTGCTTCTTCTGCTTCACCCTCCAGACTTCACCTTCTCCTTCTCCTTCTTCTGTTTCTTCTGATTCACCCTCCAGACTTCAGCTTCTCCTTCTCCTTCTTCTACTTCTTCTGATTCACCCTCCAGACTTCACCTTCTCCTTCTCCTTCTTCTACTTCTTCTGATTCACCCTCCTGACTTCACGTTCTCCTTCTCCTTCTTCTGCTTCTTCTGCTTCACCCTCCAGACTTCACCTTCTCCTTCTCCTTCTTCTGCTTCTTCTGCTTCTCCCTCCAGACTTCACCTTCTCCTTCTCCTTCTTCTGCTTCTTCTGATTCACCCTCCAGACTTCACCTTCTCCTTCTCCTTCTTCTACTTCTTCTGATTCACCCTCCAGACTTCAGCTTCTCCTTCTCCTTCTTCTACTTCTTCTGATTCACACTCCAGACTTCACCTTCTCCTTCTCCTTCTTCTACTTCTTCTGATTCACCCTCCTGACTTCACGTTCTCCTTCTCCTTCTTCTGCTTCTTCTGCTTCACCCTCCAGACTTCACCTTCTCCTTCTCCTTCTTCTGCTTCTTCTGCTTCACCCTCCAGACTTTACCTTCTCCTTCTCCTTCTTCTGCTTCTTCTGCTTCACCCTCCTGACTTCACCTTCTCCTTCTCCTTCTTCTACTTCTTCTGATTCACCCTCCAGACTTCACCTTCTCCTTCTCCTTCTTCTGCTTCTTCTGCTTCACCCTCCAGACTTCACCTTCTCCTTCCCCTTCTTCTGCTTCGCCCTCCAGACTTCACCTTCTCCTTCTCCTTCTTCTGCTTCTTCTGCTTCACCCTCCAGACTTCACCTTCTCCTTCTCCTTCTTCTGCTTCTTCTGCTTCACTCTCCTTACTTCACCTTCTCCTTCTCCTTCTTCTACTTCTTCTGATTCACCCTCCAGACTTCACCTTCTCCTTCTCCTTCTTCTGCTTCTTCTGCTTCACCCTCCAGACTTCACCTTCTCCTTCTCCTTCTTCTGCTTCTTCTGCTTCACCCTCCTGACTTCACCTTCTCCTTCTCCTTCTTCTACTTCTTCTGCTTCACCCCCTGACTTCACCTGCTCCTTCTCCTTCTTCTGCTTCTTCTGATTCACCCTCCTAACTTTACCTTCTCCTGCTCCTTCTTCTGCTTCTTCTGATTCACCCTCCTGACTTCACCTTCTCTTTCTCCTTCTTCTGCTTCTTCTAATTCACCCTCCAGACTTCACCTTCTCCTTTTCCTTCTTCTGCTTCTTCTGATTCACCCTCCAGACTTCACCTTCTCCTTCTCCTTCTTCTGCTTCTTCTGATTCACCCTCCTAACTTCACCTTCTCCTTCTCCTTCTTCTGCTTCTTCTGATTCACCCTCCTGACTTCACCTTCTCCTTCTCCTTCTTCTGCTTCTTCTGATTCACCCTCCAGACTTCACCTTCTCCTTCTCCTTCTTCTGCTTCTTCTGATTCACCCTCCAGACTTCACCTTCTCCTTCTCCTTCTTCTGCTTCTTCTGATTCACCCTCCAGAGCACACCTTCTCCTTCTCCTTCTTCTACTTCTTCTGATTCACCCTCCAGACTTCATCTTCTCCTTCTCCTTCTTCTACTTCTTCTGATTCATCCTCCAGACTTCACCTTCTCCTTCTCCTTCTTCTACTTCTTCTGATTCACCCTCCAGTCTTCAATTCTTCTTCTCCTTCTTCTGTTTCTTCTGCTTCACCCTCCAGACTTCACTTTCTCCTTCTCTTTCTTCTGCTTCTTCTGATTCACCCTCCAGACTTCACCTTCTCCTTCTCCTTATAATGCTTCTTCTGATTCACCCTCCAGACTTCACCTTCTCCTCCTCCTTCTTCTGCTTCTTCTGATTCACCCTCCAGACTTCACCTTCTCCTTCTCCTTCTTCTGCTTCTTCTGATTCCCCCTCCAGACTTCACCTTCTCCTTCTCCTTCTTCTGCTTCTTCTGATTCACCCTCCAGACCTCACCTTCTCCTTCTCCTTCTTCTACTTCTTCTGATTCACCCTCCAGACTTCATCTTCTCCTTCTCCTTCATCTACTTCTTCTGATTCATCCTCCAGACTTCACCTTCTCCTTCTCCTTCTTCTACTTCTTCTGATTCACCCTCCAGTCTTCACCTTCTCCTTCTCCTTCTTCTGTTTCTTCTGCTTCACCCTCCAGACTTCACTTTCTCCTTCTCTTTCTTCTGCTTCTTCTGATTCACCCTCCAGACTTCACCTTCTCCTTCTCCTTATAATGCTTCTTCTGATTCACCCTCCAGACTTCACCTTCTCCTCCTCCTTCTTCTGCTTCTTCTGATTCACCCTCCAGACTTCACCTTCTCCTTCTCCTTCTTCTGCATCTTCTGATTCACCCTCCAGACTTCACCTTCTCCTTCTCCTTCTTCTACTTCTTCTGATTCACCCTCCAGACTTCATCTTCTCCTTCTCCTTCTTCTGCTTCTTCCGATTCACCCTCCAGACTTCACCTTCTCCTTCTCCTTCTTCTGCTTCTTCTGATTCACCCTCCAGACTTCACCTTCTCCTTCTCCTTCTTCTACTTCTTCTGATTCACCCTCCAGACTTCACCTTCTCCTTCTCCTTCTTCTAATTCTTCTGATTCACCCTCCAGAATTCACCTTCTCCTTCTCCTTCTTCTGCTTCTTCTGATTCACCCTCCAGACTTCAACTTCTCCTTCTCCTTCTTCTGCTTCTTCTGATTCACCCTCCAGACTTCACCTTCTCCTTCTCCTTCTTCTGCTTCTTCTGATTCACCCTTCAGACTTCACCTTCTCCTTCTCCTTCTTCTGCTTCTTCTGATTCACCCTCCAGACCTCACCTTCTCCTTCTCCTTCATCTACTTATTCTGATTCACCCTCCAGACTTCATCTTCTCCTTCTCCTTCTTCTGCTTCTTCTGATTCACCCTCCAGACTTCACCTTCTCCTTCTCCTTCTTCTGCATCTTCTGATTCACCCTCCAGACTTCACCTTCTCCTTCTCCTTCTTCTACTTCTTCTGCTTCACCCCCCTGACTTCACCTTCTCCTTCTCCTTCTTCTGCTTCTTCTGATTCACCCTCCTAACTTCACCTTCTCCTTCTCCTTCTTCTGCTTCTTCTGATTCACCCTCCTGACTTCACCTTCTCCTTCTCCTTCTTCTGCTTCTTCTGATTCACCCTCCAGACTTCACCTTCTCCTTCACCTTCTTCTCATTCTTCTGATTCACCCTCCAGACTTCACCTTCTCCTACTCCTTCTTCGACTTCTTCTGATTCACCCTCCAGACTTCACCTTCTCCTTCTCCTTCTTCTACTTCTTCTGATTCACCCTCCAGTCTTCACCTTCTCCTTCTCCTTCTTCTGCTTCTTCTGCTTCACCCTCCAGACTTCACCTTCTCCTTCTCTTTCTTCAGCTTCTTCTGATTCACCCTCCAGACTTCACCTTCTCCTTCTCCTTCTTCTGATTCTTCTGATTCACTCTCCAGACTTCACCTTCTCCTTCTCCTTCTTCTGCTTCTTCTGATTCACCCTCCTGACTTCACCTTCTCCTTCTCCTTCTTCTACCTCTTCTGAATCACCCTCCTGACTTCACCTTCTCCTTCTCCTTCTTCTACTTCTTCTGATTCACCCTCCAGACTTCACCTTCTCCTTCTCCTTCTTCTGCTTCTTCTGATTCACCCTCCAGACTTCACCTTCTCCTTCTCCTTCGTCTACTTCTTCTGATTCACCCTCCAGACTACACCTTCTCCTTCTCCTTCTTCTACTTCTTCTGATTCACCATCCAGACTTCACCTTCTCCTTCTCCTTCTTCTGCTTCTTCTGATTCACCCTCCAGACTTCACCTTCTCCTGCTCCTTCTTCTACTTCTTGTGATTCACCCTCCAGACTTCACCTTCTCCTTCTCCTTCTTCTACTTCTTCTGATTCACCCTCCAGACTTCACCTTCTCCTTCTCCTTCTTCTACTTCTTCTGCTTCTCCCTCCAGACTTCACCTTCTCCTTCTCCTTCTTCTGCTTCTTCTGATTCACCCTCCAGACTTCACCTTCTCCTTCTCCTTCTTCTACTTCTTCTGATTCACCCTCCTGACTTCACGTTCTCCTTCTCCTTCTTCTGCTTCTTCTGCTTCACCCTCCAGTCTTCACCTTCTCCTTCTCCTTCTTCTGCTTCTTCTGCTTCACCCTCCAGACTTCACCTTCTCCTTCTCCTTCTTCTGTTTCTTCTGATTCACCCTCCAGACTTCAGCTTCTCCTTCTCCTTCTTCTACTTCTTCTGATTCACCCTCCAGACTTCACCTTCTCCTTCTCCTTCTTCTACTTCTTCTGATTCACCCTCCTGACTTCACGTTCTCCTTCTCCTTCTTCTGCTTCTTCTGCTTCACCCTCCAGACTTCACCTTCTCCTTCTCCTTCTTCTGCTTCTTCTGCTTCACCCTCCAGACTTTACCTTCTCCTTCTCCTTCTTCTGCTTCTTCTGCTTCACCCTCCTGACTTCACCTTCTCCTTCTCCTTCTTCTACTTCTTCTGATTCACCCTCCAGACTTCACCTTCTCCTTCTCCTTCTTCTGCTTCTTCTGCTTCACCCTCCAGACTTCACCTTCTCCTTCCCCTTCTTCTGCTTCTTCTGCTTCGCCCTCCAGACTTCACCTTCTCCTTCTCCTTCTTCTGCTTCTTCTGCTTCACCCTCCAGACTTCACCTTCTCCTTCTCCTTCTTCTGCTTCTTCTGCTTCACTCTCCTGACTTCACCTTCTCCTTCTCCTTCTTCTACTTCTTCTGATTCACCCTCCAGACTTCACCTTCTCCTTCTCCTTCTTCTGCTTCTTCTGATTCACCCTCCAGACTTCACCTTCTCCTTCTCCTTCGTCTACTTCTTCTGATTCACCCTCCAGACTACACCTTCTCCTTCTCCTTCTTCTACTTCTTCTGATTCACCCTCCAGACTTCACCTTCTCCTTCTCCTTCTTCTGCTTCTTCTGATTCACCCTCCAGACTTCACCTTCTCCTGCTCCTTCTTCTACTTCTTGTGATTCACCCTCCAGACTTCACCTTCTCCTTCTCCTTCTTCTACTTCTTCTGATTCACCCTCCAGACTTCACCTTCTCCTTCTCCTTCTTCTACTTCTTCTGCTTCTCCCTCCAGACTTCACCTTCTCCTTCTCCTTCTTCTGCTTCTTCTGATTCACCCTCCAGACTTCACCTTCTCCTTCTCCTTCTTCTACTTCTTCTGATTCACCCTCCAGACTTCAGCTTCTCCTTCTCCTTCTTCTACTTCTTCTGATTCACCCTCCAGACTTCACCTTCTCCTTCTCCTTCTTCTACTTCTTCTGATTCACCCTCCTGACTTCACGTTCTCTTTCTCCTTCTTCTGCTTCTTCTGCTTCACCCTCCAGACTTCACCTTCTCCTTCTCCTTCTTCTGCTTCTTCTGCTTCACCCTCCAGACTTTACCTTCTCCTTCTCCTTCTTCTGCTTCTTCTGCTTCACCCTCCTGACTTCACCTTCTCCTTCTCCTTCTTCTACTTCTTCTGATTCACCCTCCAGACTTCACCTTCTCCTTCTCCTTCTTCTGCTTCTTCTGCTTCACCCTCCAGACTTCACCTTCTCCTTCCCCTTCTTCTGCTTCTTCTGCTTCGCCCTCCAGACTTCACCTTCTCCTTCTCCTTCTTCTGCTTCTTCTGCTTCACCCTCCAGACTTCACCTTCTCCTTCTCCTTCTTCTGCTTCTTCTGCTTCACTCTCCTGACTTCACCTTCTCCTTCTCCTTCTTCTACTTCTTCTGATTCACCCTCCAGACTTCACCTTCTCCTTCTCCTTCTTCTGCTTCTTCTGCGTCACCCTCCAGACTTCACCTTCTCCTTCTCCTTCTTCTGCTTCTTCTGCTTCACCCTCCTGACTTCACCTTCTCCTTCTCCTTCTTCTACTTCTTTTGCTTCACCCCCTGACTTCACCTGCTCCTTCTCCTTCTTCTGCTTCTTCTGATTCACCCTCCTAACTTTACCTTCTCCTTCTCCTTCTTCTACTTCTTCTGCTTCTCCCTCCAGACTTCACCTTCTCCTTCTCCTTCTTCTGCTTCTTCTGATTCACCCTCCAGACTTCACCTTCTCCTTCTCCTTCTTCTACTTCTTCTGATTCACCCTCCAGACTTCAGCTTCTCCTTCTCCTTCTTCTACTTCTTCTGATTCACACTCCAGACTTCACCTTCTCCTTCTCCTTCTTCTACTTCTTCTGATTCACCCTCCTGACTTCACGTTCTCCTTCTCCTTCTTCTGCTTCTTCTGCTTCACCCTCCAGACTTCACCTTCTCCTTCTCCTTCTTCTGCTTCTTCTGCTTCACCCTCCAGACTTTACCTTCTCCTTCTCCTTCTTCTGCTTCTTCTGCTTCACCCTCCAGACTTCAGCTTCTCCTTCTCCTTCTTCTACTTCTTCTGATTCACACTCCAGACTTCACCTTCTCCTTCTCCTTCTTCTACTTCTTCTGATTCACCCTCCTGACTTCACGTTCTCCTTCTCCTTCTTCTGCTTCTTCTGCTTCACCCTCCAGACTTCACCTTCTCCTTCTCCTTCTTCTGCTTCTTCTGCTTCACCCTCCAGACTTTACCTTCTCCTTCTCCTTCTTCTGCTTCTTCTGCTTCACCCTCCTGACTTCACCTTCTCCTTCTCCTTCTTCTACTTCTTCTGATTCACCCTCCAGACTTCACCTTCTCCTTCTCCTTCTTCTGTTTCTTCTGATTCACCCTCCAGACTTCAGCTTCTCCTTCTCCTTCTTCTACTTCTTCTGATTCACCCTCCAGACTTCACCTTCTCCTTCTCCTTCTTCTACTTCTTCTGATTCACCCTCCTGACTTCACGTTCTCCTTCTCCTTCTTCTGCTTCTTCTGCTTCACCCTCCAGACTTCACCTTCTCCTTCTCCTTCTTCTGCTTCTTCTGCTTCACCCTCCAGACTTTACCTTCTCCTTCTCCTTCTTCTGCTTCTTCTGCTTCACCCTCCTGACTTCACCTTCTCCTTCTCCTTCTTCTACTTCTTCTGATTCACCCTCCAGACTTCACCTTCTCCTTCTCCTTCTTCTGCTTCTTCTGCTTCACCCTCCAGACTTCACCTTCTCCTTCCCCTTCTTCTGCTTCTTCTGCTTCGCCCTCCAGACTTCACCTTCTCCTTCTCCTTCTTCTGCTTCTTCTGCTTCACCCTCCAGACTTCACCTTCTCCTTCTCCTTCTTCTGCTTCTTCTGCTTCACTCTCCTGACTTCACCTTCTCCTTCTCCTTCTTCTACTTCTTCTGATTCACCCTCCAGACTTCACCTTCTCCTTCTCCTTCTTCTGCTTCTTCTGATTCACCCTCCAGACTTCACCTTCTCCTTCTCCTTCGTCTACTTCTTCTGATTCACCCTCCAGACTACACCTTCTCCTTCTCCTTCTTCTACTTCTTCTGATTCACCCTCCAGACTTCACCTTCTCCTTCTCCTTCTTCTGCTTCTTCTGATTCACCCTCCAGACTTCACCTTCTCCTGCTCCTTCTTCTACTTCTTGTGATTCACCCTCCAGACTTCACCTTCTCCTTCTCCTTCTTCTACTTCTTCTGATTCACCCTCCAGACTTCACCTTCTCCTTCTCCTTCTTCTACTTCTTCTGCTTCTCCCTCCAGACTTCACCTTCTCCTTCTCCTTCTTCTGCTTCTTCTGATTCACCCTCCAGACTTCACCTTCTCCTTCTCCTTCTTCTACTTCTTCTGATTCACCCTCCAGACTTCAGCTTCTCCTTCTCCTTCTTCTACTTCTTCTGATTCACCCTCCAGACTTCACCTTCTCCTTCTCCTTCTTCTACTTCTTCTGATTCACCCTCCTGACTTCACGTTCTCTTTCTCCTTCTTCTGCTTCTTCTGCTTCACCCTCCAGACTTCACCTTCTCCTTCTCCTTCTTCTGCTTCTTCTGCTTCACCCTCCAGACTTTACCTTCTCCTTCTCCTTCTTCTGCTTCTTCTGCTTCACCCTCCTGACTTCACCTTCTCCTTCTCCTTCTTCTACTTCTTCTGATTCACCCTCCAGACTTCACCTTCTCCTTCTCCTTCTTCTGCTTCTTCTGCTTCACCCTCCAGACTTCACCTTCTCCTTCCCCTTCTTCTGCTTCTTCTGCTTCGCCCTCCAGACTTCACCTTCTCCTTCTCCTTCTTCTGCTTCTTCTGCTTCACCCTCCAGACTTCACCTTCTCCTTCTCCTTCTTCTGCTTCTTCTGCTTCACTCTCCTGACTTCACCTTCTCCTTCTCCTTCTTCTACTTCTTCTGATTCACCCTCCAGACTTCACCTTCTCCTTCTCCTTCTTCTGCTTCTTCTGCGTCACCCTCCAGACTTCACCTTCTCCTTCTCCTTCTTCTGCTTCTTCTGCTTCACCCTCCTGACTTCACCTTCTCCTTCTCCTTCTTCTACTTCTTTTGCTTCACCCCCTGACTTCACCTGCTCCTTCTCCTTCTTCTGCTTCTTCTGATTCACCCTCCTAACTTTACCTTCTCCTGCTCCTTCTTCTGCTTCTTCTGATTCACCCTCCTGACTTCACCTTCTCCTTCTCCTTCTTCTGCTTCTTCTAATTCACCCTCCAGACTTCACCTTCTCCTTTTCCTTCTTCTGCTTCTTCTGATTCACCCTCCAGACTTCACCTTCTCCTTCTCCTTCTTCTGCTTCTTCTGATTCACCCTCCTAACTTCACCTTCTCCTTCTCCTTCTTCTGCTTCTTCTGATTCACCCTCCTGACTTCACCTTCCCCTTCTCCTTCTTCTGCTTCTTCTGATTCACCCTCCAGACTTCACCTTCTCCTTCTCCTTCTTCTGCTTCTTCTGATTCACCCTCCAGACTTCACCTTCTCCTTCTCCTTCTTCTGCTTCTTCTGATTCACCCTCCAGACCTCACCTTCTCCTTCTCCTTCTTCTACTTCTTCTGATTCACCCTCCAGACTTCATCTTCTCCTTCTCCTTCTTCTACTTCTTCTGATTCATCCTCCAGACTTCACCTTCTCCTTCTCCTTCTTCTACTTCTTCTGATTCACCCTCCAGTCTTCACCTTCTCCTTCTCCTTCTTCTGTTTCTTCTGCTTCACCCTCCAGACTTCACTTTCTCCTTCTCTTTCTTCTGCTTCTTCTGATTCACCCTCCAGACTTCACCTTCTCCTTCTCCTTATAATGCTTCTTCTGATTCACCCTCCAGACTTCACCTTCTCCTCCTCCTTCTTCTGCTTCTTCTGATTCACCCTCCAGACTTCACCTTCTCCTTCTCCTTCTTCTGCTTCTTCTGATTCACCCTCCAGACTTCACCTTCTCCTTCTCCTTCTTCTACTTCTTCTGATTCACCCTCCAGACTTCACCTTCTCCTTCTCCTTCTTCTACTTCTTCTGATTCACCCTCCAGACTTCACCTTCTCCTTCTCCTTCTTCTGCTTCTTCTGATTCACCCTCCAGACTTCAACTTCTCCTTCTCCTTCTTCTGCTTCTTCTGATTCACCCTCCAGACTTCACCTTCTCCTTCTCCTTATTCTGCTTCTTCTGATTCACCCTTCAGACTTCACCTTCTCCTTCTCCTTCTTCTGCTTCTTCTGATTCACCCTCCAGACCTCACCTTCTCCTTCTCCTTCATCTACTTCTTCTGATTCACCCTCCAGACTTCATCTTCTCCTTCTCCTTCTTCTGCTTCTTCTGATTCACCCTCCAGACTTCACCTTCTCCTTCTCCTTCTTCTGCTTCTTCTGATTCACCCTCCAGACTTCACCTTCTCCTTCTCCTTCTTCTGCTTCTTCTGATTCACCCTCCAGACCTCACCTTCTCCTTCTCCTTCTTCTACTTCTTCTGATTCACCCTCCAGACTTCATCTTCTCCTTCTCCTTCTTCTACTTCTTCTGATTCATCCTCCAGACTTCACCTTCTCCTTCTCCTTCTTCTACTTCTTCTGATTCACCCTCCAGTCTTCACCTTCTCCTTCTCCTTCTTCTGTTTCTTCTGCTTCACCCTCAAGACTTCACTTTCTCCTTCTCTTTCTTCTGCTTCTTCTGATTCACCCTCCAGACTTCACCTTCTCCTTCTCCTTATAATGCTTCTTCTGATTCACCCTCCAGACTTCACCTTCTCCTCCTCCTTCTTCTGCTTCTTCTGATTCACCCTCCAGACTTCACCTTCTCCTTCTCCTTCTTCTGCTTCTTCTGATTCACCCTCCAGACTTCACCTTCTCCTTCTCCTTCTTCTACTTCTTCTGATTCACCCTCCAGACTTCACCTTCTCCTTCTCCTTCTTCTACTTCTTCTGATTCACCCTCCAGACTTCACCTTCTCCTTCTCCTTCTTCTGCTTCTTCTGATTCACCCTCCAGACTTCAACTTCTCCTTCTCCTTCTTCTGCTTCTTCTGATTCACCATCCAGACTTCACCTTCTCCTTCTTCTGCTTCTTCTGATTCACCCTTCAGACTTCACCTTCTCCTTCTCCTTCTTCTGCTTCTTCTGATTCACCCTCCAGACCTCACCTTCTCCTTCTCCTTCATCTACTTCTTCTGATTCACCCTCCAGACTTCATCTTCTCCTTCTCCTTCTTCTGCTTCTTCTGATTCACCCTCCAGACTTCACCTTCTCCTTCTCCTTCTTCTGCTTCTTCTGATTCACCCTCCAGACTTCACCTTCTCCTTCTCCTTCTTCTACTTCTTCTGCTTCACCCCCCTGACTTCACCTTCTCCTTCTCCTTCTTCTGCTTCTTCTGATTCACCCTCCTAACTTCACCTTCTCCTTCTCCTTCTTCTGCTTCTTCTGATTCACCCTCCTGACTTCACCTTCTCCTTCTCCTTCTTCTGCTTCTTTTGATTCACCCTCCAGACTTCACCTTCTCCTTCTCCTTCTTCTCATTCTTCTGATTCACCCTCCAGACTTCACCTTCTCCTACTCCTTCTTCGACTTCTTCTGATTCACCCTCCAGACTTCACCTTCTCCTTCTCCTTCTTCTACTTCTTCTGATTCACCCTCCAGGCTTCACCTTCTCCTTCTCCTTCTTCTGCTTCTTCTGCTTCACCCTCCAGATTTCACCTTCTCCTTCTCTTTCTTCAGCTTCTTCTGATTCACCCTCCAGACTTCACCTTCTCCTTCTCCTTCTTCTGATTCTTCTGATTTACTCTCCAGACTTCACCTTCTCCTTCTCCTTCTTCTGCTTCTTCTGATTCACCCTCCTGACTTCACCTTCTCCTTCTCCTTCTTCTACCTCTTCTGAATCACCCTCCTGACTTCACCTTCTCCTTCTCCTTCTTCTACTTCTTCTGCTTCACCCTCCAGCCTCCAGACTTCACCTTCTCCTTCTCCGTCTTCTACTTCTTCTGATTCACCCTCCAGACTTCACCTTCTCCTTCTCCTTCTTCTGCTTCTTCTGATTCACCCTCCAGACTTCACCATCTCCTTCTCCTTCTTCTGCTTCTTCTGATTCACCCTCCAGCCTTCTCCTTCTCCTACTCCTTCTTCTACTTCTTCTGATTCACCCTCCAGACTTCATCTTCTCCTTCTCCTTCTTCTGCTTCTTCCGATTCACCCTCCTAACTTCACCTTCTCCTTCTCCTTCTTCTGCTTCTTCTGATTCACCCTCCTGACTTTACCTTCTCCTTCTCCTTCTTCTGCTTCTTCTGATTCACCCTCCAGACTTCACCTTCTCCTTCTCCTTCTTCTGCTTCTTCTGATTCACCCTTCAGACTTCACCTTCTCCTTCTCCTTCTTCTGCTTCTTCTGATTCACCCTCCAGACCTCACCTTCTCCTTCTCCTTCATCTACTTCTTCTGATTCACCCTCCAGACTTCATCTTCTCCTTCTCCTTCTTCTGCTTCTTCTGATTCACCCTCCAGACTTCACCTTCTCCTTCTCCTTCTTCTGCTTCTTCTGATTCACCCTCCAGACTTCACCTTCTCCTTCTCCTTCTTCTACTTCTTCTGCTTCACCCCCCTGACTTCACCTTCTCCTTCTCCTTCTTCTGCTTCTTCTGATTCACCCTCCTAACTTCACCTTCTCCTTCTCCTTCTTCTGCTTCTTCTGATTCACCCTCCTGACTTCACCTTCTCCTTCTCCTTCTTCTGCTTCTTCTGATTCACCCTCCAGACTTCACCTTCTCCTTCTCCTTCTTCTCATTCTTCTGATTCACCCTCCAGACTTCACCTTCTCCTACTCCTTCTTCGACTTCTTCTGATTCACCCTCCAGACTTCACCTTCTCCTTCTCCTTCTTCTACTTCTTCTGATTCACCCTCCAGGCTTCACCTTCTCCTTCTCCTTCTTCTGCTTCTTCTGCTTCACCCTCCAGACTTCACCTTCTCCTTCTCTTTCTTCAGCTTCTTCTGATTCACCCTCCAGACTTCACCTTCTCCTTCTCCTTCTTCTGATTCTTCTGATTCACTCTCCAGACTTCACCTTCTCCTTCTCCTTCTTCTGCTTCTTCTGATTCACCCTCCTGACTTCAACTTCTCCTTCTCCTTCTTCTACCTCTTCTGATTCACCCTCCTGACTTCACCTTCTCCTTCTCCTTCTTCTACTTCTTCTGCTTCACCCTCCAGCCTCCAGACTTCACCTTCTCCTTCTCCGTCTTCTACTTCTTCTGATTCACCCTCCAGACTTCACCTTCTCCTTCTCCTTCTTCTGCTTCTTCTGGTTCACCCTCCAGACTTCATCATCTCCTTCTCCTTCTTCTTCTTCTTCTGATTCACCCTCCAGCCTTCTCCTTCTCCTACTCCTTCTTCTACTTCTTCTGATTCACCCTCCAGACTTCATCTTCTCCTTCTCCTTCTTCTGCTTCTGCCGATTCACCCTCCTAACTTCACCTTCTCCTTCTCCTTCTTCTGCTTCTTCTGATTCACCCTCCTGACTTCACCTTCTCCTTCTCCTTCTTCTGCTTCTTCTGATTCACCCTCCTAACTTCACCTTCTCCTTCTCCTTCTTCTGCTTCTTCTGATTCACCCTCCTGACTTCACCTTCTCCTTCTCCTTCTTCTGCTTCTTCTGATTCACCCTCCAGACTTCACCTTCTCCTTCACCTTCTTCTCATTCTTCTGATTCACCCTCCAGACTTCACCTTCTCCTACTCCTTCTTCGACTTCTTCTGATTCACCCTCCAGACTTCACCTTCTCCTTCTCCTTCTTCTGCTTCTTCTGATTCACCCTCCTAACTTCACCTTCTCCTTCTCCTTCTTCTGCTTCTTCTGATTCACCCTCCTGACTTCACCTTCTCCTTCTCCTTCTTCTGCTTCTTCTCATTCACCCTCTAGACTTCAACTTCTCCTTCACCTTCTTCTCATTCTTCTGATTCACCCTCCAGACTTCACCTTCTCCTACTCCTTCTTCGACTTCATCTGATTCACCCTCCAGACTTCACCTTCTCCTTCTCCTTCTTCTACTTCTTCTGATTCACCCTCCAGTCTTCACCTTCTCCTTCTCCTTCTTCTGCTTCTTCTGCTTCACCCTCCAGACTTCACCTTCTCCTTCTCTTTCTTCAGCTTCTTCTGATTCACCCTCCAGACTACACCTTCTCCTTCTCCTTCTTCTACATCTTCTGATTCACCATCCAGACTTCACCTTCTCCTTCTCCTTCTTCTGCTTCTTCTGATTCACCCTCCAGACTTCACCTTCTCCTGCTCCTTCTTCTACTTCTTGTGATTCACCCTCCAGACTTCACCTTCTCCTTCTCCTTCTTCTACTTCTTCTGATTCACCCTCCAGACTTCACCTTCTCCTTCTCCTTCTTCTGATTCTTCTGATTCACTCTCCAGACTTCACCTTCTCCTTCTCCTTCTTCTGCTTCTTCTGATTCACCCTCCTGACTTCACCTTCTCCTTCTCCTTCTTCTACCTCTTCTGAATCACCCTCCTGACTTCACCTTCTCCTTCTCCTTCTTCTACTTCTTCTGATTCACCCTCCAGACTTCACCTTCTCCTTCTCCTTCTTCTGCTTCTTCTGATTCACCCTCCAGCCTTCACCTTCTCCTTCTCCTTCGTCTACTTCTTCTGATTCACCCTCCAGACTACACCTTCTCCTTCTCCTTCTTCTACATCTTCTGATTCACCATCCAGACTTCACCTTCTCCTTCTCCTTCTTCTGCTTCTTCTGATTCACCCTCCAGACTTCACCTTCTCCTGCTCCTTCTTCTACTTCTTGTGATTCACCCTCCAGACTTCACCTTCTCCTTCTCCTTCTTCTACTTCTTCTGATTCACCCTCCAGACTTCACCTTCTCCTTCTCCTTCTTCTACTTCTTCTGCTTCTCCCTCCAGACTTCACCTTCTCCTTCTCCTTCTTCTGCTTCTTCTGATTCACCCTCCAGACTTCACCTTCTCCTTCTCCTTCTTCTACTTCTTCTGATTCACCCTCCTGACTTCACGTTCTCCTTCTCCTTCTTCTGCTTCTTCTGCTTCACCCTCCAGACTTCACCTTCTCCTTCTCCTTCTTCTGCTTCTTCTGCTTCACCCTCCAGACTTCACCTTCTCCTTCTCCTTCTTCTGTTTCTTCTGATTCACCCTCCAGACTTCAGCTTCTCCTTCTCCTTCTTCTACTTCTTCTGATTCACCCTCCAGACTTCACCTTCTCCTTCTCCTTCTTCTACTTCTTCTGATTCACCCTCCTGACTTCACGTTCTCCTTCTCCTTCTTCTGCTTCTTCTGCTTCACCCTCCAGACTTCACCTTCTCCTTCTCCTTCTTCTGCTTCTTCTGCTTCACCCTCCAGACTTTACCTTCTCCTTCTCCTTCTTCTGCTTCTTCTGCTTCACCCTCCTGACTTCACCTTCTCCTTCTCCTTCTTCTACTTCTTCTGATTCACCCTCCAGACTTCACCTTCTCCTTCTCCTTCTTCTGCTTCTTCTGCTTCACCCTCCAGACTTCACCTTCTCCTTCCCCTTCTTCTGCTTCTTCTGCTTCGCCCTCCAGACTTCACCTTCTCCTTCTCCTTCTTCTGCTTCTTCTGCTTCACCCTCCAGACTTCACCTTCTCCTTCTCCTTCTTCTGCTTCTTCTGCTTCACTCTCCTGACTTCACCTTCTCCTTCTCCTTCTTCTACTTCTTCTGATTCACCCTCCAGACTTCACCTTCTCCTTCTCCTTCTTCTGCTTCTTCTGATTCACCCTCCAGACTTCACCTTCTCCTTCTCCTTCGTCTACTTCTTCTGATTCACCCTCCAGACTACACCTTCTCCTTCTCCTTCTTCTACTTCTTCTGATTCACCCTCCAGACTTCACCTTCTCCTTCTCCTTCTTCTGCTTCTTCTGATTCACCCTCCAGACTTCACCTTCTCCTGCTCCTTCTTCTACTTCTTGTGATTCACCCTCCAGACTTCACCTTCTCCTTCTCCTTCTTCTACTTCTTCTGATTCACCCTCCAGACTTCACCTTCTCCTTCTCCTTCTTCTACTTCTTCTGCTTCTCCCTCCAGACTTCACCTTCTCCTTCTCCTTCTTCTGCTTCTTCTGATTCACCCTCCAGACTTCACCTTCTCCTTCTCCTTCTTCTACTTCTTCTGATTCACCCTCCAGACTTCAGCTTCTCCTTCTCCTTCTTCTACTTCTTCTGATTCACCCTCCAGACTTCACCTTCTCCTTCTCCTTCTTCTACTTCTTCTGATTCACCCTCCTGACTTCACGTTCTCTTTCTCCTTCTTCTGCTTCTTCTGCTTCACCCTCCAGACTTCACCTTCTCCTTCTCCTTCTTCTGCTTCTTCTGCTTCACCCTCCAGACTTTACCTTCTCCTTCTCCTTCTTCTGCTTCTTCTGCTTCACCCTCCTGACTTCACCTTCTCCTTCTCCTTCTTCTACTTCTTCTGATTCACCCTCCAGACTTCACCTTCTCCTTCTCCTTCTTCTGCTTCTTCTGCTTCACCCTCCAGGCTTCACCTTCTCCTTCCCCTTCTTCTGCTTCTTCTGCTTCGCCCTCCAGACTTCACCTTCTCCTTCTCCTTCTTCTGCTTCTTCTGCTTCACCCTCCAGACTTCACCTTCTCCTTCTCCTTCTTCTGCTTCTTCTGCTTCACTCTCCTGACTTCACCTTCTCCTTCTCCTTCTTCTACTTCTTCTGATTCACCCTCCAGACTTCACCTTCTCCTTCTCCTTCTTCTGCTTCTTCTGCGTCACCCTCCAGACTTCACCTTCTCCTTCTCCTTCTTCTGCTTCTTCTGCTTCACCCTCCTGACTTCACCTTCTCCTTCTCCTTCTTCTACTTCTTTTGCTTCACCCCCTGACTTCACCTGCTCCTTCTCCTTCTTCTGCTTCTTCTGATTCACCCTCCTAACTTTACCTTCTCCTGCTC
The DNA here is from genome assembly GCF_052327205.1 of Somniosus microcephalus. Classification (NCBI taxonomy): domain Eukaryota; kingdom Metazoa; phylum Chordata; class Chondrichthyes; order Squaliformes; family Somniosidae; genus Somniosus; species Somniosus microcephalus. Next base: position 715,567 of record NW_028225227.1, on the reverse strand, counting down.
CTTCTTCTGCTTCTTCTGATTCACCCTCCTGACTTCACCTTCTCCTTCTCCTTCTTCTGCTTCTTCTAATTCACCCTCCAGACTTCACCTTCTCCTTTTCCTTCTTCTGCTTCTTCTGATTCACCCTCCAGACTTCACCTTCTCCTTCTCCTTCTTCTGCTTCTTCTGATTCACCCTCCTAACTTCACCTTCTCCTTCTCCTTCTTCTGCTTCTTCTGATTCACCCTCCTGACCTCACCTTCCCCTTCTCCTTCTTCTGCTTCTTCTGATTCACCCTCCAGACTTCACCTTCTCCTACTCCTTCTTCGACTTCTTCTGATTCACCCTCCAGACTTCACCTTCTCCTTCTCCTTCTTCTGCTTCTTCTGATTCACCCTCCTAACTTCACCTTCTCCTTCTCCTTCTTCTGCTTCTTCTGATTCACCCTCCTGACTTCACCTTCTCCTTCTCCTTCTTCTGCTTCTTCTGATTCACCCTCTAGACTTCACCTTCTCCTTCACCTTCTTCTCATTCTTCTGATTCACCCTCCAGACTTCACCTTCTCCTACTCCTTCTTCGACTTCTTCTGATTCACCCTCCAGACTTCACCTTCTCCTTCTCCTTCTTCTACTTCTTCTGATTCACCCTCCAGTCTTCACCTTCTCCTTCTCCTTCTTCTGCTTCTTCTGCTTCACCCTCCAGACTTCACCTTCTCCTTCTCTTTCTTCAGCTTCTTCTGATTCACCCTCCAGACTTCACCTTCTCCTTCTCCTTCTTCTGATTCTTCTGATTCACTCTCCAGACTTCACCTTCTCCTTCTCCTTCTTCTGCTTCTTCTGATTCACCCTCCTGACTTCACCTTCTCCTTCTCCTTCTTCTACCTCTTCTGAATCACCCTCCTGACTTCACCTTCTCCTTCTCCTTCTTCTACTTCTTCTGATTCACCCTCCAGGCTTCACCTTCTCCTTCTCCTTCTTCTGCTTCTTCTGATTCACCCTCCAGACTTCACCTTCTCCTTCTCCTTCGTCTACTTCTTCTGATTCACCCTCCAGACTACACCTTCTCCTTCTCCTTCTTCTACTTCTTCTGATTCACCATCCAGACTTCACCTTCTCCTTCTCCTTCTTCTGCTTCTTCTGATTCACCCTCCAGACTTCACCTTCTCCTGCTCCTTCTTCTACTTCTTGTGATTCACCCTCCAGACTTCACCTTCTCCTTCTCCTTCTTCTACTTCTTCTGATTCACCCTCCAGACTTCACCTTCTCCTTCTCCTTCTTCTACTTCTTCTGCTTCTCCCTCCAGACTTCACCTTCTCCTTCTCCTTCTTCTGCTTCTTCTGATTCACCCTCCAGACTTCACCTTCTCCTTCTCCTTCTTCTACTTCTTCTGATTCACCCTCCTGACTTCACGTTCTCCTTCTCCTTCTTCTGCTTCTTCTGCTTCACCCTCCAGACTTCACCTTCTCCTTCTCCTTCTTCTGCTTCTTCTGCTTCACCCTCCAGACTTCACCTTCTCCTTCTCCTTCTTCTGTTTCTTCTGATTCACCCTCCAGACTTCAGCTTCTCCTTCTCCTTCTTCTACTTCTTCTGATTCACCCTCCAGACTTCACCTTCTCCTTCTCCTTCTTCTACTTCTTCTGATTCACCCTCCTGACTTCACGTTCTCCTTCTCCTTCTTCTGCTTCTTCTGCTTCACCCTCCAGACTTCACCTTCTCCTTCTCCTTCTTCTGCTTCTTCTGCTTCACCCTCCAGACTTTACCTTCTCCTTCTCCTTCTTCTGCTTCTTCTGCTTCACCCTCCTGACTTCACCTTCTCCTTCTCCTTCTTCTACTTCTTCTGATTCACCCTCCAGACTTCACCTTCTCCTTCTCCTTCTTCTGCTTCTTCTGCTTCACCCTCCAGACTTCACCTTCTCCTTCCCCTTCTTCTGCTTCTTCTGCTTCGCCCTCCAGACTTCACCTTCTCCTTCTCCTTCTTCTGCTTCTTCTGCTTCACCCTCCAGACTTCACCTTCTCCTTCTCCTTCTTCTGCTTCTTCTGCTTCACTCTCCTGACTTCACCTTCTCCTTCTCCTTCTTCTACTTCTTCTGATTCACCCTCCAGACTTCACCTTCTCCTTCTCCTTCTTCTGCTTCTTCTGATTCACCCTCCAGACTTCACCTTCTCCTTCTCCTTCGTCTACTTCTTCTGATTCACCCTCCAGACTACACCTTCTCCTTCTCCTTCTTCTACTTCTTCTGATTCACCCTCCAGACTTCACCTTCTCCTTCTCCTTCTTCTGCTTCTTCTGATTCACCCTCCAGACTTCACCTTCTCCTGCTCCTTCTTCTACTTCTTGTGATTCACCCTCCAGACTTCACCTTCTCCTTCTCCTTCTTCTACTTCTTCTGATTCACCCTCCAGACTTCACCTTCTCCTTCTCCTTCTTCTACTTCTTCTGCTTCTCCCTCCAGACTTCACCTTCTCCTTCTCCTTCTTCTGCTTCTTCTGATTCACCCTCCAGACTTCACCTTCTCCTTCTCCTTCTTCTACTTCTTCTGATTCACCCTCCAGACTTCAGCTTCTCCTTCTCCTTCTTCTACTTCTTCTGATTCACCCTCCAGACTTCACCTTCTCCTTCTCCTTCTTCTACTTCTTCTGATTCACCCTCCTGACTTCACGTTCTCTTTCTCCTTCTTCTGCTTCTTCTGCTTCACCCTCCAGACTTCACCTTCTCCTTCTCCTTCTTCTGCTTCTTCTGCTTCACCCTCCAGACTTTACCTTCTCCTTCTCCTTCTTCTGCTTCTTCTGCTTCACCCTCCTGACTTCACCTTCTCCTTCTCCTTCTTCTACTTCTTCTGATTCACCCTCCAGACTTCACCTTCTCCTTCTCCTTCTTCTGCTTCTTCTGATTCACCCTCCAGACTTCACCTTCTCCTTCTCCTTCTTCTGCTTCTTCTGCTTCACCCTCCAGACTTCACCTTCTCCTTCTCCTTCTTCTGCTTCTTCTGCTTCACTCTCCTGACTTCACCTTCTCCTTCTCCTTCTTCTACTTCTTCTGATTCACCCTCCAGACTTCACCTTCTCCTTCTCCTTCTTCTGCTTCTTCTGCGTCACCCTCCAGACTTCACCTTCTCCTTCTCCTTCTTCTGCTTCTTCTGCTTCACCCTCCTGACTTCACCTTCTCCTTCTCCTTCTTCTACTTCTTTTGCTTCACCCCCTGACTTCACCTGCTCCTTCTCCTTCTTCTGCTTCTTCTGATTCACCCTCCTAACTTTACCTTCTCCTGCTCCTTCTTCTGCTTCTTCTGATTCACCCTCCTGACTTCACCTTCTCCTTCTCCTTCTTCTGCTTCTTCTAATTCACCCTCCAGACTTCACCTTCTCCTTTTCCTTCTTCTGCTTCTTCTGATTCACCCTCCAGACTTCACCTTCTCCTTCTCCTTCTTCTGCTTCTTCTGATTCACCCTCCTAACTTCACCTTCTCCTTCTCCTTCTTCTGCTTCTTCTGATTCACCCTCCTGACTTCACCTTCCCCTTCTCCTTCTTCTGCTTCTTCTGATTCACCCTCCAGACTTCACCTTCTCCTTCTCCTTCTTCTGCTTCTTCTGATTCACCCTCCAGACTTCACCTTCTCCTTCTCCTTCTTCTGCTTCTTCTGATTCACCCTCCAGACCTCACCTTCTCCTTCTCCTTCTTCTACTTCTTCTGATTCACCCTCCAGACTTCATCTTCTCCTTTTCCTTCTTCTACTTCTTCTGATTCATCCTCCAGACTTCACCTTCTCCTTCTCCTTCTTCTACTTCTTCTGATTCACCCTCCAGTCTTCACCTTCTCCTTCTCCTTCTTCTGTTTCTTCTGCTTCACCCTCCAGACTTCACTTTCTCCTTCTCTTTCTTCTGCTTCTTCTGATTCACCCTCCAGACTTCACCTTCTCTTTCTCCTTATAATGCTTCTTCTGATTCACCCTCCAGACTTCACCTTCTCCTCCTCCTTCTTCTGCTTCTTCTGATTTACCCTCCAGACTTCACCTTCTCCTTCTCCTTCTTCTGCTTCTTCTGATTCACCCTCCAGACTTCACCTTCTCCTTCTCTTTCTTCTACTTCTTCTGATTCACCCTCCAGACTTCACCTTCTCCTTCTCCTTCTTCTACTTCTTCTGATTCACCCTCCAGACTTCACCTTCTCCTTCTCCTTCTTCTGCTTCTTCTGATTCACCCTCCAGACTTCAACTTCTCCTTCTCCTTCTTCTGCTTCTTCTGATTCACCCTCCAGACTTCACCTTCTCCTTCTCCTTCTTCTGCTTCTTCTGATTCACCCTTCAGACTTCACCTTCTCCTTCTCCTTCTTCTGCTTCTTCTGATTCACCCTCCAGACCTCACCTTCTCCTTCTCCTTCATCTACTTCTTCTGATTCACCCTCCAGACTTCATCTTCTCCTTCTCCTTCTTCTGCTTCTTCTGATTCACCCTCCAGACTTCACCTTCTCCTTCTCCTTCTTCTGCTTCTTCTGATTCACCCTCCAGACTTCACCTTCTCCTTCTCCTTCTTCTACTTCTTCTGCTTCACCCCCCTGACTTCACCTTCTCCTTCTCCTTCTTCTGCTTCTTCTGATTCACCCTCCTAACTTCACCTTCTCCTTCTCCTTCTTCTGCTTCTTCTGATTCACCCTCCTGACTTCACCTTCTCCTTCTCCTTCTTCTGCTTCTTCTGATTCACCCTCCAGACTTCACCTTCTCCTTCTCCTTCTTCTCATTCTTCTGATTCACCCTCCAGACTTCACCTTCTCCTACTCCTTCTTCGACTTCTTCTGATTCACCCTCCAGACTTCACCTTCTCCTTCTCCTTCTTCTACTTCTTCTGATTCACCCTCCAGGCTTCACCTTCTCCTTCTCCTTCTTCTGCTTCTTCTGCTTCACCCTCCAGACTTCACCTTCTCCTTCTCTTTCTTCAGCTTCTTCTGATTCACCCTCCAGACTTCACCTTCTCCTTCTCCTTCTTCTGATTCTTCTGATTCACTCTCCAGACTTCACCTTCTCCTTCTCCTTCTTCTGCTTCTTCTGATTCACCCTCCTGACTTCACCTTCTCCTTCTCCTTCTTCTACCTCTTCTGATTCACCCTCCTGACTTCACCTTCTCCTTCTCCTTCTTCTACTTCTTCTGCTTCACCCTCCAGCCTCCAGACTTCACCTTCTCCTTCTCCGTCTTCTACTTCTTCTGATTCACCCTCCAGACTTCACCTTCTCCTTCTCCTTCTTCTGCTTCTTCTGATTCACCCTCCAGACTTCACCATCTCCTTCTCCTTCTTCTGCTTCTTCTGATTCACCCTCCAGCCTTCTCCTTCTCCTACTCCTTCTTCTACTTCTTCTGATTCACCCTCCAGACTTCATCTTCTCCTTCTCCTTCTTCTGCTTCTTCCGATTCACCCTCCTAACTTCATCTTCTCCTTCTCCTTCTTCTGCTTCTTCTGATTCACCCTCCTGACTTCACCTTCTCCTTCTCCTTCTTCTGCTTCTTCTGATTCACCCTCCAGACTTCACCTTCTCCTTCTCCTTCTTCTGCTTCTTCTGATTCACCCTCCAGACCTCACCTTCTCCTTCTCCTTCATCTACTTCTTCTGATTCACCCTCCAGACTTTATCTTCTCCTTCTCCTTCTTCTGCTTCTTCTGATTCACCCTCCAGACTTCACCTTCTCCTTCTCCTTCTTCTGCTTCTTCTGATTCACCCTCCAGACTTCACCTTCTCCTTCTCCTTCTTCTACTTCTTCTGCTTCACCCCCCTGACTTCACCTTCTCCTTCTCCTTCTTCTGCTTCTTCTGATTCACCCTCCTAACTTCACCTTCTCCTTCTCCTTCTTCTGCTTCTTCTGATTCACCCTCCTGACTTCACCTTCTCCTTCTCCTTCTTCTGCTTCTTCTGATTCACCCTCCAGACTTCACCTTCTCCTTCTCCTTCTTCTCATTCTTCTGATTCACCCTCCAGACTTCACCTTCTCCTACTCCTTCTTCGACTTCTTCTGATTCACCCTCCAGACTTCACCTTCTCCTTCTCCTTCTTCTACTTCTTCTGATTCACCCTCCAGGCTTCACCTTCTCCTTCTCCTTCTTCTGCTTCTTCTGCTTCACCCTCCAGACTTCACCTTCTCCTTCTCTTTCTTCAGCTTCTTCTGATTCACCCTCCAGACTTCACCTTCTCCTTCTCCTTCTTCTGATTCTTCTGATTCACTCTCCAGACTTCACCTTCTCCTTCTCCTTCTTCTGCGTCTTCTGATTCACCCTCCTGACTTCAACTTCTCCTTCTCCTTCTTCTACCTCTTCTGATTCACCCTCCTGACTTCACCTTCTCCTTCTCCTTCTTCTACTTCTTCTGCTTCACCCTCCAGCCTCCAGACTTCACCTTCTCCTTCTCCGTCTTCTACTTCTTCTGATTCACCCTCCAGACTTCACCTTCTCCTTCTCCTTCTTCTGCTTCTTCTGGTTCACCCTCCAGACTTCACCATCTCCTTCTCCTTCTTCTGCTTCTTCTGATTCACCCTCCAGCCTTCTCCTTCTCCTACTCCTTCTTCTACTTCTTCTGATTCACCCTCCAGACTTCATCTTCTCCTTCTCCTTATTCTGCTTCTTCCGATTCACCCTCCTAACTTCACCTTCTCCTTCTCCTTCTTCTGCTTCTTCTGATTCACCCTCCTGACTTCACCTTCTCCTTCTCCTTCTTCTGCTTCTTCTGATTCACCCTCCAGACTTCACCTTCTCCTTCTCCTTCTTCTGCTTCTTCTGATTCACCCTCCAGACTTCACCTTCTCCTTCTCCTTCTTCTGCTTCTTCTGATTCACCCTCCAGACCTCACCTTCTCCTTCTCCTTCTTCTACTTCTTCTGATTCACCCTCCAGACTTCATCTTCTCCTTCTCCTTCTTCTACTTCTTCTGATTCATCCTCCAGACTTCACCTTCTCCTTCTCCTTCTTCTACTTCTTCTGATTCACCCTCCAGTCTTCACCTTCTCCTTCTCCTTCTTCTGTTTCTTCTGCTTCACCCTCCAGACTTCACTTTCTCCTTCTCTTTCTTCTGCTTCTTCTGATTCACCCTCCAGACTTCACCTTCTCCTTCTCCTTATAATGCTTCTTCTGATTCACCCTCCAGACTTCACCTTCTCCTCCTCCTTCTTCTGCTTCTTCTGATTCACCCTCCAGACTTCACCTTCTCCTTCTCCTTCTTCTGCTTCTTCTGATTCACCCTCCAGACTTCACCTTCTCCTTCTCCTTCTTCTGCTTCTTCTGATTCACCCTCCAGACCTCACCTTCTCCTTCTCCTTCTTCTACTTCTTCTGATTCACCCTCCAGTCTTCACCTTCTCCTTCTCCTTCTTCTGTTTCTTCTGCTTCACCCTCCAGACTTCACTTTCTCCTTCTCTTTCTTCTGCTTCTTCTGATTCACCCTCCAGACTTCACCTTCTCCTTCTCCTTATAATGCTTCTTCTGATTCACCCTCCAGACTTCACCTTCTCCTTCTCCTTCTTCTGCTTCTTCTGATTCACCCTCCAGACTTCACCTTCTCCTTCTCCTTCTTCTGCTTCTTCTGATTCACCCTCCAGACTTCAACTTCTCCTTCTCCTTCTTCTACTTCTTCTGATTCACCCTCCAGTCTTCACCTTCTCCTTCTCCTTCTTCTGCTTCTTCTGCTTCACCCTCCAGACTTCACTTTCTCCTTCTCTTTCTTCTGCTTCTTCTGATTCACCCTCCAGACTTCACCTTCTCCTTCTCCTTATAATGCTTCTTCTGATTCACCCTCCAGACTTCACCTTCTCCTCCTCCTTCTTCTGCTTCTTCTGATTCACCCTCCAGACTTCACCTTCTCCTTCTCCTTCTTCTGCATCTTCTGATTCACCCTCCAGACTTCACCTTCTCCTTCTCCTTCTTCTACTTCTTCTGATTCACCCTCCAGACTTCATCTTCTCCTTCTCCTTCTTCTGCTTCTTCCGATTCACCCTCCAGATTTCACCTTCTCCTTCTCCTTCTTCTGCTTCTTCTGATTCACCCTCCAGACTTCACCTTCTCCTTCTCCTTCTTCTACTTCTTCTGATTCACCCTCCAGACTTCACCTTCTCCTTCTCCTTCTTCTACTTCTTCTGATTCACCCTCCAGACTTCACCTTCTCCTTCTCCTTCTTCTGCTTCTTCTGATTCACCCTCCTGACTTCACCTTCTCCTTCTCCTTCTTCTACTTCTTCTGATTCACCCTCCTGACTTCACCTTCTCCTTCTCCTTCTTCTACTTCTTCTGCTTCACCCTCCAGACTTCACCTTCTCCTTCTCCTTCTTCTACTTCTTCTAATTCACCCTCCAGACTTCACCTTCTCCTTCTCCTTCTTCTGCTTCTTCTGATACACCCTCCAGACTTCACCTTCTCCTTCTCCTTATAATGCTTCTTCTGATTCACCCTCCAGACTTCACCTTCTCCTCCTCCTTCTTCTGCTTCTTCTGATTCACCCTCCAGACTTCACCTTCTCCTTCTCCTTCTTCTGCATCTTCTGATTCACCCTCCAGACTTCACCTTCTCCTTCTCCTTCTTCTACTTCTGCTGATTCACCCTCCAGACTTCATCTTCTCCTTCTCCTTCTTCTGCTTCTTCCGATTCACCCTCCAGACTTCCCCTTCCCCTTCTCCTTTTCTGCTTCTTCTGATTCACCCTCCAGAGTTCACCTTCTCCTTCTCCTTCTTCTACTTCTTCTGATTCACCCTCCAGACTTCACCTTCTCCTTCTCCTTCTTCTACTTAATCTGATTCACCCTCCAGACTTCACCTTCTCCTTCTCCTTCTTCTGCTTCTTCTGATTCACCCTCCAGACTTCACCTTCTCCTTCTCCTTCTTCTGCTTCTTCTGATTCACCCTCCAGACTTCACCTTCTCCTTCTCCTTCTTCTGCTTCTTCTGATTCACCCTTCAGACTTCACCTTCTCCTTCTCCTTCTTCTGCTTCTTCTGATTCACCCTCCAGACCTCACCTTCTCCTTCTCCTTCATCTACTTCTTCTGATTCACCCTCCAGACTTCATCTTCTCCTTCTCCTTCTTCTGCTTCTTCTGATTCACCCTCCAGACTTCACCTTCTCCTTCTCCTTCTTCTGCTTCTTCTGATTCACCCTCCAGACTTCACCTTCTACTTCTCCTTCTTCTACTTCTTCTGCTTCACCCCCCTGACTTCACCTTCTCCTTCTCCTTCTTCTGCTTCTTCTGATTCACCCTCCTAACTTCACCTTCTCCTTCTCCTTCTTCTGCTTCTTCTGATTCACCCTCCTGACTTCACCTTCTCCTTCTCCTTCTTCTGCTTCTTCTGATTCACCCTCCAGACTTCACCTTCTCCTTCTCCTTCTTCTCATTCTTCTGATTCACCCTCCAGACTTCACCTTCTCCTACTCCTTCTTCTACTTCTTCTGATTCACCCTCCAGACTTCACCTTCTCCTTCTCCTTCTTCTACTTCTTCTGATTCACCCTCCAGTCTTCACCTTCTCCTTCTCCTTCTTCTGCTTCTTCTGCTTCACCCTCCAGACTTCACCTTCTCCTTCTCCTTCTTCAGCTTCTTCTGATTCACCCTCCAGACTTCACCTTCTCCTTCTCCTTCTTCTGATTCTTCTGATTCACTCTCCAGACTTCACCTTCTCCTTCTCCTTCTTCTGCTTCTTCTGATTCACCCTCCTGACTTCACCTTCACCTTCTCCTTCTTCTACCTCTTCTGATTCACCCTCCTGACTTCACCTTCTCCTTCTCCTTCTTCTACTTCTTCTGCTTCACCCTCCAGCCTCCAGACTTCACCTTCTCCTTCTCCGTCTTCTACTTCTTCTGATTCACCCTCCAGACTTCACCTTCTCCTTCTCCTTCTTCTGCTTCTTCTGATTCACCCTCCAGACTTCACCTTCTCCTTCTCCTTCTTCTGCTTCTTCTGATTCACCCTCCAGACTTCACCATCTCCTTCTCCTTCTTCTGCTTCTTCTGATTCACCCTGCACACTTCTCCTTCTCCTACTCCTTCTTCTACTTCTTCTGATTCACCCTCCAGACTTCATCTTCTCCTTCTCCTTCTTCTGCTTCTTCTGATTCACCCTCCAGACTTCACCTTCTCCTTCTCCTTCTTCTGCTTCTTCTGATTCACCCTCCAGACTTCACCTTCTCCTTCTCCTTCTTCTACTTCTTCTGATTCACCCTCCAGACTTCACCTTCTCCTTCTCCTTCTTCTACTTCTTCAGATTCACCCTCCAGACTTCACCTTCTCCTTCTCCTTCTTCTGCTTCTTCTGATTCACCCTTCAGACTTCACCTTCTCCTTCTCCTTCTTCTGCTTCTTCTGATTCACCCTCCAGACTTCACCTTTTACTTCTCCTTCTTCTGCTTCTTCTGATTCACCCTTCAGACTTCACCATATCCTTCTCCTTCTTCTGCTTCTTCTGATTCACCCTCCAGACATCACCTTCTCCTTCTCCTTCTTCTACTTCTTCTGATTCACCCTCCAGACTTCATCTTCTCCTCCTCCTTCTTCTGCTTCTTCTGATTCACCCTCCAGACTTCACCTTCTCCTTCTCCTTTTTCTGCTTCTTCTGATACACCCTCCAGACTTCGCCTTCTCATTCTCCTTCTTGTACTTATTCTGATTCACCCTCCAGACTTCACCTTCTCCTTCTCCTTCTTCTACTTTTTCTGATTCACCCTCCAGTCTTCACCTCCTCCTTCTCCTTCTTCTGCTTCTTCTGATTCACCCTCCAGACTTCACCTTCTCCTTCTCCTTCTTCTGCTTCTTCTGATTCACCCTCCTGACTTCACCTTCTCATTCTCCTTCTTCTGCTTCTTCTGATTCACCCTCCAGACTTCACCTTCTCCTTCTCCTTCTTCTACTTCTTCTGATTCACCCTCCAGACTTCACCTTCTCGTTCTCCTTCTTCTGCTTCTTCTGATTCACCCTCCAGACTTCACCTTCTCCTTCTCCTTAGTCTACTTCTTCTGATTCACCCTCCAGGATACACCTTCTCCTTCTCCTTCTTCTACTTCTTCTGATTCACCCTCCAGACTACACCTTCTCCTTCTTCTACTTCTTCTGATTCACCCTCCAGTCTTCAACTTCTCCTTCTCCTTCTTCTGCTTCTTCTGATTCACCCTCCAGACTTCACCTTCTCCTTCTCCTTCTTCTGCTTCTTCTGATTCACCCTCCTGACTTCACCTTCTCCTTCTCCTTCTTCTGCTTCTTCTGATTCACCCTCCAGACTTCACCTTCTCCTTCTCCTTCTTCTACTTCTTCTGATTCACCCTCTAGACTTCACCTTCTCCTTCTCCTTCTTCTGCTTCTTCTGATTCACCCTCCAGACTTCACCTTCTCCTTCTCCTTCGTCTACTTCTTCTGATTCACCCTCCAGACTACACCATCTCCTTCTCCTTCTTCTACTTCTTCTGATTCACCCTCCAGACTTCACCTTCTCCTTCTCCTTCTTCTGCTTCTTCTGATTCACCCTCCAGACTTCACCTTCTCCTTCTCCTTCTTCTACTTCTACTGATTCACCCTCCAGACTTCACCTTCTCCTTCTCCTTCTTCTTCTTCTTCTGATTCACCCTCCAGACTTCACCTTCTCCTTCTCCTTCTTCTACTTCTTCTGCTTCTCCCTCCAGACTTCACCTTCTCCTTCTCCTTCTTCTGCTTCTTCTGATTCACCCTCCAGACTTCACCTTCTCCTTCTCCTTCTTCTACTTCTTCTGATTCACCCTCCAGACTTCACCTTCTCCTTCTCCATCTTCTACTTCTTCTGATTCACCCTCCAGACTTCACCTTCTCCTTCTCCTTCTTCTACTTCTTCTGATTCACCCTCCTGACTTCACCTTCTCCTTCTCCTTCTTCTGCTTCTTCTGATTCACCCTCCAGACTTCACCTTCTCCTTCTCCTTCGTCTACTTCTTCTGATTCACCCTCCAGACTACACCATCTCCTTCTCCTTCTTCTACTTCTTCTGATTCACCCTCCAGACTTCACCTTCTCCTTCTCCTTCTTCTGCTTCTTCTGATTCACCCTCCAGACTTCACCTTCTCCTTCTCCTTCTTCTACTTCTACTGATTCACCCTCCAGACTTCACCTTCTCCTTCTTCTTCTGCTTCTTCTGCTTCACCCTCCTGACTTCACCTTCTCCTTCTCCTTGTTCTGCTTCTTCTGCTTCACCCTCCTGACTTCACCTTCTCCTTCTCCTTCTTCTACTTCTCCTGATTCACCCTCCAGACTTCACCTTCTCCTTCTCCTTCGTCTACTTCTTCTGATTCACCCTCCAGACTACACCATCTCCTTCTCCTTCTTCTACTTCTTCTGATTCACCCTCCAGACTTCACCTTCTCCTTCTCCTTCTTCTGCTTCTTCTGATTCACCCTCCAGACTTCACCTTCTCCTTCTCCTTCTTCTACTTCTACTGATTCACCCTCCAGACTTCACCTTCTCCTTCTCCTTCTTCTGCTTCTTCTGCTTCACCCTCCTGACTTCACCTTCTCCTTCTCCTTGTTCTACTTCTTCTGCTTCACCCTCCTGACTTCACCTTCTCCTTCTCCTTCTTCTACTTCTCCTGATTCACCCTCCAGACTTCACCTTCTCCTTCTCCTTCTTCTGCTTCTTCTGCTTCACCCTCCAGACTTCACCTTCTCCTTCTCCTTCTTCTGCTTCTTCTGCTTCGCCCTCCAGACTTCACCTTCTCCTTCTCCATCTTCTGCTTCTTCTGCTTCACCCTCCAGACTTCACCTTCTCCTTCTCCTTCTTCTGCTTCTTCTGCTTCACCCTCCTGACTTCACCTTCTCCTTCTCCTTCTTCTACTTCTCCTGATTCACCCTCCTGACTTCACCTTCTCCTTCTCCTTCTTCTGCTTCTTCTGCTTCACCCTCCAGACTTCACCTTCTCCTTCTCCATCTTCTGCTTCTTCTGCTTCACCCTCCAGACTTCACCTTCTCCTTCTCTTTTTTCAGCTTCTTCTGATTCACCCTCCAGACTTCACCTTCTCCTTCTCCTTCTTCTGATTCTTCTGATTCACTCTCCAGACTTCACCTTCTCCTTCTCCTTCTTCTGCTTCTTCTGATTCACCCTCCTGACTTCACCTTCACCTTCTCCATCTTCTACCTCTTCTGATTCACCCTCCTGACTACACCTTCTCCGTCTCCTTCTTCTACTTCTTCTGCTTCACCCTCCAGCCTCCAGACTTCACCTTCTCCTTCTCCGTCTTCTACTTCTTCTGATTCACCCTCCAGACTTCACCTTCTCCTTCTCCTTCTTCTGCTTCTTCTGATTCACCCTCCAGACTTCACCTTCTCCTTCTCCTTCTTCTGCTTCTTCTGATTCACCCTCCAGACTTCACCATCTCCTTCTCCTTCTTCTGCTTCTTCTGATACACCCTCCAGACTTCTCCTTCTCCTACTCGTTCTTCTACTTCTTCTGATTCACCCTCCAGAATTCATCTTCTCCTTCTCCTTCTTCTGCTTCTTCTGATTCACCCTCCAGACTTCACCTTCTCCTTCTCCTTCTTCTGCTTCTTCTGATTCACCCTCCAGACTTCACCTTCTCCTTCTCCTTCTTCTGCTTCTTCTGATTCACCCTCCAGACTTCACCTTCTCCTTCTCCTTCTTCTACTTCTTCTGATTCACCCTCCAGACTTCACCTTCTCCTTCTCCTTCTTCTGCTTCTTCTGATTCACCCTCCAGACTTCACCTTCTCCTTCTCCTTCTTCTGCTTCTTCTGATTCACCCTCCAGACTTCACCTTTTACTTCTCCTTTTTCTGCTTCTTCTGATTCACCCTTCAGACTTCACCATATCCTTCTCCTTCTTCTGCTTCTTCTGATTCACCCTCCAGACCTCACCTTCTCCTTCTCCTTCTTCTACTTCTTCTGATTCACCCTCCAGACTTCATCTTCTCCTCCTCCTTCTTCTGCTTCTTCTGATTCACCCTCCAGACTTCACCTTCTCCTTCTCCTTTTTCTGCTTCTTCTGATTCACCCTCCAGACTTCGCCTTCTCCTTCTCCTTCTTCCACTTCTTCTGATTCACCCTCCAGACTACACCTTCTCCTTCTCCTTCTTCTACTTTTTCTGATTCACCCTCCAGTCTTCACCTCCTCCTTCTCCTTCTTCTGCTTCTTCTGATTCACCCTCCAGACTTCACCTTCTCCTTCTCCTTCTTCTGCTTCTTCTGATTCACCCTCCTGACTTCACCTTCTCATTCTCCTTCTTCTGCTTCTTCTGATTCACCCTCCAGACTTCACCTTCTCCTTCTCCTTCTTCTACTTCTTCTGATTCACCCTCCAGACTTCACCTTCTCGTTCTCCTTCTTCTGCTTCTTCTGCTTCACCCTCCAGACTTCACCTTCTCCTTCTCCTTCTTCTGCTTCTTCTGCTTCGCCCTCCAGACTTCACCTTCTCCTTCTCCATCTTCTGCTTCTTCTGCTTCACCCTCCAGACTTCACCTTCTCCTTCTCCTTCTTCTGCTTCTTCTGCTTCACCCTCCTGACTTCACCTTCTCCTTCTCCTTCTTCTACTTCTCCTGATTCACCCTCCAGACTTCACCTTCTCCTTCTCCTTCTTCTGCTTCTTCTGCTTCACCCTCCAGACTTCACCTTCTCACTCTCCTTCTTCTGCTTCTGCTGCTTCGCCCTCCAGACTTCACCTTCTCCTTCTCCTTCTTCTGATTCTTCTGATTCACTCTCCAGACTTCACCTTCTCCTTCTCCTTCTTCTGCTTCTTCTGATTCACCCTCCTGACTTCACCTTCACCTCTCCATCTTCTACCTCTTCTGATTCACCCTCCTGACTTCACCTTCTCCTTCTCCTTCTTCTACTTCTTCTGCTTCACCCTCCAGCCTCGAGACTTCACCTTCTCCTTCTCCGTCTTCTACTTCTTCTGATTCACCCTCCAGACATCACCTTCTCCTTCTCCTTCTTCTGCTTCTTCTGATTCACCCTCCATACTTCACCTTCTCCTTCTCCTTCTTCTGCTTCTTCTGATTCACCCTCCAGACTTCACCATCTCCTTCTCCTTCTTCTGCTTCTTCTGATTCACCCTCCAGACTTCTCCTTCTCCTACTCCTTCTTCTACTTCTTCTGATTCACCCTCCAGACTTCATCTTCTCCTTCTCCTTCTTCTGCTTCTTCTGATTCACCCTCCAGACTTCACCTTCTCCTTCTCCTTCTTCTGCTTCTTCTGATTCACCCTCCAGACTTCACCTTCTCCTTCTCCTTCTTCTACTTCTTCTGATTCACCCTCCAGACTTCACCTTCTCCTTCTCCTTCTTCTACTTCTTCTGATTTACCCTCCAGACTTCACCTTCTCCTTCTCCTTCTTCTGCTTCTCCTGATTCGCCCTCCAGACCTCACCTTCTCCTTCTCCTTCTTCTGCTTCTTCTGATTCACCCTCCAGACTGCACCATCTCCTTCTCCTTCTTCTGCTTCTTCTGATTCACCCTCCAGACTTCTCCTTCTCCTACTCCTTCTTCTACTTCTTCTGATTCACCCTCCAGACTTCATCTTCTCCTTCTCCTTCTTCTGCTTCTTCTGATTCACCCTCCAGACTTCACCTTCTCCTTCTCCTTCTTCTGCTTCTTCTGATTCACCCTCCAGACTTCACCTTCTCCTTCTCCTTCTTCTACTTCTTCTGATTCACCCTCCAGACTTCACCTTCTCCTTCTCCTTCTTCTACTTCTTCTGATTTACCCTCCAGACTTCACCTTCTCCTTCTCCTTCTTCTGCTTCTTCTGATTCACCCTCCAGACTTCACCTTCTCCTTCTCCTTCTTCTGCTTCTTCTGATTCACACTCCAGACTTCACCTTTTACTTCTCCTTCTTCTGCTTCTTCTGATTCACCCTTCAGACTTCACCATATCCTTCTCCTTCTTCTGCTTCTCCTGATTCGCCCTCCAGACCTCACCTTCTCCTTCTCCTTCTTCTACTTCTTCTGATTCACCCTCCAGACTTCATCTTCTCCTCCTCCTTCTTCTGCTTCTTCTGATTCACCCTCCAGACTTCACCTTCTCCTTCTCCTTTTTCTGCTTCTTCTGATTCACCCTCCAGACTTCGCCTTCTCCTTCTCCTTCTTCTACTTCTTCTGATTCACCCTCCAGACTTCACCTTCTCCTTCTCCTTCTTCTGCTTCTTCTGATTCACCCTCCTGACTTCACCTTCTCATTCTCCTTCTTCTGCTTCTTCTGATTCACCCTCCAGACTTCACCTTCTCCTTCTCCTTCTTCGACTTCTTCTGATTCACCCTCCAGACTTCACCTTCTCGTTCTCCTTCTTCTGCTTCTTCTGATTCACCCTCCAGACTTCACCTTCTCCTTCTCCTTCGTCTACTTCTTCTGATTCACCCTCCAGACTACACCTTCTCCTTCTCCTTCTTCTACTTCTTCTGATTCACCCTCCAGACTTCACCTTCTCCTTCTCCTTCTTCTACTTCTTCTGATTCACCCTCCAGTCTTCAACTTCTCCTTCTCCTTCTTCTGCTTCTTCTGATTCACCCTCCAGACTTCACCTTCTCCTTCTCCTTCTTCTGCTTCTTCTGATTCACCCTCCTGACTTCACCTTCTCCTTCTCCTTCTTCTGCTTCTTCTGATTCACCCTCCAGACTTCACCTTCTCCTTCTCCTTCTTCTACTTCTTCTGCTTCACCCCCCTGACTTCACCTTCTCCTTCTCCTTCTTCTGCTTCTTCTGATTCACCCTCCTAACTTCACCTTCTCCTTCTCCTTCTTCTGCTTCTTCTGATTCACCCTCCTGACTTCACCTTCTCCTTCTCCTTCTTCTGCTCCTTCTGATTCACCCTCCAGACTTCACCTTCTCCTTCTCCTTCTTCTCATTCTTCTGATTCACCCTCCAGATTTCACCTTCTCCTACTCCTTCTTCTACTTCTTCTGATTCACCCTCCAGACTTCACCTTCTCCTTCTCCTTCTTCTACTTCTTCTGATTCACCCTCCAGTCTTCACCTTCTCCTTCTCCTTCTTCTGCTTCTTCTGCTTCACCCTCCAGACTTCACCTTCTCCTTCTCTTTCTTCAGCTTCTTCTGATTCACCCTCCAGACTTCACCTTCTCCTTCTCCTTCTTCTGATTCTTCTGATTCACTCTCCAGACTTCACCTTCTCCTTCTCCTTCTTCTGCTTCTTCTGATTCACCCTCCTGACTTCACCTTCACCTTCTCCTTCTTCTACCTCTTCTGATTCACCCTCCTGACGTCACCTTCTCCTTCTCCTTCTTCTACTTCTTCTGCTTCACCCTCCAGCCTCCAGACTTCACCTTCTCCTTCTCCGTCTTCTACATCTTCTGATTCACCCTCCAGACTTCACCTTCTCCTTCTCCTTCTTCTGCTTCTTCTGATTCACCCTCCAGACTTCACCTTCTCCTTCTCCTTCTTCTGCTTCTTCTGATTCACCCTCCAGACTTCACCATCTCCTTCTCCTTCTTCTGCTTTTTCTGATTCACTCTGCAGACTTCTCCTTCTCCTACTCCTTCTTCTACTTCTTCTGATTCACCCTCCAGACTTCATCTTCTCCTTCTCCTTCTTCTGCTTCTTCTGATTCACCCTCCAGACTTCACCGTCTCCTTCTCCTTCTTCTGCTTCTTCTGATTCACCCTCCAGACTTCACCTTCTCCTTCTCCTTCTTCTACTTCTACTGATTCACCCTCCAGACTTCACCTTCTCCTTCTCCTTCTTCTACTTCTTCTGATTCACCCTCCAGACTTCACCTTCTTCTTCTCCTTCTTCTGCTTCTTCTGATTCACCCTCCAGACTTCACCTTCTCCTTCTCCTTCTTCTGCTTCTTCTGATTCACCCTCCAGACTTCACCTTTTACTTCTCCTTCTTCTGCTTCTTCTGATTCACCCTTCAGACTTCACCATATCATTCTCCTTCTTCTGCTTCTTCTGATTCACCCTCTAGACTTCACCTTCTCCTTCTCCTTCTTCTGCTTCTTCTGATTCACCCTCCAGACTTCACCTTCTCCTTCTCCTTCGTCTACTTCTTCTGATTCACCCTCCAGACTACACCATCTCCTTCTCCTTCTTCTACTTCTTCTGATTCACCCTCCAGACTTCACCTTCTCCTTCTCCTTCTTCTGCTTCTTCTGATTCACCCTCCAGACTTCACCTTCTCCTTCTCCTTCTTCTACTTCTACTGATTCACCCTCCAGACTTCACCTTCTCCTTCTCCTTCTTCTTCTTCTTCTGATTCACCCTCCAGACTTCACCTTCTCCTTCTCCTTCTTCTACTTCTTCTGCTTCTCCCTCCAGACTTCACCTTCTCCTTCTCCTTCTTCTGCTTCTTCTGATTCACCCTCCAGACTTCACCTTCTCCTTCTCCTTCTTCTACTTCTTCTGATTCACCCCTCCAGACTTCACTTTCCTCCTTCTCCATCTTCTACTTCTTCTGATTCACCCTCCAGACTTCACCTTCTCCTTCTCCTTCTTCTACTTCTTCTGATTCACCCTCCAGACTACACCATCTCCTTCTCCTTCTTCTACTTCTTCTGATTCACCCTCCAGACTTCACCTTCTCCTTCTCCTTCGTCTACTTCTTCTGATTCACCCTCCAGACTACACCATCTCCTTCTCCTTCTTCTACTTCTTCTGATTCACCCTCCAGACTTCACCTTCTCCTTCTCCTTCTTCTGCTTCTTCTGATTCACCCTCCAGACTTCACCTTCTCCTTCTCCTTCTTCTACTTCTACTGATTCACCCTCCAGACTTCACCTTCTCCTTCTCCTTCTTCTGCTTCTTCTGATTCACCCTCCAGACTTCACCTTCTCCTTCTCCTTCTTCTACTTCTTCTGATTCACCCTCCAGACTACACACCATCTCCTTCTCCTTCTTCTACTTCTTCTGATTCACCCTCCAGACTTCACCTTCTCCTTCTCCTTCGTCTACTTCTTCTGATTCACCCTCCAGACTACACCATCTCCTTCTCCTTCTTCTACTTCTTCTGATTCACCCTCCAGACTTCACCTTCTCCTTCTCCTTCTTCTGCTTCTTCTGATTCACCCTCCAGACTTCACCTTCTCCTTCTCCTTCTTCTACTTCTACTGATTCACCCTCCAGACTTCACCTTCTCCTTCTCCTTCTTCTGCTTCTTCTGCTTCACCCTCCAGACTTCACCTTCTCCTTCTCCTTCTTCTGCTTCTTCTGCTTCACCCTCCTGACTTCACCTTGTCCTTCTCCTTCTTCTACTTCTCCTGATTCACCCTCCAGATTTCACCTTCTCCTTCTCCTTCTTCTGCTTCTTCTGCTTCACCCTCCAGACTTCACCTTCTCCTTCTCCTTCTTCTGCTTCTTCTGCTTCGCCCTCCAGACTTCACCTTCTCCTTCCTCCATCTTCTGCTTCTTCTGCTTCACCCTCCAGACTTCACCTTCTCCTTCTCTTTTTTCAGCTTCTTCTGATTCACCCTCCAGACTTCACCTTCTCCTTCTCCTTCTTCTGATTCTTCTGATTCACTCTCCAGACTTCACCTTCTCCTTCTCCTTCTTCTGCTTCTTCTGCTTCACCCTCCAGACTTCACCTTCTCCTTCTCCCTTCTTCTGCTTCTTCTGATTCACCCTCCAGACTTCACTTTCTCCTTCTCCATCTTCTACTTCTTCTGATTCACCCTCCAGACTTCACCTTCTCCTTCTCCTTCTTCTACTTCTTCTGATTCACCCTCCAGACTACACCATCTCCTTCTCCTTCTTTCTACTTCTTCTGATTCACCCTCCAGACTTCACCTTCTCCTTCTCCTTCGTCTACTTCTTCTGATTCACCCTCCAGACTACACCATCTCCTTCTCCTTCTTCTACTTCTTCTGATTCACCCTCCAGACTTCACCTTCTCCTTCTACTTCTTCTGCTTCTTCTGATTCACCCTCCAGACTTCACCTTCTCCTTCTCCTTCTTCTACTTCTACTGATTCACCCCTCCAGACTTCACCTTCTCCTTCCTCCTTCTTCTGCTTCTTCTGCTTCACCCTCCAGACTTCACCTTCTCCTTCTCCTTCTTCTGCTTCTTCTGCTTCACCCTCCTGACTTCACCTTGTCCTTCTCCTTCTTCTACTTCTCCTGATTCACCCTCCAGATTTCACCTTCTCCTTCTCCCTTCTTCTGCTTCTTCTGCTTCACCCTCCAGACTTCACCTTCTCCTTCTCCTTCTTCTGCTTCTTCTGCTTCGCCCTCCAGACTTCACCTTCTCCTTCTCCATCTTCTGCTTCTTCTGCTTCACATTCCAGACTTCACCTTCTCCTTCTCTTTTTTCAGCTTCTTCTGATTCACCCTCCAGACTTCACCTTCTCCTTCTCCTTCTTCTGATTCTTCTGATTCACTCTCCAGACTTCACCTTCTCCTTCTCCTTCTTCTGCTTCTTCTGCTTCACCCTCCAGACTTCACCTTCTCCTTCTCCTTCTTCTGCTTCTTCTGCTTCACCCTCCTGACTTCACCTTCTCCTTCTTCTTCTTCTGCTTCTTCTGCTTCACCCTCCAGACTTCACCTTCTCCTTCTCCTTCTTCTGCTTCTTCTGCTTC
Source organism: Somniosus microcephalus (assembly GCF_052327205.1). Taxonomy (NCBI): domain Eukaryota; kingdom Metazoa; phylum Chordata; class Chondrichthyes; order Squaliformes; family Somniosidae; genus Somniosus; species Somniosus microcephalus. The sequence continues at coordinate 695,105 of NW_028225227.1, read as the reverse complement.
GCCCTCCAGACTTCACCTTCCTCCTTCTCCATTTTCTGCTTCTTCTGCTTCACCCTCCAGACTTCACCTTCTCCTTCTCCTTCTTCTGCTTCTTCTGCTTCACCCTCCTGACTTCACCTTGTCCTTCTCCTTCTTCTACTTCTCCTGATTCACCCTCCAGATTTCACCTTCTCCTTCTCCTTCTTCTGCTTCTTCTGATTCACCCTCCAGACTTCACCTTCTCCTTCTCCTTCTTCTGCTTCTTCTGCTTCGCCCTCCAGACTTCACCTTCTCCTTCTCCATTTTCTGCTTCTTCTGCTTCACCCTCCAGACTTCACCTTCTCCTTCTCCTTCTTCTGCTTCTTCTGCTTCACCCTCCTGACTTCACCTTGTCCTTCTCCTTCTTTCGACTTCTTCTGATTCACTGACTTCACCTTCTCGTTCTCCTTCTTCTGCTTCTTCTGATTCACCCTCCAGACTTCACCTTCTCCTTCTCCTTCGTCTACTTCTTCTGATTCACCCTCCAGACTACACCTTCTCCTTCTCCTTCTTCTACTTCTTCTGATTCACCCTCCAGACTTCACCTTTTACTTCTCCTTCTTCTGCTTCTTCTGATTCACCCTTCAGACTTCACCATATCCTTCTCCTTCTTCTGCTTCTCCTGATTCGCCCTCCAGACCTCACCTTCTCCTTCTCCTTCTTCTACTTCTTCTGATTCACCCTCCAGACTTCATCTTCTCCTCCTCCTTCTTCTGCTTCTTCTGATTCCCCTCCAGACTTCACCTTCTCCTTCTCCTTTTTCTGCTTCTTCTGATTCACCCTCCAGACTTCGCCTTCTCCTTCTCCTTCTTCTACTTCTTCTGATTCACCCTCCAGACTTCACCTTCTCCTTCTCCTTCTTCTGCTTCTTCTGATTCACCCTCCTGACTTCACCTTCTCATTCTCCTTCTTCTGCTTCTTCTGATTCACCCTCCAGACTTCACCTTCTCCTTCTCCTTCTTCGACTTCTTCTGATTCACCCTCCAGACTTCACCTTCTCGTTCTCCTTGTTCTGCTTCTTCTGATTCACCCTCCAGACTTCACCTTCTCCTTCTCCTTCGTCTACTTCTTCTGATTCACCCTCCAGACTACACCTTCTCCTTCTCCTTCTTCTACTTCTTCTGATTCACCCTCCAGACTTCACCTTCTCCTTCTCCTTCTTCTACTTCTTCTGATTCACCCTCCAGTCTTCAACTTCTCCTTCTCCTTCTTCTGCTTCTTCTGATTCACCCTCCAGACTTCACCTTCTCCTTCTCCTTCTTCTGCTTCTTCTGATTCACCCTCCTGACTTCACCTTCTCCTTCTCCTTCTTCTGCTTCTTCTGATTCACCCTCCAGACTTCACCTTCTCCTTCTCCTTCTTCTACTTCTTCTGCTTCACCCCCCTGACTTCACCTTCTCCTTCTCCTTCTTCTGCTTCTTCTGATTCACCCTCCTAACTTCACCTTCTCCTTCTCCTTCTTCTGCTTCTTCTGATTCACCCTCCTGACTTCACCTTCTCCTTCTCCTTCTTCTGCTTCTTCTGATTCACCCTCCAGACTTCACCTTCTCCTTCTCCTTCTTCTCATTCTTCTGATTCACCCTCCAGATTTCACCTTCTCCTACTCCTTCTTCTACTTCTTCTGATTCACCCTCCAGACTTCACCTTCTCCTTCTCCTTCTTCTACTTCTTCTGATTCACCCTCCAGTCTTCACCTTCTCCTTCTCCTTCTTCTGCTTCTTCTGCTTCACCCTCCAGACTTCACCTTCTCCTTCTCTTTCTTCAGCTTCTTCTGATTCACCCTCCAGACTTCACCTTCTCCTTCTCCTTCTTCTGATTCTTCTGATTCACTCTCCAGACTTCACCTTCTCCTTCTCCTTCTTCTGCTTCTTCTGATTCACCCTCCTGACTTCACCTTCACCTTCTCCTTCTTCTACCTCTTCTGATTCACCCTCCTGACTTCACCTTCTCCTTCTCCTTCTTCTACTTCTTCTGCTTCACCCTCCAGCCTCCAGACTTCACCTTCTCCTTCTCCGTCTTCTACATCTTCTGATTCACCCTCCAGACTTCACCTTCTCCTTCTCCTTCTTCTGCTTCTTCTGATTCACCCTCCAGACTTCACCTTCTCCTTCTCCTTCTTCTGCTTCTTCTGATTCACCCTCCAGACTTCACCATCTCCTTCTCCTTCTTCTGCTTTTTCTGATTCACTCTGCAGACTTCTCCTTCTCCTACTCCTTCTTCTACTTCTTCTGATTCACCCTCCAGACTTCATCTTCTCCTTCTCCTTCTTCTGCTTCTTCTGATTCACCCTCCAGACTTCACCGTCTCCTTCTCCTTCTTCTGCTTCTTCTGATTCACCCTCCAGACTTCACCTTCTCCTTCTCCTTCTTCTACTTCTACTGATTCACCCTCCAGACTTCACCTTCTCCTTCTCCTTCTTCTACTTCTTCTGATTCACCCTCCAGACTTCACCTTCTTCTTCTCCTTCTTCTGCTTCTTCTGATTCACCCTCCAGACTTCACCTTCTCCTTCTCCTTCTTCTGCTTCTTCTGATTCACCCTCCAGACTTCACCTTTTACTTCTCCTTCTTCTGCTTCTTCTGATTCACCCTTCAGACTTCACCATATCATTCTCCTTCTTCTGCTTCTTCTGATTCACCCTCTAGACTTCACCTTCTCCTTCTCCTTCTTCTGCTTCTTCTGATACACCCTCCAGACTTCACCTTCTCCTTCTCCTTCGTCTACTTCTTCTGATTCACCCTCCAGACTACACCATCTCCTTCTCCTTCTTCTACTTCTTCTGATTCACCCTCCAGACTTCACCTTCTCTCTTCTCCTTCTTCTGCTTCTTCTGATTCACCCTCCAGACTTCACCTTCTCCTTCTCCTTCTTCTACTTCTACTGATTCACCCTCCAGACTTCACCTTCTCCTTCTCCTTCTTCTTCTTCTTCTGATTCACCCTCCAGACTTCACCTTCTCCTTCTCCTTCTTCTACTTCTTCTGCTTCTCCCTCCAGACTTCACCTTCTCCTTCTCCTTCTTCTGCTTCTTCTGATTCACCCTCCAGACTTCACCTTCTCCTTCTCCTTCTTCTACTTCTTCTGATTCACCCTCCAGACTTCACTTTCTCCTTCTCCATCTTCTACTTCTTCTGATTCACTCCTCCAGACTTCACCTCTCCTTCTCTTCTTCTACTTCTTCTGATTCACCCTCCAGACTACACCATCTCCTTCTCCTTCTTCTACTTCTTCTGATTCACCCTCCAGACTTCACCTTCTCCTTCTCCTTCGTCTACTTCTTCTGATTCACCCTCCAGACTACACCATCTCCTTCTCCTTCTTCTACTTCTTCTGATTCACCCTCCAGACTTCACCTTCTCCTTCTCCTTCTTCTGCTTCTTCTGATTCACCCTCCAGACTTCACCTTCTCCTTCTCCTTCTTCTACTTCTACTGATTCACCCTCCAGACTTCACCTTCTCCTTCTCCTTCTTCTGCTTCTTCTGCTTCACCCTCCAGACTTCACCTTCTCCTTCTCCTTCTTCTGCTTCTTCTGCTTCACCCTCCTGACTTCACCTTGTCCTTCTCCTTCTTCTACTTCTCCTGATTCACCCTCCAGATTTCACCTTCTCCTTCTCCTTCTTCTGCTTCTTCTGCTTCACCCTCCAGACTTCACCTTCTCCTTCTCCTTCTTCTGCTTCTTCTGCTTCGCCCTCCAGACTTCACCTTCTCCTTCTCCATCTTCTGCTTCTTCTGCTTCACCCTCCAGACTTCACCTTCTCCTTCTCTTTTTTCAGCTTCTTCTGATTCACCCTCCAGACTTCACCTTCTCCTTCTCCTTCTTCTGATTCTTCTGATTCACTCTCCAGACTTCACCTTCTCCTTCTCCTTCTTCTGCTTCTTCTGCTTCACCCTCCAGACTTCACCTTCTCCTTCTCCTTCTTCTGCTTCTTCTGCTTCACCCTCCTGACTTCACCTTCTCCTTCTTCTTCTTCTGCTTCTTCTGCTTCACCCTCCAGACTTCACCTTCTCCTTCTCCTTCTTCTGCTTCTTCTGCTTCGCCCTCCAGACTTCACCTTCTCCTTCTCCATTTTCTGCTTCTTCTGCTTCACCCTCCAGACTTCACCTTCTCCTTCTCCTTCTTCTGCTTCTTCTGCTTCACCCTCCTGACTTCACCTTGTCCTTCTCCTTCTTCTACTTCTCCTGATTCACCCTCCAGATTTCACCTTCTCCTTCTCCTTCTTCTGCTTCTTCTGCTTCACCCTCCAGACTTCACCTTCTCCTTCTCCTTCTTCTGCTTCTTCTGCTTCGCCCTCCAGACTTCACCTTCTCCTTCTCCATCTTCTGCTTCTTCTGCTTCACCCTCCAGACTTCACCTTCTCCTTCTCTTTTTTCAGCTTCTTCTGATTCACCCTCCAGACTTCACCTTCTCCTTCTCCTTCTTCTGATTCTTCTGATTCACTCTCCAGACTTCACCTTCTCCTTCTCCTTCTTCTGCTTCTTCTGATTCACCCTCCTGACTTCACCTTCACCTTCTCCATCTTCTACCTCTTCTGATTCACCCTCCTGACTTCACCTTCTCCTTCTCCTTCTTCTACTTCTTCTGCTTCACCCTCCAGCCTCCAGACTTCACCTTCTCCTTCTCCGTCTTCTACTTCTTCTGATTCACCCTCCAGACTTCACCTTCTCCTTCTCCTTCTTCTGCTTCTTCTGATTCACCCTCCAGACTTCACCTTCTCCTTCTCCTTCTTCTGCTTCTTCTGATTCACCCTCCAGACTTCACCATCTCCTTCTCCTTCTTCTGCTTCTTCTGATTCACCCTCCAGACTTCTCCTTCTCCTACTCCTTCTTCTACTTCTTCTGATTCACCCTCCAGACTTCATCTTCTCCTTCTCCTTCTTCTGCTTCTTCTGATTCACCCTCCAGACTTCACCTTCTCCTTCTCCTTCTTCTGCTTCTTCTGATTCACCCTCCAGACTTCACCTTCTCCTTCTCCTTCTTCTACTTCTTCTGATTCACCCTCCAGACTTCACCTTCTCCTTCTCCTTCTTCTACTTCTTCTGATTCACCCTCCAGACTTCACCTTCTCCTTCTCCTTCTTCTGCTTCTTCTGATTCACCCTCCAGACTTCACCTTCTCCTTCTCCTTCTTCTGCTTCTTCTGATTCACCCTCCAGACTTCACCTTTTACTTCTCCTTCTTCTGCTTCTTCTGATTCACCCTTCAGACTTCACCATATCCTTCTCCTTCTTCTGCTTCTTCTGATTCACCCTCCAGACCTCACCTTCTCCTTCTCCTTCTTCTACTTCTTCTGATTCACCCTCCAGACTTCATCTTCTCCTCCTCCTTCTTCTGCTTCTTCTGATTCACCCTCCAGACTTCATCTTCTCCTTCTCCTTTTTCTGCTTCTTCTGATTCACCCTCCAGACTTCGCCTTCTCCTTCTCCTTCTTCTACTTCTTCTGATTCACACTCCAGACTACACCTTCTCCTTCTCCTTCTTCTACTTTTTCTGATTCACCCTCCAGTCTTCACCTCCTCCTTCTCCTTCTTCTGCTTCTTCTGATTCACCCTCCAGACTTCACCTTCTCCTTCTTCTGCTTCTTCTGATTCACCCTCCTGACTTCACCTTCTCATTCTCCTTCTTCTGCTTCTTCTGATTCACCCTCCAGACTTCACCTTCTCCTTCTCCTTCTTCTACTTCTTCTGATTCACCCTCCAGACTTCACCTTCTCGTTCTCCTTCTTCTGCTTCTTCTGCTTCACCCTCCAGACTTCACCTTCTCCTTCTCCTTCTTCTGCTTCTTCTGCTTCGCCCTCCAGACTTCACCTTCTCCTTCTCCATCTTCTGCTTCTTCTGCTTCACCCTCCAGACTTCACCTTCTCCTTCTCCTTCTTCTGCTTCTTCTGCTTCACCCTCCTGACTTCACCTTCTCCTTCTCCTTCTTCTACTTCTCCTGATTCACCCTCCAGACTTCACCTTCTCCTTCTCCTTCTTCTGCTTCTTCTGCTTCACCCTCCAGACTTCACCTTCTCACTCTCCTTCTTCTGCTTCTTCTGCTTCGCCCTCCAGACTTCACCTTCTCCTTCTCCATCTTCTGCTTCTTCTGCTTCACCCTCCAGACTTCACCTTCTCCTTCTCTTTTTTCAACTTCTTCTGATTCACCCTCCAGACTTCACCTTCTCCTTCTCCTTCTTCTGATTCTTCTGATTCACTCTCCAGACTTCACCTTCTCCTTCTCCTTCTTCTGCTTCTTCTGATTCACCCTCCTGACTTCACCTTCACCTTCTCCATCTTCTACCTCTTCTGATTCACCCTCCTGACTTCACCTTCTCCTTCTCCTTCTTCTACTTCTTCTGCTTCACCCTCCAGCCTCCAGACTTCACCTTCTCCTTCTCCGTCTTCTACTTCTTCTGATTCACCCTCCAGACTTCACCTTCTCCTTCTCCTTCTTCTGCTTCTTCTGATTCACCCTCCAGACTTCACCTTCTCTTTCTCCTTCTTCTACTTCTTCTGATTCACCCTCCAGACTTCACCTTCTCCTTCTCCTTCTTCTACTTCTTCTGATTCACCCTCCAGACTTAACCTTCTCCTTCTCCTTCTTCTGCTTCTTCTGATTCACCCTCCAGACTTCACCTTCTCCTTCTCCTTCTTCTGCTTCTTCTGATTCACCCTCCAGACTTCACCTTTTACTTCTCCTTCTTCTGCTTCTTCTGATTCACCCTTCAGACTTCACCATATCCTTCTCCTTCTTCTGCTTCTTCTGATTCGCCCTCCAGACCTCACCTTCTCCTTCTCCTTCTTCTACTTCTTCTGATTCACCCTCCAGACTTCATCTTCTCCTCCTCCTTCTTCTGCTTCTTCTGATTCACCCTCCAGACTTCACCTTCTCCTTCTCCTTCTTCTGCTTCTTCTGATTCACCCTCCTGACTTCACCTTCTCATTCTCCTTCTTCTGCTTCTTCTGATTCACCCTCCAGACTTCACCTTCTCCTTCTCCTTCTTCTACTTCTTCTGATTCACCCTCCAGACTTCACCTTCTCCTTCTCCTTCTTCTATTTCTTCTGATTTACCCTCCAGACTTCACCTTCTCCTTCTCCTTCTTCTGCTTCTTCTGATTCACCCTCCAGACTTCACCTTCTCCTTCTCCTTCTTCTGCTTCTTCTGATTCACCCTCCAGACTTCACCTTTTACTTCTCCTTCTTCTGCTTCTTCTGATTCACCCTTCAGACTTCACCATATCCTTCTCCTTCTTCTGCTTCTCCTGATTCGCCCTCCAGACCTCACCTTCTCCTTCTCCTTCTTCTACTTCTTCTGATTCACCCTCCAGACTTCATCTTCTCCTCCTCCTTCTTCCGCTTCTTCTGATTCACCCTCCAGACTTCACCTTCTCCTTCTCCTTTTTCTGCTTCTTCTGATTCACCCTCCAGACTTCGCCTTCTCCTTCTCCTTCTTCTACTTCTTCTGATTCACCCTCCAGACTTCACCTTCTCCTTCTCCTTCTTCTGCTTCTTCTGATTCACCCTCCTGACTTCACCTTCTCATTCTCCTTCTTCTGCTTCTTCTGATTCACCCTCCAGACTTCACCTTCTTCTTCTCCTTCTTCGACTTCTTCTGATTCACCCTCCAGACTTCACCTTCTCGTTCTCCTTCTTCTGCTTCTTCTGATTCACCCTCCAGACTTCACCTTCTCCTTCTCCTTCGTCTACTTCTTCTGATTCACCCTCCAGACTACACCTTCTCCTTCTCCTTCTTCTACTTCTTCTGATTCACCCTCCAGACTTCACCTTCTCCTTCTCCTTCTTCTACTTCTTCTGATTCACCCTCCAGTCTTCAACTTCTCCTTCTCCTTCTTCTGCTTCTTCTGATTCACCCTCCAGACTTCACCTTCTCCTTCTCCTTCTTCTGCTTCTTCTGATTCACCCTCCTGACTTCACCTTCTCCTTCTCCTTCTTCTGCTTCTTCTGATTCACCCTCCAGACTTCACCTTCTCCTTCTCCTTCTTCTACTTCTTCTGCTTCACCCCCCTGACTTCACCTTCTCCTTCTCCTTCTTCTGCTTCTTCTGATTCACCCTCCTAACTTCACCTTCTCCTTCTCCTTCTTCTGCTTCTTCTGATTCACCCTCCTGACTTCACCTTCTCCTTCTCCTTCTTCTGCTTCTTCTGATTCACCCTCCAGACTTCACCTTCTCCTTCTCCTTCTTCTCATTCTTCTGATTCACCCTCCAGATTTCACCTTCTCCTACTCCTTCTTCTACTTCTTCTGATTCACCCTCCAGACTTCACCTTCTCCTTCTCCTTCTTCTACTTCTTCTGATTCACCCTCCAGTCTTCACCTTCTCCTTCTCCTTCTTCTGCTTCTTCTGCTTCACCCTCCAGACTTCACCTTCTCCTTCTCTTTCTTCAGCTTCTTCTGATTCACCCTCCAGACTTCACCTTCTCCTTCTCCTTCTTCTGATTCTTCTGATTCACTCTCCAGACTTCACCTTCTCCTTCTCCTTCTTCTGCTTCTTCTGATTCACCCTCCTGACTTCACCTTCACCTTCTCCTTCTTCTACCTCTTCTGATTCACCCTCCTGACTTCACCTTCTCCTTCTCCTTCTTCTACTTCTTCTGCTTCACCCTCCAGCCTCCAGACTTCACCTTCTCCTTCTCCGTCTTCTACATCTTCTGATTCACCCTCCAGACTTCACCTTCTCCTTCTCCTTCTTCTGCTTCTTCTGATTCACCCTCCAGACTTCACCTTCTCCTTCTCCTTCTTCTGCTTCTTCTGATTCACCCTCCAGACTTCACCTTTTACTTCTCCTTCTTCTGCTTCTTCTGATTAACACTTCAGACTTCACCATATCATTCTCCTTCTTCTGCTTCTTCTGATTCACCCTCTAGACTTCACCTTCTCCTTCTCCTTCTTCTGCTTCTTCTGATTCACCCTCCAGACTTCACCTTCTCCTTCTCCTTCGTCTACTTCTTCTGATTCACCCTCCAGACTACACCATCTCCTTCTCCTTCTTCTACTTCTTCTGATTCACCCTCCAGACTTCACCTTCTCCTTCTCCTTCTTCTGCTTCTTCTGATTCACCCTCCAGACTTCACCTTCTCCTTCTCCTTCTTCTACTTCTACTGATTCACCCTCCAGACTTCACCTTCTCCTTCTCCTTCTTCTTCTTCTTCTGATTCACCCTCCAGACTTCACCTTCTCCTTCTCCTTCTTCTACTTCTTCTGCTTCTCCCTCCAGAATTCACCTTCTCCTTCTCCTTCTTCTGCTTCTTCTGATTCACCCTCCAGACTTCACCTTCTCCTTCTCCTTCTTCTACTTCTTCTGATTCACCCTCCAGACTTCACTTTCTCCTTCTCCATCTTCTACTTCTTCTGATTCACCCTCCAGACTTCACCTTCTCCTTCTCCTTCTTCTACTTCTTCTGATTCACCCTCCAGACTACACCATCTCCTTCTCCTTCTTCTACTTCTTCTGATTCACCCTCCAGACTTCACCTTCTCCTTCTCCTTCGTCTACTTCTTCTGATTCACCCTCCAGACTACACCATCTCCTTCTCCTTCTTCTACTTCTTCTGATTCACCCTCCAGACTTCACCTTCTCCTTCTCCTTCTTCTGCTTCTTCTGATTCACCCTCCAGACTTCACCTTCTCCTTCTCCTTCTTCTACTTCTACTGATTCACCCTCCAGACTTCACCTTCTCCTTCTCCTTCTTCTGCTTCTTCTGCTTCACCCTCCAGACTTCACCTTCTCCTTCTCCTTCTTCTGCTTCTTCTGCTTCACCCTCCTGACTTCACCTTGTCCTTCTCCTTCTTCTACTTCTCCTGATTCACCCTCCAGATTTCACCTTCTCCTTCTCCTTCTTCTGCTTCTTCTGCTTCACCCTCCAGACTTCACCTTCTCCTTCTCCTTCTTCTGCTTCTTCTGCTTCGCCCTCCAGACTTCACCTTCTCCTTCTCCATCTTCTGCTTCTTCTGCTTCACCCTCCAGACTTCACCTTCTCCTTCTCTTTTTTCAGCTTCTTCTGATTCACCCTCCAGACTTCACCTTCTCCTTCTCCTTCTTCTGATTCTTCTGATTCACTCTCCAGACTTCACCTTCTCCTTCTCCTTCTTCTGCTTCTTCTGCTTCACCCTCCAGACTTCACCTTCTCCTTCTCCTTCTTCTGCTTCTTCTGCTTCACCCTCCTGACTTCACCTTCTCCTTCTTCTTCTTCTGCTTCTTCTGCTTCACCCTCCAGACTTCACCTTCTCCTTCTCCTTCTTCTGCTTCTTCTGCTTCGCCCTCCAGACTTCACCTTCTCCTCCATTTTCTGCTTCTTCTGCTTCACCCTCCAGACTTCACCTTCTCCTTCTCCTTCTTCTGCTTCTTCTGCTTCACCCTCCTGACTTCACCTTGTCCTTCTCCTTCTTCTACTTCTCCTGATTCACCCTCCAGATTTCACCTTCTCCTTCTCCTTCTTCTGCTTCTTCTGCTTCACCCTCCAGACTTCACCTTCTCCTTCTCCTTCTTCTGCTTCTTCTGCTTCACCCTCCTGACTTCACCTTGTCCTTCTCCTTCTTCTACTTCTCCTGATTCACCCTCCAGATTTCACCTTCTCCTTCTCCATCTTCTGCTTCTTCTGCTTCACCCTCCAGACTTCACCTTCTCCTTCTCTTTTTTCAGCTTCTTCTGATTCACCCTCCAGATTTCACCTTCTCCTTCTCCTTCTTCTGATTCTTCTGATTCACTCTCCAGACTTCACCTTCTCCTTCTCCTTCTTCTGCTTCTTCTGATTCACCCTCCTGACTTCACCTTCACCTTCTCCATCTTCTACCTCTTCTGATTCACCCTCCTGACTTCACCTTCTCCTTCTCCTTCTTCTACTTCTTCTGCTTCACCCTCCAGCCTCCAGACTTCACCTTCTCCTTCTCCGTCTTCTACTTCTTCTGATTCACCCTCCAGACTTCACCTTCTCCTTCTCCTTCTTCTGCTTCTTCTGATTCACCCTCCAGACTTCACCTTCTCCTTCTCCTTCTTCTGCTTCTTCTGATTCACCCTCCAGACTTCACCATCTCCTTCTCCTTCTTCTGCTTCTTCTGATTCACCCTCCAGACTTCTCCTTCTCCTACTCCTTCTTCTACTTCTTCTGATTCACCCTCCAGACTTCATCTTCTCCTTCTCCTTCTTCTGCTTCTTCTGATTCACCCTCCAGACTTCACCTTCTCCTTCTCCTTCTTCTGCTTCTTCTGATTCACCCTCCAGACTTCACCTTCTCCTTCTCCTTCTTCTACTTCTTCTGATTCACCCTCCAGACTTCACCTTCTCCTTCTCCTTCTTCTACTTCTTCTGATTCACCCTCCAGACTTCACCTTCTCCTTCTCCTTCTTCTGCTTCTTCTGATTCACCCTCCAGACTTCACCTTCTCCTTCTCCTTCTTCTGCTTCTTCTGATTCACCCTCCAGACTTCACCTTTTACTTCTCCTTCTTCTGCTTCTTCTGATTCACCCTTCAGACTTCACCATATCCTTCTCCTTCTTCTGCTTCTTCTGATTCACCCTCCAGACCTCACCTTCTCCTTCTCCTTCTTCTACTTCTTCTGATTCACCCTCCAGACTTCATCTTCTCCTCCTCCTTCTTCTGCTTCTTCTGATTCACCCTCCAGACTTCATCTTCTCCTTCTCCTTTTTCTGCTTCTTCTGATTCACCCTCCAGACTTCGCCTTCTCCTTCTCCTTCTTCTACTTCTTCTGATTCACACTCCAGACTACACCTTCTCCTTCTCCTTCTTCTACTTTTTCTGATTCACCCTCCAGTCTTCACCTCCTCCTTCTCCTTCTTCTGCTTCTTCTGATTCACCCTCCAGACTTCACCTTCTCCTTCTTCTGCTTCTTCTGATTCACCCTCCTGACTTCACCTTCTCATTCTCCTTCTTCTGCTTCTTCTGATTCACCCTCCAGACTTCACCTTCTCCTTCTCCTTCTTCTACTTCTTCTGATTCACCCTCCAGACTTCACCTTCTCGTTCTCCTTCTTCTGCTTCTTCTGCTTCACCCTCCAGACTTCACCTTCTCCTTCTCCTTCTTCTGCTTCTTCTGCTTCGCCCTCCAGACTTCACCTTCTCCTTCTCCATCTTCTGCTTCTTCTGCTTCACCCTCCAGACTTCACCTTCTCCTTCTCCTTCTTCTGCTTCTTCTGCTTCACCCTCCTGACTTCACCTTCTCCTTCTCCTTCTTCTACTTCTCCTGATTCACCCTCCAGACTTCACCTTCTCCTTCTTCTGCTTCTTCTGCTTCACCCTCCAGACTTCACCTTCTCACTCTCCTTCTTCTGCTTCTTCTGCTTCGCCCTCCAGACTTCACCTTCTCCTTCTCCATCTTCTGCTTCTTCTGCTTCACCCTCCAGACTTCACCTTCTCCTTCTCTTTTTTCAACTTCTTCTGATTCACCCTCCAGACTTCACCTTCTCCTTCTCCTTCTTCTGATTCTTCTGATTCACTCTCCAGACTTCACCTTCTCCTTCTCCTTCTTCTGCTTCTTCTGATTCACCCTCCTGACTTCACCTTCACCTTCTCCATCTTCTACCTCTTCTGATTCACCCTCCTGACTTCACCTTCTCCTTCTCCTTCTTCTACTTCTTCTGCTTCACCCTCCAGCCTCCAGACTTCACCTTCTCCTTCTCCGTCTTCTACTTCTTCTGATTCACCCTCCAGACTTCACCTTCTCCTTCTCCTTCTTCTGCTTCTTCTGATTCACCCTCCAGACTTCACCTTCTCTTTCTCCTTCTTCTACTTCTTCTGATTCACCCTCCAGACTTCACCTTCTCCTTCTCCTTCTTCTACTTCTTCTGATTCACCCTCCAGACTTAACCTTCTCCTTCTCCTTCTTCTGCTTCTTCTGATTCACCCTCCAGACTTCACCTTCTCCTTCTCCTTCTTCTGCTTCTTCTGATTCACCCTCCAGACTTCACCTTTTACTTCTCCTTCTTCTGCTTCTTCTGATTCACCCTTCAGACTTCACCATATCCTTCTCCTTCTTCTGCTTCTTCTGATTCGCCCTCCAGACCTCAGGTTCTCCTTCTCCTTCTTCTACTTCTTCTGATTCACCCTCCAGACTTCATCTTCTCCTCCTCCTTCTTCTGCTTCTTCTGATTCACCCTCCAGACTTCACCTTCTCCTTCTCCTTCTTCTGCTTCTTCTGATTCACCCTCCTGACTTCACCTTCTCATTCTCCTTCTTCTGCTTCTTCTGATTCACCCTCCAGACTTCACCTTCTCCTTCTCCTTCTTCTACTTCTTCTGATTCACCCTCCAGACTTCACCTTCTCGTTCTCCTTCTTCTGCTTCTTCTGATTCACCCTCCAGACTTCACCTTCTCCTTCTCCTTCGTCTACTTCTTCTGATTCACCCTCCAGACTACACCTTCTCCTTCTCCTTCTTCTACTTCTTCTGATTCACTCTCCAGACTTCACCTTCTCCTTCTCCTTCTTCTACTTCTTCTGATTCACCCTCCAGTCTTCAACTTCTCCTTCTCCTTCTTCTGCTTCTTCTGCTTCACCCTCCAGACTTCACCTTCTCCTTCTCCTTCTTCTGCTTCTTCTGATTCACCCTCCTGACTTCACCTTCTCTTTCTCCTTCTTCTGGTTCTTCTGATTCACCCTCCAGACTTCACCTTCTCCTTCTCCTTCTTCTACTTCTTCTGCTTCACCCCCCTGACTTCACCTTCTCCTTCTCCTTCTTCTGCTTCTTCTGATTCACCCCCTAACTTCACCTTCTCCTTCTCCTTCTTCTGCTTCTTCTGATTCACCCTCCTGACTTCACCTTCTCCTTCTCCTTCTTCTGCTTCTTCTGATTCACCCTCCTGACTTCACCTTCTCCTTCTCCTTCTTCTCATTCTTCTGATTCACCCTCCAGACTTCACCTTCTCCTACTCCTTCTTCTACTTCTTCTGATTCACCCTCCAGACTTCACCTTCTCCTTCTCCTTCTTCTACTTCTTCTGATTCACCCTCCAGTCTTCACCTTCTCCTTCTCCTTCTTCTGCTTCTTCTGCTTCACCCTCCTGACTTCACCTTCTCCTTCTCCTTCTTCTGCTTCTTCTGCTTCACCCTCCTGACTTCACCTTCTCCTTCTTCTTCTTCTGCTTCTTCTGCTTCACCCTCCAGACTTCACCTTCTCCTTCTCCTTCTTCTGCTTCTTCTGCTTCGCCCTCCAGACTTCACCTTCTCCTTCTCCATCTTCTGCTTCTTCTGCTTCACCCTCCAGACTTCACCTTCTCCTTCTCCTTCTTCTGCTTCTTCTGCTTCACCCTCCTGACTTCACCTTGTCCTTCTCCTTCTTCTACTTCTCCTGATTCACCCTCCAGATTTCACCTTCTCCTTCTCCTTCTTCTGCTTCTTCTGCTTCACCCTCCAGACTTCACCTTCTCCTTCTCCTTCTTCTGCTTCTTCTGCTTCGCCCTCCAGACTTCACCTTCTCCTTCTCCATCTTCTGCTTCTTCTGCTTCACCCTCCAGACTTCACCTTCTCCTTCTCTTTTTTCAGCTTCTTCTGATTCACCCTCCAGACTTCACCTTCTCCTTCTCCTTCTTCTGATTCTTCTGATTCACTCTCCAGACTTCACCTTCTCCTTCTCCTTCTTCTGCTTCTTCTGATTCACCCTCCTGACTTCACCTTCACCTTCTCCATTTTCTACCTCTTCTGATTCACCCTCCTGACTTCACCTTCTCCTTCTCCTTCTTCTACTTCTTCTGCTTCACCCTCCAGCCTCCAGACTTCACCTTCTCCTTCTCCGTCTTCTACTTCTTCTGATTCACCCTCCAGACTTCACCTTCTCCTTCTCCTTCTTCTGCTTCTTCTGATTCACCCTCCAGACTTCACCTTCTCCTTCTCCTTCTTCTGCTTCTTCTGATTCACCCTCCAGACTTCACCATCTCCTTCTCCTTCTTCTGCTTCTTCTGATTCACCCTCCAGACTTCTCCTTCTCCTACTCCTTCTTCTACTTCTTCTGATTCACCCTCCAGACTTCATCTTCTCCTTCTCCTTCTTCTGCTTCTTCTGATTCACCCTCCAGACTTCACCTTCTCCTTCTCCTTCTTCTGCTTCTTCTGATTCACCCTCCAGACTTCACCTTCTCCTTCTCCTTCTTCTACTTCTTCTGATTCACCCTCCAGACTTCACCTTCTCCTTCTCCTTCTTCTACTTCTTCTGATTCACCCTCCAGACTTCACCTTCTCCTTCTCCTTCTTCTGCTTCTTCTGATTCACCCTCCAGACTTCACCTTCTCCTTCTCCTTCTTCTGCTTCTTCTGATTCACCCTCCAGACTTCACCTTTTACTTCTCCTTCTTCTGCTTCTTCTGATTCACCCTTCAGACTTCACCATATCCTTCTCCTTCTTCTGCTTCTTCTGATTCACCCTCCAGACCTCACCTTCTCCTTCTCCTTCTTCTACTTCTTCTGATTCACCCTCCAGACTTCATCTTCTCCTCCTCCTTCTTCTGCTTCTTCTGATTCACCCTCCAGACTTCATCTTCTCCTTCTCCTTTTTCTGCTTCTTCTGATTCACCCTCCAGACTTCGCCTTCTCCTTCTCCTTCTTCTACTTCTTCTGATTCACACTCCAGACTACACCTTCTCCTTCTCCTTCTTCTACTTTTTCTGATTCACCCTCCAGTCTTCACCTCCTCCTTCTCCTTCTTCTGCTTCTTCTGATTCACCCTCCAGACTTCACCTTCTCCTTCTTCTGCTTCTTCTGATTCACCCTCCTGACTTCACCTTCTCATTCTCCTTCTTCTGCTTCTTCTGATTCACCCTCCAGACTTCACCTTCTCCTTCTCCTTCTTCTACTTCTTCTGATTCACCCTACAGACTTCACCTTCTCGTTCTCCTTCTTCTGCTTCTTCTGCTTCACCCTCCAGACTTCACCTTCTCCTTCTCCTTCTTCTGCTTCTTCTGCTTCGCCCTCCAGACTTCACCTTCTCCTTCTCCATCTTCTGCTTCTTCTGCTTCACCCTCCAGACTTCACCTTCTCCTTCTCCTTCTTCTGCTTCTTCTGCTTCACCCTCCTGACTTCACCTTCTCCTTCTCCTTCTTCTACTTCTCCTGATTCACCCTCCAGACTTCACCTTCTCCTTCTCCTTCTTCTGCTTCTTCTGCTTCACCCTCCAGACTTCACCTTCTCACTCTCCTTCTTCTGCTTCTTCTGCTTCGCCCTCCAGACTTCACCTTCTCCTTCTCCATCTTCTGCTTCTTCTGCTTCACCCTCCAGACTTCACCTTCTCCTTCTCTTTTTTCAACTTCTTCTGATTCACCCTCCAGACTTCACCTTCTCCTTCTCCTTCTTCTGATTCTTCTGATTCACTCTCCAGACTTCACCTTCTCCTTCTCCTTCTTCTGCTTCTTCTGATTCACCCTCCTGACTTCACCTTCACCTTCTCCATCTTCTACCTCTTCTGATTCACCCTCCTGACTTCACCTTCTCCTTCTCCTTCTTCTACTTCTTCTGCTTCACCCTCCAGCCTCCAGACTTCACCTTCTCCTTCTCCGTCTTCTACTTCTTCTGATTCACCCTCCAGACTTCACCTTCTCCTTCTCCTTCTTCTGCTTCTTCTGATTCACCCTCCAGACTTCACCTTCTCTTTCTCCTTCTTCTACTTCTTCTGATTCACCCTCCAGACTTCACCTTCTCCTTCTCCTTCTTCTACTTCTTCTGATTCACCCTCCAGACTTAACCTTCTCCTTCTCCTTCTTCTGCTTCTTCTGATTCACCCTCCAGACTTCACCTTCTCCTTCTCCTTCTTCTGCTTCTTCTGATTCACCCTCCAGACTTCACCTTTTACTTCTCCTTCTTCTGCTTCTTCTGATTCACCCTTCAGACTTCACCATATCCTTCTCCTTCTTCTGCTTCTTCTGATTCGCCCTCCAGACCTCACCTTCTCCTTCTCCTTCTTCTACTTCTTCTGATTCACCCTCCAGACTTCATCTTCTCCTCCTCCTTCTTCTGCTTCTTCTGATTCACCCTCCAGACTTCACCTTCTCCTTCTCCTTCTTCTGCTTCTTCTGATTCACCCTCCTGACTTCACCTTCTCATTCTCCTTCTTCTGCTTCTTCTGATTCACCCTCCAGACTTCACCTTCTCCTTCTCCTTCTTCTACTTCTTCTGATTCACCCTCCAGACTTCACCTTCTCGTTCTCCTTCTTCTGCTTCTTCTGATTCACCCTCCAGACTTCACCTTCTCCTTCTCCTTCGTCTACTTCTTCTGATTCACCCTCCAGACTACACCTTCTCCTTCTCCTTCTTCTACTTCTTCTGATTCACTCTCCAGACTTCACCTTCTCCTTCTCCTTCTTCTACTTCTTCTGATTCACCCTCCAGTCTTCAACTTCTCCTTCTCCTTCTTCTGCTTCTTCTGCTTCACCCTCCAGACTTCACCTTCTCCTTCTCCTTCTTCTGCTTCTTCTGATTCACCCTCCTGACTTCACCTTCTCTTTCTCCTTCTTCTGGTTCTTCTGATTCACCCTCCAGACTTCACCTTCTCCTTCTCCTTCTTCTACTTCTTCTGCTTCACCCCCCTGACTTCACCTTCTCCTTCTCCTTCTTCTGCTTCTTCTGATTCACCCCCTAACTTCACCTTCTCCTTCTCCTTCTTCTGCTTCTTCTGATTCACCCTCCTGACTTCACCTTCTCCTTCTCCTTCTTCTGCTTCTTCTGATTCACCCTCCTGACTTCACCTTCTCCTTCTCCTTCTTCTCATTCTTCTGATTCACCCTCCAGACTTCACCTTCTCCTACTCCTTCTTCTACTTCTTCTGATTCACCCTCCAGACTTCACCTTCTCCTTCTCCTTCTTCTACTTCTTCTGATTCACCCTCCAGTCTTCACCTTCTCCTTCTCCTTCTTCTGCTTCTTCTGCTTCACCCTCCAGACTTCACCTTCTCCTTCTCTTTCTTCAGCTTCTTCTGATTCACCCTCCAGACTTCACCTTCTCCTTCTCCTTCTTCTGATTCTTCTGATTCACTCTCCAGACTTCACCTTCTCCTTCTCCTTCTTCTGCTTCTTCTGATTCACCCTCCTGACTTCACCTTCACCTTCTCCTTCTTCTACCTCTTCTGATTCACCCTCCTGACTTCACCTTCTCCTTCTCCTTCTTCTACTTCTTCTGCTTCACCCTCCAGCCTCCAGACTTCACCTTCTCCTTCTCCGTCTTCTACTTCTTCTGATTCACCCTCCAGACTTCACCTTCTCCTTCTCCTTCTTTTGCTTCTTCTGATTCACCCTTCAGACTTCACCTTCTCCTTCTCCTTCTTCTGCTTCT
Source organism: Somniosus microcephalus (assembly GCF_052327205.1). Lineage (NCBI taxonomy): Eukaryota > Metazoa > Chordata > Chondrichthyes > Squaliformes > Somniosidae > Somniosus > Somniosus microcephalus. Next base: position 676,833 of record NW_028225227.1, on the reverse strand, counting down.
TCTGATTCACCCTCCAGACTTCACCATCTCCTTCTCCTTCTTCTGCTTTTTCTGATTCACCCTGCAGACTTCTCCTTCTCCTACTCCTTCTTCTACTTCTTCGGATTCACCCTCCAGACTTCATCTTCTCCTTCTCCTTCTTCTGCTTCTTCTGATTCACCCTCCAGACTTCACCGTCTCCTTCTCCTTCTTCTGCTTCTTCTGATTCCCCCTCCAGACTTCACCTTCTCCTTCTCCTTCTTCTACTTCTTCTGATTCACCCTCCAGACTTCACCTCCTCCTTCTACTTCTTCTACTTCTTCTGATTCACCCTCCAGACTTCACCTTCTCCTTCTCCTTCTTCTGCTTCTTCTGATTCACCCTCCAGACTTCACCTTCTCCTTCTCCTTCTTCTGCTTCTTCTGATTCACCCTCCAGACTTCACCTTTTACTTCTCCTTCTTCTGCTTCTTCTGATTCACCCTTCAGACTTCACCATATCATTCTCCTTCTTCTGCTTCTTCTGATTCACCCTCCAGACATCACCTTCTCCTTCTCCTTCTTCTACTTCTTCTGATTCACCCTCCAGACTTCATCTTCTCCTCCTCCTTCTTCTGCTTCTTCTGATTCACCCTCCAGACTTCACCTTCTCCTTCTCCTTTTTCTGCTTCTTCTGATTCACCCTCCAGAGTTCGCCTTCTCCTTCTCCTTCTTCTACTTATTCTGATTCACCCTCCAGACTTCACCTTCTCCTTCTCCTTCTTCTACTTTTTCTGATTCACCCTCCAGTCTTCACCTCCTCCTTCTCCTTCTTCTGCTTCTTCTAATTCACCCTCCAGACTTCACCTTCTCCTTCTCCTTCTTCTGCTTCTTCTGATTCACCCTCCTGACTTCACCTTCTCATTCTCCTTCTTCTGCTTCTTCTGATTCACCCTCCAGACTTCACCTTCTCCTTCTCCTTCTTCGACTTCTTCTGATTCACCCTCCAGACTTCACCTTCTCGTTCTCCTTCTTCTGCTTCTTCTGATTCACCCTCCAGACTTCACCTTCTCCTTCTCCTTCGTCTGCTTCTTCTGATTCACCCTCCAGACTACACCTTCTCCTTCTCCTTCTTCTACTTCTTCTGATTCACCCTCCAGACTTCACCTTCTCCTTCTCCTTCTTCAACTTCTTCTGATTCACCCTCCAGTCTTCAACTTCTCCTTCTCCTTCTTCTGCTTCTTCTGATTCACCCTCCAGACTTCACCTTCTCCTTCTCCTTCTTCTGCTTCTTCTGATTCACCCTCCTGACTTCACCTTCTCCTTCTCCTTCTTCTGCTTCTTCTGATTCACCCTCCAGACTTCACCTTCTCCTTCTCCTTCTTCTACTTCTTCTGATTCACCCTCTAGTCTTCACCTTCACCTTCTCCTTCTTCTGCTTCTTCTGATTCACCCTCCAGATTTCACCTTCTCCTTTTCCTTCGTCTACTTCTTCTGATTCACCCTCCAGACTACACCATCTCCTTCTCCTTCTTCTACTTCTTCTGATTCACCCTCCAGACTTCACCTTCTCCTTCTCCTTCTTCTGCTTTGTCTGATTCACCCTCCAGACTTCACCTTCTCCTTCTCCTTCTTCTACTTCTACTGATTCACCCTCCAGACTTCACCTTCTCCTTCTCCTTCTTCTTCTTCTTCTGATTCACCCTCCAGACTTCACCTTCTCCTTCTCGTTCTTCTACTTCCTCTGCTTCTCCCTCCAGACTTCACCTTCTCCTTCTCCTTCTTCTGCTTCTTCTGATTCACCCTCCAGACTTCACCTTCTCCTTCTCCTTCTTCTACTTCTTCTGATTCACCCTCCAGACTTCACCTTCTCCTTCTCCATCTTCTACTTCTTCTGATTCACCCTCCAGACTTCACCTTCTCCTTCTCCTTCTTCTACTTCTTCTGATTCACCCTCCTGACTTCACCTTCTCCTTCTCCTTCTTCTGCTTCTTCTGCTTCACCCTCCAGACTTCACCTTCTCCTTCTCCTTCTTCTGCTTCTTCTGCTTCACCCTCCTGACTTCACCTTCTCCTTCTCCTTGTTCTGCTTCTTCTGCTTCACCCTCCTGACTTCACCTTCTCCTTCTCCTTCTTCTACTTCTCCTGATTCACCCTCCAGACTTCACCTTCTCCTTCTCCTTCTTCTGCTTCTTCTGCTTCACCCTCCAGACTTCACCTTCTCCTTCTCCTTCTTCTGCTTCTTCTGCTTCGCCCTCCAGACTTCACCTTCTCCTTCTCCATCTTCTGCTTCTTCTGCTTCACCCTCCAGACTTCACCTTCTCCTTCTCCTTCTTCTGCTTCTTCTGCTTCACCCTCCTGACTTCACCTTCTCCTTCTCCTTCTTCTACTTCTCCTGATTCACCCTCCAGACTTCACCTTCTCCTTCTCCTTCTTCTGCTTCTTCTGCTTAACCCTCCAGACTTCACCTTCTCCTTCTCCTTCTTCTGCTTCTTCTGCTTCGCCCTCCAGACTTCACCTTCTCATTCTCCTTCTTCTGCTTCTTCTGATTCACCCTCCAGACTTCACCTTCTCCTTCTCCTTCTTCGACTTCTTCTGATTCACCCTCCAGACTTCACCTTCTCGTTCTCCTTCTTCTGCTTCTTCTGATTCACCCTCCAGACTTCACCTTCTCCTTCTCCTTCGTCTGCTTCTTCTGATTCACCCTCCAGACTACACCTTCTCCTTCTCCTTCTTCTACTTCTTCTGATTCACCCTCCAGACTTCACCTTCTCCTTCTCCTTCTTCAACTTCTTCTGATTCACCCTCCAGTCTTCAACTTCTCCTTCTCCTTCTTCTGCTTCTTCTGATTCACCCTCCAGACTTCACCTTCTCCTTCTCCTTCTTCTGCTTCTTCTGATTCACCCTCCTGACTTCACCTTCTCCTTCTCCTTCTTCTGCTTCTTCTGATTCACCCTCCAGACTTCACCTTCTCCTTCTCCTTCTTCTACTTCTTCTGATTCACCCTCTAGACTTCACCTTCACCTTCTCCTTCTTCTGCTTCTTCTGATTCACCCTCCAGACTTCACCTTCTCCTTTTCCTTCGTCTACTTCTTCTGATTCACCCTCCAGACTACACCATCTCCTTCTCCTTCTTCTACTTCTTCTGATTCACCCTCCAGACTTCACCTTCTCCTTCTCCTTCTTCTGCTTTGTCTGATTCACCCTCCAGACTTCACCTTCTCCTTCTCCTTCTTCTACTTCTACTGATTCACCCTCCAGACTTCACCTTCTCCTTCTCCTTCTTCTTCTTCTTCTGATTCACCCTCCAGACTTCACCTTCTCCTTCTCGTTCTTCTACTTCCTCTGCTTCTCCCTCCAGACTTCACCTTCTCCTTCTCCTTCTTCTGCTTCTTCTGATTCACCCTCCAGACTTCACCTTCTCCTTCTCCTTCTTCTACTTCTTCTGATTCACCCTCCAGACTTCACCTTCTCCTTCTCCATCTTCTACTTCTTCTGATTCACCCTCCAGACTTCACCTTCTCCTTCTCCTTCTTCTACTTCTTCTGATTCACCCTCCTGACTTCACCTTCTCCTTCTCCTTCTTCTGCTTCTTCTGCTTCACCCTCCAGACTTCACCTTCTCCTTCTCCTTCTTCTGCTTCTTCTGCTTCACCCTCCTGACTTCACCTTCTCCTTCTCCTTGTTCTGCTTCTTCTGCTTCACCCTCCTGACTTCACCTTCTCCTTCTCCTTCTTCTACTTCTCCTGATTCACCCTCCAGACTTCACCTTCTCCTTCTCCTTCTTCTGCTTCTTCTGCTTCACCCTCCAGACTTCACCTTCTCCTTCTCCTTCTTCTGCTTCTTCTGCTTCGCCCTCCAGACTTCACCTTCTCCTTCTCCATCTTCTGCTTCTTCTGCTTCACCCTCCAGACTTCACCTTCTCCTTCTCCTTCTTCTGCTTCTTCTGCTTCACCCTCCTGACTTCACCTTCTCCTTCTCCTTCTTCTACTTCTCCTGATTCACCCTCCAGACTTCACCTTCTCCTTCTCCTTCTTCTGCTTCTTCTGCTTAACCCTCCAGACTTCACCTTCTCCTTCTCCTTCTTCTGCTTCTTCTGCTTCGCCCTCCAGACTTCACCTTCTACTTTTCCATCTTCTGCTTCTTCTGCTTCACCCTCCAGACTTCACCTTCTCCTTCTCTTTCTTCAGCTTCTTCTGATTCACCCTCCAGACTTCACCTTCTCCTTCTCCTTCTTCTGATTCTTCTGATTCACTCTCCAGACTTCACCTTCTCCTTCTCCTTCTTCTGCTTCTTCTGAATCACCCTCCTGATTTCACCTTCACCTTCTCCTTCTTCTACCTCTTCTGATTCACCCTCCTGACTTCACCTTCTCCTTCTCCTTCTTCTACTTCTTCTGCTTCACCCTCCAGCCTCCAGACTTCACCTTCTCCTTCTCCGTCTTCTACTTCTTCTGATTCACCCTCCAGACTTCACCTTCTCCTTCTCCTTCTTCTGCTTCTTCTGATTCACCCTCCAGACTTCACCATCTCCTTCTCCTTCTTCTGCTTCTTCTGATTCACCCTCCAGACTTCTCCTTCTCCTACTCCTTCTTCTACTTCTTCTGATTCACCCTCCAGACTTCATCTTCTCCTTCTCCTTCTTCTGCTTCTTCTGATTCACCCTCCAGACTTCACCTTCTCCTTCTCCTTCTTCTGCTTCTTCTGATTCACCCTCCAGACTTCACCTTCTCCTTCTCCTTCTTCTACTTCTTCTGATTCACCCTCCAGACTTCACCTTCTCCTTCTCCTTCTTCTACTTCTTCTGATTCACCCTCCAGACTTCACCTTCTCCTTCTCCTTCTTCTGCTTCTTCTGATTCACCCTCCAGACTTCACCTTCTCCTTCTCCTTCTTCTGCTTCTTCTGATTCACCCTCCAGACTTCACCTTTTACTTCTCCTTCTTCTGCTTCTTCTGATTCACCCTTCAGACTTCACCATATCCTTCTCCTTCTTCTGCTTCTTCTGATTCACCCTCCAGACCTCACCTTCTCCTTCTCCTTCTTCTACTTCTTCTGATTCACCCTCCAGACTTCATCTTCTCCTCCTCCTTCTTCTGCTTCTTCTGGTTCACCCTCCAGACTTCACCTTCTCCTTCTCCTTTTTCTGCTTCTTCTGATTCACCCTCCAGACTTCGCCTTCTCCTTCTCCTTCTTCTACTTCTTCTGATTCACCCTCCAGACTTCAACTTCTCCTTCTCCTTCTTCTACTTTTTCTGATTCACCCTCCAGTCTTCACCTCCTCCTTCTCCTTCTTCTGCTTCTTCTGATTCACCCTCCAGACTTCACCTTCTCCTTCTCCTTCTTCTGCTTCTTCTGATTCACCCTCCTGACTTCACCTTCTCATTCTCCTTCTTCTGCTTCTTCTGATTCGCCCTCCAGTCTTCAACTTCTCCTTCTCCTTCTTCTACTTCTTCTGATTCACCCTCTAGACTTCACCTTCTCCTTCTCCTTCTTCTGCTTCTTCTGATTCACCCTCCAGACTTCACCTTCTCCTTCTCCTTCGTCTACTTCTTCTGATTCACCCTCCAGACTACAACATCTCCTTCTCCTTCTTCTACTTCTTCTGATTCACCCTCCAGACTTCACCTTCTCCTTCTCCTTCTTCTGCTTCTTCTGATTCACCCTCCAGACTTCACCTTCTCCTTCTCCTTCTTCTACTTCTACTGATTCACCCTCCAGATTTCACCTTCTCCTTCTCCTTCTTCTTCTTCTTCTGATTCACCCTCCAGACTTCACCTTCTCCTTCTCCTTCTTCTACTTCTTCTGCTTCTCCCTCCAGACTTCACCTTCTCCTTCTCCTTCTTCTGCTTCTTCTGATTCACCCTCCAGACTTCACCTTCTCCTTCTCCTTCTTCTACTTCTTCTGATTCACCCTCCAGACTTCACCTTCTCCTTCTCCTTCTTCTACTTCTTCTGATTCACCCTTGTGACTTCACCTTCTCCTTCTCCTTCTTCTGCTTCTTCTGCTTCACCCTCCAGACTTCACCTTCTCCTTCTCCTTCTTCTGCTTCTTCTGCTTCACCCTCCTGACTTCACCTTCTCCTTCTCCTTGTTCTGCTTCTTCTGCTTCACCCTCCTGACTTCACCTTCTCCTTCTCCTTCTTCTACTTCTCCTGATTCACCCTCCAGACTTCACCTTCTCCTTCTCCTTCTTCTGCTTCTTCTTCTTCACCCTCCAGACTTCACCTTCTCCTTCTCCTTCTTCTGCTTCTTCTGCTTCGCCCTCCAGACTTCACCTTCTCCTTCTCCATCTTCTGCTTCTTCTGCTTCACCCTCCAGACTTCACCTTCTCCTTCTCCTTCTTCTGCTTCTTCTGCTTCACCCTCCTGACTTCACCTTCTCCTTCCCCTTCTTCTACTTCTTCGGATTCACCCTCCAGACTTCACCTTCTCCTTCTCCTTCTTCTGCATCTTCTGCTTCACCCTCCAGACTTCACCTTCTCGTTCTCCTTCTTCTGCTTTTTCTGCTGCGCCCTCCAGACTTCACCTTCTCCTTCTCCTTCTTCTGCTTCTTCTGCTTCGCCCTCCAGACTTCACCTTCTCCTTCTCCATCTTCTGCTTCTTCTGCTTCACCCTCCAGACTTCACCTTCTCCTTCTCCTTCTTCTGCTTCTTCTGCTTCACCCTCCTGACTTCACCTTCTCCTTCCCCTTCTTCTACTTCTTCGGATTCACCCTCCAGACTTCACCTTCTCCTTCTCCTTCTTCTGCATCTTCTGCTTCACCCTCCAGACTTCACCTTCTCGTTCTCCTTCTTCTGCTTTTTCTGCTGCGCCCTCCAGACTTCACCTTCTCCTTCTCCTTCTTCTGCTTCTTCTGCTTCACCCTCCTGACTTCACCTTCTCCTTCTCCTTCTTCTACTTCTTCTGCTTCATCCCCTGACTTCACCTTCTCCTTCTCCTTCTTCTGCTTCTTCTGATTCACCCTCCAGACTTCACCTTCACCTTCTCCTTCGTCTACTTCTTCTGATTCACCCTCCAGACTACACCATCTCCTTCTCCTTCTTCTACTTCTTCTGATTCACCCTCCAGACTTCACCTTCTCCTTCTCCTTCTTCTGCTTCTTCTGATTCACCCTCCAGACTTCACCTTCTCCTTCTCCTTCTTCTACTTCTACTGATTCACCCTCCAGACTTCACCTTCTCCTTCTCCTTCTTCTTCTTCTTCTGATTCACCCTCCAGACTTCACCTTCTCCTTCTCCTTCTTCTACTTCTTCTGCTTCTCCCTCCAGACTTCACCTTCTCCTTCTCCTTCTTCTGCTTCTTCTGATTCACCCTCCAGACTTCACCTTCTCCTTCTCCTTCTTCTACTTCTTCTGATTCACCCTCCAGACTTCACCTTCTCCTTCTCCATCTTCTACTTCTTCTGATTCACCCTCCAGACTTCACCTTCTCCTTCTCCTTCTTCTACTTCTTCTGATTCACCCTCCTGACTTCACCTTCTCCTTCTCCTTCTTCTGCTTCTTCTGCTTCACCCTCCAGACTTCACCTTCTCCTTCTCCTTCTTCTGCTTCTTCTGCTTCACCCTCCTGACTTCACCTTCTCCTTCTCCTTCTTCTGCTTCTTCTGCTTCACCCTCCTGACTTCACCTTCTCCTTCTCCTTCTTCTACTTCCCTGATTCACCCTCCAGACTTCACCTTCTCCTTCTCCTTCTTCTGCTTCTTCTGCTTCGCCCTCCAGACTTCACCTTCTCCTTCTCCATCTTCTGCTTCTTCTGCTTCACCCTCCAGACTTCACCTTCTCCTTCTCCTTCTTCTGCTTCTTCTGCTTCACCCTCCTGACTTCACCTTCTCCTTCTTCTACTTCTTCGGATTCACCCTCCAGACTTCACCTTCTCCTTCTCCTTCTTCTGCTTCTTCTGCTTCACCCTCCAGACTTCACCTTCTCCTTCTCCTTCTTCTGCTTTTTCTGCTGCGCCCTCCAGACTTCACCTTCTCCTTCTCCTTCTTCTGCTTCTTCTGCTTCACCCTCCTGACTTCACCTTCTCCTTCTCCTTCTTCTACTTCTTCTGCTTCACCCCCCTCACTACACCTTCTCCTTCTCCTTCTTCTGCTTCTTCTGATTCACCCTCCTAACTTCACCTTCTCCTTCTCCTTCTTCTGCTTCTTCTGATTCACCCTCCTGACTTCACCTTCTCCTTCTCCTTCTCCTGCTTCTTCTGATTCACCCTCCAGACTTCACCTTCTCCCTCTCCTTCTTCTGCTTCTTCTGATTCACCCTCCAGACTTCACCTTCTCCTTCTCCTTCTTCTGCTTCTTCTGATTCACCCTCCAGACCTCACCTTCTCCTTCTCCTTCTTCTACTTCTTCTGATTCACCCTCCAGACTTCATCTCCTCCTTCTCCTTCTTCTGCTTCTTCTGATTCACCCTCCAGACTTCACCTTCTCCTTCTCCTTCTTCTGCTTCTTCTGATTCACCCTCCAGACTTCACCTTCTCCTTCTCCTTCTTCTACTTCTTCTGATTCACCCTCCAGACTTCACCTTCTCCTTCTCCTTCTTCTACTTCTTCTGATTCAACCTCCAGTCTTCACCTTCTCCTTCTCCTTCTTCTGCTTCTTCTGCTTCACCCTCCAGACTTCACCATCTCCTTCTCTTTCTTCTGCTTCTTCTGATTCATCCTCCAGACTTCACCTTCTCCTTCTCCTTCTTCTGCTTCTCCTGATTCACCCTCCAGCCTTCACCTTCTCCTTCTCCTTCTTCTGCTTCTTCTGATTCAGCCTTCAGACTTCACCTTCTCCTTCTCCTTCTTCTGCTTCTTCTGATTCACCCTCCAGACCTCACCTTCTCCTTCTCCTTTTTATACTTCTTCTGATTCACCCTCCTGACTTCACCTTCTCCTTCTCCTTCTTCTGCTTCTTCTGCTTCACCCTCCAGACTTCACCTTCTCCTTCTCCTTCTTCTGCTTCTTCTGCTTCACCCTCCTGACTTCACCTTCTCCTTCTCCTTCTTCTGCTTCACCCTCCTGACTTTACCTTCTCCTTCTCCTTCTTCTACTTCTCCTGATTCACACTCCAGACTTCACCTTCTCCTTCTCCTTCTTCTGCTTCTTCTGCTTCACCCTCCAGACTTCACCTTCTCCTTCTCCTTCTTCTGCTTCGCCCTCCAGACTTCACCTTCTCCTTCTCCATCTTCTGCTTCTTCTGCTTCACCCTCCAAACTTCACCTTCTCCTTCTCCTTCTTCTGCTTCTTCTGCTTCACCCTCCTGACTTCACCTTCTCCTTCTCCTTCTTCTACTTCTTCGGATTCACCCTCCAGACTTCACGTTCTCCTTCTCCTTCTTCTGCTTCTTCTGCTTCACCCTCCAGACTTCACCTTCTCCTTCTCCTTCTTCTGCTTTTTCTGCTGCGCCCTCCAGACTTCACCTTCTCCTTCTCCTTCTTCTGCTTCTTCTGCTTCACCCTCCTGACTTCACCTTCTCCTTCTCCTTCTTCTACTTCTTCTGCTTCACCCCCCTGACTACACCTTCTCCTTCTCCTTCTTCTGCTTCTTCTGATTCACCCTCCTAACTTCACCTTCTCCTTCTCCTTCTTCTGCTTCTTCCGATTCACCCTCCTGACTTCACCTTCTCCTTCTCCTTCTTCTGCTTCTTCTGATTCAACCTCCAGACTTCACCTTCTCCTTCTCCTTCTTCTGCTTCTTCTGATTCACCCTCCAGACTTCACCTTCTCCTTCTCCTTCTTCTGCTTCTTCTGATTCACCCTCCAGACCTCACAATCTCCTTCTCCTTCTTCTACTTCTTCTGATTCACCCTCCAGACTTCATCTCCTCCTTCTCCTTCTTCTGCTTCTTCTGATTCACCCTCCAGACTTCACCTTCTCCTTCTCCTTCTTCTGCTTCTTCTGATTCACCCTCCAGACTTCACCTTCTCCTTCTCCTTCTTCTACTTCTTCTGATTCACCCTCCAGACTTCACCTTCTCCTTCTCCTTCTTCTACTTCTTCTGATACTCCCTCCAGTCTTCACCTTCTCCTTCTCCTTCTTGTGCTTCTTCTGCTTCACCCTCCAGACTTCACCATCTCCTTCTCTTTCTTCTGCTTCTTCTGATTCACCCTCCAGACTTCACCTTCTCCTTCTCCTTCTTCTGCTTCTCCTGATTCACCCTCCAGCCTTCACCTTCTCCTTCTCCTTCTTCTGCTTCTTCTGATTCAGCCTTCAGACTTCACCTTCTCCTTCTCCTTCTTCTGCTTCTTCTGATTCACCCTCCAGACCTCACCTTCTCCTTCTCCTTTTTATACTTCTTCTGATTCACCCTCCGGACTTCATCTTCTCCTTCTCCTTCTTCTGCTTCTTCTGATTCACCCTCCAGACTTCACCTTCTCCTTCTCCTTCTTCTGCTATTTCTGATTCACCCTCCAGACTTTGCCTTCTCCTTCTCCTTCTTCTACTTCTTTTGGTTCACCCTCCAGACTTCACCTTCTCCTTCTCCTTCTTCTACTTCTTCTGATTCACCCTCCAGTCTTCACCTTCTCCTTCTCCTTCTTCTGCTTCTTCTGATTCACCCTCCTGACTTCACCTTCTCATTCTCCTTCTTCTGCTTCTTCTGATTCACCCTCCAGACTTCACCTTCTCCTTCTCCTTCTTCTACTTCTTCTGATTCACCCTCCAGACTTCACCTTCTCGTTCTCCTTCTTCTGCTTCTTCTGATTCACCCTCCAGACTTCACCTTCTCCTTCTCCTTCGTCTACTTCTTCTGATTCACCCTCCAGACTACACCTTCTCCTTCTCCTTCTTCTACTTCTTCTGATTCACCCTCCAGACTTCACCTTCTCCTTCTCCTTCTTCTACTTCTTCTGATTCACCCTCCAGTCTTCAACTTCTCCTTCTCCTACTTCTGATTCTTCTGATTCACCCTCTAGACTTCACCTTCTCCTTCTCCTTCTTCTGCTTCTTCTGATTCACCCTCCTGACTTCACCTTCTCCTTCTCCTTCTTCTGCTTCTTCTGATTCACCCTCCAGACTTCACCTACTCCTTCTCCTTCTTCTACTTCTTCTGATTCACCCTATAGACTTCACCTTCTCCTTCTCCTTCTTCTGCTTCTTCTGATTCACCCTCCAGACTTCACCTTCTCCTTCTCCTTCGTCTACTTCTTCTGATTCACCCTCCAGACTACAACATCTCCTTCTCCTTCTTCTACTTCTGCTGATTCGCCCTCCAGACTTCACCTTCTCCTTCTCCTTCTTCTGCTTCTTCTGATTCACCCTCCAGACTTCACCTTCTTCTTCTCCTTCTTCTACTTCTACTGATTCACCCTCCAGACTTCACCTTCTCCTTCTCCTTCTTCTGCTTCTTCTGCTTCACCCTCCTGACTTCACCTTCTCCTTCTCCTTCTTCTACTTCTTCTGATTCACCCTCCAGACTTCACCTTCTCCTTCTCCTTCTTCTGCTTCTTCTGCTTCACCCTCCAGACTTCACCTTCTCCTTCTCCTTCTTATGCTTCTACTGCTTCGCCCTCCAGACTTCACCTTCTCCTTCTCCTTCTTCTGCTTCTTCTGCTTCACCCTCCAGACTTCACCTTCTCCTTCTCCTTCTTCTGCTTCTTCTGCTTCACTCTCCTGACTTCACCTTCTCCTTCTCCTTCTTCTACTTCTTCTGATTCACCCTCCAGACTTCACCTTCTCCTTCTCCTTCTTCTACTTCTTCTGATTCTCCCTCCAGACTTCACCTTCTCCTTCTCCTTCTTCTGCTTCTTCTGATTCACCCTCCAGACTTCACCTTCTCCTTCTCCTTATTCTGCTTCTTCTGATTCACCCTCCAGACTTCACCTTCTCCTTCTCCTTCTTCTACTTCTTCTGATTGACCATCCAGACTTCACCTTCTCCTTCTCCTTCTTCTACATTTTCTGATTCACGCTCCAGACTTCACCTTCTCCTTCTCCTTCTTCTACTTCTTCTGCTTCACCCTCCTGACTTCACCTTCTCCTTCTTCTTCTTCTACTTCTTCTGATTCACCCTCCAGACTTCACCTTCTCCTTCTCCTTCTTCTGCTTCTTCTGCTTCACCCTCCTGACTTCACCTTCTCCTTCTCCTTCTTCTACTTCTTCTGTTTCACCCTCCAGACTTCACCTTCTCCTTCTCCTTCTTTTGCTTCTTCTGCTTCACCCTCCAGACTGCACCTTCTCCTTCTCCTTCTTCTGCTTCTTCTGCTGCGCCCTCCAGACTTCACCTTCTCCTTCTCCTTCTTCTGCTTCTTCTGCTTCACCCTCCTGACTTCACCTTCTCCTTCTCCTTCTTCTACTTCTTCTGCTTCACCCCCCTGACTTCACCTTCTCCTTCTCCTTCTTCTGCTTCTTCTGATTCACCCTCCTAACTTCACCTTCTCCTTCTCCTTCTTCTGCTTCTTCTGATTCACCCTCCAGACTTCACCTTCTCCTTCTCCTTCTTCTGCTTCTTCTGATTCACCCTCCAGACCTCACCTTCTCCTTCTCCTTCTTCTACTTCTTCTGATTCACCCTCCAGACTTCATCTTCTCCTTCTTCTTCTTCTGCTTCTTCTGATTCACCCTCCAGACTTCACCTTCTCCTTCTCCTTCTTCTGCTTCTTCTGATTCACCCTCCAGACTTCACCTTCTCCTTCAACTTCTTCTACTTCTTCTGATTCACCCTCCAGACTTCACCTTCTCCTTCTCCTTCTTCTGCTTCTTCTGATTCACCCTCCAGACTTCACCTTCTCCTTCTCCTTCTTCTACTTCTACTGATTCACCCTCCAGACTTCACCTTCTCCTTCTCCTTCTTCTTCTTCTTCTGATTCACCCTCCAGACTTCACCTTCTCCTTCTCCTTCTTCTACTTCTTCTGCTTCTCCCTCCAGACTTCACCTTCTCCTTCTCCTTCTTCTGCTTCTTCTGATTCACCCTCCAGACTTCACCTTCTCCTTCTCCTTCTTCTACTTCTTCTGATTCACCCTCCAGACTTCACCTTCTCCTTCTCCATCTTCTACTTCTTCTGATTCACCCTCCAGACTTCACCTTCTCCTTCTCCTTCTTCTACTTCTTCTGATTCACCCTCCTGACTTCACCTTCTCCTTCTCCTTCTTCTGCTTCTTCTGCTTCACCCTCCAGACTTCACCTTCTCCTTCTCCTTCTTCTGCTTCTTCTGCTTCACCCTCCTGACTTCACCTTCTCCTTCTCCTTCTTCTGCTTCTTCTGCTTCACCCTCCTGACTTCACCTTCTCCTTCTCCTTCTTCTACTTCCCTGATTCACCCTCCAGACTTCACCTTCTCCTTCTCCTTCTTCTGCTTCTTCTGCTTCGCCCTCCAGACTTCACCTTCTCCTTCTCCATCTTCTGCTTCTTCTGCTTCACCCTCCAGACTTCACCTTCTCCTTCTCCTTCTTCTGCTTCTTCTGCTTCACCCTCCTGACTTCACCTTCTCCTTCTTCTACTTCTTCGGATTCACCCTCCAGACTTCACCTTCTCCTTCTCCTTCTTCTGCTTCTTCTGCTTCACCCTCCAGACTTCACCTTCTCCTTCTCCTTCTTCTGCTTTTTCTGCTGCGCCCTCCAGACTTCACCTTCTCCTTCTCCTTCTTCTGCTTCTTCTGCTTCACCCTCCTGACTTCACCTTCTCCTTCTCCTTCTTCTACTTCTTCTGCTTCACCCCCCTGACTACACCTTCTCCTTCTCCTTCTTCTGCTTCTTCTGATTCACCCTCCTAACTTCACCTTCTCCTTCTCCTTCTTCTGCTTCTTCTGATTCACCCTCCTGACTTCACCTTCTCCTTCTCCTTCTTCTGCTTCTTCTGATTCACCCTCCAGACTTCACCTTCTCCTTCTCCTTCTTCTGCTTCTTCTGATTCACCCTCCAGACTTCACCTTCTCCTTCTCCTTCTTCTGCTTCTTCTGATTCACCCTCCAGACCTCACCTTCTCCTTCTCCTTCTTCTACTTCTTCTGATTCACCCTCCAGACTTCATCTCCTCCTTCTCCTTCTTCTGCTTCTTCTGATTCACCCTCCAGACTTCACCTTCTCCTTCTCCTTCTTCTGCTTCTTCTGATTCACCCTCCAGACTTCACCTTCTCCTTCTCCTTCTTCTACTTCTTCTGATTCACCCTCCAGACTTCACCTTCTCCTTCTCCTTCTTCTAATTCTTCTGATTCACCCTCCAGTCTTCACCTTCTCCTTCTCCTTCTTCTGCTTCACCCTCCAGACTTCACCATCTCCTTCTCTTTCTTCTGCTTCTTCTGATTCACCCTCCAGACTTCACCTTCTCCTTCTCCTTCTTCTGCTTCTCCTGATTCACCCTCCAGCCTTCACCTTCTCCTTCTCCTTCTTCTGCTTCTTCTGATTCACCCTCCAGACCTCACCTTCTCCTTCTCCTTTTTATACTTCTTCTGATTCACCCTCCTGACTTCACCTTCTCCTTCTCCTTCTTCTGCTTCTTCTGCTTCACCCTCCAGACTTCACCTTCTCCTTCTCCTTCTTCTGCTTCTTCTGCTTCACCCTCCTGACTTCAGCTTCTCCTTCTCCTTCTTCTGCTTCACCCTCCTGACTTTACCTTCTCCTTCTCCTTCTTCTACTTCTCCTGATTCACCCTCCAGACTTCACCTTCTCCTTCTCCTTCTTCTGCTTCTTCTGCTTCACCCTCCAGACTTCACCTTCTCCTTCTCCTTCTTCTGCTTCGCCCTCCAGACTTCACCTTCTCCTTCTCCATCTTCTGCTTCTTCTGCTTCACCCTCCAGACTTCACCTTCTCCTTCTCCTTCTTCTGCTTCTTCTGCTTCACCCTCCTGACTTCACCTTCTCCTTCTCCTTCTTCTACTTCTTCGGATTCACCCTCCAGACTTCACCTTCTCCTTCTCCTTCTTCTGCTTCTTCTGCTTCACCCTCCTGACTTCACCTTCTCCTTCTTCTACTTCTTCGGATTCACCCTCCAGACTTCACCTTCTCCTTCTCCTTCTGCTTCTTCTGCTTCACCCTCCAGACTTCACCTTCTCCTTCTCCTTCTTCTGCTTTTTCTGCTGCGCCCTCCAGACTTCACCTTCTCCTTCTCCTTCTTCTGCTTCTTCTGCTTCACCCTCCTGACTTCACCTTCTCCTTCTCCTTCTTCTACTTCTTCTGCTTCACGCCCCTGACTACACCTTCTCCTTCTCCTTCTTCTGCTTCTTCTGATTCACCCTCCTAACTTCACCTTCTCCTTCTCCTTCTTCTGCTTCTTCTGATTCACCCTCCTGACTTCACCTTCTCCTTCTCCTTCTTCTGCTTCTTCTGATTCACCCTCTAGACTTCACCTTCTCCTTCTCCTTCTTCTGCTTCTTCTGATTCACCCTCCAGACTTCACCTTCTCCTTCTCCTTCTTCTGCTTCTTCTGATTCACCCTCCAGACCTCACCTTCTCCTTCTCCTTCTTCTACTTCTTCTGATTCACCCTCCAGACTTCATCTCCTCCTTCTCCTTCTTCTGCTTCTTCTGATTCACCCTCCAGACTTCACCTTCTCCTTCTCCTTCTTCTGCTTCTTCTGATTCACCCTCCAGACTTCACCTTCTCCTTCTCCTTCTTCTACTTCTTCTGATTCACTCTCCAGACTTCACCTTCTCCTTCTCCTTCTTCTACTTCTTCTGATTCACCCTCCAGTCTTCACCTTCTCCTTCTCCTTCTTCTGCTTCACCCTCCAGACTTCACCATCTCCTTCTCTTTCTTCTGCTTCTTCTGATTCACCCTCCAGACTTCACCTTCTCCTTCTCCTTCTTCTGCTTCTCCTGATTCACCCACCAGCCTTCACCTTCTCCTTCTCCTTCTTCTGCTTCTTCTGATTCACCCTCCAGACCTCACCTTCTCCTTCTCCTTTTTATACTTCTTCTGATTCACCCTCCTGACTTCACCTTCTCCTTCTCCTTCTTCTGCTTCTTCTGCTTCACCCTCCAGACTTCACCTTCTCCTTCTCCTTCTTCTGCTTCTTCTGCTTCACCCTCCTGACTTCACCTTCTCCTTCTCCTTCTTCTGCTTCACCCTCCTGACTTTACCTTCTCCTTCTCCTTCTTCTACTTCTCCTGATTCACCCTCCAGACTTCACCTTCTCCTTCTCCTTCTTCTGCTTCTTCTGCTTCACCCTCCAGACTTCACCTTCTCCTTCTCCTTCTTCTGCTTCGCCCTCCAGACTTCACCTTCTCCTTCTCCATCTTCTGCTTCTTCTGCTTCACCCTCCAGACTTCACCTTCTCCTTCTCCTTCTTCTGCTTCTTCTGCTTCACCCTCCTGACTTCACCTTCTCCTTCTCCTTCTTCTACTTCTTCGGATTCACCCTCCAGACTTCACCTTCTCCTTCTCCTTCTTCTGCTTCTTCTGCTTCACCCTCCAGACTTCACCTTCTCCTTCTCCTTCTTCTGCTTTTTCTGCTGCGCCCTCCAGACTTCACCTTCTCCTTCTCCTTCTTCTGCTTCTTCTGCTTCACCCTCCTGACTTCACCTTCTCCTTCTCCTTCTTCTACTTCTTCTGCTTCACCCCCCTGACTACACCTTCTCCTTCTCCTTCTTCTGCTTCTTCTGATTCACCCTCCTAACTTCACCTTCTCCTTCTCCTTCTTCTGCTTCTTCCGATTCACCCTCCTGACCTCACCTTCTCCTTCTCCTTCTTCTGCTTCTTCTGATTCAACCTCCAAACTACACCTTCTCCTTCTCCTTCTTCTGCTTCTTCTGATTCACCCTCCAGACTTCACCTTCTCCTTCTCCTTCTTCTGCTTCTTCTGATTCACCCTCCAGACCTCACAATCTCCTTCTCCTTCTTCTACTTCTTCTGATTCACCCTCCAGACTTCATCTCCTCCTTCTCCTTCTTCTGCTTCTTCTGATTCACCCTCCAGACTTCACCTTCTCCTTCTCCTTCTTCTGCTTCTTCTGATTCACCCTCCAGACTTCACCTTCTCCTTCTCCTTCTTCTACTTCTTCTGATTCACCCTCCAGACTTCACCTTCTCCTTCTCCTTCTTCTACTTCTTCTGATTCTCCCTCCTGTCTTCACCTTCTCCTTCTCCTTCTTCTGCTTCTTCTGCTTCACCCTCCAGACTTCACCATCTCCTTCTCTTTCTTCTGCTTCTTCTGATTCACCCTCCAGACTTCACCTTCTCCTTCTCCTTCTTCTGCTTCTCCTGATTCACCCTCCAGCCTTCACCTTCTCCTTCTCCTTCTTCTGCTTCTTCTGATTCAGCCTTCAGACTTCACCTTCTCCTTCTCCTTCTTCTGCTTCTTCTGATTCACCCTCCAGACCTCACCTTCTCCTTCTCCTTTTTATACTTCTTCTGATTGACCCTCCGGACTTCATCTTCTCCTTCTCCTTCTTCTGCTTCTTCTGATTCACCCTCCAGACTTCACCTTCTCCTTCTCCTTCTTCTGCTATTTCTGATTCACCATCCAGACTTCGCCTTCTCCTTCTCCTTCTTCTACTTCTTCTGGTTCACCCTCCAGACTTCACCTTCTCCTTCTCCTTCTTCTACTTCTTCTGATTCACCCTCCAGTCTTCACCTTCTCCTTCTCCTTCTTCTGCTTCTTCTGATTCACCCTCCTGACTTCACCTTCTCATTCTCCTTCTTCTGCTTCTTCTGATTCACCCTCCAGACTTCACCTTCTCCTTCTCCTTCTTCTACTTCTTCTGATTCACCCTCCAGACTTCACCTTCTCGTTCTCCTTCTTCTGCTTCTTCTGATTCACCCTCCAGACTTCACCTTCTCCTTCTCCTTCGTCTACTTCTTCTGATTCACCCTCCAGACTATACCTTCTCCTTCTCCTTCTTCTACTTCTTCTGATTCACCCTCCAGACTTCACCTTCTCCTTCTCCTTCTTCTACTTCTTCTGATTCACCCTCCAGTCTTCAACTTCTCCTTCTCCTTCTTCTGATTCTTCTGATTCACCCTCTAGACTTCACCTTCTCCTTCTCCTTCTTCTGCTTCTTCTGATTCACCCTCCTGACTTCACCTTCTCCTTCTCCTTCTTCTGCTTCTTCTGATTCACCCTCCAGACTTCACCTTCTCCTTCTCCTTCTTCTACTTCTTCTGATTCACCCTCTAGACTTCACCTTCTCCTTCTCCTTCTTCTGCTTCTTCTGATTCACCCTCCAGACTTCACCTTCTCCTTCTCCTTCGTCTACTTCTTCTGATTCACCCTCCAGACTACAACATCTCCTTCTCCTTCTTCTACTTCTTCTGATTCGCCCTCCAGACTTCACCTTCTCCTTCTCCTTCTTCTGTTTCTTCTGATTCACCCTCCAGACTTCACCTTCTTCTTCTCCTTCTTCTACTTCTACTGATTCACCCTCCAGACTTCACCTTCTCCTTCTCCTTCTTCTGCTTCTTCTGCTTCACCCTCCTGACTTCACCTTCTCCTTCTCCTTCTTCTACTTCTTCTGATTCACCCTCCAGACTTCACCTTCTCCTTCTCCTTCTTCTGCTTCTTCTGCTTCACCCTCCAGACTTCACCTTCTCCTTCTCCTTCTTATGCTTCTTCTGCTTCGCCCTCCAGACTTCACCTTCTCCTTCTCCTTCTTCTGCTTCTTCTGCTTCACCCTCCATACTTCGCCTTCTCCTTCTCCTTCTTCTGCTTCTTCTGCTTCACTCTCCTGACTTCACCTTCTCCTTCTCCTTCTTCTACTTCTTCTGATTCACCCTCCAGACTTCACCTTCTCCTTCTCCTTCTTCTACTTCTTCTGATTCTCCCTCCAGACTTCACCTTCTCCTTCTCCTTCTTCTGCTTCTTCTGATTCACCCTCCAGACTTCACCTTCTCCTTCTCCTTATTCTGCTTCTTCTGATTCACCCTCCAGACTTCACCTTCTCCTTCTCCTTCTTCTACTTCTTCTGATTGACCATCCAGACTTCACCTTCTCCTTCTCCTTCTTCTACATCTTCTGATTCACGCTCCAGACTTCACCTTCTCCTTCTCCTTCTTCTACTTCTTCTGCTTCACCCTCCTGACTTCACCTTCTCCTTCTTCTTCTTCTACTTCTTCTGATTCACCCTCCAGACTTCACCTTCTCCTTCTCCTTCTTCTGCTTCTTCTGCTTCACCCTCCTGACTTCACCTTCTCCTTCTCCTTCTTCTACTTCTTCTGTTTCACCCTCCAGACTTCACCTTCTCCTTCTCCTTCTTCTGCTTCTTCTGCTTCACCCTCCTGACTTCATCTTCTCCTTCTCCTTCTTCTACTTCTTCTGCTTCACCCCCCTGACTTCACCTTCTCCTTCTCCTTCTTCTGCTTCTTCTGATTCACCCTCCTAACTTCACCTTCTCCTTCTCCTTCTTCTGCTTCTTCTGATTCACCCTCCAGACTTCACCTTCTCCTTCTCCTTCTTCTGCTTCTTCTGATTCACCCTCCAGACCTCACCTTCTCCTTCTCCTTCTTCTACTTCTTCTGATTCACCCTCCAGACTTCATCTTCTCCTTCTTCTTCTTCTGCTTCTTCTGATTCACCCTCCAGACTTCACCTTCTCCTTCTCCTTCTTCTGCTTCTTCTGATTCACCCTCCAGACTTCACCTTCTCCTTCAACTTCTTCTACTTCTTCTGATTCACCCTCCAGACTTCACCTTCTCCTTCTCCTTCTTCTACTTCTTCTGATTCAGCCTCCAGTCTTCACCTTCTCCTTCTCCTTCTTCTGTTTCTTCTGCTTCACACTCCAGACATCACCTTCTCCTTCTCTTTCTTCTGCTTCTTCTGATTCACCCTCCAGACTTCACCTTCTCCTTCTCCTTCTTCTGATTCTTCTGATTCACCCTCCAGACTTCACCTTCTCCTTCTCCTTCTTCAGCTTCTTCTGATTCACCCTCCTGACTTCACCTTCTCCTTCTCCTTCTTCTACTTCTTCTGATTCACCCTCCTGACTTCACCTTCTCCTTCTCCTTCTTCTACTTCTTCTGCTTCACCCTCCAGACTTCACCTTCTCCTTCTCATTCTTCTACTTCTTCTGATTCACCCTCCAGACGTCACCTTCTCCTTCTTCTGCTTCTTCTGATTCACCCTCCAGACTTCACCTTCTCCTTCTCCTTATTCTGCTTCTTCTGATTCACCCTCCAGACTTCACCTTCTCCTTCTCCTTCTTCTGCTTCTTCTGATTCACCCTCCAGACTTCACCTTCTCCTTCTCCTTCTTCTGCTTCTTCTGATTCACCCTCCAGACTTCACCTTCTCCTTCTCCTTCTTCTACTTCTTCTGATTCACCCTCCAGACTTCATCGTCTCCTTCTCCTTCTTCTGCTTCTTCTGATTCATCCTCCAGACTTCAACTTCTCCTTCTCCTTCTTCTGCTTCTTCTGATTCACCCTCCAAACTTCACCTTCTCCTTCTCCTTCTTCTACATCTTCTGATTCACCCTCCAGACTTCACCTTCTCCTTCTCCTTCTTCTACTTCTTCTGATTCACCCTCCAGACTTCACCTTCTCCATCTCCTTCTTCTGCTTCTTCTGATGCACCCTCCAGACTTCACCTTCTCCTTCTCCTTATTCTGCTTCTTCTGATTCACCCTCCAGACTTCACCTTCTCCTTCTCCTTCTTCTGCTTCTTCTGATTCACCCTCCAGACTTCACCTTCTCCTTCTCCTTCTTCTGCTTCTTCTGATTCACCCTCCAGACTTCACCTTCTCCTTCTCCTTCTTCTACTTCTTCTGATTCACCCTCCAGACTTCACCTTCTCCTTCTCCTTCTTCTGCTTCTTCTGATTCACCCTGCAGACTTCACCTTCTCCTTCTCCTTCGTCTACTTCTTCTGATTCACCGTCCAGACTACACCTTCTCCTTCTCCTTCTTCTACTTCTTCTGATTCACCCTCCAGACTTCACCTTCTCCTTCTCCTTCTTCTGCTTATTCTGATTCACCCTCCAGACTTCACCTTCTCCTTCTCCTTCTTCTACTTCTTCTGATTGACCCTCCAGACTTCACCTTCTTCTTCTCCTTCTTCTACTTCTACTGATTCACCCTCCAGACTTCACCTTCTCCTTCTCCTTCTTCTGCTTCTTCTGCTTCACCCTCCTGACTTCACCTTCTCCTTCTCCTTCTTCTACTTCTTCTGATTCACCCTCCAGACTTCACCTTCTCCTTCTTCTGCTTCGTCTGCTTCACCCTCCAGACTTCACCTTCTCCTTCTCCTTCTTATGCTTCTTCTGCTTCGCCCTCCAGACTTCACCTTCTCCTTCTCCTTCTTCTGCTTCTTCTGCTTCACCCTCCAGACTTCACCTTCTCCTTCTCCTTCTTCTGCTTCTTCTGCTTCACTCTCCTGACTTCACCTTCTCCTTCTCCTTCTTCTACTTCTTCTGATTCACCCTCCAGACTTCACCTTCTCCTTCTCCTTCTTCTACTTCTTCTGATTCTCCCTCCAGACTTCACCTTCTCCTTCTCCTTCTTCTGCTTCTTCTGATTCACCCTCCAGACTTCACCTTCTCCTTCTCCTTATTCTGCTTCTTCTGATTCACCCTCCAGACTTCACCTTCTCCTTCTCCTTCTTCTACTTCTTCTGATTGACCATCCAGACTTCACCTTCTCCTTCTCCTTCTTCTACATCTTCTGATTCACGCTCCAGACTTCACCTTCTCCTTCTCCTTCTTCTACTTCTTCTGCTTCACCCTCCTGACTTCACCTTCTCCTTCTTCTTCTTCTACTTCTTCTGATTCACCCTCCAGACTTCACCTTCTCCTTCTCCTTCTTCTGCTTCTTCTGCTTCACTCTCCTGACTTCACCTTCTCCTTCTCCTTCTTCTACTTCTTCTGTTTCACCCTCCAGACTTCACCTTCTCCTTCTCCTTCTTCTGCTTCTTCTGCTTCACCCTCCAGACTGCACCTTCTCCTTCTCCTTCTTCTGCTTCTTCTGCTGCGCCCTCCAGACTTCACCTTCTCCTTCTCCTTCTTCTGCTTCTTCTGCTTCACCCTCCTGACTTCACCTTCTCCTTCTCCTTCTTCTACTTCTTCTGCTTCACCCCCCTGACTTCACCTTCTCCTTCTCCTACTTCTGCTTCTTCTGATTCAGCCTCCAGTCTTCACCTTCTCCTTCTCCTTCTTCTGTTTCTTCTGCTTCACCCTCCAGACATCACCTTCTCCTTCTCTTTCTTCTGCTTCTTCTGATTCACCCTCCAGACTTCACCTTCTCCTTCTCCTTCTTCTGATTCTTCTGATTCACCCTCCAGACTTCACCTTCTCCTTCTCCTTCTTCAGCTTCTTCTGATTCACCCTCCTGACTTCACCTTCTCCTTCTCCTTCTTCTACTTCTTCTGATTCACCCTCCTGAGGAACTGACGCAAATCAATATCTCTAAGGATATGGTGTTAAGGAAGCTAAAGGGATTGAAGGTGGACAAATCCCCAGGGCCTGATAACATGCATCCTAGGGTACTGAAGGAGGTGGCCCTAGAGATAGCGGATGCACTAAGGATGATTTTTCAGAATTCATTAGACTCGGGAACAGTGCCGATGGATTGGAGGGTAGCTAACGTTACCCCACTATTCAAAAAGGGGGGTAGGGAAAAAGCAGGTAATTACAGACCTGTAAGCCTTACATCAGTTGTGGGCAAAATGCTGGAGTCCATCATTAAGGATGAAATAGCGGAGCACTTAGCAAATGGGGACAGGATAGGACAGAGTCAACATGGATTTACAAAGGGTAAATCGTGCTTGACTAATCTATTGGAATTTTTTGAGGGAGTAACTGGTAGAATAGATGGGGGAGAGCCAGTAGATGTGGTGTACCTGGACTTCCAAAAGGCCTTCGATAAGGTCCCACATAAAAGATTAGCATGGAAAATTGAGGCTCATGGGATAAAGGGGAAAGTTTTGGCGTGGATAGGGAACTGGCTGTCAGATAGAAAACAGAGAGTTGGAATAAACGGCTCATTTTCTGAATGGCAGGCAGTAACAAGTGGGGTACCACAGGGATCTGTCCTGGGCCCCCAGCTGTTCACAATTTACATTAATGACCTGGATCAGGGAGTCGGATGCAGCATTTCCAAATTTGCAGACGACACTAAACTAGGAGGGGGGGTGGGCTCAGAGGAAGAGACCAGGAAGCTCCAGAGCGATTTGGACAGACTGGGCGATTGGGCGGATAAATGGCAGATGCACTATAATGTGGACAAGTGCGAAGTTATCCACCTTGGGTGCAGGAACGGGAGGGCAAATTATTATTTAAATGGCAATAGATTGGGAGAGGGGGAAGTACAGAGAGACCTGGGTGTTCTTGTACACCAGTCACTGAAGGCGAGCATGCAGGTGCAACAGGCGGTCAAGAAGGCAAACGGTATGCTGGCCTTCATAGCAAAAGGGTTAGAATACAGGAACAGGGATACCTTGCTGCAGCTGTACAGGGCACTGGTGAGACCACACCTCGAGTACTGTGTACAGTTTTGGTCGCCTCATCTGAGGAAGGATGTTCTTGCCATGGAGGGGGTGCAGCGGCGATTCACCAGGCTGATACCAGGAATGGCGGGAATGACCTATGAGGAGAGACTATGTAGTTTAGGGATGTACACACTGGAGTTTAGAAGATTGAGAGGGGACCTCATAGAAGTGTATAAAATTCTGACAGGTCTAGACAGACTGGATGCAGAAGGAATGTTTCCCTTGGCGGGTGAGAACAGAACTAGAGGACATAATTTAAGGATAAGGGCTAAACCATTTAGGACAGAGATGAGGGGGAATTTCTTCACTCAGAGAGTGGTGAACCTGTGGAACTCATTGCCACAGAGGGCAGTGTACGCCAGCTCATTAAATATATTTAAGAGGGAATTAGATATATTTCTACGGGCAAAAGGGGTTAAGGGTTACGGAGAGAAGGCGGGGACGGGATACTGAATTAAAGGATCAGCCATGATCTCATCGAATGGCGGAGCAGGCACGAAGGGCCGAATGGCCTACTCCTGCTCCTATCTTCTATGTATCTATGTATCTGACTTCACCTTCTCCTTCTCCTTCTTCTACTTCTTCTGCTTCACCCTCCAGACTTCACCTTCTCCTTCTCCTTCTTCTACTTCTTCTGATTCACCCTCCAGACGTCACCTTCTCCTTCTTCTGCTTCTTCTGATTCACCCTCCAGACTTCACCTTCTCCTTCTCCTTATTCTGCTTCTTCTGATTCACCCTCCAGACTTCACCTTCTCCTTCTCCTTCTTCTGCTTCTTCTGATTCACCCTCCAGACTTCACCTTCTCCTTCTCCTTCTTCTGCTTCTTCTGATTCACCCTCCAGACTTCACCTTCTCCTTCTCCTTCTTCTGCTTCTTCTGATTCACCCTCCAGACTTCATCGTCTCCTTCTCCTTCTTCTGCTTCTTCTGATTCATCCTCCAGACTTCATCTTCTCCTTCTCCTTCTTCTGCTTCTTCTGATTCACCCTCCAGACTTCACCTTCTCCTTCTCCTTCTTCTACATCTTCTGATTCACCCTCCAGACTTCACCTTCTCCTTCTCCTTCTTCTACTTCTTCTGATTCACCCTCCAGACTTCACCTTCTCCATCTCCTTCTTCTGCTTCTTCTGATTCACCCTCCAGACTTCACCTTCTCCTTCTCCTTATTCTGCTTCTTCTGATTCACCCTCCAGACTTCACCTTCTCCTTCTCCTTCTTCTGCTTCTTCTGATTCACCCTCCAGACTTCACCTTCTCCTTCTCCTTCTTCTGCTTCTTCTGATTCACCCTCCAGACTTCACCTTCTCCTTCTCCTTCTTCTACTTCTTCTGATTCACCCTCCAGACTTCACCTTCTCCTTCTCCTTCTTCTGCTTCTTCTGATTCACCCTGCAGACTTCACCTTCTCCTTCTCCTTCGTCTACTTCTTCTGATTCACCGTCCAGACTACACCTTCTCCTTCTCCTTCTTCTACTTCTTCTGATTCACCCTCCAGACTTCACCTTCTCCTTCTCCTTCTTCTGCTTATTCTGATTCACCCTCCAGACTTCACCTTCTCCTTCTCCTTCTTCTACTTCATCTGATTCACCCTCCAGACTTCACCTTCTCCTTCTCCTTCTTCTACTTCTTCTGATTCACCCTCCAGACTTCACCTTCTCCTTCTCCTTCTTCTACTTCTTCTGATTCACCCTCCAGACTTCACCTTCTCCTTCTCCTTCTTCTACTTCTTCTGATTCACCCTCCTGACTTCACCTTCTCCTTCTCCTTCTTCTGCTTCTTCTGCTTCACCCTCCAAACTTCAGCTTCTCCTTCTCCTTCTTCTGCTTCTTCTGCTTCACCCTCCAGACTTCACCTTCTCCTTCTCCTTCTTCTGCTTCTTCTGCTTCACCCTCCTGACTTCACCTTCTCCTTCTCCTTCTTCTACTTCTTCTGATTCACCCTCCAGACTTCACCTTCTCCTTCTCCTTCTTCTGCTTCTTCTGCTTCACCCTCCAGACTTCACCTTCTCCTTCGCCTTCTTATGCTTCTTCTGCTTCGCCCTCCAGACTTCACCTTCTCCTTCTCCTTCTTCTGCTTCTTCTGCTTCACCCTCCAGACTTCACCTTCTCCTTCTCCTTCTTCTGCTTCTTCTGCTTCACTCTCCTGACTTCACCTTCTCCTTCTCCTTCTTCTACTTCTTCTGATTTACCCTCCAGAATTCACCTTCTCCTTCTCCTTCTTCTACTTCTTCTGATTCTCCCTCCAGACTTCACCTTCTCCTTCTCCTTCTTCTGCTTCTTCTGATTCACCCTCCAGACTTCACATTCTCCTTCTCCTTATTCTGCTTCTTCTGATTCACCCTCCAGACTTCACCTTCTCCTTCTCCTTCTTCTGCTTCTTCTGATTCACCCTCCAGACTTCACCTTCTCCTTCTTCTTCTGATTCACCCTCCAGACTTCACCTTCTCCTTCTCCTTCCTCTACTTCTTCTGATTCACCCTGCAGACTTCACCTTCTCCTTCTCCTTCGTCTACTTCTTCTGATTCACCGTCCAGACTACACCTTCTCCTTCTCCTTCTTCTACTTCTTCTGATTCACCCTCCAGACTTCATCTTCTCCTTCTCCTTCTTCTGTTTCTTCTGATTCACCCTCCAGACTTCACCTTCTCCTTCTCCTTCTTCTACTTCTTCTGATTGACCCTCCAGACTTCACCTTCTCCTTCTCCTTCTTCTACTTCTTCTGATTCACCCTCCAGACTTCAACTTCTTCTTCTCCTTCTTCTACTTCTTCTGCTTCTCCCTCCAGACTTCACCTTCTCCTTCTCCTTCTTCTGCTTCTTCTGATTCACCCTCCAGACTTCACCTTCTCCTTCTCCTTCTTCTACTTCTTCTGATTCACCCTCCAGACTTCACCTTCTCCTTCTCCTTCTTCTACGTCTTCTGATTCACCCTCCAGACTTCACCTTCTCCTTCTCCTTCTTCTACTTCTTCTGATTCACCCTCCTTACTTCACCTTCTCCTTCTCCTTCTTCTGCTTCTTCTGCTTCACCCTCCAGACCTCACCTTCTCCTTCTCCTTCTTCTGCTTCTTCTGCTTCACCTTCCAGACTTCACCTTCTCCTTCTCCTTCTTCTGCTTCTTCTGCTTCACCCTCCTGACTTCACCTTCTCCTTCTCCTTCTTCTACTTCTTCTGATTCACCCTCCAGTCTTCACCTTCTCCTTCTCCTTCTTCTGCTTCTTCTGCTTCACCCTCCAGACTTCACCTTCTCCTTCTCCTTCTTCTGCTTCTTCTGCTTCGCCCTCCAGACTTCACCTTCTCCTTCTCCTTCTTCTGCTTCTTCTGCTTCACCCTCCAGACTTCAACTTCTCCTTCTCCTTCTTCTGCTTCTTCTGCTTCACTCTCCTGACTTCACCTTCTCCTTCTTCTACTTCTTCTGATTCACCCTCCAGACTTCACCTTCTCCTTCTCCTTCTTCTGCTTCTTCTGCTTCACCCTCCAGACTTCACCTGCTCCTTCTCCTTCTTCTGCTTCTTCTGCTGCGCCCTCCAGACTTCACCTTCTCCTTCTCCTTCTTCTGCTTCTTCTGCTTCACCGTCCTGACTTCACCTTCTCCTTCTCCTTCTTCTACTTCTTCTGCTTCACCCCCCTGACTTCACCTGCTCCTTCTCCTTCTTCTGCTCCTTCTGATTCACCCTCCAAACTTCACCTTCTCCTTCTCCTTCTTCTGCTTCTTCTGATTCACCCTCCTGACTTCAACTTCTCCTTCTCCTTCTTTTGATTCTTCTGATTCACCCTCCAGACTTCACCTTCTCCTTCTCCTTCTTCTGCTTCTTCTGATTCACCCTCCAGACTTCACCTTCTCCTTCTCCTTCTTCTGCTTCTTCTGATTCACCCTCCAGACCGCACCTTCTCCTTCTCCTTCTTCTACTTCTTCTGATTCACCCTCCAGACTTCATCTTCTCCTTCTCCTTCTTCTGCTTCTTCTGATTCACCCTCCAGACTTCACCTTCTCCTTCTCCTTCTTCTGCTTCTTCTGATTCACCCTCCAGACTTCACCTTCTCCTTCTCCTTTTTCTACTTCTTCTGATTCACCCTTCAGTCTTCACCTTCTCCTTCTCCTTCTTCTGTTTCTTCTGCTTAACCCTCCAGACTTAACCTTCTCCTTCTCCTTCTTCTACATCTTCTGATTCACCCTCCAGACTTCACCTTCTCCTTCTCCTTCTTCTGCTTCTTCTGCTTCACCCTCCAGACTTCACCATCTCCTTCTCCCTCTTCTGCTTCTTCTGCTTCGCCCTCCAGACTTCACCTTCTCCTTCTACTTCTTCTGCTTCTTCTGCTTCACCCTCCAGACTTCACCTTCTCCTTCTCCTTCTTCTGCTTCTTCTGCTTCACTCTCCTGACTTCACCTTCTCGTTCTCCTTCTTCTACTTCTTCTGATTCACCCTCCAGACTTCACCTTCTCCTTCTCCTTCTTCTTCTTCTTCTGATTCACCCTCCAGACTTCACCTTCTCCTTCTCCTTCTTCTGCTTCTTCTGATTCACCCTCCCGACTTCACCTTCTCCTTCTCCTTATTCTGCTTCTTCTGATTCACCCTCCAGACTTCACCTTCTCCTTCTCCTTATTCTGCTTCTTCTGATTCACCCTCCAGACTTCGCCTTCTCCTTCTCCTTCTTCTGCTTCTTCTGATTCACCCTCCAGACTTCACCTTCTCCTTCTTCTTCTGATTCACCCTCCAGACTTCACCTTCTCCTTCTCCTTCTTCTACTTCTTCTGATTCACCCTCCAGACTTCACCTTCTCCTTCTCCTTCTTCTGCTTCTTCTGCTTCACTCTCCTGACTTCACCTTCTCGTTCTCCTTCTTCTACTTCTTCTGATTCACCGTCCAGACTACACCTTCTCCTTCTCCTTCTTCTACTTCTTCTGATTCACCCTCCAGACTTCATCTTCTCCTTCTCCTTCTTCTGCTTCTTCTGATTCACCCTCCAGACTTCACCTTCTCCTTCTCCTTCTTCTACTTCTTCTGATTGACCCTCCAGACTTCACCTTCTCCTTCTCCTTCTTCTACTTCTTCTGATTCACCCTCCAGACTTCAACTTCTCCTTCTCCTTCTTCTACTTCTTCTGCTTCTCCCTCCAGATTTCACCTTCTCCTTCTTCTGCTTCTTCTGATTCACCCTCCAGACTTCACATTCTCCTTCTCCTTCTTCTACTTCTTCTGATTCACCTTCCAGACTTCACCTTCTCCTTCTCCTTCTTCTACGTCTTCTGATTCACCCTCCAGACTTCACCTTCTCCTTCTCCTTCTTCTACTTCTTCTGATTCACCCTCCTTACTTCACCTTCTCCTTCTCCTTCTTCTGCTTCTTCTGCTTCACCCTCCAGACTTCACCTTCTCCTTCTCCTTTTTCTGCTTCTTCTGCTTCACCCTCCAGACTTCACCTTCTCCTTCTCCTTCTTCTGCTTCTTCTGCTTCACCTTCCTGACTTCACCTTCTCCTTCTCCTTCTTCTACTTCTTCTGATTCACCCTCCAGACTTCACCTTCTCCTTCTCCTTCTTCTGCTTCTTCTGCTTCACCCTCCAGACTTCACCTTCTCCTTCTCCTTCTTCTGCTTCTTCTGCTTCGCCCTCCAGACTTCACCTTCTCCTTCTCCTTCTTCTGCTTCTTCTGCTTCACCCTCCAGACTTCACCTTCTCCTTCTCCTTCTTCTGCTTCTTCTGCTTCACTCTCCAGACTTCACCTTCTCCTTCTCCTTCTTCTGCTTCTTCTGATTCACCCTCCAGACCTCACCTTCTCCTTCTCCTTCTTCTACATCTTCTGATTCACCCTCCAGACTTCATCTTCTCCTTCTCCTTCTTCTGCTTCTTCTGATTCACCCTCCAGACTTCACCTTCTCCTTCTCCTTCTTCTGCTTCTTCTGATTCACCCTCCAGACTTCACCTTCTCCTTCTCCTTCTTCTACTTCTTCTGATTCACCCTTCAGTCTTCACCTTCTCCTTCTCCTTCTTCTGTTTCTTCTGCTTCACCCTCCAGACTTCACCTTCTCCTTCTCCTTCTTCTACTTCTTCTGATTCACCCTCCAGACATCACCTTCTCCTTCTCCTTCTTCTGCTTCTTCTGCTTCACCCTCCAGACTTCACCTTCTCCTTCTCCTTCTTCTGCTTCTTCTGCTTCGCCCTCCAGACTTCACGTTCTCCTTCTCCTTCTTCTGCTTCTTCTGCTTCACCCTCCAGACTTCACCTTCTCCTTCTCCTTCTTCTGCTTCTTCTGCTTCACTCTCCTGACTTCACCTTCTCCTTCTCCTTCTTCTACTTCTTCTGATTCACCCTCCAGACTTCAACTTCTCCTTCTCCTTCTTCTACTTCTTCTGATTCACCCTCCAGACTTCACCTTCTCCTTCTCCTTCTTCTGCTTCTTCTGATTCACCCTCCAGACTTCACCTTCTCCTTCTCCTTATTCTGCTTCTTCTGATTCTCCCTCCAGACTTCACCTTCTCCTTCTCCTTCTTCTGCTTCTTCTGATTCACCCTCCAGACTTCACCTTCTCCTTCTTCTTCTGATTCACCCTCCAGACTTCACCTTCTCCTTCTCCTTCTTCTACTTCTTCTGATCCACCCTCCAGACTTCACCTTCTCCTTCTCCTTCTTCTGCTTCTTCTGATTCACCCTGCAGACTTCACCTTCTCCTTCTCCTTCGTCTACTTCTTCTGATTCACCGTCCAGACTACACCTTCTCCTTCTCCTTCTTCTACTTCTTCTTATTCACCCTCCAGACTTCATCTTCTCCTTCTCCTTCTTCTGCTTCTTCTGATTTACCCTCCAGACTTCACCTTCTCCTTCTCCTTCTTCTACTTCTTCTGATTGACCCTCCAGACTTCACCTTCTCCTTCTCCTTCTTCTACTTCGTCTGATTCACCCTCCAGACTTCAACTTCTCCTTCTCCTTCTTCTACTTCTTCTGCTTCTCCCTCCAGACTTCACCTTCTCCTTCTCCTTCTTCTGCTTCTTCTGATTCACCCTCCAGACTTCACATTCTCCTTCTCCTTCTTCTACTTCTTCTGATTCACCCTCCAGACTTCACCTTCTCCTTCTCCTTCTTCTACGTCTTCTGATTCACCCTCCAGACTTAACCTTCTCCTTCTCCTTCTTCTACTTCTTCTGATTCACCCTCCTTACTTCACCTTCTCCTTCTCCTTCTTCTGCTTCTTCTGCTTCACCCTCCAGACTTCACCTTCTCCTTCTCCTTCTTCTGCTTCTTCTGCTTCACCCTCCAGACTTCACCTTCTCCTTCTCCTTCTTCTGCTTCTTCTGCTTCACCCTCCTGACTTCACCTTCTCCTTCTCCTTCTTCTACTTCTTCTGATTCACCCTCCAGACTTCACCTTCTCCTTCTCCTTCTTCTGCTTCTTCTGCTTCACCCTCCAGACTTCACCTTCTACTTCTCCTTCTTCTGCTTCTTCTGCTTCGCCCTCCAGACTTCACCTTCTCCTTCTCCTTCTTCTGCTTCTTCTGC
Organism: Somniosus microcephalus; assembly: GCF_052327205.1. NCBI lineage: Eukaryota > Metazoa > Chordata > Chondrichthyes > Squaliformes > Somniosidae > Somniosus > Somniosus microcephalus. The sequence continues at coordinate 646,077 of NW_028225227.1, read as the reverse complement.
TTCACCCTCCAGACTTCACCTTCTCCTTCTCCTTCTTCTGCTTCTTCTGCTTCACTCTCCTGACTTCACCTTCTCCCTCTCCTTCTTCTACTTCTTCTGATTCACCCTTCAGACTTCACCTTCTCCTTCTCCTTCTTCTGCTTCTTCTGCTTCACCCTCCAGACTTCACCTTCTCCTTCTCCTTCTTCGGCTTCTTCTGCTGCGCCCTCCAGACTTCACCTTCTCCTTCTCCTTCTTCTGCTTCTTCTGCTTCACCGTCCTGACTTCACCTTCTCCTTCTCCTTCTTCTACTTCTTCTGCTTCACCCCCCTCACTTCACCTTCTCCTTCTCCTTCTTCTGCTTCTTCTGATTCACCCTCCTAACTTCACCTTCTCCTTCTCCTTCTTCTGCTTCTTCTGATTCACCCTCCTGACTTCACCTTCTCCTTCTCCTTCTTTTGCTTCTTCTGATTCACCCTCCAGACTTCACCTTCTCCTTCTCCTTCTTCTGCTTCTTCTGATTCACCCTCCAGACTTCACCTTCTCCTTCTCCTTCTTCTGCTTCTTCTGATTCACCCTCCAGACATCACCTTCTCCTTCTCCTTCTTCTACTTCTTCTGATTCACCCTCCAGACTTCAACTTCTCCTTCTCCTTCTTCTGCTTCTTCTGATTCACCCTCCAGACTTCACCTTCTTCTTCTCCTTCTTCTGCTTCTTCTGATTCACCCTCCAGACTTCACCTTCTCCTTCGCCTTCTTCTACTTCTTCTGATTCACCCTCCAGACTTCACCTTCTCCTTCTCCTTCTTCTACGTCTTCTGATTCACCCTTCAGTCTTCACCTTCTCCTTCTCCTTCTTCTGTTTCTTCTGCTTCACCCTCCAGACTTCACCTTCTCCTTCTCTTTCTTCTGCTTCTTCTGATTCACCCTCCAGACTTCACCTTCTCCTTCTCCTTCTTCTGATTCTTCTGTTTCACCCTCCAGACTTCACCTTCTCCTTCTCCATCTTCTGCTTCTTCTGCTTCACCCTCCTGACTTCACCTTCTCCTTCTCCTTCTTCTACTTCTTCTGATTCACCCTCCAGACTTCACCTTCTCCTTCTCCTTCTTCAGCTTCTTCTGCTTCACCCTCCAGACTTCACCTTCTCCTTCTCCTTCTTCTGCTTCTTCTGCTTCACTCTCCTGACTTCACCTTCTCCTTCTCCTTCTTCTACTCCTTCTGATTCACCCTCCAGACTTCACCTTCTCCTTCTTCTGCTTCTTCTGCTTCACCCTCCAGACTTCACCTTCTCCTTCTCCTTCTTCTGCTTCTTCTGCTGCGCCCTCCAGACTTCACCTTCTCCTTCTCCTTCTTCTGACTCTTCTGCTTCACCGTCCTGACTTCACCTTCTCCTTCTCCTTCTTCTACTTCTTCTGCTTCACCCCCCTGACTTCACCTGCTCCTTCTCCTTCTTCTGCTTCTTCTGATTCACCCTCCTAACTTCACCTTCTCCTTCTCCTTCTTCTGCTTCTTCTGATTCACCCTCCTGACTTCACCTTCTCCTTCTCCTTCTTTTGCTTCTTCTGATTCACCCTCCAGACATCACCTTCTCCTTCTCCTTCTTCTGCTTCTTCTGATTCACCCTCCAGACTTCACCTTCTCCTTCTCCTTCTTCTGCTTCTTCTGATTCACCCTCCAGACCTCACCTTCTCCTTCTCCTTCTTCTACTTCTTCTGATTCACCCTCCAGACTTCATCTTCTCCTTCTCCTTCTTCTGCTTCTTCTGATTCACCCTCCAGACTTCACCTTCTCCTTCTCCTTCTTCTGCTTCTTCTGATTCACCCTCCAGACTTCACCTTCTCCTTCTCCTTCTTCTACTTCTTCTGATTCACCCTCCAGACCTCACCTTCTCCTTCTCCTTCTTCTACTTCTTCTGATTCACCCTTCAGTCTTCACCTTCTCCTTCTCCTTCTTCTGTTTCTTCTGCTTCACCCTCCAGACTTCACCTTCTCCTTCTCTTTCTTCTGCTTCTTCTGATTCACCCTCCAGACTTCACCTTCTCCTTCTCCTTCTTCTGATTCTTCTGATTCACCCTCCAGACTTCACCTTCTCCTTCTCCTTCTTCTGCTTCTTCTGAATCACCCTCCTGACTTCACCTTTTCCTTCTCCTTCTTCTACTTCTTCTGATTCACCCTCCTGACTTCACCTTCTCCTTCTCCTTCTTCTACTTCTTCTGCTTCACCCTCCAGACTTCACCTTCTCCTTCTCCTTCTTCTACTTCTTCTGATTCACCCTCCAGACTTCACCTTCTCCTTCTACTTCTTCTGCTTCTTCTGATTCACCCTCCAGACTTCACCTTCTCCTTCTCCTTATTCTGCTTCTTCTGATTCACCCTCCAGACTTCACCTTCTCCTTCTCCTTCTTCTGCTTCTTCTGATTCACCCTCCAGACTTCACCTTCTCCTTCTCCTTCTTCTGCTTCTTCTGATTCACCCTCCAGACTTCACCTTCTCCTTCTCCTTCTTCTACTTCTTCTGATTCACCCTCCAGACTTCATCGTCTCCTTCTCCTTCTTCTGCTTCTTCTGATTCACCCTCCAGACTTCACCTTCTCCTTCTCCTTCTTCTGCTTCTTCTGATTCACCCTCCAGTCTTCACCTTCTCCTTCTCCTTCTTCTACTTCTTCTGATTCACCCTCCAGACTTCACCTTCTCCTTCTCCTTCTTCTACTTCTTCTGATTCACCCTCCAGACTTCATCTTCTCCTTCTCCTTCTTCTGCTTCTTCTGATTCACCCTCCAGACTTCACCTTCTCCTTCTCCTTATTCTGCTTCTTCTGATTCACCCTCCAGACTTCACCTTCTCCTTCTCCTTCTTCTGCTTCTTCTGATTCACCCTCCAGACTTCACCTTCTCCTTCTCCTTCTTCTGCTTCTTCTGATTCACCCTCCAGACTTCACCTTCTCCTTCTGCTTCTTCTACTTCTTCTGATTCACCCTCCAGACTTCACCTTCCCCTTCTCCTTCTTCTGCTTCTTCTGCTTCGCCCTCCAGACTTCACCTTCTCCTTCTCCTTCTTCTGCTTCTTCTGCTTCACCCTCCAGACTTCACCTTCTCCTTCTCCTTCTTCTGCTTCTTCTGCTTCACTCTCCTGACTTCACCTTCTCCTTCTCCTTCTTCTACTTCTTCTGATTCACCCTCCAGACTTCACCTTCTCCTTCTCCTTCTTCTGCTTCTTCTGCTTCACCCTCCAGACTTCACCTTCTCCTTCTCCTTCTTCTGCTTCTTCTGCTGCGCCCTCCAGACTTCACCTTCTCCTTCTCCTTCTTCTGCTTCTTCTGCTTCACCCTCCTGACTTCACCTTCTCCTTCTCCTTCTTCTACTTCTCTGCTTCACCCCCCTGACTTCACCTGCTCCTTCTCCTTCTTCTGCTTCTTCTGGTTCTCCCTCCTAACTTTACCTTCTGCTTCTCCTTCTTGTGCTTCTTCTGATTCACCCCCCTGACTTCACCTTCTCCTTCTCCTTCTTCTGCTTCTTCTAATTCACCCTCCAGACTTCACCTTCTCCTTCTCCTTCTTCTACTTCTTCTGCTTCACCCTCCAGACTTCACCTTCTCCTTCTCCTTCTTCTACTGCTTCTGATTCACCCTCCAGACTTCACCTTCTCCTTCTCCTTCTTCTACTTCTTCTGATTCACCCTCCAGACTTCACCTTCTCCTTCTCCTTCTTCTACTTCTTCTGATTCACCCTCCAGACTTCACCTTCTCCTTCTCCTTCTTCTGCTTCTTCTGATTCACCCTCCAGACTTCACCTTCTCCTTCTCCTTATTCTGCTTCTTCTGATTCTCCCTCCAGACTTCACCTTCTCCTTCTCCTTCTTCTGCTTCTTCTGATTCACCCTCCAGACTTCACCTTCTCCTTCTCCTTCTTCTGCTTCTTCTGATTCATCCTCCAGACTTCACCTTCTCATTCTCCTTCTTCTACTTCTTCTGATTCACCCTCCAGACTTCACCTTCTCCTTCTCGTTCTTCTGCTTCTTCTGATTCACCCTCCAGACTTCACCTTCTCCTTCTCCTTCGTCAACTTCTTCTGATTCACCCTCCAGACTACACCTTCTCCTTCTCCTTCTTCTACTTCTGCTGATTCACCCTCCAGACTTCACCTTCTCCTTCTCGTTCTTCTGCTTCTTCTGATTCACCCTCCAGACTTCACCTTCTCCTTCTCCGTATTCTACTTCTTCTGATTCACCCTCCAGACTTCACCTTCCCCTTCTCCTTCTTCTACTTCTTCTGATTCACCCTCCAGACTTCACCTTCTCCTTCTCCTTCTTCTACTTCTTCTGCTTCTCCCTCCAGACGTCACCTTCTCCTTCTCCTTCTTCTGCTTCTTCTGATTCACCCTCCAGACTTCACCTTCTCCTTCTCCTTCTTCTACTTCTTCTGATTCACCCTCCAGACTTCACCTTCTCCTTCTCCTTCTTCTACTTCTTCTGATTCACCCTCCAGACTTCACCTTCTCCTTCTCCTTCTTCTACTTCTTCCGATTCACCCCCCTGACTTCACCTTCTCCTTCTCCTTCTTCTGCTTCTTCTGCTTCACCCTCCTGACTTCACCTTCTCCTTCTCCTTCTTCTACTTCTTCTGATTCACCCTCCTGACTTCACCTTCTCCTTCTCCTTCTTCTACTTCTTCTGATTCACCCTCCAGACTTCACCTTCTCCTTCTCCTTCTTCTGCTTCTTCTGCTTAACCCTCCAGACTTCAGCTTCTCCTTCTCCTTCTTATGCTTCTTCTGCTTCGCCCTCCAGACTTCACCTTCTCCTTCTCCTTCTTCTGCTTCTTCTGCTTCACCCTCCAGACTTCACCTTCTCCTTCTCCTTCTTCTGCTTCTTCTGCTTCACTCTCCTGACTTCACCTTCTCCTTCTCCTTCTTCTACTTCTTCTGATTCACCCTGCAGACTTCACCTTCTCCTTCTCCTTCTTCTGCTTCTTCTGCTGCGCCCTCCAGACTTCACCTTCTCCTTCTCCTTCTTCTGCTTCTTCTGCTTCACCCTCCTGACTTCACCTTCTCCTTCTCCTTCTTCTACTTCTTCTGCTTCACCCCCCTGACTTCACCTGCTCCTTCTCCTTCTTCTGCTTCTTCTGATTCACCCTCCTGACTTCAACTTCTCCTTCTCCTTCTTCTGCTTCTTCTAATTCACCCTCCAGACTTCACCTTCTCCTTCTCCTTCTTCTGCTTCTTCTGATTCACCCTCCAGACTTCACCTTCTCCGTCTCCTTCTTCTGCTTCTTCTGATTCACCCTCCAGACCTCATCTTCTCCTTCTCCTTCTTCTACTTCTTCTGATTCACCCTCCAGACTTCATCTTCTCCTTCTCCTTCTTCTGCTTCTTCTTATTCACCCTCCAGACTTCACCTTCTCCTTCTCCTTCTTCTGCTTCTTCTGATTCACGCTCCAGACTTCACCTTCTCCTTCTCCTTCTTCTGCTTCTTCTGCTTCACCCTCCAGACTTCACCTTCTCCTTCTCCTTCTTCTGCTTCTTCTGCTTCACCCTCCTGACTTCACCTTCTCCTTCTCCTTCTTCTACTTCTTCTGATTCACCCTCCAGACTTCACCTACTCCTTCTCCTTCTTCTGCTTCTTCTGCTTCACCCTCCAGACTTCACCTTCTCCTTCTCCTTCTTCTGCTTCTTCTGCTTCGACCTCCAGACTTCACCTTCTCCTTCTCCTTCTTCTGCTTCTTCTGCTTCACTCTCCTGACTTCACCTTCTTCTTCTCCTTCTTCTACTTCTTCTGATTCACCCTCCAGACTTCACCCTCTCCTTCTCCTTCTTCTGCTTCTTCTGCTTCACCCTCCAGACTTCACCTTCTCTTTCTCCTTCTTCTGCTTCTTCTGCTGCGCCCTCCAGACTTCACCTTCTCCTTCTCCTTCTTCTGCTTCTTCTGATTCACCCTCCAGACTTCACCTTCTCCTTCTCCTTCTTCTACTTCTTCTGATCCACCCTCCTGACTTCACCTTCTCCTTCTCCTTCTTCTGCTTCTTCTGCTGCACCCTCCAGACTTCACCTTCTCCTTCTCCTTCTTCTACTTCTTCTGCTTCACCCTCCAGACTTCACCTTCTCCTTCTCCTTCTTCTGCTTCTTCTGCTTCACCATCCTGACTTCACCTTATTCTTCTCCTTCTTCTACTTCTTCTGATTCACCCTCCAGACTTCACCTACTCCTTCTCCTTCTTCTGCTTCTTCTGCTTCACCCTCCTGACTTCACCTTCTCCTTCTCCTTCTTCTACTTCTTCTGATTCACCCTCCAGACTTCACCTACTCCTTCTCCTTCTTCTGCTTCTTCTGCTTCACCCTCCAGACTTCACCTTCTCCTTCTCCTTCTTCTGCTTCTTCTGCTTCGCCCTCCAGACTTCACCTTCTCCTTCTCCTTCTTCTGCTTCTTCTGCTTCACTCTCCTGACTTCACCTTCTTCTTCTCCTTCTTCTACTTCTTCTGATTCACCCTCCAGACTTCACCCTCATCTTCTCCTTCTTCTGCTTCTTCTGCTTCACCCTCCAGACTTCACCTTCTCTTTCTCCTTCTTCTGCTTCTTCTGCTGCGCCCTCCAGACTTCACCTTCTCCTTCTCCTTCTTCTGCTTCTTCTGATTCACCCTCCAGACTTCACCTTCTCCTTCTCCTTCTTCTACTTCTTCTGATCCACCCTCCTGACTTCACCTTCTCCTTCTCCTTCTTCTGCTTCTTCTGCTTCACCCTCCAGACTTCACCTTCTCCTTCTCCTTCTTCTACTTCTTCTGCTTCACCCTCCAGACTTCACCCTCTCCTTCTCCTTCTTCTGCTTCTTCTGCTTCACCATCCTGACTTCACCTTATTCTTCTCCTTCTTCTACTTCTTCTGATTCACCCTCCAGACTTCACCTACTCCTTCTCCTTCTTCTGCTTCTTCTGCTTCACCCTCCAGACTTCACCTTCTCCTTCTCCTTCTTCTGCTTCTTCTGCTTCGCCCTCCAGACTTCACCTTCTCCTTCTCCTTCTTCTGCTTCTTCTGCTTCACTCTCCTGACTTCACCTTCTCCTTCTCCTTCTTCTACTTCTTCTGATTCACCCTCCAGACTTCACCCTCTCCTTCTCCTTCTTCTGCTTCTTCTGCTTCACCCTCCAGACTTCACCTTCTCCTTCTCCTTCTTCTGCTTCTTCTGCTTCACCGTCCTGACTTCACCTTCTCCTTCTCCTTCTTCTAATTCTTCTGCTTCACCCCCCTGACTTCACCTGCTCCTTCTCCTTCTTCTGCTTCTTCTGATTCACCCTCCTAACTTCACCTTCTCCTTCTCCTTCTTCTGCTTCTTCTGATTCACGCTCCTGACTTCACCTTTTCCTTCTCCTTCTTCTGCTTCTTCTGATTCACCCTCCAGACTTCACCTTCTCCTTCTCCTTCCTCTGCTTCTTCTGATTCACCCTCCAGACTTCACCTTCTCCTTCTCCTTCTTCTGGTTCTTCTGATTCACCCTCCAGACCTCACCTTCTCCTTCTCCTTCTTCTACTTCTTCTGATTCACCCTCCAGACTTCATCTTCTCCTTCTCCTTCTTCTGCTTCGTCTGATTCACCCTCCAGACTTCACCTTCTCCTTCTCCTTCTTCTACTTCTTCTGATTCACCCTCCAGACTTCACCTTCTCCTTCTCCTTCTTCTACTTCGTCTGATTCACCCTCCAGACTTCACCTTCTCCTTCTCCTTCTTCTACTTCTTCTGATTCACCCTCCAGTCTTCACCTACTCCTTCTCCTTCTTCTGTTTCTTCTGCTTCACCCTCCAGGCTTCCCCTTCTCCTTCTCTTTCTTCTGCTTCTTCTGATTCACCCTCCAGACTTCATCTTCTCCTTCTCCTTCTTCTGATTCTTCTGATTCACCCTCCAGACTTCACCTTCTCCTTCTCCTTCTTCTGCTTCTTCTGATTCACCCTCCTGACTTCACCTTCTCCTTCTCCTTCTTCTACTTCTTCTGCTTCACCCTCCAGACTTCACCTTCTCCTTCTCCTTCTTCTACTTCTTCTGATTCACCCTCCAGACTTCACCTTCTCCTTCTCCTTCTTCTTCTTCTTCTGATTCACCCTCCAGACTTCACCTTCTCCTTCTCCTTATTCTGCTTCTTCTGATTCATCCTCCAGACTTCACCTTCTCCTTCTCCTTCTTCTGCTTCTTCTGATTCACCCTCCAGACTTCACCTTTTCCTTCTCCTTCTTCTGCTTCTTCTGATTCACCCTCCAGACTTCACCTTCTCCTTCTCCTTCTTCTGCTTCTTCTGATTCACCCTCCAGACTTCACCTTCTCCTTCTCCTTCTTCTACTTCTTCTGATTCACCCTCCAGACTTCACCTTCTCCTTCTCTTTCTTCTGCTTCTTCTGATTCTCCCTCCAGACTTCACCTTCTCCTTCTCCTTATTCTGATTCTTCTGATTCACCCTCCAGACTTCACCTTCTCCTTCTCCTTCTTCTGCTTCTTCTGATTCACCCTCCTGACTTCACCTTCTCCTTCTCCTTCTTCTACTTCTTCTGATTCACCCTCCTGACTTCACCTTCTCCTTCTCCTTCTTCTACTTCTTCTGCTTCACCCTCCAGACTTCACCTTCTCCTTCTCCTTCTTCTACTTCTTCTGATTCACCCTCCAGACTTCACCTTCTCCTTCTCCTTCTTCTACTTCTTCTGATTCACCCTCCAGACTTCACCTTCTCCTTCTCCTTCTTCTACTTCTTCTGATTCACCCTCCAGACTTCACCTTCTCCTTCTCCTTCTTCTACTTCTTCTGATTCACCCTCCAGACCTCACCTTCTCCTTCTCCTTCTTCTACTTCTTCTGATTCACCCTCCAGACTTCATCTTCTCCTTCTCCTTCTTCTGCATCTTCTGATTCACCCTCCAGACTTCACCTTCTCCTTCTCCTTCTTCTGCTTCTTCTGATTCACCCTCCAGACTTCACCTTCTCCTTCTCCTTCTTCTACTTCTTCTGATTCACCCTCCAGACTTCACCTTCTCCTTCTCCTTCTTCTACTTCTTCTGATTCACCCTCCAGTCTTCACATTCTCCTTCTCCTTCTTCTGTTTCTTCTGCTTCAGCCTCCAGACTTCACCTTCTCCTTCTCTTTCTTCTGATTCTTCTGATTCACCCTCCAGACTTCACCTTCTCCTTCTCCTTCTTCTGATTCTTCTGATTCACCCTCCAGACTTCACCTTCTCCTTCTCCTTCTTCTGCTTCTTCTGATTCACCCTCCTGGCTTCAGCTTCTCCTTCTCCTTCTTCTACTTCTTCTGATTCACCCTCCTGACTTCACCTTCTCCTTCTCCTTCTTCTCCCTCTTCTGCTTCACCCTCCAGACTTCACCTTCTCCTTCTCCTTCTTCTACCTCTTCTGATTCATCCTCCAGACTTCACCTTCTCCTTCTCCTTCTTCTGCTTCTTCTGATTCACCCTCCAGATTTCACCTTCTCCTTCTCCTTCTTCTGTTTCTTCCGATTCGCCCTCCAGACTTCACCTTCTCCTTCTCCTTCTTCTGCTTCTTCTGATTTACCCTCCTGACTTCACCTTCTCCTTCTCCTTCTTCTACTTCTTCTGATTCACCCTCCTGACTTCACCTTCTCCTTCTCCTTCTTCTACTTCTTCTGCTTCACCCCCCAGACTTCACCTTCTCCTTCTCCTTCTTCTACTTCTTCTGATTCACCCTCCAGACTTCACCTTCTCCTTCTCCTTCTTCTGCTTCTTCTGATTCACCCTCCAGACTTCACCTTCTCCTTCTCCTTCTTCTGCTTCTTCTGATTCACCCTCCAGACTTCACCTTCTCCTTCTTCTTCTGATTCACCCTCCAGACTTCACCTTCTCCTTCTCCTTCTTCTACTTCTTCTGATCCACCCTCCAGACTTCACCTTCTCCTTCTCCTTCTTCTGCTTCTTCTGATTCACCCTGCAGACTTCACCTTCTCCTTCTCCTTCGTCTACTTCTTCTGATTCACCGTCCAGACTACACCTTCTCCTTCTCCTTCTTCTACTTCTTCTGATTCACCCTCCAGACTTCATCTTCTCCTTCTCCTTCTTCTGCTTCTTCTGATTTACCCTCCAGACTTCACCTTCTCCTTCTCCTTCTTCTACTTCTTCTGATTGACCCTCCAGACTTCACCTTCTCCTTCTCCTTCTTCTACATCGTCTGATTCACCCTCCAGACTTCAACTTCTCCTTCTCCTTCTTCTACTTCTTCTGCTTCTCCCTCCAGACTTCACCTTCTCCTTCTCCTTCTTCTGCTTCTTCTGATTCACCCTCCAGACTTCACATTCTCCTTCTCCTTCTTCTACTTCTTCTGATTCACCCTCCAGACTTCACCTTCTCCTTCTCCTTCTTCTACGTCTTCTGATTCACCCTCCAGACTTAACCTTCTCCTTCTCCTTCTTCTACTTCTTCTGATTCACCCTCCTTACTTCACCTTCTCCTTCTCCTTCTTCTGCTTCTTCTGCTTCACCCTCCAGACTTCACCTTCTCCTTCTCCTTCTTCTGCTTCTTCTGCTTCACCCTCCAGACTTCACCTTCTCCTTCTCCTTCTTCTGCTTCTTCTGCTTCACCCTCCTGACTTCACCTTCTCCTTCTCCTTCTTCTACTTCTTCTGATTCACCCTCCAGACTTCACCTTCTCCTTCTCCTTCTTCTGCTTCTTCTGCTTCACCCTCCAGACTTCACCTTCTCCTTCTCCTTCTTCTGCTTCTTCTGCTTCGCCCTCCAGACTTCACCTTCTCCTTCTCCTTCTTCTGCTTCTTCTGCTTCACCCTCCAGACTTCACCTTCTCCTTCTCCTTCTTCTGCTTCTTCTGCTTCACTCTCCTGACTTCACCTTCTCCCTCTCCTTCTTCTACTTCTTCTGATTCACCCTTCAGACTTCACCTTCTCCTTCTCCTTCTTCTGCTTCTTCTGCTTCACCCTCCAGACTTCACCTTCTCCTTTTCCTTCTTCGGCTTCTTCTGCTGCGCCCTCCAGACTTCACCTTCTCCTTCTCCTTCTTCTGCTTCTTCTGCTTCACCGTCCTGACTTCACCTTCTCCTTCTCCTTCTTCTACTTCTTCTGCTTCACCCCCCTCACTTCACCTGCTCCTTCTCCTTCTTCTGCTTCTTCTGATTCACCCTCCTAACTTCACCTTCTCCTTCTCCTTCTTCTGCTTCTTCTGATTCACCCTCCTGACTTCACCTTCTCCTTCTCCTTCTTTTGCTTCTTCTGATTCACCCTCCAGACTTCACCTTCTCCTTCTCCTTCTTCTGCTTCTTCTGATTCACCCTCCAGACTTCACCTTCTCCTTCTCCTTCTTCTGCTTCTTCTGATTCACCCTCCAGACATCACCTTCTCCTTCTCCTTCTTCTACTTCTTCTGATTCACCCTCCAGACTTCAACTTCTCCTTCTCCTTCTTCTGCTTCTTCTGATTCACCCTCCAGACTTCACCTTCTCCTTCTCCTTCTTCTGCTTCTTCTGATTCACCCTCCAGACTTCACCTTCTCCTTCGCCTTCTTCTACTTCTTCTGATTCACCCTCCAGACTTCACCTTCTCCTTCTCCTTCTTCTACGTCTTCTGATTCACCCTTCAGTCTTCACCTTCTCCTTCTCCTTCTTCTGTTTCTTCTGCTTCACCCTCCAGACTTCACCTTCTCCTTCCCTTTCTTCTGCTTCTTCTGATTCACCCTCCAGACTTCACCTTCTCCTTCTTCTGATTCTTCTGTTTCACCCTCCAGACTTCACCTTCTCCTTCTCCATCTTCTGCTTCTTCTGCTTCACCCTCCTGACTTCACCTTCTCCTTCTCCTTCTTCTACTTCTTCTGGTTCACCCTCCAGACTTCACCTTCTCCTTCTCCTTCTTCAGCTTCTTCTGCTTCACCCTCCAGACTTCACCTTCTCCTTCTCCTTCTTCTGCTTCTTCTGCTTCGCCCTCCAGACTTCACCTTCTCCTTCTCCTTCTTCTGCTTCTTATGCTTCACCCTCCAGACTTCACCTTCTCCTTCTCCTTCTTCTGCTTCTTCTGCTTCACTCTCCTGACTTCACCTTCTCCTTCTCCTTCTTCTACTCCTTCTGATTCACCCTCCAGACTTCACCTTCTCCTTCTTCTGCTTCTTCTGCTTCACCCTCCAGACTTCACCTTCTCCTTCTCCTTCTTCTGCTTCTTCTGCTGCGCCCTCCAGACTTCACCTTCTCCTTCTCCTTCTTCTGCCTCTTCTGCTTCACCGTCCTGACTTCACCTTCTCCTTCTCCTTCTTCTACTTCTTCTGCTTCACCCCCCTGACTTCACCTGCTCCTTCTCCTTCTTCTGCTTCTTCTGATTCACCCTCCTAACTTCACCTTCTCCTTCTCCTTCTTCTGCTTCTTCTGATTCACCCTCCTGACTTCACCTTCTCCTTCTCCTTCTTTTGCTTCTTCTGATTCACCCTCCAGACATCACCTTCTCCTTCTCCTTCTTCTGCTTCTTCTGATTCACCCTCCAGACTTCACCTTCTCCTTCTCCTTCTTCTGCTTCTTCTGATTCACCCTCCAGACCTCACCTTCTCCTTCTCCTTCTTCTACTTCTTCTGATACACCCTCCAGACTTCATCTTCTCCTTCTCCTTCTTCTGCTTCTTCTGATTCACCCTCCAGACTTCACCTTCTCCTTCTCCTTCTTCTGCTTCTTCTGATTCACCCTCCAGACTTCACCTTCTCCTTCTCCTTCTTCTACTTCTTCTGATTCACCCTCCAGACCTCACCTTCTCCTTCTCCTTCTTCTACTTCTTCTGATTCACCCTTCAGTCTTCACCTTCTCCTTCTCCTTCTTCTGTTTCTTCTGCTTCACCCTCCAGCCTTCATCTTCTCCTTCTCTTTCTTCTGCTTCTTCTGATTCACCCTCCAGACTTCACCTTCTCCTTCTCCTTCTTCTGATTCTTCTGATTCACCCTCCAGACTTCACCTTCTCCTTCTCCTTCTTCTGCTTCTTCTGAATCACCCTCCTGACTTCACCTTCTCCTTCTCCTTCTTCTACTTCTTCTGATTCACCCTCCTGACTTCACCTTCTCCTTCTCCTTATTCTACTTCTTCTGCTTCACCCTCCAGACTTCACCTTCTCCTTCTCCTTCTTCTACTTCTTCTGATTCACCCTCCAGACTTCACCTTCTCCTTCTACTTCTTCTGCTTCTTCTGATTCACCCTCCAGACTTCACCTTCTCCTTCTCCTTATTCTGCTTCTTCTGATTCACCCTCCAGACTTCACCTTCTCCTTCTCCTTCTTCTGCTTCTTCTGATTCACCCTCCAGACTTCACCTTCTCCTTCTCCTTCTTCTGCTTCTTCTGATTCACCCTCCAGACTTCACCTTCTCCTTCTCCTTCTTCTACTTCTTCTGATTCACCCTCCAGACTTCATCGTCTCCTTCTCCTTCTTCTGCTTCTTCTGATTCACCCTCCAGTCTTCACCTTCTCCTTCTCCTTCATCTACTTCTTCTGATTCACCCTCCAGACTTCACCTTCTCCTTCTCCTTCTTCTACTTCTTCTGATTCACCCTCCAGACTTCATCTTCTCCTTCTATTTCTTCTGCTTCTTCTGATTCACCCTCCAGACTTCACCTTCTCCTTCTCCTTATTCTGCTTCTTCTGATTCACCCTCCAGACTTCACCTTCTCCTTCTCCTTCTTCTGCTTCTTCTGATTCACCCTCCAGACTTCACCTTCTCCTTCTCCTTCTTCTACTTCTTCTGATTCACCCTCCAGACTTCACCTTCTCCTTCTGCTTCTTCTACTTATTCTGATTCACCCTCCAGACTTCACCTTCCCCTTCTCCTTCTTCTGCTTCTTCTGCTTCGCCCTCCAGACTTCACCTTCTCCTTCTCCTTCTTCTGCTTCTTCTGCTTCACCCTCCAGACTTCACCTTCTCCTTCTCCTTCTTCTGCTTCTTCTGCTTCACTCTCCTGACTTCACCTTCTCCTTCTCCTTCTTCTACTTCTTCTGATTCACCCTCCAGACTTCACCTTCTCCTTCTCCTTCTTCTGCTTCTTCTGCTTCACCCTCCAGACTTCACCTTCTCCTTCTCCTTCTTATGCTTCTTCTGCTGCGCCCTCCAGACTTCACCTTCTCCTTCTCCTTCTTCTGCTTCTTCTGCTTCACCCTCCTGACTTCACCTTCTTCTTCTCCTTCTTCTACTTCTTCTGCTTCACCCCCCTGACTTCACCTGCTCCTTCTCCTTCTTCTGCTTCTTCTGGTTCACCCTCCTAACTTTACCTTCTGCTTCTCCTTCTTCTGCTTCTTCTGATTCACCCCCCTGACTTCACCTTCTCCTTCTCCTTCTTCTGCTTCTTCTAATTCACCCTCCAGACTTCACCTTCTCCTTCTCCTTCTTCTACTTCTTCTGCTTCACCCTCCAGACATCACCTTCTCCTTCTCCTTCTTCTACTGCTTCTGATTCACCCTCCAGACTTCACCTTCTCCTTCTCCTTCTTCTACTTCTTCTGATTCACCCTCCAGACTTCACCTTCTCCTTCTCCTTCTTCTACTTCTTCTGATTCACCCTCCAGACTTCACCTTCTCCTTCTCCTTCTTCTGCTTCTTCTGATTCACCCTCCAGACTTCACCTTCTCCTTCTCCTTATTCTGCTTCTTCTGATTCTCCCTCCAGACTTCACCTTCTCCTTCTCCTTCTTCTGCTTCTTCTGATTCACCCTCCAGACTTCACCTTCTCCTTCTCCTTCTTCTGCTTCTTCTGATTCATCCTCCAGACTTCACCTTCTCATTCTCCTTCTTCTACTTGTTCTGATTCACCCTCCAGACTTCACCTTCTCCTTCTCGTTCTTCTGCTTCTTCTGATTCACCCTCCAGACTTCACCTTCTCCTTCTCCTTCGTCAACTTCTTCTGATTCACCCTCCAGACTACACCTTCTCCTTCTCCTTCTTCTACTTCTGCTGATTCACCCTCCAGACTTCACCTTCTCCTTCTCGTTCTTCTGCTTCTTCTGATTCACCCTCCAGACTTCACCTTCTCCTTCTCCGTCTTCTACTTCTTCTGATTCACCCTCCAGACTTCACCTTCCCCTTCTCCTTCTTCTACTTCTTCTGATTCACCCTCCAGACGTCACCTTCTCCTTCTCCTTCTTCTGCTTCTTCTGATTCACCCTCCAGACTTCACCTTCTCCTTCTCCTTCTTCTACTTCTTCTGATTCACCCTCCAGACTTCACCTTCTCCTTCTCCTTCTTCTACTTCTTCTGATTCACCACCAGACTTCACCTTCTCCTTCTCCTTCTTCTACTTCTTCCGATTCACCCTCCTGACTTCACCTTCTCCTTCTCCTTCTTCTGCTTCACCCTCCTGACTTCACCTTCTCCTTCTCCTTCTTCTACTTCTTCTGATTCACCCTCCTGACTTCACCTTCTCCTTCTCCTTCTTCTACTTCTTCTGATTCACCCTCCAGACTTCACCTTCTCCTTCTCCTTCTTCTGCTTCTTCTGCTTAACCCTCCAGACTTCACCTTCTCCTTCTCCTTCTTATGCTTCTTCTGCTTCGCCCTCCAGACTTCACCTTCTCCTTCTCCTTCTTCTGCTTCTTCTGCTTCACCCTCCAGACTTCACCTTCTCCTTCTCCTTCTTCTGCTTCTTCTGCTTCACTCTCCTGACTTCACCTTCTCCTTCTCCTTCTTCTACTTCTTCTGATTCACCCTGCAGACTTCACCTTCTCCTTCTCCTTCTTCTGCTTCTTCTGCTGCGCCCTCCAGACTTCACCTTCTCCTTCTCCTTCTTCTGCTTCTTCTGCTTCACCCTCCTGACTTCACCTTCTCCTTCTCCTTCTTCTACTTCTTCTGCTTCACCCCCCTGACTTCACCTGCTCCTTCTCCTTCTTCTGCTTCTTCTGATTCACCCTCCTGACTTCACCTTCTCCTTCTCCTTCTTCTGCTTCTTCTAATTCACCCTCCAGACTTCACCTTCTCCTTCTCCTTCTTCTGCTTCTTCTGATTCACCCTCCAGACTTCACCTTCTCCGTCTCCTTCTTCTGCTTCTTCTGATTCACCCTCCAGACCTCATCTTCTCCTTCTCCTTCTTCTACTTCTTCTGATTCACCCTCCAGACTTCATCTTCCCCTTCTCCTTCTTCTGCTTCTTCTTATTCACCCTCCAGACTTCACCTTCTCCTTCTCCTTCTTCTGCTTCTTCTGATTCACGCTCCAGACTTCACCTTCTCCTTCTCCTTCTTCTGCTTCTTCTGCTTCACCCTCCAGACTTCACCTTCTCCTTCTCCTTCTTCTGCTTCTTCTGCTTCACCCTCCTGACTTCACCTTCTCCTTCTCCTTCTTCTACTTCTTCTGATTCACCCTCCAGACTTCACCTACTCCTTCTCCTTCTTCTGCTTCTTCTGCTTCACCCTCCAGACTTCACCTTCTCCTTCTCCTTCTTCTGCTTCTTCTGCTTCGCCCTCCAGACTTCACCTTCTACTTCTCCTTCTTCTGCTTCTTCTGCTTCACTCTCCTGACTTCACCTTCTTCTTCTCCTTCTTCTACTTCTTCTGATTCACCCTCCAGACTTCACCCTCTCCTTCTCCTTCTTCTGCTTCTTCTGCTTCACCCTCCAGACTTCACCTTCTCTTTCTCCTTCTTCTGCTTCTTCTGCTGCGCCCTCCAGACTTCACCTTCTCCTTCTCCTTCTTCTGCTTCTTCTGATTCACCCTCCAGACTTCACCTTCTCCTTCTCCTTCTTCTACTTCTTCTGATCCACCCTCCTGACTTCACCTTCTCCTTCTCCTTCTTCTGCTTCTTCTGCTTCACCCTCCAGACTTCACCTTCTCCTTCTCCTTCTTCTACTTCTTCTGCTTCACCCTCCAGACTTCACCTTCTCCTTCTCCTTCTTCTGCTTCTTCTGCTTCACCATCCTGACTTCACCTTATTCTTCTCCTTCTTCTACTTCTTCTGATTCACCCTCCAGACTTCACCTACTCCTTCTCCTTCTTCTGCTTCTTCTGCTTCACCCTCCAGACTTCACCTTCTCCTTCTCCTTCTTCTGCTTCTTCTGCTTCACCCTCCTGACTTCACCTTCTCCTTCTCCTTCTTCTACTTCTTCTGATTCACCCTCCAGACTTCACCTACTCCTTCTCCTTCTTCTGCTTCTTCTGCTTCACCCTCCAGACTTCACCTTCTCCTTCTCCTTCTTCTGCTTCTTCTGATTCGCCCTCCAGACTTCACCTTCTCCTTCTCCTTCTTCTGCTTCTTCTGCTTCACTCTCCTGACTTCACCTTCTTCTTCTCCTTCTTCTACTTCTTCTGATTCACCCTCCAGACTTCACCCTCTCCTTCTCCTTCTTCTGCTTCTTCTGCTTCACCCTCCAGACTTCACCTTCTCTTTCTCCTTCTTCTGCTTCTTCTGCTGCGCCCTCCAGACTTCACCTTCTCCTTCTCCTTCTTCTGCTTCTTCTGATTCACCCTCCAGACTTCACCTTCTCCTTCTCCTTCTTCTACTTCTTCTGATCCACCCTCCTGACTTCACCTTCTCCTTCTCCTTCTTCTGCTTCTTCTGCTTCACCCTCCAGACTTCACCTTCTCCTTCTCCTTCTTCTACTTCTTCTGCTTCACCCTCCAGACTTCACCTTCTCCTTCTCCTTCTTCTGCTTCTTCTGCTTCACCATCCTGACTTCACCTTATTCTTCTCCTTCTTCTACTTCTTCTGATTCACCCTCCAGACTTCACCTACTCCTTCTCCTCCTTCTGCTTTTTCTGCTTCACCCTCCAGACTTCACCTTCTCCTTCTCCTTCTTCTGCTTCTTCTGCTTCGCCCTCCAGACTTCACCTTCTCCTTCTCCTTCTTCTGCTTCTTCTGCTTCACTCTCCTGACTTCACCTTCTCCTTCTCCTTCTTCTACTTCTTCTGATTCACCCTCCAGACTTCACCCTCTCCTTCTCCTTCTTCTGCTTCTTCTGCTTCACCGTCCTGACTTCACCTTCTCCTTCTCCTTCTTCTACTTCTTCTGCTTCACCCCCCTGACTTCACCTGCTCCTTCTCCTTCTTCTGCTTCTTCTGATTCACCCTCCTAACTTCACCTTCTCCTTCTCCTTCTTCTGCTTCTTCTGATTCACGCTCCTGACTTCACCTTTTCCTTCTCCTTCTTCTGCTTCTTCTGATTCACCCTCCAGACTTCACCTTCTCCTTCTCCTTCCTCTGCTTCTTCTGATTCACCCTCCAGACTTCACCTTCTCCTTCTCCTTCTTCTGGTTCTTTTGATTCACCCTCCAGATCTCACCTTCTCCTTCTCCTTCTTCTACTTCTTCTGATTCACCCTCCAGTCTTCATCTTCTCCTTCTCCTTCTTCTGCTTCTTCTGATTCACCCTCCAGACTTCACCTTCTCCTTCTCCTTCTTCTACTTCTTCTGATTCACCCTCCAGACTTCACCTTCTCCTTCTCCTTCTTCTACTTCGTCTGATTCACCCTCCAGACTTCACCTTCTCCTTCTCCTTCTTCTACTTCTTCTGATTCACCCTCCAGTCTTCACCTACTCCTTCTCCTTCTTCTGTTTCTTCTGCTTCACCCTCCTAACTTTACCTTCTGCTTCTCCTTCTTCTGCTTCTTCTGATTCACCCCCCTGACTTCACCTTCTCCTTCTCCTTCTTCTGCTTCTTCTAATTCACCCTCCAGACTTCACCTTCTCCTTCTCCTTCTTCTACTTCTTCTGCTTCACCCTCCAGACATCACCTTCTCCTTCTCCTTCTTCTACTGCTTCTGATTCACCCTCCAGACTTCACCTTCTCCTTCTCCTTCTTCTACTTCTTCTGATTCACCCTCCAGACTTCACCTTCTCCTTCTCCTTCTTCTACTTCTTCTGATTCACCCTCCAGACTTCACCTTCTCCTTCTCCTTCTTCTGCTTCTTCTGATTCACCCTCCAGACTTCACCTTCTCCTTCTCCTTATTCTGCTTCTTCTGATTCTCCCTCCAGACTTCACCTTCTCCTTCTCCTTCTTCTGCTTCTTCTGATTCACCCTCCAGACTTCACCTTCTCCTTCTCCTTCTTCTGCTTCTTCTGATTCATCCTCCAGACTTCACCTTCTCATTCTCCTTCTTCTACTTCTTCTGATTCACCCTCCAGACTTCACCTTCTCCTTCTCGTTCTTCTGCTTCTTCTGATTCACCCTCCAGACTTCACCTTCTCCTTCTCCTTCGTCAACTTCTTCTGATTCACCCTCCAGACTACACCTTCTCCTTCTCCTTCTTCTACTTCTGCTGATTCACCCTCCAGACTTCACCTTCTCCTTCTCGTTCTTCTGCTTCTTCTGATTCACCCTCCAGACTTCACCTTCTCCTTCTCCGTCTTCTACTTCTTCTGATTCACCCTCCAGACTTCACCTTCCCCTTCTCCTTCTTCTACTTCTTCTGATTCACCCTCCAGACGTCACCTTCTCCTTCTCCTTCTTCTGCTTCTTCTGATTCACCCTCCAGACTTCACCTTCTCCTTCTCCTTCTTCTACTTCTTCTGATTCACCCTCCAGACTTCACCTTCTCCTTCTCCTTCTTCTACTTCTTCTGATTCACCACCAGACTTCACCTTCTCCTTCTCCTTCTTCTACTTCTTCCGATTCACCCTCCTGACTTCACCTTCTCCTTCTCCTTCTTCTGCTTCACCCTCCTGACTTCACCTTCTCCTTCTCCTTCTTCTACTTCTTCTGATTCACCCTCCTGACTTCACCTTCTCCTTCTCCTTCTTCTACTTCTTCTGATTCACCCTCCAGACTTCACCTTCTCCTTCTCCTTCTTCTGCTTCTTCTGCTTAACCCTCCAGACTTCACCTTCTCCTTCTCCTTCTTATGCTTCTTCTGCTTCGCCCTCCAGACTTCACCTTCTCCTTCTCCTTCTTCTGCTTCTTCTGCTTCACCCTCCAGACTTCACCTTCTCCTTCTCCTTCTTCTGCTTCTTCTGCTTCACTCTCCTGACTTCACCTTCTCCTTCTCCTTCTTCTACTTCTTCTGATTCACCCTGCAGACTTCACCTTCTCCTTCTCCTTCTTCTGCTTCTTCTGCTGCGCCCTCCAGACTTCACCTTCTCCTTCTCCTTCTTCTGCTTCTTCTGCTTCACCCTCCTGACTTCACCTTCTCCTTCTCCTTCTTCTACTTCTTCTGCTTCACCCCCCTGACTTCACCTGCTCCTTCTCCTTCTTCTGCTTCTTCTGATTCACCCTCCTGACTTCACCTTCTCCTTCTCCTTCTTCTGCTTCTTCTAATTCACCCTCCAGACTTCACCTTCTCCTTCTCCTTCTTCTGCTTCTTCTGATTCACCCTCCAGACTTCACCTTCTCCGTCTCCTTCTTCTGCTTCTTCTGATTCACCCTCCAGACCTCATCTTCTCCTTCTCCTTCTTCTACTTCTTCTGATTCACCCTCCAGACTTCATCTTCCCCTTCTCCTTCTTCTGCTTCTTCTTATTCACCCTCCAGACTTCACCTTCTCCTTCTCCTTCTTCTGCTTCTTCTGATTCACGCTCCAGACTTCACCTTCTCCTTCTCCTTCTTCTGCTTCTTCTGCTTCACCCTCCAGACTTCACCTTCTCCTTCTCCTTCTTCTGCTTCTTCTGCTTCACCCTCCTGACTTCACCTTCTCCTTCTCCTTCTTCTACTTCTTCTGATTCACCCTCCAGACTTCACCTACTCCTTCTCCTTCTTCTGCTTCTTCTGCTTCACCCTCCAGACTTCACCTTCTCCTTCTCCTTCTTCTGCTTCTTCTGCTTCGCCCTCCAGACTTCACCTTCTACTTCTCCTTCTTCTGCTTCTTCTGCTTCACTCTCCTGACTTCACCTTCTTCTTCTCCTTCTTCTACTTCTTCTGATTCACCCTCCAGACTTCACCCTCTCCTTCTCCTTCTTCTGCTTCTTCTGCTTCACCCTCCAGACTTCACCTTCTCTTTCTCCTTCTTCTGCTTCTTCTGCTGCGCCCTCCAGACTTCACCTTCTCCTTCTCCTTCTTCTGCTTCTTCTGATTCACCCTCCAGACTTCACCTTCTCCTTCTCCTTCTTCTACTTCTTCTGATCCACCCTCCTGACTTCACCTTCTCCTTCTCCTTCTTCTGCTTCTTCTGCTTCACCCTCCAGACTTCACCTTCTCCTTCTCCTTCTTCTACTTCTTCTGCTTCACCCTCCAGACTTCACCTTCTCCTTCTCCTTCTTCTGCTTCTTCTGCTTCACCATCCTGACTTCACCTTATTCTTCTCCTTCTTCTACTTCTTCTGATTCACCCTCCAGACTTCACCTACTCCTTCTCCTTCTTCTGCTTCTTCTGCTTCACCCTCCAGACTTCACCTTCTCCTTCTCCTTCTTCTGCTTCTTCTGCTTCACCCTCCTGACTTCACCTTCTCCTTCTCCTTCTTCTACTTCTTCTGATTCACCCTCCAGACTTCACCTACTCCTTCTCCTTCTTCTGCTTCTTCTGCTTCACCCTCCAGACTTCACCTTCTCCTTCTCCTTCTTCTGCTTCTTCTGATTCGCCCTCCAGACTTCACCTTCTCCTTCTCCTTCTTCTGCTTCTTCTGCTTCACTCTCCTGACTTCACCTTCTTCTTCTCCTTCTTCTACTTCTTCTGAATCACCCTCCAGACTTCACCCTCTCCTTCTCCTTCTTCTGCTTCTTCTGCTTCACCCTCCAGACTTCACCTTCTCTTTCTCCTTCTTCTGCTTCTTCTGCTGCGCCCTCCAGACTTCACCTTCTCCTTCTCCTTCTTCTGCTTCTTCTGATTCACCCTCCAGACTTCACCTTCTCCTTCTCCTTCTTCTACTTCTTCTGATCCACCCTCCTGACTTCACCTTCTCCTTCTCCTTCTTCTGCTTCTTCTGCTTCACCCTCCAGACTTCACCTTCTCCTTCTCCTTCTTCTACTTCTTCTGCTTCACCCTCCAGACTTCACCTTCTCCTTCTCCTTCTTCTGCTTCTTCTGCTTCACCATCCTGACTTCACCTTATTCTTCTCCTTCTTCTACTTCTTCTGATTCACCCTCCAGACTTCACCTACTCCTTCTCCTCCTTCTGCTTTTTCTGCTTCACCCTCCAGACTTCACCTTCTCCTTCTCCTTCTTCTGCTTCTTCTGCTTCACCATCCTGACTTCACCTTATTCTTCTCCTTCTTCTACTTCTTCTGATTCACCCTCCAGACTTCACCTACTCCTTCTCCTCCTTCTGCTTTTTCTGCTTCGCCCTCCAGACTTCACCTTCTCCTTCTCCTTCTTCTGCTTCTTCTGCTTCACTCTCCTGACTTCACCTTCTCCTTCTCCTTCTTCTACTTCTTCTGATTCACCCTCCAGACTTCACCCTCTCCTTCTCCTTCTTCTGCTTCTTCTGCTTCACCGTCCTGACTTCACCTTCTCCTTCTCCTTCTTCTACTTCTTCTGCTTCACCCCCCTGACTTCACCTGCTCCTTCTCCTTCTTCTGCTTCTTCTGATTCACCCTCCTAACTTCACCTTCTCCTTCTCCTTCTTCTGCTTCTTCTGATTCACGCTCCTGACTTCACCTTTTCCTTCTCCTTCTTCTGCTTCTTCTGATTCACCCTCCAGACTTCACCTTCTCCTTCTCCTTCCTCTGCTTCTTCTGATTCACCCTCCAGACTTCACCTTCTCCTTCTCCTTCTTCTGGTTCTTTTGATTCACCCTCCAGATCTCACCTTCTCCTTCTCCTTCTTCTACTTCTTCTGATTCACCCTCCAGACTTCATCTTCTCCTTCTCCTTCTTCTGCTTCTTCTGATTCACCCTCCAGACTTCACCTTCTCCTTCTCCTTCTTCTACTTCTTCTGATTCACCCTCCAGACTTCACCTTCTCCTTCTCCTTCTTCTACTTCGTCTGATTCACCCTCCAGACTTCACCTTCTCCTTCTCCTTCTTCTACTTCTTCTGATTCACCCTCCAGTCTTCACCTACTCCTTCTCCTTCTTCTGTTTCTTCTGCTTCACCCTCCAGACTTCCCCTTCTCCTTCTCTTTCTTCTGCTTCTTCTGATTCACCCTCCAGACTTCATCTTCTCCTTCTCCTTCTTCTGATTCACCCTCCAGACTTCACCTTCTCCTTCTCCTTCTTCTGCTTCTTCTGATTCACCCTCCTGACTTCACCTTCTCCTTCTCCTTCTTCTACTTCTTCTGCTTCACCCTCCAGACTTCACCTTCTCCTTCTCCTTCTTCTACTTCTTCTGATTCACCCTCCAGACTTCACCTTCTCCTTCTCCTTCTTCTGCTTCTTCTGATTCACCCTCCAGACTTCACCTTCTCCTTCTCCTTATTCTGCTTCTTCTGATTCATCCTCCAGACTTCACCTTCTCCTTCTCCTTCTTCTGCTTCTTCTGATTCACCCTCCAGACTTCACCTCTTCCTTCTCCTTCTTCTGCTTCTTCTGATTCACCCTCCAGACTTCACCTTCTCCTTCTCCTTCTTCTGCTTCTTCTGATTCACCCTCCAGACTTCACCTTCTCCTTCTCCTTCTTCTACTTCTTCTGATTCACCCTCCAGACTTCACCTTCTCCTTCTCTTTCTTCTGCTTCTTCTGATTCTCCCTCCAGACTTCACCTTCTCCTTCTCCTTCTTCTGATTCTTCTGATTCACCCTCCAGACTTCACCTTCTCCTTCTCCTTCTTCTGCTTCTTCTGATTCACCCTCCTGACTTCACCTTCTCCTTCTCCTTCTTCTACTTCTTCTGATTCACCCTCCTGACTTCACCTTCTCCTTCTCCTTCTTCTACTTCTTCTGCTTCACCCTCCAGACTTCACCTTCTCCTTCTCCTTCTTCTACTTCTTCTGATTCACCCTCCAGACTTCACCTTCTCCTTCTCCTTCTTCTACTTCTTCTGATTCACCCTCCAGACTTCACCTTCTCCTTCTCCTTCTTCTACTTCTTCTGATTCACCCTCCAGACTTCACCTTCTCCTTCTCCTTATTCTGCTTCTTCTGGTTCACCCTCCAGACTTCACCTTCTCCTTCTCCTTCTTCTGCTTCTTCTGATTCACCCTCCAGACTTCACCTTCTCCTTCTCCTTCTTCTGCTTCTTCTGATTCACCCTCCAGACTTCACCTTCTCCTTCTCCTTCTTCTACTTCTTCTGATTCACCCTCCAGACTTCATCTTCTCCTTCTCCTTCTTCTGCTTCTTCTGATTCACCCTCCAGACTTCACCTTCTCCTTCTCCTTCTTCTACTTCTTCTGATTCACCCTCCAGACTTCACCTTCTCCTTCTCCTTCTTCTGTTTCTTCTGATTCACCCTCCAGACTTCACCTTCTCCTTCTCCTTCTTCTACTTCTTCTGATTCACCCTCCAGACCTCACCTTCTCCTTCTCCTTCTTCTACTTCTTCTGATTCACCCTCCAGACTTCATCTTCTCCTTCTCCTTCTTCTGCATCTTCTGATTCACCCTCCAACTTCACCTTCTCCTTCTCCTTCTTCTGCTTCTTCTGATTCACCCTCCAGACTTCACCTTCTCCTTCTCCTTCTTCTACTTCTTCTGATTCACCCTCCAGACTTCACCTTCTCCTTCTCCTTCTTCTACTTCTTCTGATTCACCCTCCAGTCTTCACATTCTCCTTCTCCTTCTTCTGTTTCTTCTGCTTCAGCCTCCAGACTTCACCTTCTCCTTCTCTTTCTTCTGATTCTTCTGATTCACCCTCCAGACTTCACCTTCTCCTTCTCCTTCTTCTGATTCTTCTGATTCACCCTCCAGACTTCACCTTCTCCTTCTCCTTCTTCTGCTTCTTCTGATTCACCCTCCTGGCTTCACCTTCTCCTTCTCCTTCTTCTACTTCTTCTGATTCACCCTCCTGACATCACCTTCTCCTTCTCCTTCTTCTCCTTCTTCTGCTTCACCCTCCAGACTTCACCTTCTCCTTCTCCTTCTTCTACCTCTTCTGATTCACCCTCCAGACTTCACCTTCTCCTTCTCCTTCTTCTGCTTCTTCTGATTCACCCTCCAGACTTCACCTTCTCCTTCTCCTTATTCTGCTTCTTCTGATTCACCCTCCAGACTTCACCTTCTCCTTCTCCTTATTCTGCTTCTTCTGATTCAACCTCCAGACTTCACCTTCTCCTTCTCCTTCTTCTGCTTCTTCTGATTCATCCTCCAGATTTCACCTTCTCCTTCTCCTTCTTCTGTTTCTTCCGATTCGCCCTCCAGACTTCACCTTCTCCTTCTCCTTCTTCTGCTTCTTCTGATTTACCCTCCTGACTTCACCTTCTCCTTCTCCTTCTTCTACTTCTTCTGATTCACCCTCCTGACTTCACCTTCTCCTTCTCCTTCTTCTACTTCTTCTGCTTCACCCCCCAGACTTCACCTTCTCCTTCTCCTTCTTCTACTTCTTCTGATTCACCCTCCAGACTTCACCTTATCCTTCTCCTTCTTCTGTTTCTTCTGCTTCACCCTCCAGACTTCACCTTCTCCTTCTCTTTCTTCTGCTTCTTCTGATTCACCCTCCAGACTTCACCTTCTCCTTCTCCTTCTTCTGATTCTTCTGATTCACCCTCCAGACTTCACCTTCTCCTTCTCCTTCTTCTGCTTCTTCTGATTCACCCTCCTGACTTCACCTTCTCCTTCTCCTTCTTCTACATCTTCTGATTCACCCTCCTGACTTCACCTTCTCCTTCTCCTTCTTCTACTTCTTCTGCTTCACCCTCCAGACTTCACCTTCTCCTTCTCCTTCTTCTACTTCTTCTGATTCACCCTCCAGACTTCACCTTCTCCTTCTCCTTCTTCTGCTTCTTCTGAATCACCCTCCAGACTTCACCTTCTCCTTCTCCTTATTCTGCTTCTTCTGTTTCACCCTCCAGACTTCACCTTCTCCTTCTCCTTCTTCTGCTTCTTCTGATTCACCCTCCAGACTTCACCTTCTCCTTCTCCTTCTTCTGCTTCTTCTGATTCACCCTCCAGACTTCACCTTCTCCTTCTCCTTCTTCTACTTCTTCTGATTCACCCTCCAGACTTCACCTTCTCCTTCTCCTTCTTCTGCTTCTTCTGCTTCACCCTCCAGACTACACCTTCTCCTTCTCCTTCTTCTACTTCTTCTGATTCACCCTCCAGACTTCACCTTCTCCTTCTCCTTCTTCTACTTCTTCTGATTCACCCTCCAGACTTCACCTTCTCCTTCTCCTTCTTCTACTTCTTCTGATTCACCCTCCAGACTTCATCTTCTCCTTCTCCTTCTTCTCCTTCTTCTGATTCACCCTCCAGACTTCACCTTCTCCTTCTCCTTCTTCTGCTTCTTCTGATTCACCCTCCAGACTTCACCTTCTCCTTCTCCTTCTTCTACTTCTTCTGATTCACCCTCCAGACTTCACCTTCTCCTTCTCCTTCTTCTACTTCTTCTGATTCACCCTCCAGTCTTCACCTTCTCCTTCTCCTTCTTCTGTTTCTTCTGCTTCACCCTCCAGACTTCACCTTCTCCTTCTCTTTCTTCTGCTTCTTCTGATTCACCCTCCAGACTTCACCTTCTCCTTCTCCTTCTTCTGATTCTTCTGATTCACCCTCCAGACTTCACCTTCTCCTTCTCCTTCTTCTGCTTCTTCTGATTCACCCTCCAGACCTCACCTTCTCCTTCTCCTTCTTCTACTTCTTCTGATTCAACCTCCAGACTTCACCTTCTCCTTCTCCTTCTTCTACTTCTTCTGCTTCACCCTCCAGACTTCACCTTCTCCTTCTCCTTCTTCTACTTCTTCTGATTCACCCTCCAGACTTCACCTTCTCCTTCTCCTTCTTCTACTTCTTCTGATTCACCCTCCAGACTTCACCTTCTCCTTCTCCTTCTTCTGCTTCTTCTGATTCACCCTCCAGACTTCACCTTCTCCTTCTCCTTATTCTGCTTCTTCTGATTCACCCTCCAGACTTCACCTTCTCCTTCTCCTTCTTCTGCTTCTTCTGATTCACCCTCCAGACTTCACCTTCTCCTTCTCCTTCTTCTGCTTCTTCTGATTCACCCTCCAGACTTCACCTTCTCCTTCTCCTTCTTCTACTTCTTCTGATTCACCCTCCAGACTTCACCTTCTCCTTCTCCTTCTTCTGCTTCTTCTGATTCACCCTCCAGACTTCACCTTCTCCTTCTCCTTCGTCTACTTCTTCTGATTCACCCTCCAGACTACACCTTCTCCTTCTCCTTCGTCTACTTCTTCTGATTCACTCTCCAGGCTTCACCTTCTCCTTCTCCTTCTTCTGCTTCTTCTGATTCACCCTCCTGACTTCACCTTCTCCTTCTCCTTCTTCTACCTCTTCTGATTCACCCTCCTGACTTCACCTTCTCCTTCTCCTTCTTCTACTTCTTCTGATTCACCCTCCAGACTTCACCTTCTCCTTCTCCTTCTTCTACTTCTTCTGATTCACCATCCAGACTTCACCATCTCCTTCTCCTTCTTCTGCTTCTTCTGATTCACCCTCCAGCCTTCTCCTTCTCCTACTCCTTCTTCTACTTCTTCTGATTCAACCTCCAGACTTCATCTTCTCCTTCTCCTTCTTCTGCTTCTTCCGATTCACCCTCCAGACTTCACCTTCTCCTTCTCCTTCTTCTGCTTCTTCCGATTCACCCTCCAGACTTCACCTTCTCCTTCTCCTTCTTCTACTTCTTCTGATTCACCCTCCAGACTTCACCTTCTCCTTCTCCTTCTTCTACTTCTTCTGATTCACCCTCCAGACTTCACCTTCTCCTTCTCCTTCTTCTGCTTCTTCTGATTCACCCTCCAGACTTCACCTTCTCCTTCTCCTTCTTCTGCTTCTTCTGATTCACCCTCCAGACTTCACCTTCTCCTTCTCCTTCTTCTGCTTCTTCTGATTCACCCTCCTAACTTCACCTTCTCCTTCTCCTTCTTCTGCTTCTTCTGATTCACCCTCCTGACTTCACCTTCTCCTTCTCCTTCTTCTGCTTCTTCTGATTCACCCTCCAGACTTCACCTTCTCCTTCTCCTTCTTCTGCTTCTTCTGATTCACCCTCCAGACTTCACCTTCTCCTTCTCCTTCTCTCTGATTCTTCTGATTCACCCTCCAGACCTCACCTTCTCCTTCTTCTACTTCTTCTGATTCACCCTCCAGACTTCATCTTTTCCTTCTCCTTCTTCTACTTCTTCTGATTCATCCTCCAGACTTCACCTTCTCCTTCTCCTTCTTCTACTTCTTCTGATTCACCCTCCAGTCTTCACCTTCTCCTTCTCCTTCTTCTGTTTCTTCTGCTTCACCCTCCAGACTTCACTTTCTCCTTCTCCTTCTTCTGCTTCTTCTGCTTCACCCTCCAGACTTCACCTTCTCCTTCTCTTTCTTCAGCTTCTTCTGATTCACCCTCCAGACTTCACATTCTCCTTCTCCTTCTTCTGATTCTTCTGATTCACTCTCCAGGCTTCACCTTCTCCTTCTCCTTCTTCTGCTTCTTCTGATTCACCCTCCTGACTTCACCTTCTCCTTCTCCTTCTTCTACCTCTTCTGATTCACCCTCCTGACTTCACCTTCTCCTTCTCCTTCTTCTACTTCTTCTGCTTCACCCTCCAGCCTCCAGACTTCACCTTCTCCTTCTCCGTCTTCTACTTCTTCTGATTCACCCTCCAGACTTCACCTTCTCCTTCTTCTGCTTCTTCTGATTCACCCTCCAGACTTCACCTTCTCCTTCTCCTTCTTCTACTTCTTCTGATTCACCCTCCAGACTTCACCATCTCCTTCTCCTTCTTCTGCTTCTTCTGATTCACCCTCCAGACTTCTCCTTCTCCTACTCCTTCTTCTATTTCTTCTGATTCAACCTCCAGACTTCATCTTCTCCTTCTCCTTCTTCTGCTTCTTCCGATTCACCCTCCAGACTTCACCTTCTCCTTCTCCTTCTTCTGCTTCTTCCGATTCACCCTCCAGACTTCACCTTCTCCTTCTCCTTCTTCTACTTCTTCTGATTCACCCTCCAGACTTCACCTTCTCCTTCTCCTTCTTCTACTTCTTCTGATTCACCCTCCAGACTTCACCTTCTCCTTCTCCTTCTTCTGCTTCTTCTGATTCACCCTCCAGACTTCACCTACTCCTTCTCCTTCTTCTGCTTCTTCTGATTCACCCTCCAGACTTCACCTTCTCCTTCTCCTTCTTCTGCTTCTTCTGATTCACCCTCCTAACTTCACCTTCTCCTTCTCCTTCTTCTGCTTCTTCTGATTCACCCTCCTGACTTCACCTTCTCCTTCTCCTTCTTCTGCTTCTTCTGATTCACCCTCCAGACTTCACCTTCTCCTTCTCCTTCTTCTGCTTCTTCTGATTCACCCTCCAGACTTCACCTTCTCCTTCTCCTTCTTCTGATTCTTCTGATTCACCCTCCAGACCTCACCTTCTCCTTCTTCTACTTCTTCTGATTCACCCTCCAGACTTCATCTTTTCCTTCTCCTTCTTCTACTTCTTCTGATTCATCCTCCAGACTTCACCTTCTCCTTCTCCTTCTTCTACTTCTTCTGATTCACCCTCCAGTCTTCACCTTCTCCTTCTCCTTCTTCTGTTTCTTCTGCTTCACCCTCCAGACTTCACTTTCTCCTTCTCTTTCTTCTGCTTCTTCTGATTCACCCTCCAGACTTCACCTTCTCCTTCTCCTTCTTCTGCTTCTTCTGATTCACCCTCCAGACTTCACCTTCTCCTTCTCCTTCTTCTGCTTCTTCTGATTCACCCTCCAGACTTCACCTTCTCCTTCTCCTTCTTCTGCTCCTTCTGATTCACCCTTCAGACTTCACCTTCTCCTTCTCCTTCTTCTGCTTCTTCTGATTCACCCTCCAGACCTCACCTTCTCCTTCTCCTTCATCTACTTCTTATTATTCACCCTCCAGACTTCACCTTCTCCTTCTCCTTCTTCTGATTCTTCTGATACACCCTCCAGACTTCACCTTCTCCTTCTCCTTCTTCTGCTTCTTCTGATTCACCCTCCAGACTTCACCTTCTCCTTCTCCTTCTTCTGCTTCTTCTGATTCACCCTCCAGACTTCACCTTCTCCTTCTCCTTCTTCTACTTCTTCTGCTTCACCCCCCTGACTTCACCTTCTCCTTCTCCTTCTTCTGCTTCTTCTGATTCACCCTCCAGACTTCACCTTCTCCTTCTCCTTCTTCTGCTTCTTCTGATTCACCCTCCAGACTTCACCTTCTCCTTCTCCTTCTTCTGCTTCTTCTGATTCACCCTCCAGACTTCACCTTCTCCTTCTCCTTCTTCTGCTTCTTCTGATTCACCCTTCAGACTTCACCTTCTCCTTCTCCTTCTTCTGCTTCTTCTGATTCACCCTCCAGACCTCACCTTCTCCTTCTCCTTCATCTACTTCTTCTGATTCACCCTCCAGACTTCATCTTCTCCTTCTCCTTCTTCTGCTTCTTCTGATTCACCCTCCAGACTTCACCTTCTCCTTCTCCTTCTTCTGCTTCTTCTGATTCACCCTCCAGACTTCACCTTCTACTTCTCCTTCTTCTACTTCTTCTGCTTCACCCCCCTGACTTCACCTTCTCCTTCTCCTTCTTCTGCTTCTTCTGATTCACCCTCCTAACTTCACCTTCTCCTTCTTCTGCTTCTTCTGATTCACCCTCCTGACTTCACCTTCTCCTTCTCCTTCTTCTGCTTCTTCTGATTCACCCTCCAGACTTCACCTTCTCCTTCTCCTTCTTCTCATTCTTCTGATTCACCCTC
Source organism: Somniosus microcephalus (assembly GCF_052327205.1). Classification (NCBI taxonomy): domain Eukaryota; kingdom Metazoa; phylum Chordata; class Chondrichthyes; order Squaliformes; family Somniosidae; genus Somniosus; species Somniosus microcephalus. Next base: position 615,545 of record NW_028225227.1, on the reverse strand, counting down.
CAGACTTCACCTTCTCCTACTCCTTCTTCTACTTCTTCTGATTCACCCTCCAGACTTCACCTTCTCCTTCTCCTTCTTCTACTTCTTCTGATTCACCCTCCAGTCTTCACCTTCTCCTTCTCCTTCTTCTGCTTCTTCTGCTTCACCCTCCAGACTTCACCTTCTCCTTCTCTTTCTTCAGCTTCTTCTGATTCACCCTCCAGACTTCACATTCTCCTTCTCCTTCTTCTGATTCTTCTGATTCACTCTCCAGGCTTCACCTTCTCCTTCTCCTTCTTCTGCTTCTTCTGATTCACCCTCCTGACTTCACCTTCTCCTTCTCCTTCTTCTACCTCTTCTGATTCACCCTCCTGACTTCACCTTCTCCTTCTCCTTCTTCTACTTCTTCTGCTTCACCCTCCAGCCTCCAGACTTCACCTTCTCCTTCTCCGTCTTCTACTTCTTCTGATTCACCCTCCAGACTTCACCTTCTCCTTCTTCTGCTTCTTCTGATTCACCCTCCAGACTTCACCTTCTCCTTCTCCTTCTTCTACTTCTTCTGATTCACCCTCCAGACTTCACCATCTCCTTCTCCTTCTTCTGCTTCTTCTGATTCACCCTCCAGACTTCTCCTTCTCCTACTCCTTCTTCTACTTCTTCTGATTCAACCTCCAGACTTCATCTTCTCCTTCTCCTTCTTCTGCTTCTTCCGATTCACCCTCCAGACTTCACCTTCTCCTTCTCCTTCTTCTGCTTCTTCCGATTCACCCTCCAGACTTCACCTTCTCCTTCTCCTTCTTCTACTTCTTCTGATTCACCCTCCAGACTTCACCTTCTCCTTCTCCTTCTTCTACTTCTTCTGATTCACCCTCCAGACTTCACCTTCTCCTTCTCCTTCTTCTGCTTCTTCTGATTCACCCTCCAGACTTCACCTTCTCCTTCTCCTTCTTCTGCTTCTTCTGATTCACCCTCCAGACTTCACCTTCTCCTTCTCCTTCTTCTGCTTCTTCTGATTCACCCTTCAGATTTCACCTTCTCCTTCTTCTGCTTCTTCTGATTCACCTTCCAGACCTCACCTTCTCCTTCTCCTTCATCTACTTCTTCTGATTCACCCTCCAGACTTCATCTTCTCCTTCTCCTTCTTCTGCTTCTTCTGATTCACCCTCCAGACTTCACCTTCTCCTTCTCCTTCTTCTGCTTCTACTGATTCACCCTCCAGACTTCACCTTCTCCTTCTCCTTCTTCTACTTCTTCTGCTTCACCCCCCTGACTTCACCTTCTCCTTCTCCTTCTTCTGCTTCTTCTGATTCACCCTCCTAACTTCATCTTCTCCTTCTCCTTCTTCTGCTTCTTCTGATTCACCCTCCTGACTTCACCTTCTCCTTCTCCTTCTTCTGCTTCTTCTGATTCACCCTCCAGACTTCACCTTCTCCTTCTCCTTCTTCTACTTCTTCTGCTTCACCCCCCTGACTTCACCTTCTCCTTCTCCTTCTTCTGCTTCTTCTGATTCACCCTCCTGACTTCACCTTCTCATTCTCCTTCTTCTGCTTCTTCTGATTCACCCTCCAGACTTCACCTTCTCCTTCTCCTTCTTCTACTTCTTCTGATTCACCCTCCAGACTTCACCTTCTCGTTCTCCTTCTTCTGCTTCTTCTGATTCACCCTCCAGACTTCACCTTCTCCTTCTCCTTCGTCTACTTCTTCTGATTCACCCTCCAGACTACACCTTCTCCTTCTCCTTCTTCTACTTCTTCTGATTCACCCTCCAGACTTCACCTTCTCCTTCTCCTTCTTCTACTTCTTCTGATTCACCCTCCAGTCTTCAACTTCTCCTTCTCCTTCTTCTGCTTCTTCTGATTCACCCTCCAGACTTCACCTTCTCCTTCTCCTTCTTCTGCTTCTTCTGATTCACCCTCCTGACTTCACCTTCTCCTTCTCCTTCTTCTGCTTCTTCTGATTCACCCTCCAGAGTTCACCTTCTCCATCTCCTTCTTCTACTTCTTCTGATTCACCCTCTAGACTTCACCTTCTCCTTCTCCTTCTTCTGCTTCTTCTGATTCACCCTCAAGACTTCACCTTCTCCTTCTCCTTCGTCTACTTCTTCTGATTCGCCCTCCAGACTACAACATCTTCTTCTCCTTCTTCTACTTCTTCTGATTCACCCTCCAGACTTCACCTTCTCCTTCTCCTTCTTCTGCTTCTTCTGATTCACCCTCCAGACTTCACCTTCTCCTTCTCCTTCTTTTACTTCTACTGATTCACTCTCCAGACTTCACCTTCTCCTTCTCCTTCTTCTGCTTCTTCTGGTTCACCCTCCAGACTTTACCTTCTCCTTCTCCTTCGTCTACTTCTTCTGATTCACCTTCCAGACTACACCTTCTCCTTCTCCTTCTTCTACTTCTTCTGATTCACCCTCCAGACTTCACCTTCTCCTTCTCCTTCTTCTGCTTCTTCTGATTCACCCTCCAGACTTCACCTTCTCCTTCTCCTTCTTCTACTTCTTCTGATTCACCCTCCAGACTTCACCTTCTCCTTCTCCTTCTTCTACTTCTTCTGATTCACCCTCCAGACTTCACCTTCTCCTTCTCCTTCTTCTACTTCTTCTGCTTCTCCCTCCAGACTTCACCTTCTCTTCTCCTTCTTCTGCTTCTTCTGATTCACCCTCCAGACTTCACCTTCTCCTTCTCCTTCTTCTACTTCTTCTGATTCACCCTCCAGACTTCACTTTCTCCTTCTCCTTCTTCTACTTCTTCTGATTCACCCTCCAGACTTCACAATCTCCTTCTCCTTCTTCTACTTCTTTTGATTCACCCTCCTGACTTCACCTTCTCCTTCTCCTTCTTCTGCTTCTTCTGCTTCACCCTCCAGACTTCACATTCTCCTTCTCCTTCTTCTGCTTCTTCTGCTTCACCCTCCAGACTTCACCTTCACCTTCTCCTTCTCCTTCTTCTGCTTCGCCCTCCAGACTTCACATTCTCCTTCTCCTTCTTCTGCTTCTTCTGCTTCACCCTCCAGACTTCACCTTCTCCTTCTCCTTCTTCTGCTTCTTCTGCTTCACCCTCCTGACTTCACCTTATCCTTCTCCTTCTTCTACTTCTTCTGATTCACCCTCCAGACTTCACCTTCTCCTTCTCCTTCTTCTGCTTCTTCTGCTTCACCCTCCAGACATCACCTTCTCCTTCTCTTCTTCTGCTTCTTCTGCTGCGCCCTCCAGACTTCACCTTCTCCTTCTCCTTCTTCTGCTTCTTCTGCTTCACCCTCCTGACTTCACCTTCTCCTTCTCCTTCTTCTACTTCTTCTGCTTCACCCCCGTGACTTCACCTTCTCCTTCTCCTTCTTCTGCTTCTTCTGATTCACCCTCCTAACTTCACCTTCTCCTTCTCCTTCTTCTGCTTCTTCTGATTCACCCTCCTGACTTCACCTTCTCCTTCTCCTTCTTCTGCTTCATCTGATTCACCCTCCAGACTTCACCTTCTCCTTCTGCTTCTTCTGCTTCTTCTGATTCACCTTCCAGACTTCACCTTCTCCTTCTCCTTCTTCTGCTTCTTCTGATTCACCCTCCAGACCTCACCTTCTCCTTCTCCTTCTTCTACTTCTTCTGATTCACCCTTCAGACTTCATCTTCTCCTTCGCCTTCTTCTGCTTCTTCTGATTCACCCTCCAGACCTCACCTTCTCCTTCTCCTTCTTCTGCTTCTTCTGATACACCCTCCAGACTTCACCTTCTCCTTCTCCTTCTTCTACTTCTTCTGATTCATCCTCCAGACTTCACCTTCTCCTTCTCCTTCTTCTACTTCTTCTGATTCACCCTCCAGTCTTCACCTTCTGCTTCTCCTTCTTCTGCTTCTTCTGCTTCACCCTCCAGACTTCACCCTCTCCTTCTCTTTCTTCTGCTTCTTCTGATTCACCCTCCAGACTTCACCTTCTCCTTCTCCTTCTTCTGATTCTTCTGATTCACCCTCCAGACTTCACCTTCTCCTTCTCCTTCTTCTGCTTCTTCTGATTCACCCTCCTGACTTCACCTTCTCCTTCTCCTTCTTCTACTTCTTCTGATTCACCCTCCTGACTTCACCTTCTCCTTCTCCTTCTTCTACTTCTTCTGCTTCACCCTCCATACTTCACCTTCTCCTTCTCCTTCTTCTACTTCTTCTGATTCACCCTCCAGACTTCACCTTCTCCTTCTCCTTCTTCTGCTTCTTCTGATTCACCCTCCAGACTTCACCTTCTCCTTCTCCTTATAATGCTTCTTCTGATTCACCCTCCAGACTTCACCTTCTCCTTCTCCTTCTTCTACTTCTTCTGATTCACCCTCCAGACTTCACAATCTCCTTCTCCTTCTTCTACTTCTTTTGATTCACCCTCCTGACTTCACCTTCTCCTTCTCCTTCTTCTGCTTCTTCTGCTTCACCCTCCAGACTTCACCTTCACCTTCTCCTTCTCCTTCTTCTGCTTCGCCCTCCAGACTTCACATTCTCCTTCTCCTTCTTCTGCTTCTTCTGCTTCACCCTCCAGACTTCACCTTCTCCTTCTCCTTCTTCTGCTTCTTCTGCTTCACCCTCCTGACTTCACCTTCTCCTTCTCCTTCTTCTACTTCTTCTGATTCACCCTCCAGACTTCACCTTCTCCTTCTCCTTCTTCTGCTTCTTCTGCTTCACCCTCCAGACTTCACCTTCTCCTTCTCCTTCTTCTGCTTCTTCTGCTGCGCCCTCCAGACTTCACCTTCTCCTTCTCCTTCTTCTGCTTCTTCTGCTTCACCCTCCTGACTTCACCTTCTCCTTCTCCTTCTTCTACTTCTTCTGCTTCACCCCCGTGACTTCACCTTCTCCTTCTCCTTCTTCTGCTTCTTCTGATTCACCCTCCTAACTTCACCTTCTCCTTCTCCTTCTTCTGCTTCTTCTGATTCACCCTCCTGACTTCACCTTCTCCTTCTCCTTCTTTTGCTTCTTCTGATTCACCCTCCAGACTTCACCTTCTCCTTCTCCTTCTTCTGCTTCTTCTGATTCACCTTCCAGACTTCACCTTCTCCTTCTCCTTCTTCTGCTTCTTCTGATTCACCCTCCAGACCTCACCTTCTCCTTCTCCTTCTTCTACTTCTTCTGATTCACCCTTCAGACTTCATCTTCTCCTTCGCCTTCTTCTGCTTCTTCTGATTCACCCTCCAGACCTCACCTTCTCCTTCTCCTTCTTCTGCTTCTTCTGATTCACCCTCCAGACTTCACCTTCTCCTTCTCCTTCTTCTACTTCTTCTGATTCATCCTCCAGACTTCACCTTCTCCTTCTCCTTCTTCTACTTCTTCTGATTCACCCTCCAGTCTTCACCTTCTGCTTCTCCTTCTTCTGCTTCTTCTGCTTCACCCTCCAGACTTCACCCTCTCCTTCTCTTTCTTCTGCTTCTTCTGATTCACCATCCAGACTTCACCTTCTCCTTCTCCTTCTTCTGATTCTTCTGATTCACCCTCCAAACTTCACCTTCTCCTTCTCCTTCTTCTGCTTCTTCTGATTCACCCTCCTGACTTCACCTTCTCCTTCTCCTTCTTCTACTTCTTCTGATTCACCCTCCTGACTTCACCTTCTCCTTCTCCTTCTTCTACTTCTTCTGCTTCACCCTCCAGACTTCACCTTCTCCTTCTCCTTCTTCTACTTCTTCTGATTCACCCTCCAGACTTCACCTTCTCCTTCTCCTTCTTCTGCTTCTTCTGATTCACCCTCCAGACTTCACCTTCTCCTTCTCCTTATAATGCTTCTTCTGATTCACCCTCCAGACTTCACCTTCTCCTCCTCCTTCTTCTGCTTCTTCTGATTCACCCTCCAGACTTCACCTTCTCCTTCTCCTTCTTCTGCATCTTCTGATTCACCCTCCAGACTTCACCTTCTCCTTCTCCTTCTTCTACTTCTTCTGATTCACCCTCCAGACTTCATCTTCTCCTTCTCCTTCTTCTGCTTCTTCCGATTCACCCTCCAGACTTCACCTTCTCCTTCTCCTTCTTCTGCTTCTTCTGATTCACCCTCCAGACTTCACCTTCTCCTTCTCCTTCTTCTACTTCTTCTGATTCACCCTCCAGACTTCACCTTCTCCTTCTCCTTCTTCTACTTCTTCTGATTCACCCTCCAGACTTCACCTTCTCCTTCTCTTTCTTCTGCTTCTTCTGATTCACCCTCCAGACTTCACCTTCTCCTTCTCCTTCTTCTACTTCTTCTGCTTCACCCTCCAGACTTCACCTTCTCCTTCTCCTTCTTCTACTTCTTCTGATTCACCCTCCAGACTTCACCTTCTCCTTCTCCTTCTTCTGCTTCTTCTGATTCACCCTCCAGACTTCACCTTCTCCTTCTCCTTATTCTGCTTCTTCTGATTCACCCTCCAGACTTCACCTTCTCCTTCTCCTTCTTCTGCTTCTTCTGATTCACCCTCCAGACTTCACCTTCTCCTTCTCCTTCTTCTGCTTCTTCTGATTCACCCTCCTGTCTTCACCTTCTCCTTCTCCTTCTTCTGCTTCTTCTGATTCACCCTCCAGACTTCACCTTCTCCTTCTCCTTCTTCTACTCCTTCTGATTCACCCTCCAGACTTCACCTTCTCCTTCTCCTTCTTCTGCTGCTTCTGATTCACCCTCCAGACTTCACCTTCTCCTTCTCCTTATTCTGCTTCTTCTGATTCACCCTCCAGACTTCACCTTCTCCTTCTCCTTCTTCTGCTTCTTCTGATTCACCCTGCATACTTCACCTTCTCCTTCTCCTTCTTCTGCTTCTTCTGATTCACCCTCCAGACTTCACCTTCTCCTTCTCCTTCTTCTACTTCTTCTGATTCACCCTCCAGACTTCACCTTCTCCTTCTCCTTCTTCTGCTTCTTCTGATTCACCCTCCAGACTTCACCTTCTCCTTCTCCTTCGTCTACTTCTTCTGATTCACCCTCCAGACGACACCTTCTCCTTCTCCTTCTTCTACTTCTTCTGATTCACCCTCCAGACTTCACCTTCTCCTTCTCCTTCTTCTGCTTCTTCTGATTCACCCTCCAGACTTCACCTTCTCCTTCTCCTTCTTCTACTTCTTCTGATTCACCCTCCAGACTTCAACTTCTCCTTCTCCTTCTTCTACTTCTTCTGATTCACCCTCCAGACTTTACCTTCTCCTTCTCCTTCTTCTACTTCTTCTGCTTCTCCCTCCAGACTTCACCTTCTCCTTCTCCTTCTTCAGCTTCTTCTGATTCACCCTCCAGACTTCACCTTCTCCTTCTCCTTCTTCTACTTCTTCTGATTCACCCTCCAGACTTCAGCTTCTCCTTCTCCTTCTTCTACTTCTTCTGATTCACCCTCCAGACTTCACCTTCTCCTTCTCCTTCTTCTACTTCTTCTGATTCACCCTCCTGACTTCACGTTCTCCTTCTCCTCCTTCTGCTTCTTCTGCTTCGCCCTCCAGACTTCACCTTCTACTTCTCCTTCTTCTGCTTCTTCTGCTTCACCCTCCAGACTTTACCTTCTCCTTCTCCTTCTTCTGCTTCTTCTGCTTCACCCTCCTGACTTCACCTTCTCCTTCTCCTTCTTCTACTTCTTCTGATTCACCCTCCAGACTTCACCTTCTCCTTCTCCTTCTTCTGCTTCTTCTGATTCACCCTCCAGACTTCACCTTCTCCTTCTCCTTCTTCTACTTCTTCTGATTCATCCTCCGGACTTCACCTTCTCCTTCTCCTTCTTCTACTTCTTCTGATTCACCCTCCAGTCTTCACCTTCTGCTTCTCCTTCTTCTGCTTCTTCTGCTTCACCCTCCAGACTTCACCCTCTCCTTCTCTTTCTTCTGCTTCTTCTGATTCACCCTCCAGACTTCACCTTCTCCTTCTCCTTCTTCTGATTCTTCTGATTCACCCTCCAGACTTCACCTTCTCCTTCTCCTTCTTCTGCTTCTTCTGATTCACCCTCCTGACTTCACCTTCTCCTTCTCCTTCTTCTACTTCTTCTGATTCACCCTCCTGACTTCACCTTCTCCTTCTCCTTCTTCTACTTCTTCTGCTTCACCCTCCAGACTTCACCTTCTCCTTCTCCTTCTTCTACTTCTTCTGATTCACCCTCCAGACTTCACCTTCTCCTTCTCCTTCTTCTGCTTCTTCTGATTCACCCTCCAGACTTCACCTTCTCCTTCTCCTTATAATGCTTCTTCTGATTCACCCTCCAGACTTCACCTTCTCCTCCTTCTTCTGCTTCTTCTGATTCACCCTCCAGACTTCACCTTCTCCTTCTCCTTCTTCTTCATCTTCTGATTCACCCTCCAGACTTCACCTTCTCCTTCTCCTTCTTCTACTTCTTCTGATTCACCCTCCAGACTTCATCTTCTCCTTCTCCTTCTTCTGCTTCTTCCGATTCACCCTCCAGACTTCACCTTCTCCTTCTCCTTCTTCTGCTTCTTCTGATTCACCCTCCAGTCTTCACCTTCTCCTTCTCCTTCTTCTACTTCTTCTGATTCACCCTCCAGACATCACCTTCTCCTTTTCCTTCTTCTACTTCTTCTGATTCACCCTCCAGACTTCACCTTCTCCTTCTCTTTCTTCTGCTTCTTCTGATTCACCCTCCAGACTTCACCTTCTCCTTCTCCTTCTTCTACTTCTTCTGCTTCACCCTCCAGACTTCACCTTCTCCTTCTCCTTCTTCTACTTCTTCTGATTCACCCTCCAGACTTCACCTTCTCCTTCTCCTTCTTCTGCTTCTTCTGATTCACCCTCCAGACTTCACCTTCTCCTTCTCCTTATTCTGCTTCTTCTGATTCACCCTCCAGACTTCACCTTCTCCTTCTCCTTCTTCTGCTTCTTCTGATTCACCCTCCAGACTTCACCTTCTCCTTCTTCTGCTTCTTCTGATTCACCCTCCAGTCTTCACCTTCTCCTTCTCCTTCTTCTGCTTCTTCTGATTCACCCTCCAGACTTCACCTTCTCCTTCTCCTTCTTCTACTCCTTCTGATTCACCCTCCAGACTTCACCTTCTCCTTCTCCTTCTTCTGCTGCTTCTGATTCACCCTCCAGACTTCACCTTCTCCTTCTCCTTATTCTGCTTCTTCTGATTCAACCTCCAGACTTCACCTTCTCCTTCTCCTTCTTCTGCTTCTTCTGATTCACCCTGCATACTTCACCTTCTCCTTCTCCTTCTTCTGCTTCTTCTGATTCACCCTCCAGACTTCACCTTCTCCTTCTCCTTCTTCTACTTCTTCTGATTCACCCTCCAGACTTCACCTTCTCCTTCTCCTTCTTCTGCTTCTTCTGATTCACCCTCCAGACTTCACCTTCTCCTTCTCCTTCGTCTACTTCTTCTGATTCACCCTCCAGACTACACCTTCTCCTTCTCCTTCTTCTACTTCTTCTGATTCACCCTCCAGACTTCACCTTCTCCTTCTCCTTCTTCTGCTTCTTCTGATTCACCCTCCAGACTTCACCTTCTCCTTCTCCTTCTTCTACTTCTTCTGATTCACCCTCCAGACTTCACCTTCTCCTTCTCCTTCTTCTACTTCTTCTGATTCACCCTCCAGACTTCACCTTCTCCTTCTCCTTCTTCTACTTCTTCTGCTTCTCCCTCCAGACTTCACCTTCTCCTTCTCCTTCTTCTGCTTCTTCTGATTCACCCTCCAGACTTCACCTTCTCCTTCTCCTTCTTCTACTTCTTCTGATTCACCCTCCAGACTTCAGCTTCTCCTTCTCCTTCTTCTACTTCTTCTGATTCACCCTCCAGACTTCACCTTCTCCTTCTCCTTCTTCTACTTCTTCTGCTTCACCCTCCAGACTTCACCTTCTCCTTCTCCTTCTTCTGCTTCTTCTGCTTCACCCTCCAGACTTTACCTTCTCCTTCTCCTTCTTCTGCTTCTTCTGCTTCACCCTCCTGACTTCACCTTCTCCTTCTCCTTCTTCTACTTCTTCTGATTCACCCTCCAGACTTCACCTTCTCCTTCTCCTTCTTCTGCTTCTTCTGCTTCACCCTCCAGACTTCACCTTCTCCTTCCCCTTCTTCTGCTTCTTCTGCTTCGCCCTCCAGACTTCACCTTCTCCTTCTCCTTCTTCTGCTTCTTCTGCTTCACCCTCCAGACTTCACCTTCTCCTTCTCCTTCTTCTGCTTCTTCTGCTTCACTCTCCTGACTTCACCTTCTCCTTCTCCTTCTTCTACTTCTTATGATTCACCCTCCAGACTTCACCTTCTCCTTCTCCTTCTTCTGCTTCTTCTGCTTCACCCTCCAGACTTCATCTTCTCCTTCTCCTTCTTCTGCTTCTTCTGCTTCACCCTCCTGACTTCACCTTCTCCTTCTCCTTCTTCTACTTCTTCTGCTTCACCCCCCTGACTTCACCTGCTCCTTCTCCTTCTTCTGCTTCTTCTGATTCACCCTCCTAACTTTACCTTCTCCTGCTCCTTCTTCTGCTTCTTCTGATTCACCCTCCTGACTTCACCTTCTCCTTCTCCTTCTTCTGCTTCTTCTAATTCACCCTCCAGACTTCACCTTCTCCTTCTCCTTCTTCTGCTTCTTCTGATTCACCCTCCAGACTTCACCTTCTCCTTCTCCTTCTTCTGCTTCTTCTGATTCACCCTCCTAACTTCACCTTCTCCTTCTCCTTCTTCTGCTTCTTCTGATTCACCCTCCTGACTTCACCTTCTCCTTCTCCTTCTTCTGCTTCTTCTGATTCATCCTCCAGACTTCACCTTCTCCTTCTCCTTCTTCTGCTTCTTCTGATTCACCCTCCAGACTTCACCTTCTCCTTCTCCTTCTTCTGATTCTTCTGATTCACCCTCCAGACTTCACCTTCTCCTTCTCCTTCTTCTGCTTCTTCTGATTCACCCTCCTGACTTCACCTTCTCCTTCTCCTTCTTTTCCTTCTTCTGATTCACCATCCTGACTTCACCTTCTCCTTCTCCTTCTTCTACTTATTCTGCTTCATCCCCCTGACATCACCTGCTCCTTCTCCTTCTTCTGCTTCTTCTGATTCACCCTCCTAACTTCACCTTCTCCTTCTCCTTCTTCTGCTTCTTCTGATTCACCCGCCTGACTTCACCTTCTCCTTCTCCTTCTTCTGCTTCTTCTGATTCACCCTCCAGACTTCACCTTCTCCTTCTCCTTCTTCTGCTTCTTCTGATTCACCCTCCAGACTTCACCTTCTCCTTCTCCTTCTTCTGCTTCTTCTGATTCACCCTCCAGACTACACCTTCTCCTTCTCCTTCTTCTACTTCTTCTGATTCACCCTCCAGACTCCACCTTCTCCTTCTCCTTCTTCTGTTTCTTCTGATTCACCCTCCAGACTTCACCTTCTCCTTCTCCTTCTTCTGCTTCTTCTGATTCACCCTCCAGACTTCACCTTCTCCTTCTCCTTCTTCTGCTTCTTCTGATTCACCCTCCAGACCTCACCTTCTCCTTCTCCTTCTTCTACTTCTTCTGATTCACCCTCCAGACTTCATCTTCTCCTTCTCCTTCTTCTGCTTCTTCTGATTCACCCTCCAGACTTCACCTTCTCCTTCTCCTTCTTCTGCTTCTTCTGATTCACCCTCCAGACTTCACCTTCTCCTTCTCCTTCTTCTACTTCTTCTGATTCACCCTCCAGACTTCACCTTCTCCTTCTCCTTCTTCTACTTCTTCTGATTCACCCTCCAGTCTTCACCTTCTCCTTCTCCTTCTTCTGTTTCTTCTGCTTCACCCTCCAGACTTCACCTTCTCCTTCTCTTCCTTCTGCTTCTTCTGATTCACCCTCCAGACTTCACCGTCTCCTTCTCCTTCTTCTGATTCTTCTGATTCACCCTACAGACTTCACCTTCTCCTTCTCCTTCTTCTGCTTCTTCTGATTCACCCTCCTGATTTCACCTTCTCCTTCTCCTTCTTCTACTTCTTCTGATTCACCCTCCTGACTTCACCTTCTCCTTCTCCTTCTTCTGCTTCACCCTCCAGACTTCACCTTCTCCTTCTCCTTCTTCTACTTCTTCTGATTCACCCTCCAGACTTCACCTTCTCCTTCTCCTTCTTCTGCTGCTTCTGATTCACCCTCCAGACTTCACCTTCTCCTTCTCCTTATTCTGCTTCTTCTGATTCACCCTCCAGACTTCACCTTCTCCTTCTCCTTCTTCTGCTTCTTCTGATTCACCCTGCATACTTCACCTTCTCCTTCTCCTTCTTCTGCTTCTTCTGATTCACCCTCCAGACTTCACCTTCTCCTTCTCCTTCTTCTACTTCTTCTGATTCACCCTCCAGACTTCACCTTCTCCTTCTCCTTCTTCTGCTTCTTCTGATTCACCCTCCAGACTTCACCTTCTCCTTCTCCTTCGTCTACTTCTTCTGATTCACCCTCCAGACGACACCTTCTCCTTCTCCTTCTTCTACTTCTTCTGATTCACCCTCCAGACTTCACCTTCTCCTTCTCCTTCTTCTGCTTCTTCTGATTCACCCTCCAGACTTCACCTTCTCCTTCTCCTTCTTCTACTTCTTCTGATTCACCCTCCAGACTTCAACTTCTCCTTCTCCTTCTTCTACTTCTTCTGATTCACCCTCCAGACTTTACCTTCTCCTTCTCCTTCTTCTACTTCTTCTGCTTCTCCCTCCAGACTTCACCTTCTCCTTCTCCTTCTTCAGCTTCTTCTGTTTCACCCTCCAGACTTCACCTTCTCCTTCTCCTTCTTCTACTTCTTCTGATTCACCCTCCAGACTTCAGCTTCTCCTTCTCCTTCTTCTACTTCTTCTGATTCACCCTCCAGACTTCACCTTCTCCTTCTCCTTCTTCTACTTCTTCTGATTCACCCTCCTGACTTCACGTTCTCCTTCTCCTCCTTCTGCTTCTTCTGCTTCGCCCTCCAGACTTCACCTTCTACTTCTCCTTCTTCTGCTTCTTCTGCTTCACCCTCCAGACTTTACCTTCTCCTTCTCCTTCTTCTGCTTCTTCTGCTTCACCCTCCTGACTTCACCTTCTCCTTCTCCTTCTTCTACTTCTTCTGATTCACCCTCCAGACTTCACCTTCTCCTTCTCCTTCTTCTGCTTCTTCTGATTCACCCTCCAGACTTCACCTTCTCCTTCTCCTTCTTCTACTTCTTCTGATTCATCCTCCGGACTTCACCTTCTCCTTCTCCTTCTTCTACTTCTTCTGATTCACCCTCCAGTCTTCACCTTCTGCTTCTCCTTCTTCTGCTTCTTCTGCTTCACCCTCCAGACTTCACCCTCTCCTTCTCTTTCTTCTGCTTCTTCTGATTCACCCTCCAGACTTCACCTTCTCCTTCTCCTTCTTCTGATTCTTCTGATTCACCCTCCAGACTTCACCTTCTCCTTCTCCTTCTTCTGCTTCTTCTGATTCACCCTCCTGACTTCACCTTCTCCTTCTCCTTCTTCTACTTCTTCTGATTCACCCTCCTGACTTCACCTTCTCCTTCTCCTTCTTCTACTTCTTCTGCTTCACCCTCCAGACTTCACCTTCTCCTTCTCCTTCTTCTACTTCTTCTGATTCACCCTCCAGACTTCACCTTCTCCTTCTCCTTCTTCTGCTTCTTCTGATTCACCCTCCAGACTTCACCTTCTCCTTCTCCTTATAATGCTTCTTCTGATTCACCCTCCAGACTTCACCTTCTCCTCCTTCTTCTGCTTCTTCTGATTCACCCTCCAGACTTCACCTTCTCCTTCTCCTTCTTCTTCATCTTCTGATTCACCCTCCAGACTTCACCTTCTCCTTCTCCTTCTTCTACTTCTTCTGATTCACCCTCCAGACTTCATCTTCTCCTTCTCCTTCTTCTGCTTCTTCCGATTCACCCTCCAGACTTCACCTTCTCCTTCTCCTTCTTCTGCTTCTTCTGATTCACCCTCCAGTCTTCACCTTCTCCTTCTCCTTCTTCTACTTCTTCTGATTCACCCTCCAGACATCACCTTCTCCTTTTCCTTCTTCTACTTCTTCTGATTCACCCTCCAGACTTCACCTTCTCCTTCTCTTTCTTCTGCTTCTTCTGATTCACCCTCCAGACTTCACCTTCTCCTTCTCCTTCTTCTACTTCTTCTGCTTCACCCTCCAGACTTCACCTTCTCCTTCTCCTTCTTCTACTTCTTCTGATTCACCCTCCAGACTTCACCTTCTCCTTCTCCTTCTTCTGCTTCTTCTGATTCACCCTCCAGACTTCACCTTCTCCTTCTCCTTATTCTGCTTCTTCTGATTCACCCTCCAGACTTCACCTTCTCCTTCTCCTTCTTCTGCTTCTTCTGATTCACCCTCCAGACTTCACCTTCTCCTTCTTCTGCTTCTTCTGATTCACCCTCCAGTCTTCACCTTCTCCTTCTCCTTCTTCTGCTTCTTCTGATTCACCCTCCAGACTTCACCTTCTCCTTCTCCTTCTTCTACTCCTTCTGATTCACCCTCCAGACTTCACCTTCTCCTTCTCCTTCTTCTACTTCTTCTGATTCACCCTCCAGACTTCACCTTCTCCTTCTCCTTCTTCTACTTCTTCTGATTCACCCTCCTGACTTCACGTTCTCCTTCTCCTCCTTCTGCTTCTTCTGCTTCGCCCTCCAGACTTCACCTTCTACTTCTCCTTCTTCTGCTTCTTCTGCTTCACCCTCCAGACTTTACCTTCTCCTTCTCCTTCTTCTGCTTCTTCTGCTTCACCCTCCTGACTTCACCTTCTCCTTCTCCTTCTTCTACTTCTTCTGATTCACCCTCCAGACTTCACCTTCTCCTTCTCCTTCTTCTGCTTCTTCTGATTCACCCTCCAGACTTCACCTTCTCCTTCTCCTTCTTCTACTTCTTCTGATTCATCCTCCGGACTTCACCTTCTCCTTCTCCTTCTTCTACTTCTTCTGATTCACCCTCCAGTCTTCACCTTCTGCTTCTCCTTCTTCTGCTTCTTCTGCTTCACCCTCCAGACTTCACCCTCTCCTTCTCTTTCTTCTGCTTCTTCTGATTCACCCTCCAGACTTCACCTTCTCCTTCTCCTTCTTCTGATTCTTCTGATTCACCCTCCAGACTTCACCTTCTCCTTCTCCTTCTTCTGCTTCTTCTGATTCACCCTCCTGACTTCACCTTCTCCTTCTCCTTCTTCTACTTCTTCTGCTTCACCCTCCAGACTTCACCTTCTCCTTCTCCTTCTTCTACTTCTTCTGATTCACCCTCCAGACTTCACCTTCTCCTTCTCCTTCTTCTGCTTCTTCTGATTCACCCTCCAGACTTCACCTTCTCCTTCTCCTTCTTCTACTTCTTCTGATTCACCCTCCAGACTTCACCTTCTCCTTCTCCTTCTTCTACTTCTTCTGATTCACCCTCCTGACTTCACGTTCTCCTTCTCCTCCTTCTGCTTCTTCTGCTTCGCCCTCCAGACTTCACCTTCTACTTCTCCTTCTTCTGCTTCTTCTGCTTCACCCTCCAGACTTTACCTTCTCCTTCTCCTTCTTCTGCTTCTTCTGCTTCACCCTCCTGACTTCACCTTCTCCTTCTCCTTCTTCTACTTCTTCTGATTCACCCTCCAGACTTCACCTTCTCCTTCTCCTTCTTCTGCTTCTTCTGATTCACCCTCCAGACTTCACCTTCTCCTTCTCCTTCTTCTACTTCTTCTGATTCATCCTCCGGACTTCACCTTCTCCTTCTCCTTCTTCTACTTC